>NW_024871140.1:2160000-2760000 GCF_019054845.1 Dipodomys spectabilis
AGGGTTAGGGTTAGGGTGAGGTTTAGGTTTAGGGTTAGGGTTAGAGTTAGGGTTAGGGTGAGGGTGAAGTTTAGGTTTAGAGTTAGGGTTAGGGGGAGGGTTAGAGAGAGGGTTAGGATTAGGGTAAGGGTTAGGGTTAGGGTTAGGGTTAGGATTAGGATTAGGGTGAGGGTGAGTGTGAAGGTTACAGTTAGGGTTAGGCTTATGCTTAGGGTTAGGCTGAGGGTGAGGGTGAGGGTGAGGGTTAGGGATAGTTTGAGTGTTAGAGTTAGGGTTAGGTTGAGTGTTAGGATGAGGTTTAGGGTTAGGATTATGGTTAGGATGAGGGCAAGGGTGAGGGTGAGGGTTAGGGTTAGCATAATGGCGAGGTTTAGGATTAGGGTTAGGTTTAGGGTTAGGGTGAGGGTGAGGGTTAGGGTTAGGGTTAGGTTTAGGGTTAGGGTGAGGTTGAGGGTTATGGTTAGGGTGAGGGTTAGGGTTAGGGTTAGGGTGAGGGTGAGGGTTAGGATTAGGGTTACTGTTAGTGTTATGGTTAAGGTTAAGTTTAAGGTGAGGGTGAGTCTGAGGGTGAGGGTTCGGGTTAGGTTTAGGGTGAGGTTTATGGTTAGGGTTAGGGTTAGGGTGAGGGCTTGGGTTAGGGTTTGGGTTATGGTGAGGGTGAGGGTTAGGGTTAGCATAATGGCGAGGTTTAGGATTAGGGTGAGGTTTAGGGTTAGGGTGAGGGTGAGCGTTAGGGTTAGGGTTAGGTTTAGGGTTAGGGTGAGGTGAGGGTTACGGTTAGGGTGAGGGTTAGGGTTAGGGTAAGGGTGAGAGTGAGGGTTAGGATTAGGGTTACTGTTAGTGTTATGGTTAAGGTTAAGTTTAAGGTGAGGGTGAGTCTGAGGGTGAGGGTGAGGGTTAGCTTTAGGGTGAGGTTTATGGTTAGGGTTAGGGTTAGGGTGAGGGCTTGGGTTAGGGTTAGGGTTATGGTGAGGATGAGGGTTAAGGTTAGGGTTAGGGTTAGTGTTATTGTTAGGGTTAGGATTAGAGTTATGGTGAGGGTGAGGTTTAGAGTTAGGGTGAGTGTGAGGTTTAGGGTTAGAGTTAGGGTTAGGGGGAGGATTAGGGTGAGTGTTAGGTTTAGGGTAGTGTTAGGGTTAGGGTTAGGGTGAGGGTTAGGTTGAGGTTTAGGGTTAGGGTGAGGGTTAGGGTTAGGGTGAGGGTTAGGATGAGGGTTAGGGTTAGGATTATGGTTAGGGTGAGGGCTAGGGTGAGGGTTAGGGTTAGGGTTAGGGTGAGGTTTAGGGTTAAGATGATGATTAGGTTTAGTGTGAGGTTAGTGTTAGGGTTAGGGTTAGTGTTAGGGTGAGGGTTAGGATGAGGTGTAGGGTTAGGATTAGGGTTAGGGTGAGCGCTAGGGTGAGGGTTATTGTGAGGGTTAGGTTTAGGGATAGGGTTAGGTTTAGGATTAGGTTTAGATTGAGGGTGAGAGTGAGGGTTACGGTTAGGGTTAGGGTTAGGCTTAGGGTTAGGGTGAGGGTTAGAGTTAGGGTTTGGTTTAGGGTGAGGGTCAGGGTTAGGGTTAGGGTTAGGGTGAGGGTGAGGGTTAGGGTTAGGGTGAGGGTGAGGGTTAGGGTTAGGGTGAGGGTGAGGGTTAGGGTTAGGGTGAGGGTGAGGGTTAGGATTAGGGTTACTGTTAGTGTTATGGTTAAGGTTAAGTTTAAGGTGAGGGTGAGTCTGAGGGTGAGGGTTAGGGTTAGGTTTATGGTGAGGTTTATGGTTAGGGTTAGGGTTAGGGTGAGGGCTTGGGTTAGGGTTTGGGTTATGGTGAGGGTGAGGGTTAGGGTTAGCATAATGGCGAGGTTTAGGATTAGGGTTAGGTTTAGGGTTACGGTGAGGGTGAGGGTTAGGGTTAGGGTTAGGTTTAGGGTTAGGGTGAGGTGAGGGTTACGGTTAGGGTGAGGGTTAGGGTTAGGGTTAGGGTGAGGGTGAGGGTGAAGGTTAGGATTAGGGTTACTGTTAGTGTTATGGTTAAGGTTAAGTTTAAGGTGAGGGTGAGTCTGAGGGTGAGGGTTAGGGTTAGGTTTAGGGTGAGGTTTATGGTTAGGGTTAGGGTTAGGGTGAGGGCTTGGGTTAGGGTTAGGGTTATGGTGAGGGTGAGGGTTAAGGTTAGGGTTAGGGTTAGGGTTAGGGTTAGGGTTATGGTGAGGGTGAGGGTTAAGGTTAGGTTTAGGGTTAGTGTTAGTGTTAGGGTTAGGATTAGAGTTACGGTGAGGGTGAGGGTGAGGGTGAGGTTTAGAGTTAGGGTTAGGGTTAGGGTGAGTGTGAGGTTTAGGGTTAGAGTTAGGGTTAGTGGGAGGATTAGGGTGAGTGTTAGGTTTAGGGTTAGTATTAGGGTTAGGGTTAGGGTGAGGGTTAGGTTGAGGTTTAGGGTGAGGGTTAGGTTTAGGGTTAGGGTGAGGGTTAGGATCAGGGTTAGGGTTAGGATTATGGTTAGGGTGAGGGCTAGGGTGAGGGTTAGGGTTAGGGTTAGGGTGAGGTTTAGGGTTAAGATGATGATTAGGTTTAGTATGAGGGTTAGTGTTAGGGTTAGGGTTAGTGTTAGGGTGAGGGATAGGATGAGGTGTAGGGTTAGGATTAGGGTTAGGGTGATCGCTAGGGTTAGGGTTAGGCTTAGGGTTAGGGTGAGGGTTAGAGTTAGGGTTTGGTTTAGGGTGAGGGTTACGGTTAAGTTTAGGGTTAGGGTGAGGGTGAGGGTGAGGGTTAGGTTTATGGTTAGGGTGGGGTTAGGATGAGGGTTAGGTTTAGGGTGAGGTTTAGGATGAAGGTGACAGTAAGAGTAAAGGTGAGGGTTAGGCTGAGGGTGAGGGTTACGGTAAGGGTGAGGTTTCATGTTAGGGTTAGGGTGAGGGTGAGGGTTAGATTAAGGATTAGTGTTGCGTTAGTGTGAGGTTTAGTGTGAGGATGAGGGTTAGGGTTAGGGTGAGGGCTAGGGTGAAGTTGAGGGTTAGGGTTAAGGTTAGGGTGAGGTTTAGGTTTAGGGTGATGGTTAGCATTAGTGTGAGGGTTAGTGTTAGGTTTAGTGTTAGTGTTAGGGTGATGGTAAGTGTTAGGGTAAGGTTTAGGTTTAGAGTGAGGTTTAGGATTAGGGTTAGGGTTAGGGTTAGGGTGAGGGTGAGGTTTAGGGCTAGAGTTAGGGTTAGGGTGAGGGTTAGGGTTCGGGTTAGGGTGAGGTTTAGTGTGGGGGTGAGGGTTAGTGTTAGGTTTAGGATTAGGATTAAGGTTAAGGTGAATGTGAGTGTGAGGGTTAGGGTTAGGATTAGGGTTAGGATTAGAGTTAGAGTGAGGGTGAGTGTAAGGGTTACGGTTATGGTGAGTGTTGGGGTTAGGGTTAGAGTGAGGGTTAGGGTGAGGGATAGGCTTAGGCTTAGGGTTTGGGTTTGCCTAGGGTGAGGGTGAGGGTTAGGGTTAGGGTGAGGGTGAGGGTGAGGGTGAGGTTTAGGGTTAGAGTTAGAGTTAGTGTGAGGGTTAGTGTGAGGGTTAGCATTAGGGTTAGTGTTATGGTTATAATTAGGGTGAGGGTGAGTGTGAGGTTCAGAGTTAGTCTTAGGCTTAGGCTTAGGCTTATGCCGAGTGAGAGAGTGAGCGTGAGGGTTAGGGTTAGCGTTTTAGGGTTAGGGTGAGTGTTAGGATGGGGTTTAGGGTTAGCATTAGGGTTAGGGTGAGGGCTAGAGTTAGCGTGAGGCTTTGGGTTTGCGTTAAGCTGAGGTTTAGGGTTAGTTTTAGGGTTAGCGTTACGGTGAGGGTGAGGGTTAGGGTTAGGGTTAGGGTTAAGGTGAGGGTGAGGGTTAGGATTAGGGTTAGGGTGAGGTTTTGGGTTAGGTTTATTCTTACAGTGAGGGTCAGGGTTAGGGTTAGGGTTAGGGTTAGTGTTATAGTTATGGTTAGGTTTAGAGTTACAGTGAGGGTGAGGGTGAGGGTTAGGATCAGGATTAGGGTGAGGTTTAGGGTTAGGATTATGGTTAGTGTGAGGGTAAGGTATAGGGTTAGATTTAGGGTTAGGGGGAGGGTTATGGTGAGGGTGAGTGTGAGGGTTAGGGTTAGGTTTAGGGTTAGGATTAGGATTAGGGTTAGGGTTAGGATTAGGGTTAGGATGAGGGCTAGGGTGAGGGTGAGGGTTAGGGTTAGGTTTAGGCTTAGGCTTAGGGTTAGTCTGAGGGTGAGGTTGAGGGTGAGGGTTAGGGTTAGGGTGATGGTTAGGGTTAAGTTTAGGGTGAGGGTTAGGATTAGGGACAGGGTTAGGGTGAGGTTTAGGGTGAGGGAGATGGTATGCATAAAGTTGAGTGTTAGGCTGAGGGTGAGGGTTAAGATAAGGGTAAGGGTTAGGGTTAGGGTGAGGGCTAGGGTAAGGGTTACGGTTAGGGTTAGGGTGAGGGTGAGGGTTAGATTCAGAATTAGTGTTAGGGTTAGTGTGAGGTTTAGGGTGAGGATGAGGGTTAGGGTTAGGGTGATGTTTAGGGTTAGAATTAGGGTTAGGGTGAGGGCTAGTGTGAGGGTGAGGTTTAGGGTTAGGTTACCGTTAGGGTGAGGTTTAGGGTTAGGTTGAGGGTTAAGATTTGTGTGAGGGTTAGTGTTAGGGTTAGGGTTAGTGTAAGGGTGAGGGTAAGTGTTAGGGTGAGGGTTAGGGTTAGGGTGAGTGTTATGGTTAGGGTGAGGGTTAGAGTTAGGGTGAGTGTTATGGTTAGGGTGAGGGTTAGAGTTAGGGTTAGGGTTATTTTTAGAGTTAGGGTTAGGATTACCCTTACAGTGAGGGCGAGGGTTAGGGTTAGGTTTAGGGTGAGTTTTAGGGTCAAGTATAGGGTTAGAGTTTGGGTTAGGGTTAGGATTAGGGTTAGGGTGAAGGCTAGGGTGAGGGTGAGGGTTAGGGTTAGTTTTAGGATTAGTGTTAGGGTGAGGGTGAGTGTGTGGGTAAGGGTTAGGTTTAGGGTTAGGCTAAGGATGAGGTTGAGGGTGAGGGTTAGAGTTAGGGTGAAGGTTAGGGTTAGGTTTTGGTTGAGGGTGAGTGTGTGGTTTAGGGTTAGGTTTAGGGTTAGGCTTAGGGTTAGGCTAAGGGTGAGGTTACGGTTGAGCGTTAGGGTAAGGGTGAGGGTTAGGTTTAGGGTTAAGGTGAGGGTTAGGATGAGGGTTAAGGTTAGGATTATAGTTAGGGTGAGGGCTAGTGTGAGGGTGAGCTTTAGGGTTAGGTTTAGGGTTAGGGTGAGCGTGAGGTTTAGGGTTAGAGTTAGGGTTAGTGTGAGGGATAGCATGAGGTTTAGGGTTAGGGTTAGTGTTAGGGTTACGGTTAGGGTGAGGGTTTGGGTTAGGGTGAGGGTTAGGTTAGGGTTAGGGTTAGGGTTAGTGTGAGGGTGAGGTTGAGTGTGAGGGTTATGGTTAGGGTTAGGTTTAAGCTTAGGGTTAGGCTGAGGGTGAGGGTGAGGGTGAGGGTTAGGATTAGGGTGAGGGTTAGGATTAGGGTTAGGTTTATTGTTAAGGTTATGTTTAGGGTTACAGTTACCATGAGGGTGAGGGTTAGGTTTAGGGTGAAGGTTAGGGTGAGGGTGACGGTAAGGGTAAAGGTGAGGGTTAGGCTGAGAGTGAGGATTACGGTAAGGTCTAGGGTTAGGGTTAGGGTTTGGGTTAGGGTGCGGGTGAGGTTAAGATTGAGGATTAGTTTTAGGGTTAGTGTGAGGTTTAGGGTGAGGATGAGGGTTAGGGTTAGTGTGAGGGCTAGGGTGAGGGTGAGGGTTAGGTTTAGGGTGAGGTTTAGGGTTAGGATGATGATTAGGTTTAGTGTGAGTGTTAGTGTTAGGGTTAGGGTTAGTGTTAGGGTGAGGGTAAGTGTTTGGGTGAGGGTTAGGTTTAGGGTGAGGGTTATGTTTTGAATGAGGGTTAGCGTTACGGTGGTTACGGTTACGGTGAGGGTGACGGTTAGGGTTAGGTTTAGGGTGGGGTTTATGTTTAGGGTTAGAGTTAGGGTTAGGGTGAGGGTGAGGTTTAGGGTTAGAGTTAGCGTTAGTGTTAGGGTTAGGGTTAGGGTGAGGGTTAGTGTGAGGGTTAGGGTTAGGCTTAAGCTTAGGGTTAGGCTTAGGCTTAGGCTGAGCATGAAGGTGAGGGTTAGGTTTAGGGTTAGAGTGAGGGTTAGGGTTAGGGTTAGTGTGAGGGTTAGGATGAGGTGTAGGGTTAGGATTAGGGTTATGGTGAGCGCTAGGGTGAGGGTTAGTTTGAGGGTTAGGTTTAGGGATAGTATTAGGTTTAGGATTAGGTTTAGATTGAGGGTGAGTGTGATGGTTACGGTTAGTGTTAGGGTTAGGATTAGGGTTAGAGTGAGGGTTAGATTTAGGGTTTGGTTTAGGGTGAGGGTTAGGGTTAGGGTTAGGGTTAGGGTGAGGGCTAGGGTGAGGGTAAGGTTTAGGGTTAGGGTTAGGGTGAGGTTTAGGGTGAGGATGAGGTTTAGGGTTAGGGTTAGGGTGAGGTTTAAGGTTAGGGTTAGGGTTAGGGTTAGGGTTAGAGTGAGGGTGAGGGTTAGGGTTAGAGTTAGGGTTAGGGTGAGGGTTAGGGTTAGTGTTAGTGTTAGGGGTAGGGTTGAGGTGAGGGTTAGGGTGAGGGTGAGGGTTAGGGTTAGGGTTAGGATTAGGATTAGGGTTAAGGTGAGTGTGAGTGTGAGGGTTAGTGTTAGGGTTAGGGTTAGGATAAGGGTTAGGGTGAGGGTGAGGGTTGTGGTTAGGGTTAGGTTTAAATTGAGGGTTAGGGTTAGGATTAGGGTTAGGGTATCTTCTAGGGTGAGTGTTAATGTTAGGGTTATGGTGAGGGTTAGGGTGAGTGTTTGGGTTAGGGTTAGTGTTAGGGTTAGGGTTGGGGTTAGTGTTAGGATTAGGGTTACAGTGACTGTGAGAGTGAGGGTTTCTGTTAGGGTTAGTGTTAGGCCTAGGGTTAGGCTTAGGCTGAGGGTGAGGGTGAGGGTTAGATTTAGGGTGAGGGTTTGGTTTAGGGTTAGAGTGAGCGTTAGGGTGAGGGTTAGGGTTAGGGTATGTGCTAGGGTGAGGGTTAGGGTTAGGGTGAGGGTGAGGGCTAGGGTGAGGGTGAGGGTTAGGGTCAGGGCTAGGTTTAGGGTGAGGGTTTGGGTTAGGGTTAGATTTACTGCGAGGGAGAGGTTTAGGGTTATGTTTAGGGTTAGGGTTATTCTTATTGTTAGGGTTAAGGTTAAGGTTTGGGTGAGGGTGAGGGCATTGTTGAGGGTTAGGTTTAGGGTTAGGATGAGGTTTAGAGTTAGGGTTAGGGTGAGGGTGAGGTTTAGGGTTAGAGTTAGGGTTAGGGTTAGTGTAAGTGTTAGGGTAAGGTTTAGTGTTACCATTAGGGTTATGGTGAGGGCTAATGTGAGGGTGAGTGTTAGGGTTAGGCTTAGGCTTAGGCTTAGGGTTAAGCTGAGGGTGAGGGTGAGGGTGAGTTGAGGGTTAGGGTTAGGGTTAGGCTTAGGCATAGGGTTAGGCTGAGGTTGAGTGTGAGGGTTAGGGTTAGGGTTTGGGTTAGGGTTAGGCTTAGTGTTAGGCGGACGGTGAGGGTGAGGATGAGGGTTAGGGTTAGGGTGAGGGTGAGGTTTAGGGTTAGATTTAGCGTTAGGGAGAGGGTTAGTGTGATGGTGAGGGTTATTGTTAGTGTTACGGTTACGGTGAGGGTGAGGGTGATTGTGAGGGTTAGGGTTAGTCTTAGGCTTAGGCTTAGGCCGAGCGTGAGGGTGAGGGTGAGGGTTAAGGTGAGGGTGATTGTTAGGGTTTTATGGTTATGTTGAGGGTTATGGTGAGGATTAGGTTTAGGATTAGGGCTAGTGTGAGGGCTAGGGTGAGGGTGAGGAATAGGGTTTAGTGTAGGGTTAGGGTGAGGTTTAGGGTTAGGGTTAGGGTTAGGGTTACGGTGAGGGTGAGGGTTAGGGTTAGGGTGAGGGTTAGGGTTAGGGTTAGGGTGAGGTGCGGGTTAGATTAGGGTTAGGGTTAGGGTTATTATTAGTGTTATGGTGAGGTTTAAGTTTACGGTGAGGGTGAGTCTGAGGGTGAGGGTTATGGTGAACTTTACGGTTATGGTTAAGGTTAGCATTAGGGTGAGGGTTTGGGTTAGGGTTAGTGTTATTGTTAGGGTTAGGGTTAGATTTACGGTGAGGGTGAGGGTGAGGGTGAGGGTTAGGTTTAGGGTGAGGTTTAGGGTTAGGGTTAGTGTTAGGGTGAGGGTGAGGGTGAGGTTTAGGGTTAGAGTTAGGGTTAGGGTGAGGGTTAGGGTGAGGGTTAGGGTTAGGGTTGGTGTTAGGGTTAGGGTGAGGGTTAGGATGAGGGTGAGGGTTAGGGTTAGGGTTAGGATTAGGATTAGGGTTAGTGTTAGGGTGAGTGTTTGGGTTAGGCTTAGAGTTAGGGTTATGGTTAAGAGTTAAGCTGAGCGTGAGGGTAAGGGTGAGGTTTAAGGTTAGGGTTTGGGTTAGGATTAGCATTAGGGTGAGAGTTAGGTTACGGGTTAATTTTAGGGTTTGGGTGAGGTTTAGCGTTCGGGTTACAGTGAGGGTGAGGGTTAGGGTTAGGTTGAGGGTTAGGGTTAAGATTATGGTGAGGGTGAGTTTTAGGATTAGGGTTAGGTTGAGTGTGTGGATGAGGATTAGGGTTAGGATTAGGGTTAGGGTGAGGGCTAGGGTGAGGGTGAGGGTTAAGGTTAGTGTTAGGGTGAGGTTTAGTTTTAGGGTTAGGGTTAGGGTTCGGGTGAGGTTAAGATTGAGGATTAGTTTTAGGGTTAGTGTGAGGTTTAGGATGAGGATGAGGGTTAAGGTTAGGGTGAGGGCTAGGGTGAGGGTGAGGGTTAAGGTTAGGGTGAGGTTTAGGGTTAGGATGATGATTAGGTTTAGTGTGAGGTTTAGTGTTAGGGTTAGGGTTAGTGTTAGGGTGAGGGTAAGTGTTTGGGTGAGGGTTAGGGTTTGGGTGAGGGTTATGGTTTGAATGAGGGTTAGGGTTAGGGTTAGGGTTATTGTTAGGGTAAGAGTTATGGTTACGGTTACGGTGAGGGTGAGGGTTAGGTTTAGGTTTAGGGTGGGGTTTATATTTAGGGTTAGGGTTAGAGTTAGGGTTAGGGTGAGGGTGAGGTTTAGGGTTAGAGTTAGTGTTAGGGTTAGGGTTAGGGTTAGGGTGAGGGTTAGTGTGAGGGTTAGTGTTAGGCTTAAGCTTAGGGTTAGGCTTAGGCTTAGGCCGAGCGTGAGGGTGAGGGTTAGGTTTAGGGTTAGGGTGAGGGTTAGGGTTAGGGTTAGTGTGAGGGTTAGGATGAGGTGTAGGGTTAGGATTAGGGTTATGGTGAGCGCTAGGGTGAGGGTTAGTTTGAGGGTTAGGTTTAGGGATAGGGTTAGGTTTAGGATTAGGTTTAGCTTGAGGGTGAGTGTGATGGTTACGGTTAGGATTAGGGTTAGAGTGAGGGTTAGAGTTAGGGTTTGGTTTAGGGTGAGGGTGAGGGTTAGGGTGAGGGTGAGGGTTAGGTTTAGGGTTAGGGTTAGTGTGAGTTTTAGTTTTACGGTGAGGGTTATGGTTAGGGTGAGGGTTAGGGTTAGGGTTAGGGTTAGGGTGAGGGATAGGGTGAGGGTAAGTTTTAGGGTTAGGGTTAGGGTGAGGTTTAGGGTGAGGGTGAGGTTTAGGGTTAGGGTTAGGGTGAGGTTTAAGGTTATGTTTAGGGTTAGCGTTAGGGTGATGGTGATGGTTAGGGTTAGAGTTAGGGTTAGGGTGAGGGTTAGGGTGAGGGTTAGGGTTAGTGTTAGTGTTAGGGGTAGGGTTGGGGTGAGGGTTAGGTTGAGGGTGAGGGTTACTGTTAGGGTTAGGATTAGGATTAGGGTTAAGGTGAATGTGAGTGTGAGGGTTAGTGTTAGGGTTAGGGTTAGGATAAGGGTTAGGGTGAGGGTGAGGGTTAGGGTTAGGTTTAGGTTTAGAGTGAGGGTTAGGGTTAGGATTAGGGTTAGCGTATGTGCTAGGGTGAGTGTTAATGTTAGGGTTATGGTGAGGGTTAGGGTGAGTGTTTGGGTTAGGGTTAGTGTTAGGGTTAGGGTTGGGGTTAGGGTTAGGATTAGGGTTACAGTGACTGTGAGAGTGAGGGTTACTGTTAGGGTTAGTGTTAGGCTTAGGGTTAGGCTTAGGCTGAGGGTGAGGGTGAGGGTTAGATTTAGGGTGAGGGTTTGGTTTAGGGTTAGAGTGAGGGTTAGGGTTAGGGTATGTGCTAGGGTGAGGGTTAGGGTTAGGGTGAAGGCTAGGGTGATGGTGAGGGTTAGAGTCAGGGTTAGGTTTAGGGTGAGGGTTTGGGTTAGGGTTAGAGTTACGGTGAGGGAGGTTTAGGGTTATGTTTAGGGTTAGGGTTAATTTTAGGGTTAGGGTTAGGCTTAAGGTTAAGGTTTGGGTGAGGGTATTGTTGAAGGTTAGGTTTAGGGTTAGCATGAGGTTTAGAGTTAGGGTTAGGATTAGGGTTAGGGTGAGGGTGAGGTTTAGGGTTTGAGTTAGGGTTAGGGTTAGGGTTAGTGTAAGTGTTAGGGTTAGGTTTAGTGTTATGGTTAGGGTTATGGTGAGGGCTAGTGTGAGGGTGAGTTTTAGGGTTAGGCTTAGGCTTAGGGTTAAGCTGAGGGTGAGGGTGAGGGTGAGGTGAGGGTGAGGGTTAGGGTTAGGCTTAGGCATAGGGTTAGGCTGAGGTTGAGTGTGAGGGTTAGGGTTAGGGTTTGGGTTAGGGTTAGGCTTAGTGTTAGGCGGAGGGTGAGGGTCAGGATGAGGGTTAGGGTTAGGGTGAGGGTGAGGTTTAGGGTTAGATTTAGTATTAGGGTGAGTGTTAGTGTGATGGTTAGGGTTAGGGTTAGTGTTATGGTTACGGTTAGGGTGAGGGTGAGTGTGAGGGTTAGGGTTAGTCTTAGGCTTAGACCGAGCATGAGGGTGAGGGTGAGGGTTAAGGTGAGGGTGATTGTTAGGGTTTTATGGTTAGGGTGATTTTTAGGGTGAGGATTAGGTTTAGGATTAGGGCTAGTGTGAGGTCTAGGGTGAGGGTGAGGGTTAGGGTTAGGTGTAGGGTTAGGGCTAGGGTTAGGGTTACGGTGAGGGTGAGGGTTGGTGTTAGGGTTAGGGTTAGGGTGAGTTGAGGGTTAGATTAGGGTTAGGGTTAGGGTTATTGTTAGTGTTATGGTGAGGGTTAAGTTTACGTTGAGGGTGAGGCTGAGGGTGAGGGTTAGGGTTAGGGGTAGGGTGAACTTTAGGGTTATGGTTAAGGTTAAGGTTAGGGTGAGGGTTTGGGTTAGGGTTAGTGTTATTGTTAGGGTTAGGGTTAGAGTTACGGTGAGGGTGAGGGTAAGGGTGAGGGTTAGGTTTAAGGTGAGGTTTAGGGTTAGGGTTAGTGTTAGGGTGAGGGTGAAGGTGAGGTTTAGGGTTAGAGTTAGGGTTAGGGTGAGAGTTAGGGTGAGGGTTAGGGTTAGGGTTGGTGTTAGGGTTAGGGTGAGGGTTAGCATGAGGGTGAGGGTTAGGGTTAGGGTTAGGATTAGGATTAGGGTTAGTGTTAGGGTGAATGTTTGGGTTAGGCTTAGGGTTAGGGTTAGGCTAAGGTTTAAGCTGAGGGTGAGGGTAAGGGTGAGATTTAAGATTAGGGTTTGGGTTAGGGTTAGCATTAGGGTGAGAGTTAGGGTTTGGGTTAAGTTTAGGGTTTGGGTGAGGTTTAGGGTTCGGGTTACAGTGAGGGTGAGGGTTAGATTTAGGTTGAGGGTTAGGGTTAGGATTAGGGTGAGGGTGAGTTTTAGGATTAGGGTTAGGTTGAGTGTTAGGATGAGTGTTAGTGTTAGGATTAGGGTTACGGTGAGGGCTAGGGTGAGGGTGAGAGTTAGGGTTAGTGTTAGGGTGAGGTTTAGGGTTAGGGTTAGGGTGAGGGTTATAATGAGGGTTAGGGATATGGTGAGTGTGAGGGTTAGGGTTAGGGTGAGGGTTAGGGTTAGGATGAGGGTTAGGGTGAGGGTGAGGGTTAGGATTAGGGTTAGGGTTACGATTATTGTTAGTGTTATGGTTATGGTTAATTTTGCACTGAGGGTGAGGTTGAGGGTGAGGGTTAGGGATAGGATTAGGGTCAGGGTTAGGTTTAGGGTTAGGATTAGTGTTATTGTTAGGGTTAGGCTTAGAGTTACGGTGAGGCTGAGGGTGAGGGTAAGTGTGAGGGTTAGGGTTAGGGTTAGGGTGAGGTTTACGGTTAGGGTTAGGATTAGGGTTAGGGTGAGTGTGAGGTTTAGGGTTATCGTTAGAATTAGGGGGAGGGCAAATAGACCAGACCAGAATAGGACATCCCACCGTCACATTATAATCCATACAGGATCAACTCAGATCAAGGAAAAGATCCTTAAAGCTGTCAAGGAGAAAAGGGTAATCACTTATAAAGGGAAACCAATTAGAATCACCTCAGATTTCTCAGCAGAGACAATCAAAGCAAGAAGAGCCTGGAATGATGTATGCCATGCCCTAAAAACAAACAACTATCAACCAAGAATACTGTACCCAGCTAAACTCTCCTTCATAACTGAAGGCCAAATAAAAACCTTCCATAGCAAAGAAAAATTGAAACAATACATCTCCACCAAACCAGCCCTACAAAAGATTCTTAAAGATGTCCTGCACATAGAAAACCAACAAGACTGCAACAAAATCCAAGAAACTGCACCCAAACTGAGAATCCAAGAACCATAGGAAGAACCCAGTTTTCGCAGCCCCCAAGAAGGTGGATAACATGGCAGGAACTCCCAAATACCTCTCAGTCCTATCTCTTAACGTTAACGGACTGAACTCTCCAATTAAGCGACATAGACTGTCTAGTTGGATTAAAAAACAAGACCCTTCTATCTGCTGCCTGCAGGAGTCACATCTTGCCCGTAAAAACAAACACATTTTCAATGATAAAGGCTGGAACAAAATCTACCAAGCAAACAGCCCCCATAAACAGGCGGGAGTTGCAATCTTAATATCAGATAAAATAGACTTCAAATTAAAATTCGTGAGAAGAGATAAAGAAGGTCGCTACATACTAATTAAAGGATCTCTCCTTCAGGAGGATATTACAATTCTAAATATCTATTCGCCAAACAATGGAGCACCCAAATTTATCAAAGAAACACTACTTTCCCTCAAATCCCATATAGATCCAAAGACATTAATTGTTGGGGATTTTAACACACCACTCTCCCCACTAGATAGATCAACTCGGCAAAAACTCAACAGAGAAACCGCAGATCTAAACAGCTGCATAGATCAACTAGACTTAACAGACATCTACCGAACATTTCACCCAGCAGCATCAGAATACACGTTTTTCTCAGCAGCACATGGAACGTTTTCTAAAATAGACCATATTTTAGGCCACAAAGCAAAATTGTCTAAATTCAGAAACATTGAAGTTATACCTTGCATTCTCTCTGACCACAAGGGAATAAAATTAGAACTCAACACCAAAAGCCACCAAAGAAAGTGCAGTATCACATGGAGGCTGAACAACACACAGCTGAATCAAGAGTGGGTCATGGAAGAGATTAGAAAGGAAATTCAAATGTTCATGCTATTCAACAAAAATGAACACACAAATTATCAGCTCCTCTGGGACACAGCAAAGGCAGTGCTCAGAGGCAAGTTCATAGCTCTGAGCTCCTACATCAACAAATTGGAGAGATCTGAAACTAGCAATTTAATGACACATCTAAACCTCCTTGAAAAAGAGCAGCAAGATAAACCCCAATCCAGTAGACGGAAAGAAATAATCAAAATTAAATCAGAATTAAATGAATTAGAATCCAAAAAAACTATAGAAAGAATCAACAAAACAAAGAGTTGGTTCTTCGAAAAACTTAACAAAATTGACAGACCCTTAGCAAATCTTATCAGAAAAAGAAGAGAACACACCCAAATTAATAAACTCAGAGATGAGAATGGAAACATCACCACGGAAACAACCAAGATTCAGAACATTATAAGGGAATACTTCTCAAAACTTTATGCTAATAAGTTTGAGAACTTGACAGAAATGGACCTTTTCCTAGCAAATATTGACATGCCAAAACTAAACCAAGATGAGTTAAACCAGCTTAACAGGCCCATATCAAGTATTGAAATAGAAACAGCAATAAGAGACCTCCCAGCTAAGAAAAGTCCAGGACCAGATGGTTTTACAGCGGAATTTTACAAGGCTTTCAAAGCAGAGCTCACACCAATACTCCTCCAACTCTTCAATGAAATTGAAAGAGAAAGCTCACTACCGAACACATTCTATGAAGCCATCATAACCCTCATCCCAAAACCAGGCAGGGACTCATCAAAGAAAGAGAACTATAGACCCATTTCTTTGATGAACATTGATGCAAAACTTCTCAACAAAATTTTGGCCAATCGACTTCAACAATTCATCCAAAAAATCATACACCTCGATCAAACAGGATTCATTTCAGGGATGCAAAGCTGGTTCAATATACGCAAATCAATTATTATTATTCATCACATCAACAGGAGCAAGAATAAGAACCACATGGTTATCTCAATAGACGCAGAAAAAGCATTCGACAAGATCCAACACCCCTTTATGATGAAGGTTTTGGAAAAATTAGGAATCCATGGAACATTCCTCAATACAATAAAGGCTGTATATGACAAACCTACAGCCAGCATTATACTCAATGGTGAAAAACTAAAGCCATGTCCTCTTAACTCAGGAAGAAGACAAGGATGTCCACTCTCTCCACTTCTCTTCAATCTAGTATTAGAATGCCTAGCTACAGCAATAAGACAAGATGCAGACATAAAGGGGATCCAAATAGGGAAAGAAGAAATAAAACTCTCCCTCTTTGCAGATGACATGATCTTGTATTTAAAGAATCCCATAGACTCCACTCCCAAATTACTCAAGCTGATTCAAAACTTTGGCAAAGTAGCAGGTTATAAAATTAACCCCCCAAAATCAATGGCTTTTCTGTATGCCAACAATGAGAAAAGTGTGGCTGAAATTAGGAAAGCAACTCCATTTGTAATAGCCCCACAAAAAATAAAATACCTCGGAATTAACTTAATTAAAGAAGTGAAGGACCTCTATGATGAAAACTTTAAAATCTTGAAAAAGGAAATCAACACAGAACTTAAAAAATGGCAAAACCTCCCATGCTCCTGGATTGGAAAGATTAACATCGTGAAAATGGCAATACTTCCCAAGGCTATCTACAAATTCAACGCAATACCTATCCAAATTCCACCCTCATTCTTCAAGGAAATAGAAGAGGCAATCCAAAAATTCATATGGAACAATAAAAGACCCCAAATAGCAAAAACGCTCCTCAACAGAAGGAACACGGCTGGAGGAATATCAATACCAAATTTCAAACTCTACTATAAAGCCATAGTAATCAAAACAGCTTGGTATTGGCATAAGAACAGACCTCAGGACCAATGGAATAGAATTGAAAACCCAGAAATGAACCTACAGACCTATAGCCATCTAATCTTCGATAAGGGAGCTAAAACAATAGAATGGAAGACAGACAGCCTCTTCAGTAAATGGTGCTGGCAAAACTGGTTAACTACATGTAGAAAACTAAACCTAGATCCTTATATATCACCCTGCACCAGAATCAACTCCAAATGGATCAAAGACCTTGAACTCAAAGCAGACACTCTGAAAACATTACAGGATGGAATAGGAGAAACCCTGGGTCTCCTTGGCTCAGGCTGAAATTTTCTGAATAGAGACCCGAAAACACAACAAATCAAAGAAAGGTTGGACAAATGGGATTGCATGAAGTTGCAGAGCTTCTGCAGGGCAAATGACATAGCTAGCAAGATCAATAGAAAGCCCACGGACTGGGAGAAGATCTTTACTAGCCATACAACGGACAAGGGTCTCATATCTAAAATATACTTGAAACTCAAAAAATTAAACCACCCAACAACAAATCCTCAAAGAAACAACTGCCCAATAAATAAGTGGGCGAAAGACTTAAAGAGAAGCTTCTCTGAAGAAGAAAGAAGGATGGCCAATAGACACATGAAGAAATGTTCAACATCCCTAGCCATAAAAGAAATGCAAATCAAAACAACATTGAGATATCACCTCACTCCAGTTAGAACGGCAAAAATTAAGAACTCTAACAACAACAGATGCTGGAGGGGATGTGGATAGAAAGGAACCTTACTTCATTGTTGGTGGGAATGTAAACTTGTTCAACCACTTTGGAAAGCAGTATGGAGGTTCCTCAAAAGACTTCACATAGAGCTCCCCTATGACCCAGCAATCCCACTTTTGGGCATTTACCCAAATGTTTACAAACAAGACCACACTAAAGCTACCAGCACAACTATGTTTATTGCAGCATTATTTACCATAGCTAAGATATGGAACCAACCCAGATGCCCCTCAGTAGATGAATGGATCAAGAAAATGTGGTATATATACACAATGGAATTCTATGCCTCCATCAGAAAGAATGACATTGCCCCATTTGTTAGGAAATGGAAAAACTTGGAAAAAATTATATTAAGTGAAGTAAGCCAGGCCCAAAGAAACGTAGGTCCCATGGTTTCCCTTATTTGTAATATCTAGTATATGTATGAGTCAAGCGGAAAAGGTCAGATAATGTGATGTCAGGAAAATGAACCCTTAGATGTGTATTTTAATGTTTTTTTTCTTTCATGCATGTGTTTCTAACACATTTATAAGATTATCTCTTTGTTGCTTTGTATGTCCCTCCTCCACAGTATAACCCCTGCTTTCACTATATTTGATGTCAGTATAACTTGTGGAGGAGATGGGGAAAAACCAGTTGTTTAAGGATACAGGTGGACCTGTTGCAACAATGAGAAGTACAAGTTGTCATGTCCAAAACGAGCTTTACAACGTTGGTGCGGGGGGGGGGGGGGTAGGGGGGGAAGGAGAAGGATTGGGATTAGGGGGGGAAGGGGGAAGGCTGGGAAGGGATGTGAAGGGTAAACAAAGGAGGAGGCTGCAATGCTTGGTAAGAAATGTACGCATTATCCTGCCCATGTAACTGTAACTCCTCTGTACAGTATGTTCACAAATAAAATTAAATTATATTAAAAAAAAAAAGAATTAGGGGGAGGGGGAGGTTTAGGGTTATGTTTAGGGTTAGGGTTATTCTTAGGGTTAGGGTTAGGGTTAAGGTTAAGGTTTGGGTGAGGGTGAGGGTGTTGTTGAGGGTTAGGTTTAGGGTTAGGATGAGGTTTAGAGTTAGGGTTAGGGTTAGGGTTAGGGTGAGGTTGAGGTTTAGGGTTAGAGTTAGGGTTAGGGTTAGTGTTACGGTTAGGGTTATGGTGAGGGTGAGTGTTAGGGTTAGGCTTAGGCTTAGGCTTAGGGTTAAGCTGAGGGTGAGGGTGAGTGTGAGGTGAGGGTTAGGGTTAGGCTTAGGCTTAGGCATAGGGTTAGGCTGAGGTTGAGTGTGAGGGTTAGGGTTAGGGTTTGGGTTAGGTTTAGGCTTAGTGTTAGGCGGAGGGTGAGGGAGAGGATGAGGGTTAGGGTTAGGGTGAGGGTGAGGTTTAGGGTTAGTGTTACGGTTACGGTGAGGGTGAGGGTAAGTGTGAGGGTTAGGGTGAGCCTTAGGCTTAGGCTTAGGCTTAGGCCGAGCATGAGGGTGAGGGTGAGGTTTAGGGTTAGGGTGATTGTTAGGGTTTTATGGTTAGGGTGAGGGATAGGGTGAGGTTTAGGGTTAGGGTTAGTTTTAGGGTTAGGGTGAGTGTTAGGGTGAGGGTTACGGCAAGGGTGAGGGTTAGGGTTAGGGTGAGGGCTAGGCTTAGGGTTAGGGTGAGGGTGAGGTTTAGATTATGTTTAGGGTTAGGGTTATTTTTAGTGTTATGGTTAGGTTTAAGTTTACGGTGAGGTTGAGGCTGAGAGTGAGGGTTAGGGTTAGGGTTAGCGTGAGGTTTAGGTTAGGGTTATTGTGAGGGTGAGGATTTGGGTTAGGGTTAGGGTTACGGTGAGGGTGAGGGTGAGGGTTAGGGTTAGGGTTAGTGTCATTGTTAGGGTTAGGGTTAGAGTTAAGGTGAGGGTGAGGGTGAGGGTCAGGGTTAGGGTGAGGTTTAGGGTTAGGGTTAGGGTGAGGGTGAGGGTGAGGTTTAGGGTTAGAGTGAGGGTTAGGGTAAGGGTTAGGGTTAGGGTTAGGGTTAGGGTGAGTGCTTGGGTTAGGCTTAGGGTTAGGGTTAGGCTTAGCCTTAAGCTGAGGGTGAGGGTGAGGGTTAGGGTTAGTGTTCGGGTTAGGGTTAGCATTTGAGTGAGTGTTAGGTTTCGGGTTAAGTTTAGGGTTAGGGTGAGGGTTAGGGATAGGGTTACGATGAGGGTGAGGGTTAGGGTTATGTTGAGGTTTAGAGTTAGGATTAGGGTGAGGGTTATGGTGAGGGTTAGGGTTAGGGTTAGGTTGAGGGTTACGGTTAGGATTACGGTTAGGGTGAGGGTGAGGTTTAGGATTAGGGTTAGGGTTAGGATTATTGTTTGTGTTATGGTTATGGTTATATTTGCAGTGAGGGTGAGGCTGAGGGTGAGGGTTAGGGATAGGATTAGAGTTAGTGTTAGGTTTAGGGTTAGGATTAGTGTTATTGTGAGGTTTAGGGTTAGAGTTACGGTGAGGGTTAGGGTGAGGGTAAGTGTGAGGGTTAGGTTAGGGTGAGGTTTAGGGTTAGGGTTAGGATTAAGGTTAGGGTGAGTGTGAGGTTTAGGGTTAGAGTTAGGGTTAGGGGGAGGGTTAGGGTGAGGGTTACATTTAGGGTTAGGGTTAGGGTTAGTGTTAGCATTAGGGTTAGGCTGAGGTTGAGTATGAGGGCTAGGGTTAGGGTTAGGTTTAGGCTTAGGGTTAGGCTGAGGGTGAGGGTGAGGGTGAGGGTTAGGGTTAGGGTTAGGGTGAGGGTTAGGATGAGGTTTATGGTTAGGATTAGGGTTAGGATGAGGGCAAGGGTGAGGGTGAGGGTTAGGCTTAGCATTATTGTGAAATTTAGGATTAGGGTTAGGTTTAGGGTCAGGGTGATGGTTAGGGTTATGGTTATGGTGAAGGTGAGGGTTAGGGTTAGGATGAGGGTTAGGGTTAGGGTGAGGGTTACGGTTAGGATTAGGGTTAGGGTGAGGGTGAGGTTTAGGATTAGGGTTAGGGTTAGGATTATTGTTAGTGTTATGATTATGGTTATATTTGCAGTGAGGGTGAGGGTTAGGGATAGGATTAGAGTTAGGGTAAGGTTTAGGGTTAGGATTAGTGTTATTGTTAGGGTTAGGGTTAGAGCAACGGTGAGGTTTAGGGTGAGGGTAAGTGTGAGGGTTAGGGTTAGGGTGAGGTTTAGGGTTAGGGTTAGGATTAGGGTTAGGGTGAGTGTGAGGTTTAGGGTTAGAGTTAGGGTTAGGGGGAGGGTTAGGGTGAAGGTTACGTTTGGGGTTAGGATTAGTGTTAGGATTAGGGTTAGGCTGAGGTTGAGTGTGAGGGTTAGGGTTAGGGTTAGGCTTAGGCTTAGGGTTAGGCTGAGGGTGAGGGTGAGGGTTAGGGTTAGGGTTAGGGTGAGGGTTAGGATGAGGTTTATGGTTAGGATTAGGGTTAGGATGAGGGCAAGGGTGAGGGTGAGGGTTAGGCTTAGCATTATGGTGAAATTTAGGATTATGGTTAGGTTTAGGGTCAGGGTGAGGGTTATGGTTAGGGTTACGGTGAGGGTGAGGGTTAGGGTTAGGGTGAGTGTTAGGTTTAGGGTTAGGGTGAGTGTTAGGATTATGTTTAGGGTTAGGGTTATTGTTAGTGTGATGGTTAAGGTTAAGTTTAAGGTGAATGTGAGGCTGAGGGTGAGGGTTAGGGTTAGGGTTAGGGTGAGGTTTAGGGTTAGTGTTAGGGTTAGGGTTAGGTTGAGAGTTGGGGTTAGGGTTATGGTTACAGTGAGGGTGAGGGTTAGGGTTAGGGTTAGGGTTAGGTTTAGGGTGAGATTTAGGCTGAGGGTGAGGGTTAGGGTTAGGGTTAGGTTGAGTTGGGGTTAGGGTTAGGGTTATGGTGAGGGTGAGGGTGAGGGTTAGGGTTAGGGTGAGGGTTAGGGTTAGGGTTAGGGTGAGGGTGAGTTTTAGGATTAGGGTTAGGGTTAGGGTTATTGTTATTGTTCTGGTTAAGGTTAAGTTTAAGGTGAATGTGAGGGTTAGCGTTAGGGTTAGGGTGAGGTTTAGGGTTAGTGTTAGGGTTAGGGTTAGGTTGAGAGTTGGGGTTAGGGTGAGGGTTAGGGTTAGGGTTAGGGTGAGGGTGAGTGTTAGGATTAGGGTTAGGGTTAGGGTTATTGTTATTGTTCTGGTTAAGGTTAAGTTTAAGGTGAATGTGAGGGTTAGCGTTAGGGTTAGGGTGAGGTTTAGGGTTAGTGTTAGGGTTAGGGTTAGGTTGAGAGTTGGGGTTAGGGTTAGGGTTACGGTGAGGGTGAGGGTTAGGGTTAGTTTTAGTGTTATTGTTAGGGATAGGGTAAGAGTTACGGTGAAGGTGAGGATGAGGTTGAGGTTTAGGATGAGGGTGAAGGTTAGGGTGAGTTTTAGGGTTAGAGTTAGGGTTAGGGGGAGGGTTAGGGTGAGGGTTAAGCTTAGGTTTAGTGTTAGGGTTAATGTTAGGGTGAGGGTTAGGTTGAGATTTAGGGTTAGGGTTAGGTTTAGGATTAGGGTTACAGTGAGGGTGAGTGTGAGGGTTAGGGTTAGGTTTAGGCTTAGGCTTAGGGTTAGGCTGAGGGTGAGGGTGGGGATGAGGATTAGGTTTAGGGTGATGGTTAGGGTTAGGGTTAGGACTAGGGTTAGGGTTAGGATTAGGGTTAGGATGAGGGCTAGGGTGAGGGTGAAGGTTAGGTTTAGTGTTAGGCTTAGGGTTACGTTCAGGGTGAGGGTTAGGATGAGGGTTAGGGTTAGGGTGAGGGTTAGGTTGAGGGTGACGGTAAGGGTAAAGGTAAGTGTTAGGTTGAGATAGAGGATTACGGTGAGGGTGAGGGTTAGGGTTAGGGTGAGGGTTTGGGTTATGGTTAGGGTGAGGGTAAGGTTTATATTGAGGATTAGTTTTAGGGTTAGTGTGAAGTTTAGGGTGAGGATAAGGGATAGGGTTTGGGTGAGGGCTAGGGTAAGGGTGAGGGTTAGAGTTAGGGTGATGGTTAGGGTTAGTGTGAGGGTTAGTGTTGGGGTTAGGTTTAGTGTTAGGGTGAGGGTAAGTGTTAGGGTGAGGGTTAGGTTTAGGGTGAGGGTGATGGTTAGAATAAGGGTTAGGGTTAGGGTTAGGGTTATTGTTAGGTTTAGGATTAGGGTTACGGTTACGGTGAGGGTGAGGGGTAGGGTTAGATTTAGGGTGAGGTTTATGTTTAGGGTTAGGGTTAGAGTTAGGGTTAGTGTGAGGGTGAGGTTTAGGGTTAGAGTTAGCGTTAGTGTTAGGGTTAGGGTTAGGGTGAGGGTTAGTGTGAGGGTTAGGGTTAGGCTTAAGCTTAGGCTTAGGCTTAGGCTTAGGCAGAGCATGAGGGTTAGGTTTAGGGTTAGGGCGAGGGTTAGAGTGAGGGTTAGGGTGAGGGTTAGGGTTAGGATGAGGGTTCGGGTATGTGCTAGGGTGAGGGTTATGGTTATGGTTAGGGTTAGGGTGAGGTGTAGGGTTAGGTTTAGGGTCAGGGTTAGGGTTAGGGTGAGGGTTTGGGTTAGTTTTAGTGTTAGGGGTATGTTTAGGTTGAGGGTTAGTGTGAGGGTGATGTTGTGGGTTAGGGTTAGGGTTAGGATGAGGTTTAGAGTTAGGGTTAGGGTTAGGGTTAGTTTTAGTGTGAGGGTTAGGGTTTGGTTTAGTGTTACGGATAGGATTATGGGGAGGGCTAGTGTGAGGCTGAGTGTTAGGGTTAGGGTTAGTCTTAGGCTTAGGGTTAGGCTGAGGGTTAGGGTGAGGGTTAGGGTTAGGGTTAGGGTTAGGCTTAGGGTTAGGGTTAGGCTGAGTTTGAATGTGAGGGTAGGGTTAGGGTTAGGGTTAGGCTTAGGCTTAGTGTCAGGCGGATTGTGAGGGTGAGGGTGAGGGTTAGGGTTAGAGTGAGGGTGACATTTAGGGTTAGAGTTAGCGTTAGGGTGAGGGATAATGTGAGAGTTAGGGTTAGGGTTAGTGTTACGGTTACGGTGAGGTTGAGGGTGAGTATGAGTGTTAGGGTTAGTCTTAGGCTTAGACTTAGGCTTAGGCCGAGCGTGAGGTTGAGGACGAGGGTTAGGGTTAGGGTGATTGTTAGGGTTTTATGGTTAGGGTGAGGGTTAGGGTGAGGTTTAGGTTTAGGACTAGGGCTAGGGTGAGGACTAGGGTGAGGGTGAGGGTTAGGATTAGGGTTAGGTTTAGGGTTACGGTGAGTGTTAGGGTTAGGGTTAGGGTTAGTGTGAGGGTGAGGGTTAGGGTTAGGGTGAGGGTTAGGGTTAGGGATAGGGTGAGGGTGAGGGTTAGATTAGGGTTAGGGTTAGGGTTATCGTTAATGTTATGGTTAGGGTTAAGTTTACAGTGAGGGTGAGGCTGATGGTGAGGGTTATTGTTAGGGTTAGGGTGAGGTTTAGGGTTATGGTTAGGGTTAGGGTTAGGGTGAGGGTTTGGGTTAGGGTTAGTGTTATTGTTAGGGTTAGGGTTAGAGTTACGGTGAGGGTGAGAGTGAGGGTGAGTGTTAGGTTTAGGGTGAGGTTTAGGGTTAGGGTGAGGGTTTGGGTTAGGGTTAGTGTTATTGTTAGGGTTAGGGTTAGAGTTACGGTGAGGGTGAGAGTGAGGGTGAGTGTTAGGTTTAGGATGAGGTTTAGGGTTAGGGTTACGGTGAGGGTGAGGATGAGGGTTAGGGTTAGGGTTAGGGTGAGGTTTAGGGTTTGGGTTAGGGTTAGAGTTAGGGTTAGGGTGAGGGTGAGATTTAGGGTTAGAGATAGGGTTACGGTGATGGTTAGGTTGAGGGTCAGGGTTAGGGTTAGTGTTAGGGTTAGGGATAGGGTGAGATTTAGGGGGAGGGTTAGGGTTAGGCTTCGGTTTAGGATTAGGGTTAGGTTGAGGGTGAGTGTGTGTGTTAGGGTTAGGTTTAGGGTTAGGCTTAGGTTTAAGCTGAGGGTGAGGTTGAAGGTGAGGCTTAGGGTTAGGGTTAGTATTAGGGTGAAGGTTAGGGTGAGGCTGAGGGATAGGGTAGGGTTTGGAGTAGGATTAGGGTTAGGATTGGGGTTAGTGTGAGGGTTAGTGTAAGGGTTAGGGTTAGGCTTTGGGTTAGGGTGAGGGTGAGGGTGAGGGTTAGGGTTAGGGTGAGGGTTAGGGTTAGGGTTAGGGTGACATTTAGTGTTAGAGTTAGGATTAGAGTTAGGGTTAGTGTTAGGGTTAGGGTTAGGGTGAGAGTTAGGGGGAGGATTAGGGTTACGGTTATGGTTAGGTTTAGCGTTAGGGTTAGGATGAGGGTGAGGTTTAGGGTTAGAATTAGGGTTAGGGTGAGGCTGAGTGTGAGGGTGAGGGTTAGTGTTAGTGTTAGGGTTAGGGTTAGGGTGAGGTTTAGGAAGAGGGTGAAGGTTAGGGTTAGTGTTAGGATTAGGATTAGGGTTAGGGTTAGGGTGAGTTTGAGGGTTAGAGTTAGGGTTAGGGTTAGGCTTAGGTTTATGCTGAGGGTGAGGGTGAGGGTGAGGGTTAGGGTTAGGGTGAGTTTTAGTGTTAGGGTTAGAGTTAGAGTTAGGGTTAGGTTGAGGGTGAGGTTTATGGGTAGAGTTAGGGTAAGGGTGAGGTTTAGGGTGAGGGTTAGGTTTAGGGTGAGGGTTAGGGTGGGGGTGACAGTAAGGGTAAAAGTGAGGGTTAGGCTGAGGATGAGGGTTACGGTAAGGGTGAGGGTTAGGGTTAGGGTGAGGGTTAGGGTTAGGTGTAGTGTGAGGGTGAGGGTTAGATTGAGGATTAGTGTTAGGGTTAGGGTGAGGTTTAGGGTGAGGATGAGAGTTGGGGTTAGGCGGAGGGCTAGGGTGAGGGTGAGGGTTACGGTTAGTGTTACGGTGAGGTTTAGGGTTAGGGTGATGGTTAGGGTTAGTGTGAGGGTTAGTGTTAGTGTTAGGGTTAGTGTTAGGTTTAGTGTTAGGTTAAGGGTAAGTGTTAGTATGAGGGTTAGGGTTTGGGTGAAGGTTATGGTTAGGGTGAGGGTTAGGGTTAGGCTTAGGGTTATTGTTAGGGTTAGGGTTAGGGTTAAGATTACGGTGAGGGTGAGGGTGAGGTTTAGGGTTAAGATTAGGATGAGGTTTAGGTTTAGGGTTAGGGTTAGAGTTAGGATTAGGGTTAGGGTTAGGGTTAGGGTTATGGTTATGGTTAGGGTTGGGTTTAGGGTTAGGGTTAGGATTATGGGTAGGCTTAATCTTAGGCTTAGTCTTAGGCCAAGCATGAGGGTGAGGTTTAGGGTTAGGGTAAGGTGAGGGTTAGGATGAGGTTGAGGGTTAGGATTAGGGTTAGGGTGAGGGCTAGGGTGAGGGTTAAGGTGAGGGTTAGGTTTAGGGATACGGTTAGGTTTAGGATTAGGGTTAAGGTAGAGTGAGTGTGAAGGTTAGGGTAAGGGTTCGGGATAGGCTTAGGGTTAGGGTGAGGGTTCCCGTTAGGGTTTGGGTTAGGGTGAGGGTGAAGCTGAGGATTAGGGCTAGGTTTAGGGTTAGGGTTAGGGTTAGGGTTAGGTTTAGGGTTAGGGTTAGGTGTAGGGTTATGGTTAGGTTTAGGGTAAGTGTTATGGTGAGGGTTAGTGTTAGCGTTAGGGTTAGGCATAGGGTTAGGCTGAGGATGATGGTGGGGGTGAGGATTAGGGTTAGGCTTAGGGTAAGGGTTAGGGTTAGGCTTATTGTTAGTGTTATGGTTAGGGTTAAGTTTGCGGTGAGGGTGAGGCTGAGGGTGAGGGTTATGCTTAGGGTTAGGGTTAGTGTTAGGGTTAGGGTTAGGGTGAGTGGTATTGTTAGAGTTAGGGTGAGTGTTATTGTTAGGGTTAGGGTTAGAGTTATGGTGAGGTGGGGGGTGAGGGTGAGGGTTAGTTTTAGGGTGAGGTTTAGGGTTAGGTTTAGGGTTAGGTTTAGGGTGAGGTTTAGTGTTAGAGTTAGGGTTAGGGGGAGGGTTAGGTTGAGGTTTAGGGTTAGGGTCAGTGTTAGGGTTAGGGTGAGGGTGAGGGTTAGGTTGAGGTTTAGGGATAGGGTTAGGGTTAGGATTAGGGTTAGGGTGAGGTTGAGTGTGAGGGTTAGGGTGACGGTTAGGCTTAGGCTTAGGGTTAGGCTGAGGGTGAGCGTGGGAGTGAGGATTAGGATTAGGGTTAGTGTTAGTGTTATTGTTAGGGTTAGGGTTAGAGTTAAGGTGAAGTTGAGAGTGAATGTGAGGTTTAGGGTTAGGGTTAGTTTGGGATTTAGGATTAGGGTTAGGATTAGGGTGAGGGTGAGGTTTAGGGTTAGATATAGGGATAGGGAGAGGGTGAGGGTGAGGTTTAGGTTAGGGTTAGGGTTATAGTTAGGGTGAGGGTAAGGTTTAGGGTTAGAGTTAGGGTTAGGAGGAGGGTTAGGGGGAGGGTTACGGTTAGGTTTAGTGTTAGGTTTAGGGTGAGGTTGAGTGTGAGTGTTAGGGTTAGGGTTAGGCTTAGGTTTAGGGTAAGGCTGAGGGTGAGTGTGGGGGTTAGGATTAGGGTTAGGGTGATGGTTAGGGTTAGGATTAGTGTTATTGTTAGGGTTAGGGTTAGAGTTACAGTGAGGGTGAATGTGCGGGTGAGGGTTAGGGTTAGGGTGAGGTTTAGGTTTAGGTTTGGGGTTAGGGTTAGTGTGAGGGTCAGGGTGAGGTCTAGGGTTAGAGTTAGGGTTAGGGGGAGAGTTAGAGGGAGGTTTACGGTTAGGGTTAGTGTTAGGGTTAGGGTGAGGCTTAAGATTAGGGTTAGGGTTATTGTTAGTGTAAGGTTTATGTTTACGGTTAATGTGAGGGTGAGGGTTAGGGTTAGGGTTAGTGTGAGGTTTAGGGTTTGGGTTAGGGTTAGAGTTAGGTTTAGGGTGAGGGTGAGGTTTAGGGTTAGAGTCAGGGTTAGGGTGAGGGTTAGGTTGAGGGATAGGGTTAAGGTTAACGTTAGGGTTAGGGTTAGGATGAGAGTTAGGGGGAGGGATAGGGTTAGGGTTAGGGTTAGGATTAGGGTTAAGTTGGGGGTGAGTGTGTGGGTTAGGGTTAGGTTTAGGGTTAGGCTTAGGGTTAGGCTGAGGGTGAGTGTGTGTGTTAGGGTTAGCTTTAGGTTTAGGCTTACGGTTAGGCTGAGGTTGAGGTTGAGGGTGAGAGAGTTAGGGTTAGGGTGAGCGTTAGGCTCAGGTTTAGGGGGAGGGTTAGGTGGAGGTTTAGGGTTAGGATTAAGGTTAGGGTGAGGGCTAGGGTGAGGGTGAGGGTTAGGGTTATGGTTAGGGTGAGGTTTAGGGTGTGGGTTAGGGTTAAAGTCAGGGTGTAGTTTAGGGTTAGAGTTAGGGTTAGGTTGAGGCTGACGGTGTGGGTTAGGGTTAGGTTTAATGTTAGGGATAGGGTTAAGGTGAATGTTACGGTGAGGGTGAGGGTTAGGGTTAGTGTTGGGTTAAGATTAGGATTAGAGTTAGGGTTAGGGTGCCTGAGAGGGTTAGGCGTAGGCTTAGGCTTAGGCTGAGGGTTAGGGGTAGGGTGACCGTTATGTTTAGGGTGAGGGTTTGGGTTAGGTTTAGGGTGAGAGTTAGGAATCGGGTTAAGTTTAGGGTTAGGGAGAGGGTTTGGGTAAGGGTTACGGTGAGGGTGAGGCTTAGAGTTAGGTTGAGGTTTAGGGTTAGGCTTAGGGTGAGGGTGAGGATGAGGGTTAGGGTTACTGTTAGGTTGAGGCTTAGGATGAGGGTTAGTGTTAGGATTAGGGTTAGGGTGAGGGCTAGGATGAGGGTGAGGTTGAGTGTTAGGGTTAGGGTGAGGGTTAGGGTTAGGGTTAGGGTGAGGTTTAGGGTTAGAGTTAGGTTTAGGGTGAGGCTGAGGGTGATGGTTAGGGTTAGGGTTAGGGTTAGGGTTAGGGTTAGAGTTAGGGTTAGGGTGAGGGTTAGGGTGAGGTTGAGGGGTAGGTTTAGGGTTAGGTTTAGGATTAGGGTAAGCGTTAGGGTCAGTGTGAGGGTTAGGGTTAGGGTTAGGCTTAGGGTTAGGCTGAGGGTGAGGGTGAGGGTGAGGGTTACGGTTAGGGTGAGGGTGAAAGTTAGGGTTCGGGTTAAGTTTAGGGTTAGGATGAGGGTTAGGGTTAGGGTTACGGTGAGCATGAGGGTTAGGGTTAGGTTGAGGGTTAGGATGAGGATTAGGGTTAAGATTAGGGTTAGGGTGAGGGCTAGGGTGAGGGTGAGTGTTAGGGTTAGTGTTAGGGTGAGGTTTACATTTAGGGTTAGTGTTAGGGTGAGGGTTTGGATGAGGATTAGGGATACGTTGAGGGTGAGGTGTAGGGTTAGGTTTAGGTTTAGGGTTAGAATTAGTGTTATTGTTAGGGTTAGGGTTGGAGTTATGGTGAGGGTGAGGTTGAGGGTTAGGGTTGGGGTTAGGGTGAGGTTTAGGGTTAGGGTTAGGATTAGGGTTAGGGTGAGAGTGAGGTTTAGGGTTAGATTTAGGGTTAGGGGGAGGGTTAGGTCGAGGGTTAGGGTTAGGGTTAGTTGTAGGGTTAAGGTTAGGGTGAGGATTAGGTTGATTTTTAGGGTTAGGGATAGGATTAGTGTTAGGGTGAGGGTGAGTTTGAGGGTTAGGGTTAGAGTTAGGCTTAGGCTTAGGCTTAGGCTGAGGGTGAGGGTGGGGGTGAGGATTAGGGTTAGGGTGATGGTTAGAGTTAGGGTTAGGGTGAGGGTTAGTTTGAGGTTTAGGGTTAGCATTAGGGTTAGTGTGAGGGCTAGGGTGAGGGTGAGGGTTAGGGTAAGGCATAGGCTGAGTGTGAGGTTGAGGTTGAGGGTTAGGGTTAGAGTGATGGTTAGGTTTACAGTTAGGATGAGGGTTAGGATGAGGTTTAGTGTTGGGGTGAGGGTTAGGGTATGGATGACGGGAAGGTTAAAGGTGAGGTTTAGGCTGAGGGTGAAGGTTAAGATAAGGGTGAGGGTTTGGGTTAGGTTTACGGTTAGGATAATGGTTAGGGTTAGGATTAGGGTGAGGGTGAGTTTGAGGATTAGGGTTAGGGTTAGTGTGAGGTTTAGGGTGAGGATGAAGGTTAGGGTTAGGGTGAGGGTGAGGGTTAGAATTAGGGCTAGGGTGAGGGCTAGGGTGAGGATGAGGGTTAGGGTTAGGGTGAGGTTTAGCATTAGGGTTAGTGTGAGGATTAGTGTTCAGGTGAGGGTACGTGTTAGGGTGAGGGTTAGGGTTAGGGTGAGGGCTATGGTTAGAGTGAGGGTTAAGGTTAGGTTGAGGGTGAGGGTGAGGGTGAGGGTGAGGTTTAGGGTTAGATATAGGGTTAGTGGGAGGGTTACTGTGAGGGTTAGGGATAGGGTTAGTGTTAGGGTTAGGGTCAGGGTGAGGTTTAGGTTGAGGTTTAGAGTTAGGGTGAGGGTTAGGCTTAGTGTGAGGGTTAGTGTTAGGGTTAGGGTTAGTGTTAGGGTTAGGATGAGGGTTATGGTTAGCGTGAGGGTTAGGATTAGGGTTAGGGTTATTGTTAGGGTTAGGTTTAGGGTTACTGTTTCGGTGAGTTTGAGGGTGAGGTTTAAGTTTAGGGATAGGGTGAGGTTTAGGGTTTGGGTTAGGGTTAGAGTTAGGTTTAGAATGAGGGTGAGGTTTAGGGTTTGAGTTAGGGTTAGGGTGAGGGTTAGGTTGAGGGTTAGGGTTAGGGTGAGGGTTAGGGTTAGGGTTAGAGGGAGGGTTAGCATGAGGCTTAGGGTTAGGTTTAGGGTTAGGGGGAGGGCTAGGGTGAGGGTGAGGTTTAGGGTTAGGGTTAGGGTGAGGTTTAGGTTTAGGGTTAGGGTTAGGGTTAGGGTGAGGGTGAGATTTAGGGTTAGAATTAGGGTTAGGGTGAGGCTGAGGTTGAGGCTTAGGGTTAGGGTTAGTGTTAGGGTTAGGGTTAAGGTAAGGTCTAGGGTGAGGGTGAGGGTTAGCGTTAGGATTAGGATTAGGGTTAATTTTAGGGTGAGTGTGAGGGTTAGGGTTAGGGTTAGGGTTAGGCTTAGGCTTCGGCTTAGGCTGAGGGTGAGGTTGAGGGTGAGGGTTAGGGTTAGGGTGAGGCTTAGGGTTAGGGTTAGGGTTAGGGTGAGGTTTAGGGTTTGGGTTAGGGTTAGAGTTAGGTTTAGGGTGAGGGTGAGGTTTAGGGTTAGATTTAGGGTTAGGGTGAGGGTCAGGGTTAGGGTTAAGGTGAGGGTTATGGTAAGACTTAGGCTTTGGCTCAGGGTTAGCCTGAGCATGAAATTGAGGGTGAGGGTTAGATTTAGGGTGATGGTTAGGTTTTCGGTTAGGGTGAGGTTTAGGCTAAGGATTCGGGTTAAGATAAGGGTGAGGGTTAGGGTTAGGTTTAGAGTTAGGGTAAGGGTTAGGGTTAGGTTAGGGTTAGGATTAAGGTTAGGTGAGTGTTAGATTGAGGATTAGGGTTAGGGTTAATGTGAGGTTTAGGGTGAGGATGAGGGTTAGCTCAAGGGTGAGGGTGAGGGTTAGAATTATGGCTAGGGTGAGGGCTACGGTGAGGGTGAGGGTTAGGGTTAGTGTTAGGGTTATGGTGAGGTTTAGGATTAGGGTGAAGGTTAGGGTGAGGGAGAGGGGTAGGCTTAATGTTAGGATTAGGTTTAGGGTAAGGGTTAGGGTCAGTTTGAGGGTTAGGGTTAGGGTTAGGCTTAGGTTTAGGCTGAGGGTGAGGGTGATTGTGAGGGTGAGGGTTAGGGTGAGGGTTAGGGTTAGGGTTAGGGTGAGAGTTAGGGTTCGGGTTAAGTTTAGGGTTAGGATGAGGGTTAGGGTTAGGGTTACGGTGAGCGTGAGGGTTATGGTTAGGTTGAGGCTTAGGATGAGGCTTAGGGTTAGGATTAGGGTTAGGGTGAGGGCTAGGGTGAGGGTGAGGGTTAGGGTTAGTGTTAGGATGAGGTTTAGGGTTAGGGTTATGGTTAGGGTGAGGGAATGGATGAGGATCAAGGTACCGTTGAGGGTGAGGGTTAGGGTTAGTGTTAGGTTTAGGGTTAGGATTAGTGTTATTGTTAGGGTTAGGGATAGACTTGTGAGGGTGAGGGTGAGGGTTAGGGTTAGGGTTAGGGTGAGGTTTAGGTTTAGATTTAGGGTTAGGGGGAGGTTTAGGCTTAGGGTTAGGGTTATGGTTAGGGTGAGGGTTAGGGTGAGGGTGAGGGTTAGGGCTAAGGTTAGGGTAAGGATTAGGGTTAGGGAGAGGGTGAGTGTGAGGGTTAGGGTTAGGGTTAGGGTTAGCCTTAGGTTTAGGCTGAGGGTGAGGGTGAGTTTGAGGGTTAGTTTTAGGGTGAGTGTTAGGGTTAGGGTTAGGGTGAGCTTTAGTGTTAGGGTTAGGGTTAGAGTTAGGGTTAGGGTGAGGGTGAGGTTTAGGGGTAGAGTTAGGGTTAGGGTGAGGGTTAGGTTGAGGGTTAGAGTTAGGGTGATGGTTTGGTTGGGGGTGACGGTAAGGGTACACATGAGGGTTAGGCTGAGGGTGAGGGTTACGGTAAGGGTGAGGGTTAGGATTACGGTGAGTGTTAGGGTTAGGGGAAGGGTGTGGGTGAGGGTTAGATTGAGGATTAGTGTTAGGGTTAGTGTGTGGTTTAGGGTGAGGATGAGGGTTAGGTTTAGGGTGAGGGCTAGGGTGAGGGTGAGGGTTAGGGTTAGGGTTAGGGTGAGATTTAGGTTTAGGTTGAGGGTTAGGGTTAGTGTGAGGGTTATGGTTAGGGTGAGGGTTAGGGTTAGGGTTAGGTTTAGGATTAGGTTTAGGGTTGGGGTTAGAATTAGAGTTAGGGTGAGAGTGAGGTTTAGGGATAGAGTTAGGGTTAGTGTTAGGGTTAGGGTTAGGGTTAGGGTGAGGGTTAGGGTTAGGGTTAGGCTTATGCTTAGACTTAGGCCAAGCATGAGGGTGAGGGTTAGGGTTAGGGTTAGGGCTAGGGTGATGTTTCGGGTTAGGGTTAGTGTTATTGTTAGGGTTACGGTTAGAGTTAGGTTTAGGGTAAGGGTTAGGGTTAGGGTTAGGGTTAGAGTTAGGGTGAGGGTGAGGGTTAGGGTTAGGGTTAGGGTTACAGTTAGGGTGAGGGTTAGGGTGAGGATTAGGGTGAGTGTTAGGGTTAGGGTTAGGGTAAGGTTTAGGTTGAGGGTGAGGGTTAGGTTTAGGGTGAGGATTAGGGGTAGGGTTGAGGTTAGGGTGAGGATTAGGGTGAGTGTTAGTGTTAGGGTTACTGTAAGGGTTAGGTTGAGGGTGAGGTTTAGGTTTAGTGTGAGGATTAGGGTTAGGGTTAGGGTGAGGGTTAGGGTGAGTGTTAGTGTTAGGCTTAGGGTTAGGGTTAGGGTTAGACTGAGGGTGAGGGTGAGATTGAGGCTGAGGGTTACGGTTTGGTTTAGGGTGAGGGTGAGGGCTACTGTGAGGGTTAGTTTGAGTGTGAGGTTGAGGGTGAGGTTTTCGGTTAGGTAAGGGTTAGGGTTAGGTTGAGGATTAGGGTGAGGGTGAGTGTTAGCGTGAGGGTTAGTGTTAGGGTGAGGTTTAGGGGTAGGGTTAAGGTGAGGGTTAGGGTTAGGGTGATGTTTAGGGTGTGGGTGAAGTTTAGGGTGAGGGTAAGGTTTAGGGTGAGGGTTAAGTTGAGGGTGAGGGTTAGGGTTAGCTTTAGGTTTAGGGTGAGGGTAAGGGTTAGGGTTAGGGTTAGGGTGAGGGTGAGGTTTAGGGTTAGGGTTAGTGTGAGGATTAGTGTTAGGGTGAGTATTAGGGTTAGGGTTAGGGTGAAGATGAGAGTCAGGGTTAAGTTTAGGGTTATGGTTAGGGTAAGGGTGAGGGTTAGGTTTAGTATTAGGGTTAGTGTTAGAACCAATATTAGGGTGAGAATGAGGGTGAGGGTTAGGTTTAGGTTGAGGGTTAGGTTTAGGGTTAGGGTGAGGGTTTGGGTTCGGGTGAAGGTGACGGTTAGGGTGTTGGTGAGGCTTATGGTTAGGGTGAGGGTTACGGTGACGATGAGGGTTAGAGTGAGGGTGAGGTTTAGGGTGAGGGTTAAGTTGAGGGTTAGGGTTAGTGTTAGGGTTAGTGTTAGTGTGAGGGTTAGGGATTGGGTGAGGTTTAGGGTTATGGTTAGGCTTCAGATGAGGGTTAGGCTGAGGGGTTGGGTTAGGGTTAGAGTGAGGGTTAGGGTTAGGCTTGGGCTTAGGCTTAGGGTGTGGGTAAGGGTTAGGGTGAGGGTTAGGGTTAGGGTTAGGGTGAGGGTAAGGGATAGGGTGAGTGTTAGTGTGAGGGTGAGGGTTACGGTTAGCATTAGGGTTAGGGGGAGGGTTATGGTGAGGCGTAGCATTAGGATTAGGGTTAGGGTTAGGGTTAGGGTGAGGGTGAGGTTGAGGGTGAGCCTTAGGGTGAGGGTGAGGGTTAGGGTGAAGGTTAGGGTCAGGGTGAGGGTTAGGGTTAAGGTTCGGGTGAGGATTAGGGTTAGAGTTAGTGTTGGGGTGAGGCTTAGGGTGAGGGGTAAGGTTAGGGTTAGTGTGAGGGTGAGGGTTTGTGTGAGGATTAGGGTTAGGGTTAGGGTTAGGGTGAGGAAAAGGTTTAGGGTGGGGTTTAGGGTGAGGGTGAGGCTGAGGTTTCGGGTGAGGGTTAGGGTGTGGGTGAGGGGAATGTTTAGGGTGAGGGTTAGGCTGAAGGTGAGGGTTAGGGTGAGGTTGAGGATTCGTTTTAGAGTGAGCGTAAGAGTTAGGGTGAGGGTTAATGTGAGGGTGAGGTTTAGAGTTACCGTTAGGGATAGGGTCAGGGTTAGGATGAGGGTTAGGTTTAGGGTTAGGGTTAGGTTGAGGGTGAGGTTTAGGGTTAGGGTTAGGTTGAGGGTGAGGTTTAGGGTTAGGGTTAGGGTGAGGGCGAGGGTGAGGGTGAGGATGAGGGTTAGGGTTAGGGTGAGGGTTAGGGTTAGTGTTAGGGATAGGGTGAGGTTTAGGGTTAGTGTTAGGGCTCGGATGAGGGTTAGGCTGAGGGGTAGTGTTAGGGTTAGTGTGAAGGTTAGGTTAGTGTGAGGTTTAGGGTTTGGGTTAGGGTTAGGCTTAGGGTGAGGGTAAGGGTTAGGGTTAGGGTCAGTTTGAGGGTTAGGGTGAGGGTTAGGGTTAGAGTTAGGTTTAGGGTAAGGGTTAGCGTTAGGGTGTGGTTTAGGGTGAGGCTAAGGGTTAGTGTTAGGTTTAGAGTGAGGGTGAGGGTTAGGGTGAGGGTTACTGTTAGGGTTAGGGTTAGGGTTAAGGTGAGGGTGATGTTTAGGGATATGGTTAGCGTGAGGGTTAGTGTTAGGGTGAGGGTTAGTGTTAGGGTTAGGGTGAGGGTTAGGGTTAGTGTTAGGGTCAGGATAAGTTTAGGGTTAGAGTTTGGGTGAGGGTAGGGTTATGGAGAGGGTTAGGATGAGGGTGAAGGTTAGAGTTAGGGTTAGTGTTAGGGAAGGGTGAGGATTAGGGTTTGGGTTAGGGTTCGGATGAGGGTTAGGCTGAGGGATAGGGTTAGGGTAAGAGTGAGGTTAGGTTAGTGAGAGTGTTACGGTTAGGCTTATGGTGAGGGTAAGGGTTAGGGTGAGTTTTAGGGTTAGGGTAAGGGTAAGGGATAGGGTGAGTGTTAGTGTGAGGGTGAGGGTTAGGGTTAGCATTAGGGTTGGGGGAGGGTTATGGTGAGGGTTAGAGTTAGGATTAGGGTTAGGGTTAAGCTGAGGGTGAGGTTGAGGGTGAGAGTGAGGGTTAGGGTGAGGTTTAGGGTTAGGGTGAGGGGTAGAGTTAGGTTAGGGTGAGGGTTAGTTTTAGTTTTAGTATTAGGGTGAGGATTAGGGTGAGGGTTAGGGTTAGGTTTAGTGTGAGGGTTAGGGTTAGTTTTAGGGTTACTGTTAGGCTGAGGGTAAGGATTAGGGTGAGGGTTAGGGTGAGAGTGAGCGTTAGCGTTAACGTGAGTGTTAGGGTGAGGGTTAGGGTTAGGGTTAGGGTGAGGGTGAGCCTTAGGGTTAGGGTGAGCGTAAGGGTTAGGGTGAGAGTGAGGGTTAGGGTTAGCGTAAGTGTTAGGGTGAGGGTTAGATTTAGGGCTAGAGTTAGTGTTAGCATTAGGGTTATTGTTAGGGGTAGGTTTATGGTGAGGGTGAGGGTGAGGATTAGGGTTAGTGTTAGGTTTAGGGTGAGGGTGAAGGTTAGGGTTAGGGTAAGGGTTAGGGTTAGAGTGAGGCTGAGGTTGAGTGTTATGGTTAGGTTTAGGGTTAGAATGAATGTCAGTGTTAGTGTGAGGGTTAGGGTTAGGGTTAGGGTCAGGGTTAGGGTGAGGGTAAGGGTTAGGGTTAGGGCTAGGGTGAGGGTTAGGGTGAGGGTGAGGGTTAGGGTTAGGGTTAGGGTTAGGATTAGGGTGAGGGTGAGGGTGACGGTTAAGGTTATGGTGAGGTTTAGTGTAAGGTTGAGGGTTAGGGTTAGCTTTAGGATTAGGGTGAGGTTGAGGGTGAGGGTGAGGGTGAGGGTTAGGGTTAGGGTTAGGGTGAGGTTAGTGTGAGTGTTAGGGTTAGGATTTGGGTTAGAGTTAGGGTTAGGCTGATGGTGAGTGTGAGGTTGAGGGTGAGGGTTATGGTTAGGGTTAGGATGAGGGAAAGGAATAGGGTGAGGGTGAGCGTTAGGGTGAAGGTGAGGGTGAAGGTGAGATTTTCGGTTAGGTAAGGTTTAGGGTTAAGGTTAGGGTGAGGATTAGGGTGAGGGTGAATGTTAGCATGAGGGTTTGGGATAGGGTGAGGTTTAGGTTTAGGGTTAAGGTGAGGGTTAGGGTTACGGTGATGTTTAGGGTGTGGGTGAAGGTTAGGGTGAGAATCAGGATTAGGGTGAGGGGGAGGATTAGGGTGTGGGTGAGGGTTAGGTTTAGGGTGATGGTAAGTGTGAGGTTTACGGTGAGGGTTAGGTTTAGGGTTAGGGTGAGGGTGAGGGTTATGTTTAGGGTGAGGTTTATGGATACGGTCAGGGTTAGGGTTAGGTTTAGGGTTAGGGTTACGTTGAGGGTGAGTGTGAGGGTGAGGGTTAGTTTTAGGGTTATGGTTAGGGTGAGAGTGAGGGTGAGCCTTAGGTTTAATATTAGGTTTAGGGTTAGGCTAAGGGTGAGGGTGAGGGTCAGGGTTAGGGTTAGGGTAAGGGTTAGGGTGATGGTGAGGGTGAGTGTGAGGGTGAGGGTTAGGTTTACGGTTTCAGTTAGGGTGAGTGTGAGTGTGAGCATTAGTTTTAGTATTAGGCTTAGGGTTAGGGTTAGGCTTAGTGTGAGGGAGAGCGTGAGGGTGAGGGTTAGGGTGAGGGTGATTGTTAGGGTTAGGGTGAGGATTAGGGTGACGGTGAGTGTTAGGCTGCGGCTGAGGGTTAGGTTTAGGGTTAGCGTCAGGTTGAAGTATAGGGTTAGGGTTATGTTTCGTGTGAGGGTTAGGTTGACGGTTAGGGTTAGGGTAAGGCTTAGTGTGAGGATTAGGGTTATTGTTAGGGTTAGGTTTAAGGTGAGGGTAAGGGTTAGGGTGAGGTTGAGGGTGAGGGTAAAAGTTAGGTTTAGGGTGAGGGTTGGGGTAAGGGTTAGGGTTAGAGTTAGGTTTAGGGTAAGGGTTAGGGTTAGGGTTAGGGTTAGCGTTACGGTGAGGGTTAGGGTTAGGGATTAGGGTTAAAGTTAGGTTGAGGGTAAGGGTTAGGTTGATGATTAGGGTTAGGGTGAGGGTGACGGTGACGGTTAGGGTTAGGGATAGGTTTAGGTTGAGGATGAGGGTAAGGGTTAGGGTTAGGGTGAGGATTAGGGTTAGAATTAGGCTGAGGGTGAGGATGAGGGTGAGGATGAGGTTGAAGTTTAGGGTTAGGGTGAGGGTTAGGATGAAGTTTAGGGTTAATGTGAGGTTAGGGTTAGGGTTAGGGTCAGGGAAATGGTGAGGGTAAGGGTTAAGGTAAGGGTTAGGGTTACGATTAGGGTGGGGGTGAGGGTGAGGTTTAAGGTTATGGTGAGGTTTAGGGTAAGGGTGAGGGTTTGGGTTAGGTTTAGGGTTAGGGTGAGGGTTAGGGTGAGGGTTACGGTTAGGGTTAGGGTTAGGGTTAGGGTGAGGATTAGGGTGAGGGTAAGTGTTAGCGTGATGGTTAGGGTTAGGGTGAGTTTTAGGGGTAGGGTTAAGGTGAGGGTTACTGTTAGGGTGATGTTTAGGGTGTTGGTGAAGGTTAGGGTGAGGATAAGGTTTACGGTGAGGGTTAAGTTGAGGGTGAGGGTTAGGGTAAGTATTAGGTTTAGGGTGAGGTTTAGGGTGATGGTAAGGGTTAGGGTTAGGGTTAGGTTGAGGGTGAGGGTTAGGGTGAGGATTAGTGTTAGCTTCAGTGTTAGGGTTAAGGTTAGGGTTAGGGTGAGGGTGAGGGTTAGGGTGAGAGTGAGGATAGGGTTAGCGTAAGTGTTAGGGTGAGGGTGAGGTTTAGGTTTAGGGTGAGGTTTAGAGTGAGGGTAAGGGTTAGGGTTAGGGTTAGGTTGAGGGTGAGGGTTAGGGTTAGGGTTAGGGTGAGGATGAGAGTCAGGGTTAAGGTTAGGGTTTGTGTTAGGGTGAGGGTTAGGTTGAGAGTGAGGTTAGGGTTAGCGTAAGTGTTAGGGTGAGGGTGAGGGTTAGGTTTAGGGTGACGGTTAGGGTTAGGGTGAGGGTTAGTGTTAGGGTTATGGTTAGGGTTAGGGTGAGGGTTTGGGTGAGTGTTAGTTTTAGGGTTAGGTTTAGGCTGAGGGTGCGGGTGAGGATGAGGGTGAGGGTTACGATTAGGGTTAGAGTGAGGGCGAGGGTTAGGGTGAGGGTGAGGGTGAGCGTGAGTTTTAGCATGAGGATTAGGGTTAGGGTGAGGTTTAGGGTTAGGGTTAAGTGGAGGGTTATGGTTAGGGTGATGTTTAGTGTGTGGGTGAAGGTTAGGGTGAGGGTGAGGGTTCGGGTGAGGGTGAGGATTAGGATATGGGTGAGGGTTAGGGTTAGGGTGATGGTTAGGGTGACGGTGAGTGTTAGGGTGAGGGTGAGGGTTAGGGTTAGGGTTAGAGTGAGGATTAGGATTAGGGTTAACGTTAGGGTTCGGGTGAGGTTTAGGGTGAGGGTTAGAGTTAGGGTTAGGATTATGGTTAGGGTGAGGGATATGGTTAGGGGAGGATTAGGGTTAGGGTTAGTGTTAGGGTTAGGTTGAGGGTGAGGGTGAGGGTGAGGGTTAGGTTTACGGTTACAGTTAGGGTGAGTGTGAGTGTTAGCATTAGTTTTAGTATTAGGCTTAGGGTTAGCGTTAGGCTTAGGGTGAGGGTGAGAGTGAGGGTGAGGGTGAGGGTTAGGGTGAGGGTGAGTGTTAGGGTGAGGGTTAGGGTTAGGGTTAGTATGAGGGTGAGGGTTAGGGTTACGGTTAGGTTGATTGTAAGGGTTAGGGTGAGGGTTAGGTTGAGAGGGAGGGTTAGGGTTAGCGTAAGAGTTAGGGTGAGAGATAGAGTTAGGTTTAGGGTTAGAGTTAGCATTAGGTTTATTGTAAGGATTAGGGTTAGTGTGAGGGTGAGGGTGAGGGTGAGGATTAGTGTGAGGGTTAGGTTTAGGGTGAGGGTGAGGGTGGTTGTTAGGGTTAGGGTGAGGGTTAGGGTTAGAGTTTGGCTGAGGGTGAGAGTGAGGCTGAGGGTTAGCGTTAGGGTTAGGGTTAGGATGAATGTTAGGTTTAGTGTGAGGGTTAGGGTTAGGGTCAGGGTTAGGGTGAGGATAAGGTTTAGGGTTAGTATTAGGGTTAGGGTGTGGGTTAGGGTGAGGGGGAGGGTTCGCGTTAGGTTTAGGGTTAGGATTAGGTTGAGGGTGAGGGTGAGGGTTAGGGTTATGGTGAGGTTTAGGGTACGGGTGATTGTTAGGATGAGTGTTAGGGTTACGTTTAGGGTGAGGGTTAGGGTTAGGGTGAGGGTTAGGGTTAGAGTTAGGTTTAGGGTAAGGGTTAGGGTTATTGTTAGGGTTAGAGTTAGGGTGAGCGTTAGGGTGAGGGTGAAGGCTAGGGTTAGGGTTAGGGTGAGGGTTAGGTTTAGTGTTAGGGTCAGGGTAAGTTTTAGGGTTAGGTTTAGGGTTAGAGTTTGGGTGAGGGTGAGGTTTAGGGATAAGGTTAGAGTGAGGGTAAGGGATAGGGTGGGTGTTAGTGTGAGGGTGAGGGTTAGGGTTAGCATTAGGGATGGGGGGGTTATGGTGAGGGTTAGCATTAGGATTAGGGTTAGGGTTAGGCTGAGGGTGAGGTTGAGGTTGAGGTTGAAGATTAGGTTGAGGTTTAGGGTTAGGGTGAGGGGTAGAGTTAGTGTTAGGGTGAGGGTTAGGTTTAGGAGTAGAGTTAGTGTTAGGGTGAGGGTTAGGTTTAGGGTTAGGGTTAGTTTGAGGGTGAGGGTGAGGGTGAGGGTGAGGTTGAGGGTGAGGCTTAGAGTTAGGGATAGGGTGAGGGTTAGAGTTAGTGTGATGTTTAGGGTCAGGGTGAGGGTTAGGGTGAGTGTTAGGATTCGGGTTCTGGTTCGGGTTAGGGCGTGGGTGAGGTTTACGGTTAGGGTGAGGGTTAGGGTGAGGGTGAGGTTTAGGGTTATGGCTATGGTTAGGGTTACGGTGATAGTAAGTGTTACGGTGAGGGTTAGGGTGAGATTGAGAGTTAGGGTTAGTTTAGTGTGAGGATTAGGTTTAGGTTAGGGTTAGGTTTAGGGTGAAGGTAATGGTTAGGTTTAGGGTTAGGATGAGGGTTCGGGTTAGGGTTAGGGTGAAGGTTAGGGTTAGGCTGAGGTTTAGGGTAGGGTTAAGGTTAGAGTGAGGGTGAGGGTGAGGATTTGGTTTAGGATTAGGATTAGGGTTGGGATTAGGCTTAGGGTGAGGTTGAGGGTGAGAGGTAGGTTTAGGGATAGTGTTAGTCTGAGGGTTGGGGTTTGTGTGAGGGTTAGGCTTAGTGTGAGGAAAAGTGTTAGGTTGAGGGTTAGGTTGAGGGTTAGGGTGAGTGTGAGGGTTAAGTTTCAGATGAGGGTTAGGGTTATGGTTAGGCTTAGGGTGAGGGTGAGGGTGAGGGTTAGGGTGAGGTTTAGGGTTAGGGTTAGGGTGAGGGTTAGGGTTAGTGTGATGTTTAGGGTGAATGTGAGGGTTAGGGTGAGTGTGAGGGTTCAAGTGAGGGTGAGGTTTAGGGTGTGGGTGAGGGTTAGGCTTAGGGTGAGGGTGATGTTTAAGGTTAGGGTAAGCATTAGGGTGAGGGGTAGGGTTAGGGTTAGGGTTAGGGTGAGGGTTAGGTTGAGGGTTAGGGTTTGGGTTAGGGTTAGGGTTAGTGTGAAGATTAGGGTTAGGGTTAGGGTTAGGGCTAGGGTGAGGGTAAGGTTTAGGGTGAGGGTGAGGGTTAGCGTTATTGTTAGGGTGAGGTTTAGGGTGAGGGTTAGGGTTAGTGTTAGTTTGAGGGTGAGGGTTAGGGTTAGGGTGAGGGTTAGGGTTAGTGTTAGTTTGAGGGTGAGGGTTAGGGTTAGGGTGAGGGTTAGTGTTAGTGTGAGGGTTAGGGATAGGGTTAGAGTTAGGTTGAGGTTGAGCGTGAGGGTTAGGGTTAGTATTAGGGTTAGGGTTAGGGTTAGGCTGAGGGTGAGAGTGAGGGTTAGGATTAGGTTTAGGTTTAGGGTGAGGGTTAGGGTTAGGGTTCGGTAAGGATTAGTGTGAGGGTTAGGGTTATGGTGAGGTTTAGGGTTAGGGATAGGATGAGGTTTATTCTGAGGTGTAGGGTGAGGATTAGGTAGAGGGTTAGGGTTAGTATGAGGGTTAGGGTTAGGGTGAGGATAAGGTTTAGTGTGAGGGTAAGAGTGAGGGTGAGGGTTAGGTTTAGGTTTAGGGTTAGGGTGAGGGTAACGGTGAGGGTTACATTTAGGGTTAGGGTTAGGTTTAGGGTGAAGGTGAGGATTAGGTTTAGGGTTAGGGTGAGGGTTACAGTTAGGGTTAGGGTTAGGGTTAGGGTGAGGGTTAGGTTTAGGATTACAGTTAGGTTGAGGTTGAGCGTGAGGGTTAGGGTCAGCATGAGGGTGAGGGTTAGGGTTAGGGTGAGGGTGAGGTTTAGGATTAGGTTGAGGGTTAAGGTTAGGATTAGTGTTAGGGTGAAGTCTATGGTGAGGGTGAGTGTTAGGGTTAGGGTCAGTGTTAGGGTAAGGTTTAGGGTGACGGGTAGTGTTTGGTTTATGGTGAGTGTTAGATTTAGTGAGGGTTAGGGTTAGGGTTAGGATTAGGGTGAGGGTAAGGATTAGGGTGAGGTGTAGGGTGAGAGTGAAGGTTAGGGTTAGCGTGATTGTTAGGGTGAGGTTAGGTTGAGGGTTATGGTTATAGTTTGGGTTAGGATGAGGGTGAGGTTTACTGTTAGGGTTAGCGTGAGGGTAAGGGTTAGGGTGAGGGTTAGGGTGAGAGTGAGTGTTATGGTTGGCGTGAGTGTTAGGGTGAGGGTTAGGGTTAGGGTTAGGGTGAGGAGGTGGCTTAGGTTAGGGTGAGCGTAAGGCTTAGGGTGAGGGTTAGGGTGAGAGTGAGGGTGAGGATTAGGGTTAGGGATAGGTTAAAGATGAGGGTGAGGGTGAGGGTTAGGGTTAGGGTGAGGGTTAGGGTTATGCTGAGGGTGAGTGTGAGATTGAGGGTTATGGTTAGGTTTAGGGTTAGGATGAAGGTTAGTGTTAGTGTGAGGGTTAGGGTTAGGGTCAGGGTTAGTATGAGGGTAAGGGTTAGGGTTAGGTTTCGGGTGAGTGTTAGGTTGAGGGTGAGGGTTAGGGTCAGGGTTAGGGTTAGGATTAGGCTGAGGGTGAGGGTGAGGTTGAGGGTGAGGGTTACCGGTAGGATTAGGGTGAGGGTGAGGTCTAGGGTTAGGGTTAGGGTTAGGGTGAGGGTTAGGGAGAGTTTTAGGGTGAGTGTTAGTTTAGGGTTAGGGTAAGGTTTAGGTTGAGGGTGAGGGTTAGGTTGAGGGTGAGGGTTAAGTTTAGGGTGAGGGTTAGGGTTAGGGTTACAGTTAGGGTGAGGATTAGGGTGAGGGTTAGGGTTAGGGTGAGGGTTATTGATAGGGTGAGGGTTAGGGTTAGGTTTAGGGTTAGGGTAAGGTTGAGGGTGAGTGTGAGGGTGAGGGTTAGGTTTCGGGTTATGGTTAGGGTGAGAGTGAGGGTGAGCGTTAGTTTTAGTATTAGGGTTAGGATTAGGGTTAGGCTAAGGGTGAGGGTGAGGGTCAAGGTGAGGGTTAGTGTTAGGATTAGGGTGAGGGTTTGGTTTAGGGTGATGTTTAGGGGGACAGTGAGGGTTAGGGTGAGGGTGAGGGTGAGGAGTCGTTTTAGGATGAGGGTTAGGGTGACGGTGACGGTTAGGGTGAGGCTGAGGTTTAGGTTAAGGTTAGCATCAGGGTGAAGTATAGGGTAAGGTTTAGGTTTCGGGTGAAGGTTAGGTTGAGTGTTAGGGTTAGGGTTAGTGTGAGGATTAGGTTTATATTTAGGGATAGGTTTAAGGTGAGGGTAAGGGTTAGGTTGAGGTTTAGGGTGAGGGTGAATTTTATGTTTAGGGTGAGGGTTGGGGTGAGGGTTAGGGTTAGAGATTTGTTTAGGGTAAGGGTTAGGTTTAGAGTTACGGTGAGGGTTAGGGTTAGGGTTAAAGTTAGGTTGAGGGTAAGGGTTAGGGTGAGGGTTAGGGTTAGGGTGAGGGTGAGGGTGACAGGGTTAGGGATAGGTTTATGTTGAGGGTGAGGGTAAGGGTTAGGGATAGGGTGAGGGTTAAGTTTAGAGTTAGTCTGAGGGTGAGGGTGAGGGTGAGGTTGAGGGTGAAGGTTAGAGTTAGGGTTAGGGTTAGGATGAAGTTTAGGGTTAATGTGAGGTTAGGGTTAGGATTAGGGTGAGGGTGAGGGTTAGGGTTATGGTGAGGTGTAGGGTAAGGTTGAGGGTTAGGGTTTGGTTTAGGGTTAGTGTGAGGGTGAAGGTGAGGGTGAGGGTTATGAATAGGGTTAGGGTTAGGTTTAGAGTTAGGGTGAGGGTTAGGGTTAGGGGTAGTGTTAGGGTTAGGCTGACGGTGAGGTGAGGTTGAGGGTGAGGGTTACGGTTAGGATTAGGGTGAGGGTAAGGGCTAGGTTGAGGGTTAGGCTTAGGGTGAGGGTTAGGGTGAGTGTTAGGCTTAAGGTTAGGGTAAGGGTTAGGTTTAGGGTGAGGGATAGGTTTATGGTTACAGTTAGAGTGAGTGTTAGTGTGAGGGTTAGGGTGAGGGTTAGGGTTAGGGTTAGAATAAGGGTTAGGATGAGGGTGAGGTTTAGGTTTAGTGTGAGGGTTAGTTTTAGGGTTAGGGTTAGGGTTAGGGTGAGGGTTAGGGTGAGTGTTAGTGTTAGGGTATGGGTTAGGGTTAGGGTTAGGAGGAGGGTGTGTGTGAGGTTGAGAGTGAGGGTTACTGTTAGGTTTAGGGTGAGGGTTAGGGCCAGGGTGAGGGTTAGTGTGAGGTTGAGGGTGAGGTTTTCGGTGAGGTAAGGGTTAGGGTTAGGGGTAGGGTGAGGTTTAGGGTTAGGGTTAAGGTGAGGGTTAGGGTTAGGGTGATGTTTATGGTGTGGGTGAAAGTTAGGGTGAGGGTGAGGGTTCGGTTGATGTGAGTATGGGGGGGTTGAGGGTTAGGGTTAGCGTGATGGTTATGGTGAAGGTGAGGGTTAGAGTGAGGGTGAGGTTTTAGGGATAGGATTAGGGTTAGGGTGAGGGTTTGGGTTAGGGTTAGCGTTAGGGTTAGGGTGAGGGTTAGGGTGAGGGTTAGGGTTAGGGTTATGTTGAGGGTGAGAGTTATGTTTAAGGTGAGGGTTATGGTTAGGCTGAAGGTTAGGGTTAGGTTGAGGGTGAGGGTTAGATTTACTGTTACAGTTAGGGTGAGAGGGAGGGTGAGCTTTAGGTTTAGTATTAGGGTTAGGGTTAGGGTTAGGCTTAGGGTGAGGGTGAGGGTGAGCATGAAGGTTTGGGTTAGTTTGAGGGTTAGGGTTAGGGTCAGGGTTAGGTTTAGGGTGATGTTTAGGGCGAAGGTGAGGGTTAGGGTGAGGGTGCGGGTGAGGGGTAGGGTTAGGGCTAGGGTTAGTGTGAGGATTAGGGTTAGGGTTAGGGTGAAGGTGAGGGTAAGGGTTAGGGTGAGGTTTAGGCTGAGGGCGAAGGTTAGGTTTAGGGTGAGGGTTGGGGTGAGGTTTAGGGTTAGAGTCAGATTTAGGGTAAGGGTTAGGGTTAAGGTTAGGGTTAGAGTTTGGGTGAGGGTGACGGTTAGGGTTAGGGTGAGGGTTAAAGTTAGGATGAGGGTTAAGGTTAGGGTTAGGGTGAGGGTTAGTGTTAGGGTGAGGGTTAGGATTAGGTTTAGGGTGAAGTCTAGGGTGAGGCTTAGTGTTAGGGTTAGGGTGAGTGTTAGGGTGAGATTTAGGGTGTCGGGTACGGTTAGGGTTAGGGTGAGGGTTAGGTTTAGGGTTAGGGTTAGGGTTAGGGTTAGGGTTAGGGTTAGAGTGAGGGTAAGGATTAGGTTGAGGGTTAGGTTGAGAGTGAGGGTTAGGGATTGCGTGAGTGTTAGGTTGAGTGTTAGGGTGAGGGTTATGGAGGATTAGGGTTAGTGTGAGTGTGAGGGTTAGGGTTAGGTTTAGGTTGATTGTAAGGTTTAGGGTGGGGGTTAGGTTGAGAGGGAGTGTTAGGGTTAGCGTAAGATTTAGGGTGAGGGTTAGAGTTAGGTTTAGGGTTAGAATTACCATTAGGGTTATTGTTAGGGTTAGGGTTAGGGTGAGGGTGAGGGTGAGGGTGAGGATTAGTGTTAGGGTTAGGTTTAGTGTGAGGGTGAGGGTGGTGGTTAGGGTTAGGGTGAGGGTTATGGTAGAGTTAGGCTGAGGGTGAGGGTGAGGGTTAGGGTTAGGGTTAGGTTTAGGATGAAGTTTAGGTTTAGTTTGAGGGTTAGGGTTAGGGTCAGGGTTAGGGTGAGGGTAAGGGTTAGGGTTAGGATTAGTGTTAGGGTGTGGGTGAAATTTAGGGTTATGGTGAGGTTTAGAGTACGGGTGAGGGTTAGGGTTAGGCTGAGGGTGAGGGTGAGGTTGAGGGTGAGGGTTATGGTTAGGGTTTGGGTGAGGGTGAGGGCTAGAGTGAGGGTTAGGGTTAGGGTTAGGGTGAGGGTTAGGTTTAGTGTGAGGGTTAGGGTTAGGTTTAGGGTTAGGGTTAGGGAGAGGGTAAGGATTAGGGTGAGGATTAGGGTGAGAGTGAGCATTAGGTTTAGAGTGAGTGTTAGGGTGAGGGTTAGGGTAATTGTTAGGGTTAGGGCTAGGGTTAGCATTAGAGTGAGGGTTAGAGTTAGTGTTAGAGTGAGTGTTAGGCTGAGGGTGAGGGTAAGGGTGAGGGTTAGGGTTAGTCTGAGGGTTAGGGTTAGGGTGAGGGTTAGGAGTAGGGTGAGGGTTAGGTTTAGGATGAGGGTTAGGGTGAGGTATAGGTTGAGGGTGAGGGTTAGGGTTAGGGTGAGTGTTAGGGTGAGGGTTAGGGTGACGGGTAGGGTTAGGGTTAGGCTGAGGGTTAGGTTTAGTGTGAGGGTTAGGGTTAGGGTTAGGGTTAGATTTAGGGTTAGGGTGAGGGTAAGGATTAGGGTGAGAGTTAGGTTGATATTGAGGGTTAGGGTTAGCGTGAGTGTTAGGGTGAGGGTTAGGGTGAGGGCTAGGTTTAGGGTTAGGGTTAGGATGAGGGTGAGGGTTAGGGTTAGAGTTAGGATGAGGGTAAGGGTTAAGGTGAGGGTTAGGGTTAGGGTAAGAGTTAGGGTGAGGGTTAGAGTTAGGGTTAGGGTTAGTGTTAGCGTTAGGGTTATTGTTAGGGTTTGGGTTAGGGTGAGTGTGAGGGGAGGGTTATGGTTAGTGTTACTGTCAGGGTGAAGGTTAGGGTTAGGGTTAGGGTGAGGGTTAAGGTGACAGATAGTGTTCGAGTTAGGGTGAGTGTTAAGTTTAGTTTGAGGGTTAGGGTTCGGTTTAGGGTGAGGGTAAGGATTAGGTTGAGCTTTAGGGAGAGATGAGCATTAGGGTTAGCCTGAGTGTTAGGGTGAGGGTTACGGTGAGGGTTAGGGTTAGGGTGAGGTTTAGGGTGAGGGTTATGGATAGGGTTAGGGTTAGGGTTATGGTGAGGGTTTGTGTGAGTGTTAGGGTTAGGGTTAGGGTTAGGCTGAGGGTGCGGGTGAGGTTGAGGGTGAGGGTTACGGTTAGGATTAGTGTGAGGGTGAGGGTGAGGTTTAGCATGAGGCTTAGGGTTAGGCTGAGGTTTAGGGTTAGGGTTAAGTTGAGGGTTAGGGTTAGGGTGATGTGTAGTTTGTGGGTGAAGGTTAGGGTGAGGGTGAGGGTTCGGGTTCGGGTTCAGATTAGGTTATGGGTGAGGGTTAGGGTTAGGGTGAGGGTTAGGGTGACGGTGAGGGTTGGGGTTAGGGTTAGTGTTAGGGTGAGGGTTAGGGTTAAGGTTAACGTATGGGGTAAGGTGAGTTTTAGGGTGAGGGTTGGAGTTAGGATTAGGGTGATGGTTAGGGTTATGGATAGGGTGAGGGTTAGGGTTAGGGTTAGGCTTAGTTTGTGGGTGAGGCTGAGGGTTTGGTTTATGGTTTCGGTTAGGGTGAGTGTGAGGGTGAGCATTAGTTTTAGTATTAGGGTTAGGGTTAGGGTTAGGCTTAGGGTGAGGGTGAGGGTGAGGGTGAGGGTTAAGGTGAGGGTGATGGTTAGGGTGAGGGTTAGGGTGAGGTTTAGGTTTCGGGTGAGGGTTAGGGTTATTGTTAGTGTTAGGGTTAGGGTTAGTGTGAGGGTTAGGGTGAGTGTTAGGTTTAGGATTAGGGTAAGGCTGAGGGTGCGGGTGAGGTTGGGGGTGAGGGTTATGGTTAGGGTTTGGTTGATTGTGAGGTTTAGGGTGAGGGTGAGGGTTTGGGTGAGGGTGGGGATTAGGGTATGGGTGAGGGTTAGGTTTAAGGTGATGTTTAGGGTGAGGGTTAGGGTTAGGGTTAACGTTAGGGTTAGGGTGAGGTTTAGGGTGAGGGTTAGAGTTAGGATTAGGGTGAGGGTCAGGGTTATGGTTAGGGTGAGGGTTATGGTTAGGGTAGGGTTAGGGTTAGGGTTAGGGTTAGGGTTAGTTTGAGGGTGAGGGTGAAGGTGAAGTTTAGGTTTACGGTTACGGTTAGGGTGAGTGTGAGGGTGTGCATTAGTTTTAGTATTAGAGTTAGGGTTAGGTTTATGGTGAGGGTGAGGGTTAGGGCGAGGGTGAGGGTTAGGGTGAGGGTTAGGGTTAATGTGAGTGTTAGGGTTATGGTTAGGGTTAGGTTTAGTGTGAGGGTTAGGGTGAGTGTTAGGGTTAGGTTTAGGGTTAGGCTGAGGGTGCGGGTGTGGTTGGGGGTGAGGGTTAGGTTAGGGTTAGGTTGATTGAGAGGTTTAGGGTGAGGGTTAGTGTGAGGTTGAGGTTTTCAGTTCGGTAAGGGATAGGGTTAGGGTTAGGGTGAGCATTAGGGTGAGGGTGATGGTTAGCGTGAAGATTAGGGTTAGGGTGAGGTGTAGGGTTAGGGTTAAGTTGAGGGTTAGGGTTAGGGTGATGTTTAGTGTTTGGGTGAAGTTTAGGGTGAGGGTGAGGGTTCGGGTGAGGGTTCGGATTAGGGAAAGGGTGAGGGTTAGGGTTACGGTAATGGTTAGGGTGACGGTGAGGGTTAGGGTTAGGGTGATGTTTAAGGTGACGGTGAGGGTTAGGGTGTGGGTGACGGTTAGGGTTCGGGTTAGGGTTAGAGTGAGGGTTAGGGTTAGGGTTAACGTTAAAGGTAAGGTGAGGATTAGGGTGAGGGTTAGAGTTAGGATTAGGGTGAGGGCTAAGGTTATGGTTAGAGTGAGCATTATGGTTAGGGTAGGGTTAGGGTTAGGGTTAGGGTTAGGCTTAGTTTGAGGGTGAGGGTAAGGATTAGGGTGAGAGTTAGGTTGACAGTGAGGGTTAGGGTTAGCGTGAGTGTTAGGGTTAGGGTTAGGGTGAGAATTAGGGTTAGGGTTAGGGTTAGGATGAGGGTGAGGCTTAGGGTTAGTGTTTGGTTGAGGGTAAGGGTTAGGGTGAGGGTTAGGGTGGGAGTGAGGTTTAGGTTTAGCATAAGAGTTAGGGTGAGGGTTAGAGTTAGGGTTAGGGTTAGTGTTAGCGTTCGGGTTATTGTTAGGGTTAGGGTTAGGGTGACGGTGAGGGTGAGGGTTAGGGTTAGTGTTAGGTTGAGGGTAAGGGTTAGGGTGAGGGTTAGGGTGAGAGTTAGGGTTAGGGTTAGCGTAAGAGTTAGGGTGAGGGTTAGAGTTAGGATTAGGGTTAGTGTTAGCGTTAGGGTTATTGTGAGGGTTAGGGTTAGGGTGAGGGTGATGGTGAGGTTTATGGTTAGTGTTAGCCTCAGGGTGAAGGTTAGGGTTAGGGTTAGGATAAGGGTGAGGGTTAAGGTGACGGATAGTGTTCAGGTTAGCGTGAGTGTTAGGTTTAGTGTGATGGTTAGGGTTAGATTTAGGGTTAGGCTTAGGGTGAGGGTAAGGATTAGGGTGAGGATTAGGGTGAGATTGAGTATTAGGGTTAGCACGAGTGTTAGTGTGAGGGTTAGGGTGAGGGTTAGGGTTAGGGTTAGGGTGAGGGTGAGGTTGAGGGTTAGGTTTAGGGTGAGGGTTAGGTTTAGGGTTAGGGTGAGGGTTAGGGTGAGAGTGATGTTTACGGTGAGGGTTAGGGTTCGGGTGAAGGTTAGGGTTAGGGTGTAGGTGAGGCTAAGGTTTAGGGTGAGGGTTATTGTCAGGGTGAGGTTTAGGGTGAGGGTGAGGTTAAGGGTGAGGGTTAAGGTGACGGTTAGGGTTAGGGTTAGGGTGAGAGTAAGGGTTAGGGGGAGTGTAAGGGTTAGAGTTATTGTTAGGTTGAAGGCTAGGCTGAGGGTGAGGGTTAGGGTTAGTGTTACGGATAGGGTGAGGATTAGGGTTAGGGTTCGATTGAGTGTTAGACTGAGGGTTAGGGTTAGGGTTAGGGTGAGGGTTAGGTTAGTGTGAGGATTAGGGTTAGGGTTAGGGTTAGGCTTAGGGTGAGGGTAAGTGTTAGGGTTAGGGTTAGGGTGAGGGTTAGGGTGAGGGTTAGGGTTAGAGTTAGGTTTAGGGTAAGGGTTAGGGTTATGCTTAGGGTGTGGGTTAGGTTGAGTGTTAGGATTAGTGTTAGGGTTAGGGTTAGAGTGAGGGTTAGGGTGAGGGTTACTGTTAGGGTTAGGTTTAGGGTTAGGGTGAGGGTGAGGGTTAGGGTTAGGGTTAGCCTGAGGTTTAGGGTTAGGGAGAAGGTGAGGGTGAGGGTTAGGTTTAGGGTGAGGGTGAGGGAGAGTGTTAGGTTTAGGATTAGGGTTATGTTTAGGTTTAGGGTTAGGGTTAGGCTTAGGTTGAGGGTGAGGGTGAGGGTGAGGTTTAGTGTTAGTGTGAGGCTTAGGGTTAGGGTGAGGGTGAGGGTTAGGTTTAGGGTGATGTTTAGGGTGAGGGTGAGGGTTAGGGTATGTGTGAGGTTTCAAGTAATGGTGAGGGTTAGGGTGTGGGTCAGGGGTTTGTTTAGGGTGAGGGTTAGGGTGACGGTGAGGGTTAGGGAGAGGGTGAAGGTTAGAGTTAGGGTTAGGGTTAGGGTAAAGGTTAGGGTTAGTGTTAGGATTAGGGTGAGGGTTAGGGTGAGGGTTAGGGTTAGAGTTAGGTCTGGGGTAAGGGTTAGGGTTAGGGTTAGAGTTGGGGTGAGGGTGAGGGTGAGGGTGAGGGTTAGGGTTAGAGTTAGGGTGAGGGTGAGGGTTAGGGTTAGGGTTAGGATTAGGGTGAGGGTTAGAGTTAGTGTTAAGATCAGGGTAATTGTTAGGTTTAGGTTTAGGGTTAGAGTTTGGTGAGGGTAGGGTGACAGAGAGGGTTAGGGTGAGGGTGAAGGTTAGAGTTAGGGTTAGTGTTAGGAATAGGGTGAGGATTAGGTTTAGGGTTAGGGTTCAGATGAGGGTTAGGCTGAGGGATAGGGTTAGGGTTAGCGTGAGGTTAAGTTAGTGAGAGTGTTAGAGTTAGGCATATGGTGAGGATAAGTGTTAGGGTGAGTTTTAGGATTAGGGTTAAGGTAAGGGATAGGGTGAGTGTTAGTGTGAGGGTGAGGGTTTGGGTTAGCATTAGGGTTAGGGGAAGGGTTATGGTGAGGGTTAGAGTTAGGATTAGGGTCAGGTTAGGCTGAGGGTGAGGTTGAGGGTGAGGGTGAGGGTTAGGGTGAGGGTTAGGTTTAGGGTGAGGGGTAGAGTTAGGGTTAGGGTGAGGGTTAGGTTTTGGGTTAGGTTTAGGATGAGGGTTAGGGTGAAGGTGAGGGTTAGGTTTAGTGTGAGGGTTAGGGTTAGGTTTAGGGTTACTGTTACGGTGAGGGTAAGGATTAGGTTGAGTGTTAGGGTGAGAATGAGCGTTAGGGTTATCGTGAGGGTTAGGGTTAGGGTGAGGGTGAGCCTTAGGGTTAGGGTGAGCGTAAGGGTTAGGGTGAGAGTGAGGGTTAGGGTTAGCGTAAGTGTTAGGGTGAGGGTTAGAGTTAGGGCTACAGTTAGTGTTAGCATTAGGGTTATTGTTAGGGATAGGTTTATGGTGAGGGTTAGGGTGAGGATTAGGGTAAGGGTTAGGTTTAGGGTGAGGGTGAGGGTGAGGGTTAGAGTTAGGGTGAGGGTTAGGGTTAGAGTGAGGCTGAGGGTGAGTGTTATGGTTAGGTTTAGGGATAGGATGAAGGTTAGTGTGAAGGTTAGGGTTAGGGTTAGGGTTAGGGTGAGGGTAAGGGAGAGGGTGAGGGTTAGGGTTAGGGTTGGGGTAGGATTAGGGTGAGGGTGAGGGTGACGGTTAGGTTTATGTTTAGGTTTAGCCTGAGGGTTAAGATTAGGGAGAAGTTGAGGGTGAGGGTTAGGGTTATGTTCAGGGTGAGGGAGAGCGTTAGGTTTACGATTAGGGTTATGTTTAGGGTTATGTTTAGGGTTAGGCTTAGGTAGAGGGTGAGGGTGAGGGTGAGGTTTAGGGTTAGTGTGAGGCTTAGGGTTAGGGTGAGGGTGAGGGTTAGGTTTAGGGTGATGTTTAGGGTGAGGGTTAGGGTATGGGTGAGGATTCAGTTGAGGATGAGGGTTAGGGTGTGGGTGAGGGGTTTGGTTAGGGTGAGGGTTAGGGTGACGGTGAGGGTTAGGGTGAGGGTGAAGGTTATAGTTAGGGTTAGGGTTATGGTAAAGGTTAGGGTTAGTGTTACGATTAGGGTGAGGGTTAGGGTGAGGGTTAGGGTTAGAGTTAGGTTTAGGGTAAGTGTTAGGGTTAGGGTTAGAGTTAGGGTGATGGTGAGGGTGAGGGTTAGGGTGCGGGTGAGGGTTAGGGTTAGTGTTAGGGTGAGGGTTAGGGTTAGGGTTAGGGTCAGGGTAAGTGTTAGGTTTAGGTTTAGAGTTAGAGTTTGGGTGAGGGTAGGGTGACGGAGAGGGTTAGGTTCAGGGTGTAGGTTAGAGTTAGGGTTAGTGTTAAGGATAGGGTGAGGATTAGGGTTAGGGTTAGGGTTCGGATGAGGGTTAGGCTGACGGATAGGGTTAGGGTTAGTGTGAGGTTAGGTTAGTGAGAGTGTTAGGGTTAGGGTGAGGGGTAGAGTTAGGATTAGGGTGAGGGTTAGGTTTAGGATTAGGGTTAGGGTGAGGGTGAAGGTGAGGGTTAGGGTTAGGGTAAGGGATAGGGTGAGTGTTAGTGTGAGGGTGAGGGTTAGGGTTAGCATTAGGGTTAACGGGAGTGTTATGGTGAGGGTTAGCGTTAGGATTAGGGTTCGGGTTAGGCTGAGGGTGAGGTAGAGGGTGAGGGTTAGGGTGAGGGTTAGGTTTAGGGTGAAGGGTAGAGTTAGGGTTAGGGTGAGGGTTAGGTTTAGGGTTAGGGTTAGGGTGAGGGTTAGGGTGAGGGTGAGGGTTAGGTTTAGGGTTACTGTTAGGCTGAGGGTAAGGATTAGGGTGAGGGTTAGTGTGAGAGTGAGCGTTAGAGTTAGCGTGAGTGTTAGGGTGAGGTTTAGGGTTAGGGTTAGGGTTAGGTTGAGGGTGAGGGTGAGGGTGAGGGTTAGGTTTACGGTTACAGTTAGGGTGAGTGTGAGTGTGAGCATTAGTTTTAGTATTAGGCTTAGGGTTAGGGTTAGGCTTAGGTGAGGGTGAGGGTGAGGGTGAGGGTTAATGTGAGGGTGAGGGTTAGGGTTAGAGTTAGGGTGAGGGTTAGGATTATGGTTAGGGTTAGGGTTAGAGTGAGAGTAAGGATTAGGGTGAGGGTTAGGTTGAGAGTGAGGGTTATGGATAGCGTGAGTGTTAGGGTGAGTGTTAGTGTGAGGGTTAGGGTTAGGGTTAGTGTGAGGGTGAGGGTTAGGGTTAGGGTTAGATTGATTGTAAGGGTTAGGGTGAGGGTTAGGTTGAGAGGGAGGGTTAGGGTTAGCATAAGAGTTAGAGTGAGGGTTAGAGATAGATTTAGGGTTAGAGTTAGGATTAGGGTTATTGTTAGGGTGAGGGTCAGGGTGAGGGTGAGGATTAGTGTTAGGTTTAGGTTTAGGGTGAGGGTGAGTGTAGTGGTTATGGTTAGGATGAGGGTTAGGGTTAGAATTAGGCTGAGGGTGATGGTGAGGCTGAGGGTTAGGGTTATGGTTAGGGTTAGGGTGAGGGTGAGGGCTAGAGTGAGGGTTAAGTTTAGGGTTAGGGTGAGGGTTAGGTTTAGTGTGAGGGTTAGGGTTAGGGTTAGGGAGAGGGTAAGGATTAGGATGAGGATTAGTGTGAGAGTGAGCATTAGGTTTAGAGTGAGTGTTAGGGTGAGTGTTAGGGTAAGTGTTCGGGTTAGGGTTCGGGTTAGCATTAGAGTGATTGTTAGAGTTATTGTTAGAGTGAGGCTGAGGGTGAGGGTGAGGGTGGGGTTTAGGGTTAGGGTGAGGTTTAGGGTTAGTGTGAAAGTTAGGATTAGTCTGAGGATTAGGGTTAGGGTTAGGTTTAGGATGAGGGTTAGGGTTAGGGAGAGGCTTAGGTTTAGGATTAGGTTTAGGGTGAGGTCTAGGTTGAGGGTGAGGGTTAGGGGTAGGGTGAGTTTTAGGGTAAGGGTTAGGGTGACGGGTAGGGTTAGGGTTAGGCTGAGCCTTAGGTTTAGTGTGAGGTTTAGGGTTAGGGTTAGATTTAGGGTTAGGGTGAGGGTAAGGATTAGGGTGAGAGTTAGGTTGAGAGTGAGGGTTAGGGTTAGCGTGAGTGTTAGGGTGAGGGTTAGGGTTAGGGTTAGTATTAGGGTGAGGGTGAGGGTGAGGGTTAGGGTTAGTGTTAGGTTAAGGGTAAGGGTGAGGGTTAGGGTGAGAGTGAGGGTTAGGGTTAGCGTGAGTGTTACGGTTAGTGTTAGCGTTAGGGTTATTGTTAGGTTTAGGGTTAGTTTGACGGTGAGGGTGAGGGTTATGGTTAGTGTTAGCGTCAGCGTGAAGGTTAGGGTTAGGGTTAGGGTTAGGGTGAGGGTTAAGGTGACGGATAGTTTTCGGGTTAAGGTGAGTGTTAGGTTTAGTGTGAGGGTTAGGGTTAGATTTAGGGTTAGGTTTAGGGTGAGGGTAAGGATTAGGGTGAGGATTAGGGTGACAACGAGCATTAGGATTAGCATGAGTTTTAGGGTGAGGGTTAGGGTGAGGGTTAGGGTTAGAGTTAGGTTTAGGGTAAGGGTTAGGGTTAGGGTTAGGGTTATAGTTAGGGTGAGGATTAGAGTGAGGGTGAAGGCTAGGTTTAGGGTTAGGGTGAGGGTTAGGGTTAGTGTTAGTGTCAGGGTAAGTGTTAGGGTTAGGTTTAGGGTTAGAGTTTGGGTGAGGGTGAGGGTGAGCGGTAGGGTTAGTGTTAGGGTGAGGTTTAGGGTTAGTGTGAGGGTTAGGGTTAGGGTGATGGTAAGGGTTAGGGTGAGGAATAAGGTGAGGGTGAGGGTTAGGGTTAGCGTTAGCATGAGGGATAGGTTGAGGTTGAGTGTTAGGGTTAGTGTTAGGGATAGGGTGAGGATTAGGGTTAGGATTAGGGTTCAGATGAGGGTTAGGCTGAGGGATAGGTTTAGTTTTAGAGTGAGGTTAGCTTAGTGAGAGGGTTAGGGTTAGGGTTAGGGTTAGGCTTATGGTGAGGGTGAGGGTTAGGGTGAGGTTTAGGGTTAAGGATAGGGTGAGGGTAAGGGATAGGGAGAGTGTTAGTGTGAGGGTGAGGGATAGGGTTAGCATTAGGGTTAGGGGGAGGGTTATGGTGAGGGTTAGCGTTAGGATTAGGGTTAGGTTTAGGCTGAGGGTGAGGTTGAGGGTGAGGGTGAGGGTTAGGTTTAGGGTGAGGGGTGGAGTTAGGGTTAGGGTGAGGGTTAGGTTTAGCGTTAGGGTTAGGGTGAGGGTGAGGGTGAGGATGAGGGTGAGGTTGAGGATGAGGCTTAGAGTTAGGGTTAGGGTGAGGGTTAGGGTTAGTGTGAAGTTTAGGGTCAGGGTGAGGGTTAAGGTGAGTGTGAGGATTCGGGTTCTGGTTCTGATTAGGGAGTGGGTGAGGGTTAGGGTTAGAGTGAGGGTTAGGGTGAGGGTGAGGTTTAGGGTTATCGTTATGGTTAGGGTTACAGTGAGAGTAAGGGTTACGGTGAGGGTTAAGGTGAGAGTGAGGGTTAGGGTTAGCGTTAGCGTGAGGGTTAGCATTAGCGTGAGGGTTAGTGTTAGGATTAGGGTTAGGGTGAGGGTGAGCCTTAGGTTTAGGGTTAGCATTAGGTTGAGGGATAGGGTTAGGGTTAGGGTTAAGGTGAGGGTTAGGGTGAGGGTTAGGGTTAGGGTTAGGGTTAGTGTGAGGATTAGGTTTAGGTTAGTGTTAGGTTTAGGGTGAGGGTAAGGGTTAGGTTTAGAGTTAGGATGAAGGTTCGTGTTAGGGTTAGGGTGAAGGTTAGGCTTAGGCTGAGGTTTAGGGATAGGGTTAGGGTTAGAGTGAAGGTGAGGGAGAGGGTTTGGTTTAGGATTAAGTTTAGGGTTGGTATTAGGCTTAGGTTGAGGTTGAGTGTGAGAGATAGATTTAGGGATAGGGTTAGGCTGAGGTTTGGGTTTGTGTGAGGGTTAGGGTTAGGGTGAGGAAAAGTGTTAGGTTGAGGCTTAGTGTGAGGGTTAGGGTGAGTGTGAAGGCTAGGTTTCGGATGAAGGTTAGGGTTATGGTTAGGCTTAGGGTGAGGGTGAGGGTTAGTGTGAGGTTTAGGGTTAGGGTTAGGGTTAGGGTTAGGGTAAATGTGATCTTTAGGGTGAATGTGCGGGTTAGTTTGAATGTGAAGGTTCAAGTGAGGGTGAGGTTTAGCGTGTGGGTGAGGGTTAGGCTTAGGGTGAGGGTTAGGTTGACGGTGAGGATTAGGGTGTGGGTGATGGTTAGGGTTAGGGTAAGCATTAGGGTGAGGGGTAGGGTTAGGGTTAGGGTTAGGGTGAGGGTTAGGGTTTGGGTTAGGGTTAGGGTTAGGGCTAGGGAGAGGGTAAGGGTTAGGATGAGGTTTAGGGTGAGGGTGAGGTTTAGGGTTAGCGTTATTGTTAGGGTGAGGTTTAGGGTGAGGGTTAGGGTTAGTGTTAGTTTGAGGGTGAGGGTTAGGGTTAGGGTTACGGTGAGGGTTAGGGATGGGGTTAGGGTGAGGGTGAGTGTGAGGGTGAGGGTTAGGGTTAGGGTTAGAGTTAGGTTGAGGTTGAGTGTGAGGGTTAGGGTTAGTATTAGGGTTAGGGTTAGGGTTATGCTGAGGCTGAGGGTGAGGGTTAGGGTGAGGGTGAGGGTTAGGGTTCTGTTAGGGTTAGGGTGAGGTTTAGAGTTAGGTTGAGGTTTAGGGTTAGGGATAGGATGAGGTTTATTCTGAGGAGTAGGGTTAGGGTTAGGGTGACGGTTAGGGTTAGTATGAGGGTTAGCTTTAAGGTGAGGGTAAGGTTTATGGAGAGGGTAAGAGTGAGGGTGAGGGTTAGGTTTAGGGCTAGGGTGAGGTTAAGGGTGAGGGTTACATTTAGGGTTAGGGTTAGGTTTAGGGTGACGGTGAGGATTAGGGTTAGGGTGAGGGTGAGGGTGAGGGTTAGGCTTAGGGTTAGGGTTTGAGTTAGGTTGCGGTTGAGGGTGAGGTTTAGGGTCAGGATAAGGGTGAGGGTTAGGGTTAGGGTGATGGTGAGGGTTAGGATTAGGTGGAGGGTTAGGGTTAGGATTAGTGTTAGTGTGAAGTCTATGGTGAGGGTGAGGGTTAGGGTTAGGGTCAGTGTTAGGGTAAGGGTTAGGGTGAGGGGTACTGTTAGGTTTATGGTGAGTGTTAGATTTAGTGAGGGTTAGGGTTAGGGTTAGGGTTACGATTAGGGTTAGGGTAAGGATTAGGTTGAGGGTTAGGGTGAGAGTGAGTGTTAGGGTTAGTGTGAGTGTTAGGGTGAGGGTTAGGGTTAGGGTTAGGGTGAGGATGTGGCTTAGGGTTACGGTGAGCGTAAGGGTTAGGGTGAGGGTTAGGGTGAGAGTGAGGGTTAGGGTCAGCATAAGTGTTAGGGTGAGGGTTAGAGTTAGGGCCAGGGTTAGTGTTAGCATTAGGGTTATTGTTAGGGATAGGTTTAGGGTGAGGATGAGGGTGAGGATTAGGGTTAGGGTTAGGTTTAAGGTGAGGGTGAGGGTGAGGGTTAGGGTTAGGGTGAGGGTGAGGGTTAGAGTTAGGCTGAGGGTGAGTGTGAGTTTGAGGGTTATTGTTAGGTTTAGGGTTAGGATGAAGGTTAGTGTTAGTGTGAGGGTTAGGGTTAGGGTTAGGGTCAGGGTTAGGGTGAGGGCAAGGGTTAGGGTCAGGGTTAGTTTGAGTGTTAGGGTGAGGGTGAGGGTTAGGGTCAGGGTTAGGGTTAGGATTAGGGTGAGGGTGAGTGTGACAGTTAGTGTTATTGTGAGGTTTAGGGTAAGGTTGAGGGTTAGGGTTAGCTTTAGGATTAGGGTGAGTTTGAGGGTGAGGGTGAGGGTTAGGGTTAGGGTTAGCATTAGGGTTATTGTTAGGGATAGGTTTAGGGTGAGGGTGAGGGTGAGGATTAGGGTTAGAGTTAGGTTTAAGGTGAGGGTGAGGGTGAGGGTTAGGGTTAGGGTGAGAGTTAGGGTTAGAGTTAGCCTGAGGGTGAGTGTGAGGTTGAGGGTTTGGTTAGGTTAAGGGTTAGGATGAAGGTTAGTGTTTGTGTGAGGGTTAGGGTTAGGGTCAGGGTTAGTGTGAGGGTAAGGGTTAGGGTTAGGGTTAGTGTGAGTGTTAGGGTGAGGGTGAGGGTTAGGGTCAGGGTTAGGGTTAGGATTAGGGTGAGGGTGAGGGTGATGGTTAGGGTTATGGTGAGGTTTGGGGTAAGGTTGAAGGTTAGGGTTTGCTTTAGGATTAGGGTGAGGTTGAGGGTGAGGGTGAGGGTGAGGGTTAGGGTTAGGGTTTTGGTTAGGGTGAGGGTTAGGGTGAGTGTTAGCGTTAGGGTTAGGGTTAGAGTTAGGGTTAGGCTGAGGGTGAGGGTGAGGTTGAGAGTGAGGGTTATGGTTAGGGTTAGGCTGAGTGTGAGGGCTAGGGTGAGGGTGAGCGTTAGGGTAAGGGTGAGGGTGAGGGTGAGGTTTTCGGTTAGGTAAGGGTTAGGGTTAAGGTTAGGGTGAGGATTAGGGTGAGGGTGAATGTTAGCATGAGGGTTTGGGATGGGGTGAGGTTTACCGTTAGGGTTAAGGTGAGGGTTTGGGTTACGGTGATGTTTAGGGTGTGGGTGAAGTTTAGGGTGAGAATCAGGGTTAGGGTGAGGGTGAAGATTAGGGTGTGGGTGAGGGTTAGGGTTAGGGTGAGGTTTAGGGTTAGGATGATGTTTAGAGTGAGGGTGAGGGAAAGGGTGAGGACGAGGGTTAGGGTGAGGTTTAGGCGTAGGGTGTGGGTGAGGGCTAGGGTGACGGTGAGGATTAGGGCTAGGGTTAGGGTGCCGGTTAAAGTTAGGGTTAGGGTTAGGGTGAGGGTGAGGGGTAAGATTAGGTTTTGGGTGAGGGTTAGGGTTAGTGTGAGGGTTAGGGTTAGTGTTAGGGTTAGAGTTGAGGGTTACTGTGAGGGTGAGGGTTAGGGTTAGGTTGAGGGTTAGGGTTAGGGTGAGGGTAAGTGTTAGGGTGAGGGTTAGTCTGAGGGTGAGGGTTAGGGTTAGGTTTAGGGTTAGGGTGAGAGTTAGGGTGAGGGTTAGGTTTAGGGTTACGGTTAGGGTTAGAGTGAGGGTGAGGGTTAGAGTAAGAGTGAGGGTTAGGTTTAAGGTTAGGGTGAGAGTTAGTATTAGGGTGATGTTTAGCGTGAGGGTGAGGTTTAGGTTTAGGTTTCAGGAGGGAGTGAAATTTAGGGTGTGGGTGAGGTTTAGTGTGACGATGAGGGTTAGGGTTTGGTGAGGGTTAGGGTGAGGGTTTGGGTTAGGTTTAGATTAAGGGTTAGGGTTAGGTTTAGATTTAGGGAGAAGTTTAGGGAGAGGGGTAGGTTAGTGTTATGCTTAGGGTTAGGGTGAGGGTTAGGGTTAGGGTTAAGTTTAGGGTTTGGGTGAGGTGAGGTTGAGGGTTAGGGTTCCGGTTAGGGGTAGGGTTGGGTTGAGGGTTAGTGTGAGGGCTATGTTGAAGGTGAGATTTCGGGTGACAGTGACGGTGAGGGTGAGGGTTATTGTGAGAGTTAGGGTTAGGGTGATGTTTAGCGTGATGGTGAGGGTTAGGGTGAGGTTGAGGGTTCGGGAGAGGGTGAGGGTTAGAATTTGGGTGAGGGTTAGGGTGACGGAGAGGGTTAGGGTGACGGTGAGTGTTAGGGTGAGGGTGAGGCTTAGCGTTAGCGTTAGTTTTATTGTGAGGGTTAGGGTTAGGGTGAGGGTTAGGATGAGGGTTAGGGAGAGGGGTAGGGTTAGGGTTCGGGTAAGGGTTAGTGTTAGTGTGAGGGTTAGGGTTAGGGTTAGGGTGAAGGTAAGTGTTAGCGTGAGGGGTAGGGTGAGGGTGAGGGTTAGGGTTAGAGTAAGGGTGAGGGTTAGGTTGAGGGATAGGCTTAGTGTTAGGGTTAGGTTTAGGGTAAGGGGTAGAGTTAAGGTAAAGTTTAGTGTTAGGTTGACGGTGAGGGTTAGCGTTACGGTGAAGGTTAGGGTTATAGTGAGGGCTAGGGTCAGTGTGAGGGTTGGGGTCAGGGGTAGGGGTAGGGTTAGGGTTAGTGTGAGGGTTAGGGTTAGGGTTAGGGTGAGAGTAAGGGTTGGGTTGAGGGTTAGGGTGAGGGTGAGGTTTAGGGTCAGCGTTAGGGTTAGGGTGAGGATTAGGGTGAGGGTTAGGGTGAGGGGTATGGTTAGGGTTAGGGTGCGGGTTAGGATTAGTGTGAGGGTTATGGATATGGTTAGGGTTAGGGTGAGGTTGAGGGTGAGGGTGAGGGTGAGGGGTAGGGTTAGGGTTAGGGTTAGGGTGAGGGTGAGGGTGAGGGTTAGGGTTAGGGTTAGGGTTATTGTGAGGGTGAGGGTGAGGGTTAGGTTTAGGATTAAGGTTAGTGTTAGGGTTAGGCTGAGTGTGAGGGTTAGGTTTAGGTTTAGAGTTAGGGTAAGGGTGAGGGTTAGGGTTAGGGTGAGGATTAGGGTTAGGGTGATGTTTAGGGTAAGCTTGAGTGTTAGGGTTCGGGTGAGGGTTCGGGTGAGGGTGAGGGTGAGGTTGAGGGTTAGGGTTAGGGTTAGGGTGAGGGTGAGGGGTAGGTTTAGGTTTAGGGTGTGGGTTAGGGTTACTGTGAGGGTTAGAGTTAGGGTTAGGGTGAGGGTGAGGGGTAGGTTTAGGGTTAGGGTGAGTGTTAGGGTTGGTGTGAAGGTTAGGGTTAGGGTTAGGTTTAGGATTAGGGTGAGGGTAAGGGTTATGGTTAGGGTTAGTGTAAGGGTAGGGTTAGTGTGAGGGTTAGGGTTAGGGTTAGGGTTAGGGTTATGGTGAGGTTAATGGTTAGGGTAAGGGTTAGTGTGAGGGTGAGGGTTAGGGTTAGTGTTAGGGTGAGAGTTAGGGTTAGGGTGATGTTTAGCGTGAATGTGAGTGTTAGGGTGAGGGTGAGGGTTCAGGAGAGGTTGAGGGTTAGGGTGTGGGTGAGGGTTAGTGTGACGGTGAGGGTTAGAGTGATGGTGAGGTTTAGGGTGAGGGTGAGGTTAAGGGTTAGGTTTAGGGTGAAGTTCAGGGTTTGGGTTAAGGTTAGGAAGTGGGTTGGGGAGAGGGGTAGGGTTAGTATTGGGTTAGGGTGAGGGTTAGGGTGTGGGTTAGGGTTAGTGTTAGGGTTAGGGTTAGGTTGAGGGTTAGGGTTACGGTTAAGTTTAGGGTTAGGATGAGGGTGACGATTAGGGTTAGGGTGAGGGTTAGTGTTAGGGTGAGGGTTAGGGTGACGTTGAGGGTTAGGGTGAGGTTGAGGGTGAGGTTTAGGTTTAGGATTAGGGTTAGGGTTAGGGTTAGGCTTAGGCTGACTGTGAGGGTGAGGGTGAGAGTGAGGGTTAGGATTAGGGTTAGGGTGAGGGCTAGGTTGAGGGTTAGCGTTAGGGTTAGGGTGAGCATTAGATTGAGTGTTAGGGTTAGGTTTAGGGTGAGGGTTAGGGTTTGGGTGAGGGTTAGTTTTAGGGTTAGGGTTAGTTTGAGGTGAGGGTGAGGGTTAGGGTTAGGATTAGGGTAAGGGTTAGGGTGACGGTAAGGGTTAGGGTGACGGTAAGGTTTAGGGTTAGGATGAGGGTAAGGAGTAGGGGTTGGGTTAGTGTGAGGGTAAGGGTTAGTGTGAGGATTAGGGTGAGGGTGAGGGTTAGTGTTTGGGTTAGGTTTAGGTTGAGGTTTAGGGTGAGGGCTAGGGTTAGGGATAGGGTTAGAGTTAGGGTGAGGGTGAGGGTTAGGTTTAGGGTGAGGGTTAGGGTTAGGGGGAATGTTAGGGTTAGGGTTAGGGTGATGGTGACGGTGAGGGTTAGGATTTGTGTTAGGGTTAGGGTAAGTGTTAGGGTGAGGGTTAAGTTTAGTATTAGGCTTAGGGTTAGGTTGAAGGTGAGGGTGAGGGTGAAGGTGAGGGTTACAGTTAGGGTTAGGGTAAGGTTTAGGGAGAGGATTAGGGGGAGGGGAGGGTTAGGGTGAGGGTTAGGGTTATGATGAGGGTTAGGGTTAGGGTTAGGATGAGGATTACGTTGAGGGTGAGGGTTAGGGTGAGGGTGAGGCTGAGGGTGAGGGTTAGTGTTAGGGTAAGTGTTAGGTTTGGTTTAGAGTGAGTATTAGGGGGAAGGGGAAGGTTAGGGGGAGGGTTAGTTTTAGGGTGAGGGTTAGGGTTAGGGTTAGGATGAGGGTTAAGATGAGGGTTAGGGTTAGCGTGAGGGTGAGGGTGAAGGTTCGGGTGAGGGTGAGGGTGAGGGTGTGCATGAGGGAGAGGTTTAGGGTGAGGATTAGGGTGACGGTGAGCTTTAGGTTTAGGGTGAGGTTTAGGTTTAGGTTGAGGTTTAGGGTTATGTTTAGGTTTAGAATGAGGTTTAGGGTTAGGGTGGGGGTTTAGGATGAGGATTAGGGTGAGGATTAGGGTTAAGGCTAGGGTTAGGGTTAGGCTGAGGGTGAGGGTGAGGATGAGGTTAGGGTTAGGGTGAGGGTGAGGGTTAGGGTGAGTTTGATGGTGAGGATGAGGGTTAGGTTTAGGATTAGTGTTAGTGTTAGGTTTAGGCTGAGGGTGAGCTTGAGAGTGAGGGTTCGGGTTAGGTTTAGTGTTAGGGTTCGGGTGAGGGTTAGGGTTTGGGTGAGGGTTAGGGTTAGTGTTTGGATTTGTGTTAGGGTGAGGGTGAGGGTGAGGGTGAGGGTTAGGGTTAGGGTTAGGGTGAGGGTGAGGGTGTGGGTTAGGTTTAGGATTAAGGTTAGTGTTAGGGTTAGGCTGAATGTGAGTGTTAGGGTAAGGTTTATGGTTAGGGTGAGGGTGAGGGTTAGGGTGACTGTGAGGGTTTCGGTGATGGTGAGGTTTAGGGTTGGGTTAGGGAGACGGGTAGGATTAGTGTTACGGTTAGGCTGAGGGTTAGGGCTAGAGTGAGGGTTAGGGTTAGGGTTAAGTTTAGGGTTAGGGTGAGGGTGACGCTTAGGGTTAGGGTGAGGGTTAGTGTTAGGGTGAGGGCTAGGGTGACGGTGAGGGTTAGGGTGAGGGTGAGGTTTAGGTTTAGGATTAGGGTTAGGGTTAGGGTTAGGCTTTGGCTGAGTGTGAGGGTGAGGGTGAGGGTGAGGGTTAGGGTTAGGGTGAGGGCTACGTTGAGGGTTAGGGTTAGGATTAGAGGTAGGGTTAGGTTGAGGGCTAGGGTGAGGGTGAGGGTTAGGATTAGGGTTAGGGGTAGGGTTAAGGTTAGTGTGAGGTTTAGGGTTAGGGTTAGTGATAGGGTGAGGGTAAGGGTTAGGTTGAGGTTTAGGGTGACGATGAGGGTTAGGGTTAGAGTTAGAGTTAGGGTGAGGGTTAGGTTGAGTGTTAGGGTTAGTTTTAGGGTGAGGGTTAGGGTTTTGGGTGAGGGTTAGGTTTATGGTTAGATTTAGGTTGAGGTGAGATTGAAGGTTAGGGTTAGGTTTAGGGTGAGGGTGAGGGTTAGGGTTAGGGTTAATTTTAGGGTTAGGGTGAGGGTAAGGGTTAGGGTTAGGGTAAGGGTAAGGGGTAGGGTTTGGGTTAGTGTGAGGCTAAGGGTTAGTGTGAGGATTATGGTGAGGCTGAGATTTAGTGTTAGGGTTAGGGTTAGTTTGAGGTTTAGGGTGAGGGTTAGGGTTAGGGTGAGGGTGAGGGTTAGGGTGTGGGTGAAGTTTAGGGTCACACTGAGGGTTAGGGTGATGGTGAGTGTTAGGGTTAGGGTTAGCATTAGGGTGAGGATGAGGGTAAGGGTTAGGGTTAGGGTGAGGGTGAGGTTTAAGGTTAGGGTTAGGGTTGGGGTTAGGGTGAGAGTAAGGGTTAGGGTTAGGGTTAGGTAAGGTTTCGGGTTCGGTTTTGTGTGAGTGTTAGGATGAGTGTCAGGGTGAGGGTTAGGTTTAGTGTTAGTGTTAGGGTGAGGTTGAGGGTTAGGGTTAGGGTGAGTGTTAGGTTTAGGGTCAGGTTAAGGATTAGAGTGAGGGTTATGGTGAGGGTGAATGTTAGGGTTAGCATTAGCTGTAGGGTGAGAATGAGGGTTAGGTTTAGGATTAGGGTTAGGGTGAGGGTAAGGCTCAGGATGAGGGTTAGGGTTAGAATTAGGGTGAGGGTTAGTGTTAGGGTGAGGGTGAGGGTTAGGGTTAGGGTTTGGGTGAGGGTTTGGGTGAGGGTTAGGTTTAGGGTGAGGTTGAGGGTTAGGGTGAGGGTTAGTGTTAGGGTTAGGATTAGGATTATTGTTAGGGTTAGGGTTAGGGTGAGAGTGAGGGTTATTGTTAGGGTTAGGGTTAGGGTGAGGGTGAGGGTGAGGGTTAGGGTGAGGATTATTGTTAATGTTAGGATTAGTGTGAGGATTAGGGTTAGGGTTAAGGTTAGGGTTATGGTGAGGGTAATGGTTAGGTTTAGGGTTACGGTTTGGGTGAGGGTTAGTGTTAGGGTGAGGGTTAGGTTGAGGGTTAGGGTTAGGGTTAGGGTTAGGGTTAGTGTGATGATTAGGGTTAGGGTGAGGTTTAGGGTGAGGGTAAGGTTTAGGGTGAGGTTTAGGGTGAGGATGAGGTTTAGGGTCAGGGTTAGGGTTAAGGTGAGGGTTAGGTTGAGGGTTAGGTTTAGGGTTATGGTGAGGTATGTGTAATGTGAGGGTTAGGGTGAGGGTTAAGGTTAGGGTGAGGGATAGGTTTAGCGTTAGGGTTAGCATGAGATTTAGGGATGGGGCTAGGTTTAGGATTAGGTTTAGGTTTAAGGTTAAGTTTAGGGGGAGGGTGGTGGTGAGGGAGGGCTTAGGGTGAGGGTTAGGGTTTGGGTTACGATGAGGGTTAGTGTTAGGGTGATATTTAAGGTGAGGAGAAAGACTGGGGTGAAGGTGAGGTTTAGGGTGAGGGTGAGGGTTAGGGTGTGGGTGAAGGTTAGGGTCACACTGAGGGTTAGGGTGATGGTGAGTGTTAGGGTTAGGGTTAGCATTAGGGTGAGGGTGAGGGTAAGGGTTCGGGTTAGGGTGAGGGTGAGGGTTAGGGTTAGGGTTAGGGTTGGGGTTAGGGTGAGTGTAAGGGTTAGGGTTAGGGTTGGGTAAGGTTTAGGGTTCGGTTTTGTGTGAGTGTTAGGGTGAGTGTCAGGGTGAGGGTTAGGTTTAGTGTTAGTGTTAGGGTGAGGTTGAGGGTTGGGGTTAGGGTGAGTGTTAGGTTTAGGTTCAGGTTAAGGATTAGAGTGAGGGTTATGGTGAGGGTGAATGTTAGGGTTAGCATTAGCTGTAGGGTGAGAATGAGGGTTAGGTTTAGGATTAGGGTTAGGGTGAGGGTAAGGCTCAGGATGAGGGTTAGGGTTAGGATTAGGGTGAGGGTTAGTGTTAGGGTGAGGGTGAGGGTTAGGGTTACGGTTTGGGTGAGGGTTAGGTTTAGGGTGAGGTTGAGGGTAAGGGTGAGGGTTAGTGTTAGGGTTAGGATTAGGATTATTGTTAGGGTTAGGGTTAGGGTGAGAGTGAGGGTTATTGTTAGGGTTAGGGTTAGGGTGAGGGTTAGGGGGAGGGTTAGGATTAGGGTTAGGGTTATTGTTAGGTTTAGGGTTAGGGTTAGGTTTAGAGTGAGGGTGAGGGTTAGGGGTAGGTTTAGCATTAGGGTTACTTTGAGATTGAGGGATGGGGCTAGGTTTAGGATTAGGTTTAGGTTTAAGGTTAGGCTTAGGTGAGAGTGATGGTGAGGGTGAGGCTTAGGGTGAGGGTTAGGGTTTGGGTAACGGTGAGGGTTAGGGTTAGGGTGATATTTAGGGTGAGGGTGAAGGTTAGGGTGAGGGTGAAGTTTAGCGTGAGTGTGAGGGTGAGGGTTAGGCTGAGGGTGAGGGTTAGGGTTAGGGTTAGGATTAGTGTGAGGATTAGGGTTAGGGTTAGGGTTAGGGTGAGTGTAAGGGTTAGGGTTAGGGTTAGGTAATGTTTAGGGTAAGGGTTAAGGTGAGAGTGAGGGTTAGGTTTAGTGTGAGGGTTTGGGTGAGTGTCAGGGTGAGGGTTAGGTTTAGTGTTAGTGTTAGGGTGAGGGTGAGGTTTAGGGTTAGGGTTAGGGTGAGTGTTACGTTTAGGGTCAGGTTAAGTATTAGAGTGAGGGTTATGGTGAGGGTGAATGTTAGGGTCAGCATTAGCTTTAGGGTGAGGATGAGGGTTAGGTTTAGGATTAGGGTTAGGGTGAGGGTAAGGCTCAGGATGAGGGTTAGGGTTAGGGTTAGGGTTAGAGTAAGGGTGAGGGTTAGGGTTAGGGTTAGGGTGAGGGTTAGGGTTAGGGTGAATGTGAGGCTTATGGTTAGGGTAAGGGTGAGGGTTAGGGTTAGGTTTTGGGTGAGGGTTAGGGTAAGGGTTAGGTTTAGGGTGAGGGTGAGGGTTAGGCTGACGGTTAGGGTTAGGGTTAGGGTTTTCGTGAGGTTGGGGGTGAGGGTGAGGGTTAAGGTTAGGGTTAGGGTGTTGGTTAGGGTTAGGGTTAGTGTTAGGTTTAGGGTGAGGGTGAGGTTGAGGGTGATGGTGAGTGTTAGTGTTAGGGATAGGATTAGGATTATTGTTAGGGTTAGGGTGAGGGTTAGGGTTATTGTTAGGTTTAGCGTTAGGGTGAGAGTGAGGGGGAGGGTTAGGGTTAGGGTTAGGGTTAGGGTGAGGTTGAGGGAGAGGGTTCGGTTTAGGATTAGGTGTAAGGTTTGGGTTAGGCTTAGGGTGAGGTTGATGGTGAGGGCAAGGCTCAGGATGAGGGCTAGCGTTGGGGTAGTGTGAGGGTTAGGGTTAGGGTGAGGTTTAGTGTGAGGATCAGGGTTAGAGTTAGGGTTAGGGTGAGGATTAGGGTTAGTGTGAGGGTTAGGGTGACAGTGAGGGTAAGGGTTAGGGTGAGGGTTATGGTGAGGCTGAGCGTTAGGGTTATTGCTAGGATTAGGGTGAGGGTTAGGGTGAACGTTAGGGTTAGGCTTAGGGTTATGGTGGGGGTTAGGGTGAGGATTGCGGTTAGGGTTATGGATAGGATGAGGGTTAAGTTTAGGGTGAGGTTTAGGGTGAGGGTGAGGGTTAGGGTGAGTGTGAGGTTTAGGCTTAGGGTGAGTGTTAGGGTTAGGTTTATGGTTAGGGTGAGGTCTGGGGTGAGGGTTAGGGATGGGGTTAGAGTTAGGTCGAGGGTTAGGGTTAGGGTGAGGGTTCGGGTGAGGGGTAGGGTTAGGGTTGCGTGAGTGTTAGGTTTAGTGTGAGGGTTAGGGATAGGGTTAGGGTAAGCTTTCGGGTGAGGGTTCGTGTGAGAGAGAGGGTTACGTTTAGCGTGATGTTCGGGTGAGTGTTAAGGTGAGGGTTAGGGTTAGGATGAGGATTAGGGTTCGGGTTAGGCTTAGGGTGAGCGTGAGGGTGAGGGTTAGGGTTAGGGTTAGGGTGAGGGTGACGGTGATGGTTAGGGTTAGGGTTAGTGTTAGGGCTACGGTGAGGGTGAGGAAGAGGGTTAGGTTTAGGATTAGGGTTAGGTTTAGCGTTAGGCTTAGGGTGAGGGTGGTGGTGAGGGTGAGGCTTAGGGTGAGGGTTAGGGTTAGGGTTAGGGTGAGGGTTAGTATTAGGGTGATATTTAGGGTGAGGTTGATGGTTAGGGTGAGGGTGATTGTTCGGGTGAGTGTGAGGGTTAGGGTGTGGGTGAGGGTTAGAGTGACAGTGAAGATTAGGATGTCAGTGAGGGTTAGGGTGAGGGTGAGGATTAGGGTTAGGTTGAGGGATAGAGTTAGGGTTCGCCTGAGGGTTTGGCTTAGGGTGAGGGTTAGGGTTAGGGTTAGGGTTAGTGTGAGGATTAGCGTTAGGGTTAGGGTTAGGGTTAGGGTGAGGGTAAGGTTTAGGGTCAGGTTTATGTTGAGGGTGAAGATTAGGGAGAGGGTTAGGTTTATGGTAAGGTTTGTGGTGAGGGATAGGTGGGAGAGTAAGGTTAGGATGAGGGTTATGGTGAGGGTTAGGGTTAGGGTTTGCGTGAGGGTGAGGGTTAGGTTTAGGGTGAGTTTAAGGTTTAGAGTGAGGATTAGTGTGAGGGTGAAGATTAAGGTTAGCATTAAGGTTAGGGTGAGAGTGAGGGTTAGGCTTAATGTTAGAGTTAGGTTGAGGGCTAGGCTGAGGGTGAGAGTTAGGGTTAGAGTGAGGGTGAGGGTTAGAGTTAGGGTGAGGTTTGGAATTAGGGTGAGGTTTAGGGAGAGAATTAGGGTTAGGGTGAGGGTTAAGCTTAGGGTAAGGGTGAGGGTATTTGTTAGGGTGAGGGTTAGGGTTAGGGTGAGGGTTAGGGATAGGGTTAGAGTTAGGGTGAGGGTGAGGGTGAGGGTTAGGTTTAGGTTTAGGTTGAGATTGAGGGTGAGGTTCAGGGTTAGGATAAGGGTTAGGGTTAGGCTGAGGCTGAGGGTGAGGGTGAGCCTTAGGATTAGGGTGAGGGAGAGGGTTAGGTTTAGGATTAGGGTTAGGTTTAGGATTAGGCTTAGGGTGAAGGTGATGGTGAGGCTGAGGGTTAGTGTTAGGGTGATATTTAGAGTGAGGTTGAGGGTTTTGGTGAGGGTGATTGTTCGGATTAGTGTGAGGGTTAGGGTGTGGGTGAGGGTTAGGGTGACTGTGAGGGTTAGTGTGACGGTGATGGTTAGGGTTAGGGTTAGCGATCGGGTGAGGGTTAGGGTTAGGGTTAGGGTGAGGGTGAGAGTTAGGGAGAAGGTTAGGGTTAGGGTTAGGGTTAAGTTTAATGTGAGGATTATGGTTAAGGTTAGGGTTAGGGTGAGGGTGAGGGTAAGGTTTAGGGTGAGGTTTAGGGTGAGGGTGAAGGTTAGGGAGAGAGTTAGGTTTAGGTTGAGGGTTAGGGCGAGTGTTAGGGTTAGGGTTAGGGTGAGGGTGAGGGTTAGGGTGAGGATTAATGTGAGGGTTAGGTTTATGGTGAGGGTTAGGGATAGGGTGAGGGTGAGGGTGAGGGTGAGAGTTATGGTAATGGTTAGGGTGAGGGTGAGGTGACGTTTAGGGTTAGGGTTAGGGTGAGGGTGAGGGTTAATGTAAGGATTCGGGTTAGGATGAGGGTTAGGCTGAGGGTTAGGTTTAGGGTTAGGGTGAGGGTTAAGGTTACTGTGAGTGTTATTGTTAAGGTTAGGATGAGGGTGAGGGTTAGGGTGCGGGTGAGGTGTAGGGTTAGGTTTATAGTTAGCATGAAGGTTAGGGTGAGGGTTACCGTTAGGGTTAGTGTTAGGGTTAGGGTTATGGTGAGGGTTAGGGTGAGGGATAGGGTTAGGGTTATGGTTAGGGTGAGGTTTAGGGTGAGGGATATTGTTAGGGTGAGGGTGAGGGTTAGGTTTAGTGTGAGGTTAAGTTTTAGCGTGAGGGTTAGGGTGAGGGTGAAGTTTAGGGTTAACATTAGTGTTAGGGTGAGGGTGAGGGTTAAGTTGAGGTTTAGGTTTAGGGTTAGGGTGAGGGTGAAGATTAGGGTTAGGGTTAGGGTGAGGCTAAGGGTTAGGGTGAGGTTTAGTGTGAGGGTGAGGGTTAGGCTGACGGTTAGGGTTCGGTTGAGGGTTAAGGTTACGTTTAGGGTTAGGGTGAGGGTGAGGGTTTGGATTAGGGTGAGGTTAAGGGTTAGAGTGAGGGTTTCAGTGAGGATGAAGGTTAGGGTAAGCATTAGGGTTAGGGTGAGGGTGAGGTTTAGCCTTAGGGTTAGGGTTAGGGTGAGGGCTAGGCAGAAGGTGAGGGTTAGGGTTAGGGTTAGTATGAGGGTTAGGGTTAGGATGAGGGTTAGGCTTAGTGTTTGGTTGAGGGTTAGGGTTAGAGTTAGGGAGAGGGTTAGGGTTAGGGTTAGGGTTATTTTTAGGGTTAGGGTTAGGGTGAGGGTGAGTTTGAAGGTGAGGGTTACGGTTAGGTTTAGATTTAGGGTTATTGTTACTGTTAGGTTTAGGTTGAGGGTGAGGGTTATTGTTAGGCTTAGGGTTAGGGTGAGCGTGAGGGTGAGAGTTAGGGTTAGGTTTAGGTTTAGGGTTAGGATGAGGGTGAGGGAGAGGGTTAGGGTTTCGATTAGATTGAGGGTTAGGTTTAGGGTGATGTTTATGGTGAGGGTGAAGGTTAGGGTGAGGGTTAGGTTTAGGGTTAGGCTTAGGGTGAGCGTGATGATGAGGGTGAGGCTTAGGGCGAGGGTTAGGGTTAGGTTTAGTGTGAAGGTTAGTGTTAGGGTGATATTTAGGGTGAGGGTGAGGGTTAGGGTGATGTTCAGGGTTAGGGTGTGGGTGAGGTTTAGGGTGAAGGTTAGGGTTAGGGTTAGGGTGAGGGTGAGGGTTAGGGTTAGGGTTAAGGTTAGAGCGAGGATTAGGGTTAGAGTTAGGGTTAGGGTGAGGGTAAGGGTTAGGTTGAGGTTTAGTGTGAGGGTGAGGTTTAGGGAGAGGGTTAGGGTTAGGGTGAGGGTTAGGTTGAGGGTTAGGGTTAGGGTTAGGGTGAGGGTTAGGGATAGGGTTAGAGTTTGGGTGACGGTGAGGGTGAGGTTTAGGTTTTGCGTTAGGGTGAGGGTTGGGGTGAGGGTTAGGATAGGGGCTAGCGTTAGGGTTAGTCTGAGGGTGAGGGTGAGGGTGAGGGTGAGGTTTAGGGTTAGGGTGACATTTAGGGTTATTGGTGAGGGTTAGGTTTAGTTTAGGGTTAGGATGAGCATTAGGCTGAGGGGTAGGGTTAGGGTTCGGGTTAGTGTGAGGGTTAGGCTGAGGGTTAGCGTGAGGGTAAGGGTTAGGTTGAGGGTTAGCGTGAGGGTGAGCGGTGGGGTTAGGGTTAGGGTTAGCGTGAGGGTTAGGGTGAGGGTTAGGGTTAGGGTTAGTGTTAGGGATAGGGTTAGGGTGAGTGTTAGGTTGAGTGGTAGGTTTAGGGTTAGGGAGAGTTTTTGGGTGAGGGCTATGGTTAGGGTGAGGGTGAGGGTTAGGTTTAGGGAGAGGGTAAGGGTTAGGTTGAGGGTTAGGGTGAGGGTGAAGGTTATGGTTAGCATTAGGGTTAGGGTGAGGGTGAGGGTTAGGTTTAGTGTGAGGGTTAGTGTTAGCTTAAGGGTGAGGGTAAGGATTAGGGTGAGGTATAGGGTGAGGATGAGGGTTAGGGTGAGGGTTAGGGTTATGGTTAGGGTTATTGTTAGGGTTCGGGTTCGAGTTAGGATTAGGATTATTGTAAGGGTTAGGTTTAGTGTGAGTGTTAGTGTTAGGGTTAGTGTTAGGGTAAGGTTTAGGGTGAGGTTTAGTGTGAGAGTGAGGGTTAGGTTTATTGTGAGGGTTAGGTTGAGTGTTAGCATGAGGGTTAGGTTTAGGCTTAGGGTTAGTGTGAGGCTGAATGTTAGGGTTAGGATTAGGGTGAGGGTTAGGGTTAGGGTTAGTTTTAGGGTGAGGGTGAGGGTTAGGATTAGGGTGAGGGTGAGGGTTATGGTTAGGGTTAGCATTAGGTTTAACGTGAGGGTGAGGGAGAGGGTTAGGTTTTGGATTAGGGTTAGGTTTAGGGTTAGGCTTAGGGTTAGGTTTAGGTTTAGGGTTAGGGTTATTGTTAGCGTTAGGTTTAGGGTTAGGTTGAGAGTTAGATTTAGTGTGAGGGTTAGGTTTATGATTAGAGTTAGGGTGATGGTAAGGATTAGGGTGAGAGTTAGGGTAAGGGTGAGGGTTAGGGTAAGGGTGAGGGGTAGGGTTAGCATTAGGGTTAGGGTTAGGTTTAAGGTGAGGTTTAGGGTTAGGGTTAGGGTTAGGGTGAGGGTGAGGGAGAGGGTTAGGTTTAAGATTAGGTATAGGGTTATGGTTAGGCTTAGGGTGAGGATGATGGTGAGGGTGAGAGTTAGGGTGATTCTTAGGTTTAGGGTTAGGGTGTGGGTTAGGGTTAGGATTAGGGTGTGGGTTAATGCTAGGGTTAGGGTTAGGTTGAGGGTAAGGGTTAGGATGAGGGTGAGGGTTAGGGTGAGGGTTATGGTTAGGGATATTGTGAGGGTTAGGTTTAGTGTCAGGGTTAGGGTTATTGTTAGGATAAAGTTTAGGGTGAGTGTTAGGGTGAGAGTGAGGGTTAGGTTTAATGTGAGTGTTAGGGTGAGTGTTAGGGTGAGGGTTAGGATTAGTGTTAGGGTTAGGGTGAGGGTGAGGGTTGGGATTAGGGTTAGGGTGAGGGTTAGATTTAGCGTCAGGGTGAGGGTGAAGGTTAGGGTTAGGGTTAGGGTTAGGGTTATGGTTATTGTTAGGATTAGGTTTAGGGTTAGGTTTAGGGTGAGGATGAGGTTTAGGGGTAGGGTTAGCATTAGGGTTAGGGTTAGGTTTAAGGTGAGGTTTAGGGTTAGGGTTAGGGTTAGGGTGAGGGTGAGGGAGAGAGTTAGGTTTAAGATTAGGTATAGGGTTATGGTTAGGCTTAGGGTGAGGATGATGGTGAGGGTGAGAGTTAGGGTGATTCTTAGGTTTAGGGTTAGGGTGTGGGTTAGGGTTAGGATTAGTATGTGGGTTAATGCTAGGGTTAGGGTTAGGTTGAGGGTAAGGGTTAGGGTGAGGGTGAGGGTTAGGGTGAGGGTTATGGTTAGGGATATTGTGAGGGTTAGGTTTAGTGTCAGGGTTAGGGTTATTGTTAGGATAAAGTTTAGGGTGAGTGTTAGGGTGAGAGTGAGGGTTAGGTTTAGTGTGAGTGTTAGGGTGAGTGTTAGGGTGAGGGTTAGGATTAGTGTTAGGGTTAGGGTGAGGGTGAGGGTTGGGGTTAGGGTTAGGGTGAGGATTAGATTTAGCATCAGGGTGAGGGTGAAAGTTGGGGTTAGGGTTAGGGTTATTGTTAGGATTAGGTTTAGGGTGAGGATGAGGGTTAGGGGTAGGTTTAGCATTAGGGTTAGCATGAGATTGAGGAATGTTGCTAGGTTTATGATTAGTTTTAGGCTTAAGTTTCGGTTTAGGGTGAGGATGATGGTGAGGGTGAGGCATAGGGTGAGGGTTAGGATTTGGGTTACGGTGAGAGTTAGGGTTAGGGTGAGGGTGAGGGTTAGGGTTAGGGTTTGGGTGAGGTTGAGGTTGAGGGTGCGGGTTAGGGTTAGGCTTAAGGTATTGGTTGGGGTTAGGGTTAGGGTGAGGGTGAGGATGAGGTGAGTGTTAGTGTTACTGTTAGTATTAGGATTATTGTTAGGGTTAGGGTGAGGGTGAGGGTTATTGTTAGGGTTAGGGTGAGGGGGAGGGGAAGGGGGAGGTTTAGGGTTAGGGTTAGGGTTAGGGTGAGGGTGAGGGTGAGGATGACAGTGAGGGTCAGGGTTAGGGTGAGGGTTATGGTGAGGCTGAGGGTTAGGGTTATTGTTACGGTTAGGGTGAGGGTTAGGGTTAGGGTGAGTGTGAGTGTTAGGATGAGGGTTAGAGTGAGGGTTAGGGTGAGGGTTAGGGTGAGGGTGAGGGTTAGGTTTAGGATGTGTTTAAGGTTTAGAGTGAGGGTTAGGGTGAGGGTGAATGTTAGGGTTAGCATTAAGGTTAGGTTAGGGTGATGGTTAGAGTGAGGATTAGGGTTAGGCTTAGGGTTATGGAGGGGTTAGGGTGAGGTTTGGGGTTAGGGTTATGGTTAGGATGAGGGTTAAGTTTAGGGTGAGGGTTAGGGTGAGGGTGGGGGTTAGGGTGAGGGTGAGGGTTAGGCTTAGCGTGAGTGTTAGGGTTAGGTTCAGGGTTAGGTTGAGGTCTGGGGTGAGGGTTAGAGTTGGGGTTAGAGTCAGATTGAGGGGTAGGGTTAGGGTTCGGGTTCGGGTGAGGGGTAGGGTTAGGTTTAGGGTTAGTGTTAGGTTTAGTGTGAGGGTTAGGGTTAGGGTTAGGGTTAGGGTAAGCTTTAGGGTGAGGGATAGGTTTAGAGAGAGGGTTACATTTAACGTGAGTGTTAGGGTGAGTGTTAAGGTGAGGGTTAGGGTTAGGGTGAGGGTGAGGGTGAGGGTTAGGGTTAGGTTTAGTGTTAGGGCTATGGTGAGGGTGAGGGAGAGGGTTAGGTTTAGGATTAGGGTTAGGTTTAGGGTTAGGCTTAGGGTGAGGGTGATGGTGAGGGTGAGACTTAGGGTGAGGGTTAGGGTTAAGGTGAGGGTGAGGGTTAGTATAAGGGTGATATTTAGTGTGAGGTTGATGGTTAAGGTGAGGGTGATTGTTCAGGTGAGTGTGAGGGTTAGGGTGTGGGTGAGGGTTAGAGTGATGGTGAGGATTAGGGTGTCAGTGAGGGTTAGGGTGAGGGTGAGGGTTAGGGTTAGGTTGAGGGATAGAGTTAGGGTTCGAGTGTGGGTTCGAGTTAGCGTGAGGGTTAGGGTTAGGGTTAGGGTTAGTGTGAGGATTAGCATTAGGGTTAGGGTTAGGGTAAGTTTTAGGGTGAGTTATATGTGAGAGAGTAAGGGTTAGGATGAGGGTTAGGGTGAAGGTTAGGGTTAGGGTTAGGATGAGGGTGAGGGTTAGGTTTAGGGTGAGTTTAAGGTTTAGAGTTAGGGTTAGTGTGAGGGTGAAGGTTAGGGCTAGCATTAGGGTTAGGGGGAGAGTGAGGGTTAGGCTTCAGGCTAGAGTTAGGTTGAGGGCTACGCTGAGGGTGAGGGTGAGGGTTAGGTTTAGGGTGAGGGTTAGGGTTAGGGTGAGTGTGAGTGTTAGGATGAGGGTTAGGGTGAGGGTTACGGTGAGGGTTAGGGTGAGGGTTAGGTTTAGGATGAGTTTAAGGTTTAGAGTGAGGGTTAGGGTGAGGGTGAAGGTTAGGGTGAGCATTAGGTTTAGGGTGAGAGTGAGGGTTAGGCTTAAGTTTAGAGTTAGGTTGAGGGCTAGGCTGAGGGTGAGGGTTAGGGTTAGAGTGAGGGTGAGGGTTAGGTTTAGGATTAAGGTGAGGGTTAGGGTTAGGGTGATGTTTAGGGGGAGGGTGCAGTTTAGGGTGAGGGATAGGATTAGGGTGAGGCTTAGGGTGAGGGCGAGGGTTAGGGTTAGTGTGAGGGTTAGGGCGTGGAAGAGGGTTAGGGTCACTCTGAGGGTTAGGGTGAGGGTGAGGGTTAGGGTTAGCGTTAGCTTTAGGGTGAGGGTAACGGTTAGGGTGAGGTTTAGTGTGAGGGTGAGGTTTAGGGACAGGGTTAGGGTTAAGGTGAGAGTTAGGGTTAGGGTTATGGTGAGGGTATGTGTTAGGGTGAGGGTTAGCGTGAGGGTTAAGGTTAGGGTGAGGGATAGGTATAGGGTTAGGGTTAGGGTTAGGCTGAGGGTGAGGGTGAGGGTGAGGGTGAGGGTTAGGGTTAGGGTGATGTTTAGGGTTAGGGTGAGGTTTAGTTTTAGGTTTAGTTTTATTATGAGGATTAGGCTGAGGGCTGGGGTTAGGGTCAGGGTTAGGGTTAGGTTTAGGGTTATTGTTAGGTTTAGAGTTAGGGTTAGGATGAGGGTGAGGGTGAAGATGAGGGTTAGGATTAGGGTTAGGTATAGGGTTATTGTTAGGTTTAGAGTTAGGGTGAGGGTGAGGGTGAGGATTAGGTTTATGTTTAGGGTTAGGGTTATTGTTAGCTTTAGGGTTAGGGATAGGGTGAGGGTTAGGTTTAGTGTGAGTGTTAGGTTTAGGTTTAGGGTTAGGATGAGGGTAAGGTTTAGGGTGAGGGTTAGGGTAAGGGTGAGCGTTAGGGTTAGCATTAGGGTTAGAGTTAAGGTTAGGGTGAGTGTTAGGGTTAGGGTTAGGGTGGGGGTGAGGTTTAGGGTTAAGTTTAGGGTGACGGTTATGGTTAGAGTGAGTGTTAGGGTTAAGGTTAGCGTTAGGATGAGCGTGACGGTGAGGGTTAGGGTGAGGGTGAGTTTGAGGGTGAGGTTTAGGGTTAGGTTAAGTGAGAAGGTGAAGATGAGGTTTAGGGTTAGGATTAGGGTTAGGGGTAGAGTGAGGGTGAGGGTTAGGGTTAGGGTTAGGTTGAGGTTTAGTGTTAGTGTGAGGGTTGGGTGAGCGTGAGGGTAAGGGTTAGGATGAGGGTGAGAGTTAGGGTTAGGGTTATGGTTAGGGTGAGGGTTAGTGTAAGGGTTAGGTTTAGCGATAGTGTGAAGATTATGTTTAGGATTAGGGTTAGGATGAGGGTTAGGGTTAGTGTGACGGGTAGGGTGAGGCTGAGAGTTAGGGTTATTGTTAGTGTTAGTGTTAGGGTGAGGGTTAGGGTTAGGGTTAGGGTTTTGGTGGGGGTTAGGGTGAGGGTTGGGGTTAGGGTTAGGTTTATGGCTAGGATGAGGTTTAGGGTTAGGGTGAGGGATAGGATGATGGTGAGGGTTCGGGTGAGGTTGAGGGTTAGGGTTATTGTGAGGGTTAGGGTTAGCATTAGGGTTAGGATGAGGGCTAGGGTGAGTGTGAGGATTAGTGTTAGGGTGAGAGTTAGGGTGAGTGTTAGGGTTAGGGTGAGTGTTCTGGTGAGGTGTGGTTTAGGGTTAGGTTTAGGGTGAGGGTAAGTGTTAGTGTGAGGTTTGGGGTTAGGGTGAGTGTGAGGTTTAGGGAGAGGGTTAGGATTAGGGTAAGGGTGAGGGTATTTGTTAGGGTGAGGGTTAGAGTGAGGGTTAGGGTGAGGGTGAGGGTTAGGGATAGGGTTAGGGTTAGGGTTAGGGTGAGGGTGAGGTTTAGGGCTAGGGTTAGGGTTAGGTTGAGGTTCAGGGTTAGGATTAGGGTTAGCGTTAGGGTTAGGCTGAGGGTGAGGGTGAGGGTGAGGGTGAGCCTTAGGATTAGGGTGAGGGTGAGGGTTAGGTTTAGGTTTAGGGTGAGGGTGAGGGTTAGGGTTAGGGTTAGGGTTAGGATGAGGGTGAGTGTTAAGTTTAGGTTTATTCTTAGGGCTAGGGTTAGGGTTAGGGTCAGGGTGAGGGTTAGATTGAGGGTTAGAGTTAGGTTGAGGGTGAGGGTGAGGGAGAGGGTTAGGTCTAGGATTAGGGTTAGGTTTAGGGTTAGGCTTAGGGTGAAGGTGATGGTGAGGCTGAGGATTAGGATGAGGGTTAGGGTTAGGATTACCATGAGGGTTAGTGTTATGGTGATATTTAGGGTGAGGTTGAGGGTTAGGGTGAGGGTGATTGTTTGGATTAGTGTGAGGGTTAGGGTGTGGGTGAGGGTTAAGGTGTGGGTGAGGGTTAGGGTGACTGTGAGGGTTAGGGTGTCGGTGATGATTAGGGTTAGGGTTAGCACTAGCGTGAGGGTTAGGGTTAGGGTTAGAGTGAGGGTGAGGGTTAGGGTGAAGGTTAGGGTTAGGGTTAGGTTTAGGTTTAGTGTGAGGATTAGGGTTAGGGTTAGGGTTAGGGTTAGGGTGAGCGTAAGTTTTAGGGTGAGGTTTAGGGTGAGGGTGAGGGTTAGGGAGAGGGTTTGGTTTAGGTTGAGGGTTAGGGGGAGGGTTAGTGTTAGGTTTAGGGTGAGGGGGAGGGTTAGGTTGAGGATTAATGTGAGGGTTAGCTTTAAACTGAGGGTTAGCGATAGGGTTAGGGTGAGGGTGAGGATTAGGTTTAGGGTTAGGGTTAGGGTGAGGCTAAGGGTTAGGGTGAGGTTTAGTGTGAGGGTGAGGGTTAGGCTGATGGTTAGGGTTTGGTTGAGGTTTAGGGTTAGGGTTAGGGTGAGGTTAAGGGTTAGAGTGAGGGTTACAGTGAGGATGAAGGTTAGGGTTAGCATTAGGGTTAGGGTGAGGGTGAGGTTTAGCCTTAGGGTTAGGGTGAGGGCTAGGCTGAAGGTGCGGGTTAGGTTTAGGGTTAGTATGAGGGTTAGGGTTAGGGTGAGGGTGAAGGTTAGTGTTAGGGTTTGGGTTTGGGTGAGGGTTAGGGTTAGGGTTAGGGAGAGGGTTAGGGTTAGGGTTATTTTTAGGGTTAGGATTAGGGTTAGGGTTAGGATGAGGGTGAGTTTGACGTTGAGGGTTACGGTTAGGTTAAGGGTTAGGGTTATTTTTAGGGTTAGGGTAAGGTTGAGGGTGAGGGTTATTGTTAGGTTTAGGGTTAGGGTGAGGGTGAGGGTGAGGGTTAGTGTTAGGGTTAGGTTTAGTGTTAGGATGAGGATGAGGGAGAGGGTTAGGTTTAGGATTAGATTTAGTCTTAGGTTTATGCTTAGGGTGAGGATGATGGTTAGGGTGAGGGTTAGGGTTTCGATTAGGTTGTGGGTTAGGGTTAGGGTGATGTTTATGGTGAGTTTGAGGGTTAGGGTGAGGGTTAGGTTTAGGGTGAGTGTTAGGGTGAGGGTTAGGTTTAGCGTTATTGTGAGGGTTAGGTTTAGTGTGAGGCTTAGTGTTAGGGTTAGGGTTAGGGTTAGTGTAAGGTTTAGGGTGAGTGTTAGGGTGAGAGTGAGGGTTAGGTTTATCATGAGGGTAAGGGTGAGTGTTAGCTTGAGGGTTAGGTTTAGGCGTAGGGTTAGGGTGAGTCTGAGGGTTAGGGTTAGTGTTAGAGTGAGGGTTAGGATTAGGGTTAGGTTTAGGTTGAGGGTGAGGGTTACGATTAGGGTGAGGGTAAGGGTCAGGTTTAGGGTTAGCATAAGGTTTAACTTGAGGGTGAGGGAGAAGGTTAGGTGTCGGTTTAGGCTTAGGTTTAGGGTTGGGCTTAGGGTGAGGATGATGGTGCTGGTGATGCTTAGGGCGAGGGTTAGGGTTAGGTTTAGGGTGAGGGTTAGTGTTAGGGTGATATTTAGGGTGAGGGTGAGGGTTAGAGTGAAGTTGAGGGTTAGGATGAGTGTGAGGGTTAGGGTGTGAGTGAGGGTTAGGGTGAGGGTTAGGGTTAGGGTTCGGGTGAGAGTGAGGGTTAGGGTGAGGGTGAGTGTTAGGATTAGGGTTAGCGTGAGGGTAAGGTTTAGGGTGAGGGTTAGCGTGAGGTTGAGTGGTAGGGTTAGGTTTAGGGTTAGTGTGAGGATTAGGGTTAGGGTTAGTGTTAACGATAGGGTTAGGGTTAGGGTTAGGGTGAGGGTTAGGTTGAGGGATAGGTTTAGGGTTCGGAAGAGTTTTAGGGTGAGGGTTAAGGTGAGGGTTAGGGTGAGGGTGAGGGTTAGGGTTAGGGAGAGGGTAAAGGTTAGGGTGAAGGTTAGGGTGAGGGTGAAGGTTAGGATTAGCATTAGGGTTAGGATGAGGGTGAGGGTTAGGTTTAGTGTGAGGGTTAGGGTGAGGGTAAGGATTAGGGTGAGGGGGAGGGTTAGGGTGAGGGTTAGGTTTATGGTTAGGGATAGGGTTATTGTTGGGTTAGGGTTAGGTTTCTTGTGAGGCTTAGGGTTAGTGTGAGGGTTAGTCTTAGGGTTAGGGTTAGGGTTAGGGTAAGGTTTAGGGTGAGGGTTAGGGTGAGAGTGAGGGTTACGTTTATCGTGAGTGTTAGGGTGAGTGTTAGCATGAGGGTTAGGTTTAGGCTTAGGCTTAGGCTTAGGGTGAGGGTGAGGGTGAGGGTTAGGGTTATGGTTAGGGTGAGAGTGAGGGTTAGGGTTAGGTTTAGTGTGAGGGTCAGTGTTAGGATTAGGGAGAGGGTGAGGGTTAGGGTTAGGGTTAGCATTAGGTTTAATGTGAGGGTGAGGGAGAGGGTTAGGTTTTTGATTAGGGTTAAGTTTAGGGCGAGGCTTAGGATGAGGGTGATTGTGAGGGTGAGGGTTAGGGCGAGGGTTAGGGTTCGGTTTAGGGTGAGGGTTAGCGTTAGGGTGATATTTAGGGTGAGGCTGATGGTGAGGGTGAAGTTGAGGGTTAGGGTGTGTATGAGGGTTAGGGTGTGGGTGACGGTTAGGGTGAGGGTTAGGGTTAGGGTTAGGGTTAGTGTGAGGATTAGGGTTAGGTTTAGGGTTAGGGTTTGGGTGAGTGTAAGGGTAAGGGTTAGGGGTAGGTAAGGTTTAGGGTAAAGTTTAGGGTGAGAGTTAGGATTAGGTTTAGTGTGAGTGTTAGGGTGAGTGTCAGGGTGAGGGTTAGGTTTAGTGTTAGTGTTAGGGTGAGGGTTAGGGTTAGGGTTAGGGTGAGTGTTAGGTTTAGGGTCAGGTTAAGGATTAGAGTGAGGGTTATGGTGAGGGTGAATGTTAGGGTTAGCATTAGCTTTAGGGTAAGGATGAGGGTTAGGTTTAGGATTAGTGTTAGGGTGAGGGCAAGTCTCAGGATGAGGGTTAGGGTTAGGGTTAGGGGGAGGGGGAGGGTTAGGGGTAGGGTTAGGGTTACGGTGAGGGTGAGGGAGAGGGATAGGTTTTGGATTAGGGTTAGGCTTAGGGTTAGGTTTAGGTTTAGGGTTAGGGTTATTGTTAGCATTAGGGTTAGGGTTAGGTTGAGAGTTAGATTTAGTGTGAGGGTTAGGTTTATGGTTAGGGTTACGGTGAGGGTAAGGGTTAGGGTGAGGGTTAGGGTAAGGGTGAGGGGTAGGGTTAGCATTAGGGTTAAGGTTAAGTTTAGGGTGAGGTTTAGGGTTAGGGTTAGGGTTAGGATGAGGGTGAGGGAGAGGGTTAGGTTTAAGATTAGGTATAGGGTTATGGTTAGGCTTAGGGTGAGGGTGAGAGTTAAGGTGAGGGTTAGAGTTAGGATTAGGGTGAGGGTTAGGGTTAGTATTAGGGTGTGGGTTAGCGATAGGGTTAGGGTTAGGGTGAGGGTAAGGGTTAGGTAGAGGTTTAGCGTAAGATAGAGGGTTACATTTAGCATGAGTGTTAGGGTGAGTGTTAAGGTGAGGGTTAGGGTTAGGGTGAGGATTAGGGTTAGGGTTAGGATTATGGTCAGGGTGAGCGTTAGTGTTAGGGTTAGGGTTAGGGTGAGGGTTAGTATTAGGGTGATGTTTAGGGTGAGTTTGATGGTTAGGGTGAGGGTGATTGTTCAGGTGAGTGTGAGTGTTAGGGTGTGGGTGAGGGTTAGAGTGACGGTGAGGATTAGGGTGTCAGTGAGGGTTAGGGTGAGGGTGAGGGTTAGGGTTAGGTTGAGGGATAGAGTTAGGGTTCGGGGGAGGGTTCGGGTTCTGGTTAGGGTTAGGGTTAGGGTGAGGGTGAGGGAGAGGGTTAGGTTTAAGATTAGGTATAGGGTTATGGTTAGGCTTAGGGTGAGGGTGAGGGTTAGGGTGAGGGTTAGGGTTAGGATTAGGTTGTGGGTTAGGGTTAGGATTAGGGTGTGTGTTAGGGCTAGGGTTAGGGTTAAGGTGAGGGTAAGGGTTAGGTAGAGGTTTAGGGTGAGAGAGAGGGTTACATTAAGTGTGAGTGTTAAGGTGAGTGTTAAGGTGAGGGTTAGGGTTAGGGTGAGGATTAGGGTTATGGTTAGGATTATGGTCAGGGTGAGGGTTAAGGTTAGGGTCAGGGTTAGTATTAGGGTGATATTTAGGGTGAGGTTGATGGTTAGGGTGAGGGTGATTGTTAGGGTGAGTGTGAAGGTTAGGGTGTGGGTGAGGATTAGAGTGACGGTGAGGATTAGGGTGTCAGTGAGGGTTAGGGTGAGGGTGTGAGGGTTAGGGTTAGGTTGAGGGATAGAGTTAGGATTCGGGTGAGGGTTCGGGTTAGGGTGAGGTTTAGGGTTAGGGTTAGTGTGAGGATTAGCGTTAGGGTTAGCGTTAGGGTTAGGGTTAGGATGAGGGTAAGGGTTAGGGTCAGGTTTATGGTGAGGGTGAGGGTTAGGGAGAGGGTTAGGGTTAGGGTAAGTTTTAGGGTGAGGGATAGGTGAGAGAGTAAGGGTTAGGAAGAGGGTTAGGGTGAGGGTGCGGGTTAGGGTTAGGGTGAGGGTGAGGGTTAAGTTTAGGATGAGTTTAAGGTTTAGAGTGAGGGTTAGGGTGAGGGTGAAGGTTAGGGTTAGCATTAGGGTTAGGGTGAGAGTGAGCGTTAGGCTTAAGGTTAGAGTTAGGTTGAGGGCTGGACTGAGGGTGAGGGTTAGGGTTAGGTTTAGGGTGAGGGTTAGTGTTAGGGTGAGTGTGAGGGTTTGGATGAGGGTTAGGGTGAGGGTTAGGGTTAGGGTGAGGGTGAGGGTTAGGTTTAGGATGAGTTTAAGGTTCAGAGTGAGGTTTAGGGTGAGGGTGAAGGTTAGGGTTAGCATTAGGGTTAGGGTGAGAGTGAGGGTTAGGCTTAAGGTTAGAGTTAGGTTGAGGGCTAGGCTGAGGGTGAGGGTTAGGGTTAGAGTGAGGGTGAGGGTTAGGGTTAGGGTGAGTGTGACGGTTAGGGTTAGGTTTTGGGTGAGGGTTAGGGTTAGGGTTAGGGGTTTAGGCTGATGGTTAGGGTTAGGTTGAGGGTTAGGGTGAGGGTTAGGGTTAGGGTGAGGTTGAGGTTGAGGGTGAGGGTTAGGGTTAGGGTTAGAGTTATTATTAGGGTTATGGTTAGGGTTAGGGTTAGGGTTAGGGTTAGGGTTAGGGTTAGGGTGAGGGTGAGGGTGAGGGTAAGGGTTAGGGTAAGATTTAGTGTGAGGGTGAGGTTAAGGGAGAGGGTTAGGGTTAGGGTGAGGGTTAGGTTGAGGGTTAGGGTTAGGGTTAGGGTGAGGGTTAGGTTGAAGGTTAGGGTTAGGATTAGGGTGAGGGTTAGGGATAGGGTTAAGGTTAGGGTGATGATGAGGGTGAGGGTTAGGGTTAGGGTTAGGGCGAGAGTTAGGGTGAGGGTTAGGATTAGGGTTAGTGTTAGGGTTAGGCTGAGGGTGAGGGTGAGGGTGAGGGTGAGGTTTAGGGTTAGTGTGATGTTTAGGCTATTGGTGAGGGTGAGGTTTAGGTTTAGGGTTAGGATGAGTATTAGGCTGAGGGGTAGGGTTAGGATTAGTGTAAAGGTTAGGGTTAGTGTGAGGGGTAGGGTGCGGGTTAGCGTGAGGGTAAGGGTTAGGGTGAGGGTTAGCGTGAGTGTGAGCAATAGGGTTAGGGTTAGGGTTAGCGTGAGGGTTAGGTTGAGGGTTAGACTTAGGGTTAGTGTTAGGGATAGGGTTAGGGTGAGGGGTAGGTTGAGGGGTAGGTTTATGGTTAGGAAGAGTTTTAGGGTGAGGGTTAGGGTTAGGGTGAGGGTTAGGGTGAAGGTGAGGTTTAGGTTTAGGGAGAGGGTAAGGGTTAGGGTGAGGGTTAGGGTGAGGGTGAAGGTTAGGGTTAGCATTAGTGTTAGGGTGAGGGTGAGGGTTAGATTTAGTGTGAGGGTTACGGTTAGGGTTAGGGTGAGGGTAAGGATTAGGGTGAGGTATAGGTTGAGGGTGAGGGTTAGGGTGAATATTAGGTTTATGGTTAGGGATAGGGTTATTGTTAGGGTTAGGGTTAGGGTTAGGGTTATTGTGAGGGTTAGGTTTAGTGTGAGGGTTAGTATTAGGGTTAGGGTTAGGGTTAGGGTAAAGTTTTGGGTGAGAGTTAGGGTGAGAGTGAGGGTTAGGTTTATCATGAGGGTAAGGGTGAGTGTTAGCATGAGGGTTAGGTTTAGGCTTAGGTTTAGGGTGAGGGTGAGGGTTAGGGTTAGGGTTAGGGTGAGGGTTAGGGTTAGGGTTAGGTTTAGGGTGAGGGTGAGTGTTAGGGTTAGGGTTAGCATTAGGGTGAGGGTTAGGGTTAGGGTTAGGGTGAGGGTGAGGGTTAGGTTTAGGGTTAGGGTTAGTGTGAGGATTAGGGTTAGGGTTATTGTTAGGGTTTGGGTGAGCGTAAGGGTGAGGGTTAGGGTTAGGATTAGGTTGAGGTTAAGGTTTAGAGTGAGGGTTATGGTGAGGATGAATGTTAGGGTTAGTATTAGCTTTAGGGTGAGGATGAGGGTTAGTCTTAGGATTAGGGTTAGGGTGAGGGCAAGGCTCAGGATGAGGGTTAGGGTTAGGGTTAGGGTGAGGGTTAGGTTTAGGGTTAGGTTTAGGGTGAGGGTGAGGGTTAGGCTGACGGTTAGGGTTAGGGTGAGGGTGAGGGTTAGGGTTAGGATTACGGTGTTGGTTAGGGTTAGGGATAGGGTTAGGGTTAGGGTTTGGGTGAGGTTGAGGGTGAGCGTGAGGGTTAGGGTTAGGGTTAGTGTTAGAGTGAGTGTGAGGGGGAGGGTTAGGGTTAGTGTTAGGGTTTGGGTGAGGGTGAGGGAATAGGGTTAGGTTTAGTATTAGTTTTAAGTTTAGGGTTAGGCTTAGGGTGAGGTTGATGGTGAGGGCAAGGCTCAGGATGAGGGTTAAGTTAGGGTTAGGGTGAGGGTTAGGTTTCGGGTGAGGGTTAGCGTGAGGATCAGGATTAGAGTGAGGGTTAGTGTGAGGGTTAGGGTTAGTTTGAGGGTTATTGTGACAGTGAGGTTAAGGGTTAGAGTGAGGCTTATGGTGAGGCTGAGGGTTAGGGTAACTGTTAGAGTGAGGGTTAGGGTAAGGGTTAGGTTTAGGATGAGTTTAAGGTTCAGAGTGAGGGTTAGGGTGAGGGTGAAGGTTAGGGTTAGCATTAGGGTTAGGGTGAGAGTGAGGGTTAGGCTTAAGGTTAGAGTTAGGTTGAGGGCTAGGCTGAGGGTGAGGGTTAGGGTTAGAGTGAGGGTGAGGGTTAGGATTAGGGTGAGTGTGAGGGTTAGGGTTAGGATTTGGGTGAGGTTTCCGGTTAGAGTTAGGGTGAGGGTGAGGTTTAGGCAGACAGTTTGGGTTAGGGTGAGGGTTAGGGTTAGGGTTAGTGTTAGGGTGAGTGTGAGGGTGAGGGTGAGGGTTAGGGTTAGGGTTAGGGTTATTATTAGGGTTAGGATAGGGTGAGGTTGAGGGTTATTTTTAGAGTTAGGGTTAGGGTTAGGATGAGGGTGAGGGAGAGGGTTAGGTTTAAGATTAGGTTTAGGGTTAGGGTTAGGCTTAGGTTGAGGGTGATGGTGAGGGTGAGGGTTAGGATTATGGTGAGGGTTAGGGTTAGAGTGATGTTTAGGGGGAGGGTGAAGGTTAGGGTGAGGGATAGGTTTAGGGTGAGTGTTAGGGTGAGGGTGAGGGTTAGGGTTAGTGTGAGGGTTATGGTGTGGAAGAGGGTTAGGGTGACTCTGAGGATTAGGGTGAGGGTGATGGTTAGGGTTAGGGTTAGCATTAGGGTGAAGGTTAGGGTTAAGGTTAGGGTGAGGGTGAGGGTTAGGGTTAGGTTTAAGATTAGGTTTAGGGTTAGGGTTAGGCTTAGGGTGAGGATGATGGTGAGGGTGAGGGTTAGGGTGACGGTTAGGGTTAGGATTAGGGTGAGGGTTAGGGTTAGGGGGATGTTTAGGTGGAGGGTGAAGGTTAGGGTGACGGATAGGGTTAGGGTGAGGGTTAGGGTGAGGGTGAGGGTTAGGGTTAGTGTGAGGGTTATGGTGTGGAAGAGGGTTAGGGTGACTCTGAGGATTAGAGTGAGGGTGAGGGTTAGGGTTAGGGTTAGCATTAGGGTGAAGGTTAGGGTTAAGGTTAGGGTGAGGCTGAGGGTTAGGGTTAGGGTGAGGGTGAGGGTTAGGTTTAGGGTTTGGGTGAGGGTTAGGGTTAGGGAGAGGGTTAGGGTTAGGGTTAGGGTTATTTTTAGGGTTCGGATGAAGGTTAGGATTAGGGTGAGGGTGAGTTTGAGGTAGAGGGTTACAGTTAGGTTTAGGGTTAGGGTTATTGTTAGGGTTAGGGCTAGGTTGAGGGTGAGGGTTACTGTTAGGTTTAGGGTTAGGTTGAGGGTGAGGGTGAGTGTTAGTGTTAGGGTTAGGTTTAGGGTTAGGATGAGGATGAGGGAGAGGGTTAGGTTTAGGATTAGGTTTAGGCTTAGGTTTATGCTTAGGGTGAGTGTGAGGGTTAGGGTGAGGGTTAGGGTTTCGATTAGGTTGAGGGTTAGGGTTAGGTTGATGTTTATGGTGAGGGTGAGGGTTAGAGTGAGGGTTAGGTTTTGGGTGAGGGTTAGGGTTAGGGTTATTGTGAGGGTTAGGTTTAGTGTGAGGGTTAGTGTTAGGGTTAGGGTTAGTGTAAGGTTTAGGGTGAGGGTTAGGGTGAGAATGAGGGTTAGGTTTATCGTGAGGGTAAGGGTGAGTGTTAACATGATTGTTATGTTTAGGCTTAGGGTTAGGGTGAGGGTGACGGTTAGGGTTAGGGTTAGGGTGAGGGTTACGGTTAGGGTAAGGTTTAGGGTGAGGGTGAGGGTTAGGATTAGGGTGAGGGTGATGTTTAGAGTTCGGGTTAGCATTAGGTTTAACTTGAGGGTGAGGGAGATGGTTAGGTGTCGGATTAGGGTTAGGTTTACGGTTGGGCTTAGGGTGAGGGTGAGGGTGATGGTGAGGCTTAGGGCGAGGGTTAGGGTTAGGTTTAGGTTCAGGGTTAGTGTTTGTGTGATACTTAGGGTGAGGGTGAGTGTTAGGGTGAAGTTGAGGGTTAGGGTGAGTGTGACGGTTAGGGTGTGGGTGAGGGTTAGCATGAGGTTTAGGGTTAGGGTTTGGGTTAGGGTGAGGTTGAGGGTTAGGGTTAGGGTTTGTGTGAGGATTAGGGTTAGGTTTAGGGTGAGGTTAAGGGTTAGGGTAAGTTTTAGTGTGAGGGTTAGGTTAAGGGAGAGGGTTAGGGTGAGGGTAAGGTTTAGGTTGAGGGTTAGGGTTAGGGTTAGGTTGAGGGTTAGGTTGAAGGTTAGGGTTAGGATTAGGGTTAGGGTTAGGGATAGGGTTAGGATTAGGGTGATGGTGAGGGTGAGGGTTAGGGTTAGGGTTAGGGTGAGAGTTAGGGTGAGGGTTAGGATTAGGGTTATTGTTAGGGTTAGGCTGAGGGTGAGGGTGAGGGTGAGGGTGAGGTTTAGGGTTAGTGTGACGCTTAGGTTATTGGTGAGGGTGAGGTTTAGGTTTAGGGTTAGGATGAGTATTAGGCTGAGGGGTAGGGTTAGGATTAGTGTTATGGTTAGGGTTAGTGTGAGGGTTAGGGTGCGGGTTAGCGTGAGGGTAAGGGTTAGGGTGAGGGTTAGCGTGAGTGTGAGCAATAGGGTTAGGGTTAGGGTTAGCGTGAGGGTTAGGTTGAGGGTTAGACTTAGGGTTAGTGTTAGGGATAGGGTTAGGGTGAGGGGTAGGTTGAGGGGTAGGTTTATGGTTAGGGAGAGTTTTAGGGTGAGGGTTAGGGTTAGGGTGAGGGTTAGGGTGAGGGTGAGGGTTAGGTTTAGGGAGAGGGTAAGGGTTAGGGTGAGGGTTAGGGTGAGGGTGAAGGTTAGGGTTAGCATTAGTATTAGGGTGAGGGTGAAGGTTAGGTTTAGTGTGAGGGTTAGGGTTAGGGTGAGGGTAAGGATTAGGGTGAGGTATAGGTTGAGGGTGAGGGTTGGGGTGAATATTAGGTTGATGGTTAGGGATAGGGTTATTGTTAGGGTTAGGGTTAGGGTTATTGTGTGGGTTAGGTTTAGTTTGAGAGTTAGTGTTAGTGTTAGGGTTAGGGTTAGGGTAAGGTTTAGGGTGATGGTTAGGGTGAGAGTGAGGGTTAGGTTTATCGTGAGGGTTAGGGTGAGTGTTAGCATGAGGGTTAGGTTTAGGCTTAGGTTTAGCGTGAGGGTGAGGGTTAGGGTTAGGGTTAGGGTGAGGGTTAGGCTTAGGGTTAGGTTTAGGGTGAGGGTGAGTGTTAGGGTTAGGATTAGCATTAGGGTGAGGGTTAGGGTTAGGGTTTTGGTGAGGGTGAGGGTTAGGTTTAGAGTTAGAGTTAGTGTGAGGTTTAGGGTTAGGGTTAGGGTTAGGGTTTGGGTGAGTGTAAGGGTTAGGGATAGGATTAGGTTTAGGTTGAAGTTAAGGATTAGAGTGAGGGTTATGGTGAGGGTGAATGTTAGTTAGGTTTAGTATTAGCTTTAGGGTGAAGATGAGGGTTAGGCTTAGGATTAGGGTTAGGGTGAGGGCAAGGCTCAGGATGAGGGTTAGGGTTAGGGTTAGGCTGACGGTTAGGGTTAGGGTGAGGGTTAGGGTTAGGGTTTGGGTGAGGTTGAGGGTGAGGGTGAGGGTTAGGGTTAGGGTTAGGGTTAGAGTGATGGTGAGGGGGAGGGTTAGGGTTAGTGATAGGGTTAGGGTGAGCGTGAGGGAGAGTGTTAGGTTTAGTATTAGGTTTAAGTTTAGGGTTAGGCTTAGGATTAGGGTTAGGGTGAGTGCAAGGCTCAGGATGAGGGTTAGGGTTAGGGTTAGGCTGACGGTTAGGGTTAGGGTGAGGGTTAGTTTTAGGGTTTGGGTGAGGTTGAGGCTGAGGGTGAGGGTTAGGGTTAGGGTTACCGTGTTGGTTAGGGTTAGGGATAGGGTTAGGGTTAGGCTTTGGGTGAGGTTGAGGGTGAGGGTGAAGGTTAGGGTTAGGGTTAGGGTTAGAGTGAGGGTGAGGGGGAGGGTTAGGGTTAGTGTTAGGGTTAGGGTGATTGTGAGGGAGAGTGTTAGGTTTAGTATTAGGTTTAAGTTTAGGGTTAGGCTTAGGGTGAGGTTGATGGTGAGGGCAAGGCTCAGGATGAGGGTTAGGGTTAGGATTAGGGTGAGGGTTAGGGTTAGGGTGAGGCTTAGCGTGAGGATCAGGATTAGAGTGAGGGTTAGTGTGAGGGTTAGGGTTAGTTTGAGGGTTAGGGTGACAGTGAGGGTAAGGGTTAGGGTGAGGCTTATGGAGAGGCTGAGGGTTAGGGTAATTGTTAGGGTTAAAGTGAGGGTTAGGGTAAGGGTTAGGTTTAGGATGAGTTTAAGTTTCAGAGTGAGGGTTAGGGTGAGGGTGAAGGTTAGGGTTAGCATTAGGGTTAGGGTGAGAGTGAGGGTTAGGCTTAAGGTTAGAGTTAGGTTGAGGGCTAGGCTGAGGGTGAGGGTTAGGGTTAGAGTGAGGGTGAGGGTTAGGGTTAGGGTGACTGTGAGGGTTTGGTTTAGGGTTTGGGTGACGGTTAGGGTTAGAGTTAGGGTGAGGGTGAGGTTTAGGCAGACGGTTTTGGTTAGGGTGAGGGTTAGGGTTAGGGTTAGTGTTAGGGTGAGGGTGAGGGTTAGGGCTAGGGTTAGGGTGAAGGTTAGGGTTAGGGTTAGGGTGAGAGTGAGGGTTAGGGTTAGGGTGAGGTTTAGGGTTAGGATTAGGGTGAAGGTTAGGGTTAGGCTGATGTTTAGGGGGAGGGTGAAGGTTAGGGTGAGGGATAGGGTTAGGGTGAGGGTTAGGGTGAGGGTGAGGGTTAGGGTTAGTGTGAGGGTTATGGTGTGGAAGAGGGTTAGGGTGACTCTGAGGGTTAGGGTGAGGGTGAGGGTTACTGTTAGGGTTAGCATTAGGGTGAAGGTTAGGGTTAGGGTTAGGGTGAGGGTGAGGGTTAGGGTTAGGGTGAGGTTTAGGGTTAGGGTTAGGGTTAGTGTGAGGATTAGGGTTAGTGTTAGGGTGAGGGTTAGGGTGAGGGTAAGGGTTAGGGTGAGGTTTAGGGTGAGGGTTAGTGTGAGGGTTAGGGTGAGGATAAGGGTTAGGGTGAGGTTTAGGGTGAGCGTGACGTTTAGGGACAGGGTTAGGGTTAAGGTGAAGGTTAGGGTTAGGGTTATTTTGAGGGTATGTGTTAGGGTGAGGGTTACGGTGTGGATTAAGGTTAGGGTGAGGGATATTTATAGGGTTAGGGTTAGTGTGAGGGTGAGGGTGAGGGTGAGAATTATGTTTAGTGTTAGGTTGAGGGTGAGGGTGAGTTTCACGCTTAGGATTAGGGTTAGGGTTAGGGTTAGGGTAAGGTTAAGGGTGAAGGTTAGGGTGAGAGTGAGGGTTAGGTTTAGTGTGAGTGTTAGGGTGAGGGTTAGGTTTAGGTTTAATGTTAGGGTTAGGGTGAGGGTGAGTGTTAGGGTTAGGGTTAGGGTGCGGGTTAGGTTTAGGGTTAGGGTGAGGTTGAGGACTAGGGTTAGGGTTAGGGTTAGGGTTATTGTTAGGGTTAGGTTTAGTTTTAGGTTTAGGGTGAGGGTGAGGGTTATGGGTAGGTTTAGCGTTAGGATTAGCGTGAGATTGAGGGATGGGGCTAGGTTTAGGATTAGGTTTAGGTTTAAGGTTAGGCTTAGGGTGAGGGTTTGGGTTTGGGTTATGGTGAGGGTTAAGATTAGGGTGATATTTAGGTTGAGGGTGAAGGTTAGGTTGAGGGTGAGGTTTAGGGTGAGTGTGAGGGTTAGGGTGTGGGTGACGGTTAGGGTGACACTGAGGGTTAGTGTGAGGGTGAGTGTTAGGGTTAGGGTTAGCATTAGGGTGAGGGTTAGGGTTAAGCTTAGGGTGAGGTTGAGGGTTAGGGTTAGTGTTAGTGTGAGGATTAGCCTTAGGGTTAGGGTTAGGGTTTGGGTGAGTGTAAGGGTTAGGGTTAGGTTTATGGTGAGGTTAAGGATTAGAGTGAGGGTTATGGTGAGGGTGAATGTTAGGGTTAGCATTAGCTTTAGGGTGAGCATGAGGTTTAGGCTTAGGTTTAGGGTTAAGATGAGGGCAAGGCTCAGGATGAGGGTTAGGGTTAGGGTTAGGGTGAGGGTTCGGGTTAGAATGAGGGTTAGGGTTATTGTTAGGGTGAGGGTGAGGTTGAGGGTGAGGGTTAGGGTTAGGGTTAGGGTTATAGTTAGGGTTACGGTTAGGGGGAGTTTGAGGGTTATTCTTAGGGTTAGGGTTAGGATGAGGGTGAGGGAGTTGGTTAAGTTTAAGATTAGGTTTAGGGTTAGGATTAGGCTTAGGGTGAGGGTGATGGTGAGGGTGAGGGTTAGGGTGAGGGTTAGGGTTAGGATTAGGGTGAGGGTTAGGGTTAGGGTGATGTTTAGGAGGAGGTTGAAGGTTGGGGTGAGGGATAGGGTTAGGGTGAGGGTTAGGGAGAGGGTGAGGTTTAGGGTTAGTGTGAGGTTTAGGGTGTGGAAGAGGGTTAGGTTGACTCTGAGGGTTAGGGTGAGGGTTAGGGTTAGGGTTAGGGTTAGCATTAGGGTGAGGGTTAGGGTTAGGGTTAAGGTGAGGGTGAGGGTTAGGTTGAGGGTGAGGGTTAGGGTTAGGTTTAGGGTTACTGTTAGTGTGAGGATTAGGGTTAGGGTTAGGGTGAGGGTTAGGGTGAGGGTAAGGGTTAGGGTGAGGTTTAGGGTGAGGGTGAGGTTTAGGGTGAGGGTGAGGTTTAGGGACAGGGTTAGGGTTAAGGTGAGGGTTAGGGTTAGGGTTATGGTGAGGTTATGTGTTAGTTTGAGTGTTAGGGTGAGGGTTAAATTAGGGTGAGGGATAGGTATAGGGTTAAGTTTAGGGTTAGGGTGAGGGTTAGGATTAGTGTTAGGTTAAGGGTGAGGGTGAGATTTAGGCTTAGGATTAGGGTTAGTGTTAGGGTTAGGCTGAGGGTGAGGGTGAGGGTGAAGTTGAGGGTTAGGGTTAGGGTGATGTTTAGGGTTAGGGTGAGGTTTAGTTTTATGTTTAGCTTTAAGATGAGGATTAGGCTGAGGGGTGGGTTAGGGTTAGGGTGAGGGTTAGGGTTAGGGCTATGGTTATTGTTATTGATACGGTTACGGTTAGGGTGAGGGTGAGGAAGAGGGTTAGGATTAGGGTTAGGGATAGGGTTATTGTTATGGTTAGAGTTAGGGTGAGGGTGAGGGTTAGGTTTAGAGTTAGGGTTAGGGTTATTGTTAGTGTTAGGTTTAGGGATAAGTTGAGGGTTAGGTTTAGTGTGAGATTTAGTTTTAGGGTTAGGGTTAGGGTGAGGGTGAGGGTTAGGGTTAAGGTTTGGGTGAGGGTTAGGGTAGGGTTAGGTTTAGGGTGAGGGTGAGGGTTAGGCTGATGGTTAGGGTTAGGGTGAGAGTTAGGGTTGGGTTTTGGTTGAGGTTGAGGGTTAGGTTTATGGTTAGGTTTAAGGTGAGGGTAAGGGTTGGGGTGAGGGTTAGGTTAAGGGTGAGGGGTAGGTTTAACATTAGGGTTAGGGTTAGGTTTAGGGAGAGGTTTAGGGTTAGGGTTAGGGTGAGGTTGAGGGAGAGGGTTAGGTTTAAGATTAAGTATAAGGTTATGGTTAGGCTTAGGGTGAGGGTGAAAGTTAAGGTGAGGGGAAGGGTTAGGATTCGGTTGTGGGTTAGGGTTAGGATTAGGGTGTGGGTTAGGGCTAGGGTTAGGGTTAAGGTGAGGATAAGGGTTAGGTAGAGGTTTAGGGTGAGAGAGAGGGTTACATTTTGCATGAGTGTTAGGGTGAGTGTTAAGGTGAGTGTTAGGGTTAGGGTGAGGTTTAGGGTTTGGGTTAGGATTATGGTCAGAGTGAGGGTTAGGGTTAGGGTTAGGGTGAGGGTTAGTATTAGGGTGATATTTAGGGTGAGGTTGATGGTTAGTGTGAGGGTGATTGTTCCGGTGAGTGTGAGGGTTAGGGTGTGGGTGAGGGTTAGAGTGAAGGTGAGGATTAGGGTGTCAGTGAGGGTTAGAGTGAGGGTGAGGGTTAGGGTTAGGTTGAGGGATAGAGTTAGGGTTCGGGTGAGGGTTGGGGTAAGGGTTCGGGTTCGGGTTAGGGTTAGGGTTAGGGTGAGGGTGAGGGAGAGGGTTAGGTTTAAGATTAGGTATAGGGTTAGGGTTAGGCTTAGGGTGAGGGTGAGAGTTAGGGTGAGGGTTAGGGTTAGGATTAGGTTGTGGGTTAGGGTTAGGATTAGGGTGTGGGTTAGGGCTAGGGTTAGGTTTAGGGTGAGGTTAAGGATTAGAGTGAGGGTTATGGTGAGGGTGAATGTTAGGTTTGGCATTAGCTTTAGGGTGAGGATGAGGGTTAGGCTTAGGTTTAGGGTTAGGGTGAGGGCAAGGCTCAGGTTGAGGGTTAGGGTTAGGTTTAGGGTGAGGGTTAGTGTTTGGGTGAGGTTTAGGGTTAGGGTTAGGATGAGGGTAAGGTTTAGGGTTAGGGTTTGGATGAGGGTTAGGGTTAGGGTTAGGGTTAGGGTGAGGGTGAGGGTTCGGCTGACGGTTAGGGTTAGGGTGAGGGTTAGGGTTAGGGTTTGGGTGAGGTTGAGGGTGAGGGTGAGGGTTAGTGTTAGGGTTAGGGTGTTGGTTAGGGTTAGGGTTAAGGTGAGGTTGAGGGTGAGGGTGAGGGTTAGTTTTAGGTTTAGGATTAGGATTATTGTTAGGTTTAGGGTTAGGATTATGGTGAGGGATATTGTTAGGGTTAGGGTTAGAGTGAGGGGGAGGGGGAGGGTTAGGGTTAGGGTTAGGGTAAGGGTGAGGGAGACAGTTAGGTTTAGGATTAGTTTTAAGGTTAGGGTTAAGCTTAGGGTGAAGTTGATGGTGAGGGCAAGGCTCAGGATGAGGGTTAGGGTTAGGGTTAGGGTGAGGGTTAGGGTTAGGGTGAGGGTTACTGTGAGGATCAGGATTAGAGTTAGGGTTAGGGTGAGGGTTATAGGGTTAGTGTGAGGGTTAGGGTGACAGTGAGTGTAAGGGTTAGGGTTAATGTTATGGTGAGGCTGAGTGTTAAGGTTATTGTTAGGGTAAGGGTGAAGGTTAGGGTGAGGATTATGGTTAGGCTTAGGGTTATGGTGGAGGTTAGGGTGAGGGTTGGGGTTAGGGTTATGGTTAGGATGAGGGTTTAGTTTAGGGTGAGGGTAAGGGTGAGGGTGAGGTTCAGGGTGAGGGTGAGAGTTAGGCTTAGGGTGAGTGTTAGGCTTAGGTTTAGGTTTAGGGTGAGGTCTGGGGTGAGGGTTAGGGTTGGGGTTAGAGTTAGGATGAGGGTTAGGGTTAGGGTGAGGCTTCAGGTGAAGGGTAGGGTTAGGGTTAGGGTGAGTGCTAGGTTTAGTGTGAGGGTTAGAGTTAGGGTTAGGGATAGGGTAAGCTTTAGGGTGAGGGTTAGGGTTAGAGAGAGGGTTATGTTTAGTGTGAGTGTTAGGGTGAGTGTTAAGGTGAGGGTTAGGTTAGGGTTAGGATTAGGGTGAGGGTGAGGTTTAGGGTTAGGGTTAAGGTGAGGGTGAGGGTGAGGGTTAGGGTTAGGGTTAGTGTTTGGCTACAGTGAGGGTGAGGGAGAGGGTTAGGTTTAGTACTAGGTTTTGGTTTAGGGTTAGGCTTAGGGTGAGGGTTAGGGTAAGGGTTAGGATGAGGATTAGGGTTAGGGTGAGTGTGAGGTTTAGAGTGAGGGTTAAGGTTAGGGTTAGGGTGAGGGTGAGGGTTAGGTTTAGGATGAGTTTAAGGTTTAGAGTGAGGGATAGGGTGAGGGTGAAGGTTAGGGTTAGCATTAGGCTTAGGGTGAGAGTGAGGGTTAGGCTTAAGGTTAGAGTTAGGTTGAGGGTTTGGGTTAGAGTGAGGGTGAGCATTAGGGTTAGGGTGAGTGTGAGGGTTAGGGTTAGGATTTGGGTGAGGGTTAGGGTTAGGGTGAGGGTGAGGGTTTGATTTAGGCTGACGATTAGGGTTAGGGTGAGGGTGAGGGTGAAGGTGAGGGTTAGGGTTAGGTTTAGGGTTATTGTTTAGGGTTACAGTTAGGCTGAGGTTGAAGGTTATTGTTAGTGTTAGAGTTAGGGTTAGGATGAGGGTGAGGGAGAGGGTTAGGTTTAAGATTAGGTTTAGGGATAGGGTTAGGCTTAGGGTGAGGGTGATGGTGAGGGTGAGGGTTAGGGTGAGGGTTAGGGTTAGGATTAGGGTGAGAGTTAGGGTTAGGGTGATGTTTAGGGGGAGGGTGAAGGTTAGGGTGAGGGATAGGGTTAGGGTGAGGGTTCGGGTGAGGGTGAGGGTTAGGGTTAGTGTGAGGATTAGGGTTTGGAAGAGGGTTAGGGTGACTCTGAGAATTAGGGTTAGGGTGAGGGTTAGGGTTAGGGTTAGGTTATTGTTAGGGTTAGGGTTAGGGTGAGGATGAGGGTGAGGATGAGGGTTAGGATTAGAGTTAGGGATAGGGTTATTGTTAGGGTTAGAGTTGGGGTGTGGTTGAGGGTGAGGGCTAGGTTTAGGTTTAGCGTTAGGGTTTTTGTTAGCGTTAATGTTAGAGATAGGGTGAGGGTTAGGTTTAGTGTGAGGGTTAGGTTTAGGGCTAGTGTTAAGGTGAGAGTAAGCTTTAGGGTTAGCATTATGGTTAAGGTTAGGGTTAGGGTGAGGGTTAGGGTTAGGTTTAGTGTTAGGGTTAGGGTTAGGGTGAGGGTTATGTTTAGGGTGAGAGTTAGGGTTAAGGTTAGGGTTAGGATGAGGGTGAGGGTGAGGTTTAGGGTGAGGGTGAGGGTGAAGATGAGGTTTAGGGTTAGGATTAGGGTTAGGATTAGAGTGAGGGTGGGGTTAGGGTTAGGGTTAGGTTGAGGTTTAGTCTTAGTGTGAGCGTTGGGTGAGCGTGAGGGTAAGGGTTAGGGAGAGGGTGAGAGTTAGGGTTACGGTTATGGTTAGGGTGAGGGTTAGGTTTATGGTTAGTGTGAGGATTATGGTTAGGGTAAGGGTTAGGGTGAGGCTTAGGGTGAGGCTGAGGGTTAGGGTTATTGTTAGTGTTAGGGTGAGGGTTAGGGTTAGGTTTAGGGTTATGGTGGGGTTAGGGTGAGGGTTGGGGTTAGGGTTAAGGTTATGGCTAGGATGAGGGTTAGGATTAGGGTGAGGGATAGGGTGATGTTGAGAGTTAGGGTGAGGGTGAGGTTTAGGGTTATGGTGAGGGTTAGGGTTAGGATTAGGGTTAGGATGAGGGCTAGAGTGAGGGTGAGGGTCAGTGTTAGTGTTAGGGTTAGGGTGAGGGTTAGAGTTCGGGTGAGGGTTCTGGGGAGGGGTAAGTTTAGGGTTAGGGTTAGGGTGAGGGTAAGGGTTAGGGTGAGGTTTGGGGTGAGGGTGAGGTTTAGGGTTATGGTGAAGGTTAGGGTGAGGGTTAGGGTTAGGGTAAGGGTGAGGATATTTGTTAGGGTGAGGGTTAGGGAGAGGGTTAGGGTTAGGGTGAGGGTTAGGGATAGGGTTAGGGTTTGGGTTAGGGTGAGGTTCAGGGTGAGGTTCAGGGTTAGGATTAGGATTACGGTTAGGGTGAGGGTGAGGGTGGGGATGAGCCTTAGGATTAGGGTGAGGGTGAGCGTTAGGGTTAGGTGTAGGGTGAGGGTTAGGTTTAGAGTTAGGGTTAGGGTGAGGGTGAGGGTTAAGGTTAGGGTTATTGTTAGGGTTAGGGTTAGGGTTAGGGTCAGGGTGAGGGTTAGGTTTAGGGTTAGATTTAGGTTTACGTGGAGGGTGAGGGAGAGTGTTAGGTTTAGGATTAGGGTTAGGTTTAGGGTTAGGCTTAGCGTGAAGGTGATGGTGAGGCTGAGGATTAGGGTGAGGGTTAGGGTTAGGGTTACCATGACAGTTAGTGTTAGGGTGATATTTAGGGTGAGGTTGAGGGTTAGGGTGAGGGTGATTGTTCGGATTAGTGTGAGGGTTAGGGTGTGGGTGAGGGTTAGGGTGACTGTGAGGGTTAGGGTGACAGTGAGGGTTAGGGTTAGGGTGAGTGTGAGGGTTAGGGTGAAGGTTTATTTTGAGGATTAGGGTTAGGGTTAGGTTTAGAGTGAGGGTGAGGGTAAGGTTTAGGGTGAGGTTTAGGGTGAGGGTGAGGGTTACAGAGAGGGTTAGGTTTAGGTTGAGGGTTAGGGCGATGGTTAGGGTTAGGATTTGGGTGAGGGTGAGAGTTATTGTGAGGATTAATGTGAGGGCTAGGTTTAGGGTGAGGGTTAGGGATAGGGTTAGGGTGAGGGTGAGGGTGAGAGTTGGAGATATGGTTAGGGTGAGGGTGTGGTTGAGGGTTAGTATTACTGTTAGGATTAGGGTTATGCTGAGGATGAGGGTGAGGGTGAGGGTGAGGGTGAGGGTTAGGGTTAGGGTGATGTTTACGGTGAGGGTTAGGGTTAGGGTGAGGGTTAGTGTAAGGTTTAGGGTTAGGATGAAAGTGAGGTTTAGGGAGAGTGTTAGGGTTAGGGTGAGGGTTAGGTTGAGGGTTAGGGTTAGGGTTAGGGTGAGGGTTAGGAATAGGGTTAGGGTTAGGGTGAGGGTGAGGGTTAGGGTGAGGGTTAGGGTGAGGGTTAGGGTTAGGTTTAGCGTTAGGGTTAGGCTGAGGGTGAGGGTGAGGGTGAGGTTTAGAGTTAGGGTGACGTTTAGGGTTATTGGTGAGTGTTAGGTTTAGGTTTAGGGTTAGGATGAGTATTAGGCTGAGGGGTACGGTTAGGGTTAGGGTAAGGGTTAAGGTTAGTGTGAGAGTTAGGGTGAGGGTAAGGGTTAGGGTGAGGGATAGTGTGAGGGTGAGCGGTAGGGTTAGGGTTAGGGTTAGCGTGAGGTTTAGGGTGAGTGTTAGGGTTAGTGTTTGTGTTAGGGAAAGGGTTGGGGTGAGGGTTATGTTGAGGGGTAGGTTTAGGGTTAGGGAGAGTTTTAGGGTGAGGGTTAGGGTTAGGGTGAGGGTTAGGGTGAGGGTTAGGTTTAGGGAAAGGGTAAGGGTTAGCGTGAGGCTTAGGGTGAGGGTGAAAGTTAGGTTTAGCATTAGGGTTAGGTTCAGGGTGAGGGTTAGGTTTAGTGTGAGGGTTAGGGTTAGGTTTAGGGTGAGGGTAAGGGTTAGGGTGAGGTATAGGGTGAGGGTGAGGGTTAGGGTGAGGTTTAGGTTTGCGGTTAGGGATAGGGTTATTGTTAGTGTAGGGTTAGGGTTAGGGTTAGGTTTATTGTGAGGGTTAGGTTTAGTGTGAGGGTTAGTGTTAGGGTTAGGGTTAGGGTAAGGTTTAGTGTAAGGGTTAGGGTGAGAGTGAGGGTTAGGTTTATCGTGATGGTTAGGGTGAGTTTTAGGATGAGGGTTAGGTTTAGGCTTAGGTTTAGGGTGAGGGTGAGGGTTAGGGTTAGGGTTAAGGTGAGGGTTAGGGTTAGGGTGAGGGTGAGGGTTAGGGTTAGGGTTAGAATTAGGATGAGCGTGAGCTTGAGGGCTAGGGTTAGGATTAGGTTTAGGGTTATGGTTAGGGTTAGGGTGAGGGTGAGGCTTAGGCTGAGGCTTAGGGTGAGGATTAGGGTGAGGTTTATGTTTAGGGTGAGGGCTACTGTGAGGGTGAGTGTTAGGGTGAGTGTGACGGTGAGGTTGAGGATTTCGTTTAGGTAAGAGTTAGGGTTAGGGTTAGTGTGAGGATTAGGGTGAGGGTGAGGTTTAGGTTGAGGGTTCGGGTTAGGGTGAGGCTGAGGGTTAGGGTGAGAGTTTGGGTTACGGTTAGGTTTAGGTTGAGGCTGAGGGTTAGGTATAGGGTAAGGGTTCGGATTGCGGTGAGGGTTAGGGTTAGGGTAAGGGTTAGGGTGAGGGTGAGGGTTAGGGTTAGGGTTAGGGTGAGGTTTAGGGTTAGGGTTAGGGTTAGTGTAATTGTTAGAGTTAGGGTGAAGGTTAGGGTGAGGGTTAGGATTAGGGTTAGGGTGAGGGTTAGGGTGAGGGTTAGGGTTAGGGCTAGGGTTAGGGTGAGTGTGAGGGTTAGGGTTAGGGTTAGGGTGAGGTTTAGTTTTAGCGTGAGGTCTACGGTGAGGGTGAGGGTTAGGGTGACTGTGATGGTGAGGGTGAGGTTTTTGGTTAGGAAAGGGTTAGGGTTAGGGTTAGGGTGAGGATTAGTGTGAGGGTGAGGTTTAGGTTGAGGGTTAGGGTTAGGGTGAGGATGAGGGTGAGGGTTATGGTTAGGGTGAGGTTTAGGGTGAAGGTTAGTGTGAGGGTTAGGTTTAGAGTTAGGGAAAGGGTTAGGTTTAGAGTGAGCCTTAATTTTAGGTTTAGGGTTAGGGTGAGGGTGATGCTGAGGTTTAGGGTTAGGGTTAGTGTGAAGATAAGGGTTAGGGTGAGGATCAGGGTGAGGGTGAGGGTTAGGGTTAGCATAAGGTTTAGGGTGATGGTGATTGTTTGGGTTAGGGTTAGGGTAAGGGTTAGGGTTAGGGTAATGGTTAGGGCGAGGCTTAGGTTTATTGTTAGGGTTAGGTTTAGGGTAAGGGTTAGGCTTAGTGTTAGAGTTTGGGTGAGGGTTAGGTAACGCTTAGGGTAAGGGTTAGGGTTAGCGAGAGGGTTAGGGTTAGGATGATGTTTAGGGTGACGGTGAGGGTTAAGTTGAGGGTGAGGGTGAGTGGGAGGGTGACGATGAGGGTTAGGGTTAGGGTTAGGTTTAGGGTGATTGTAAGAGTTTGGGTTACTATTAGGTTTAGGGTAAGGGTTAGGCTGAGGGTGAGGTTGAGGATGAGGGTTTCGGTTAGGTAAGGTTTAGGGTTAGGTTTAGGGTGAGGATTAGGGTGAGGGCGAGGGTTAGGTTTAGGTTGAGGGTTAGGCTTAGTTTGAGGGTTACGGTTAGGGTTAGGGTTAGTGTGAGGATAAGGGTTAGGTTGCGGGTTAGGTTGAGACTGAGGGTTAGGGTTAGCGTTAGGGTTAGGGTGAAGGTTTGGGTGGGGTTAAGGTTAGGGTTAGGGTTCAGGTTACGGTTGGGTGAGGGTTAGGGTGAGCATAAGATTTAGGTTGAGGGATAGGTTGAGGGTGAGGGATAAGGTTATGGTGAGGGTAAGGGTTAGGGTTAGGGTGAGAGTGAGGGTGAGGGTAAGGGTAAGGGTTAGGGTCAGGGTTAGGGTGAGGGTGAGGCTTAGAGTTAGCATTAGGGTTAGGTTTAGGGTTAAGTTGAGTGTTAGGGTTAGGATTAGGGTTAGGGTTAGGGTGCAGGTTAGGGTTAGGGTTAGAGTGAGTTTGAGGGTCAGGGTTAGGGTTAGGATTAGGTTTAGGGTTCGGGTGAGACTGAGGGTGAGGCTGAGGGTAAAGGTTAGGGTTAGGTTTAGGGTGAGGGCTAGTGTGAGGGTGATGTTTTTGTATAGGAAAGGTTTAGGGTTAGGTTTAGGGTGAGGATTAGGGTGAGGGTGAGGTTTAAGATGAGGGTTAGGGTTAGGGTGAGTGTTAGGGTTAGGGTGAGGGTTAGGGTTAGGGTGATGTTTAGGGCGAGAGTGAGGGTTCGGGTGAGGGTTAGGGTTAGGGTGAGGGTTAGGGTTAGGGTTATGGTTAAGGTGAGGGTAAGGGTTAGGATGACAGTTAGAGTGAGGGTGAGGGTTAGGGTTAGGTTTAGGGTTAGGGTGAGGGTTAGGGTGAGGTTTAGGGTTAGGGTTAGAGTGAGGGTTAAGGTGAAGGTTAGGGTTAGGGTTAGAGTTTGAGGTAGGATGAGGTTTAGGGTGAGGGGAAGGGGTAGGCTGAGGGTTAGGGAGAGGGTGAGAGATAGGGTTATGGTGAGGGTAAGGGTTAGGCTGTGGCTTAGTTTGAGAGTGAGCATTTGTGTTAGCATCAGGGTTGGGTTGAGGGTGAGGGTTAGGGTTAGGCTGAGATGTAGATTTCGGGTTAGTGTGAGGGTTAGGGTTAGGGTTAGGTTGAGGTTAAGTTTTAGGGTGAGGGTGAGGGTGAGGGTGAGGGTTAGCCTTAGGGTGAGAGTGAGGGTTAGGGTTAGGGTTAGGGTGAGTGTGAGTGTGAGGGTTAGGTTTAGGATTAGGGTTTGGGTTAGGGTTAGGCTGAGGTTGATGGTATGAGTGAGGTTGAGGGCTAGTGTTAGCGGTAGAGGTAGTGTTAGGGTTAGGTTTAGGGTTAGTATTAGGGTTAGGGTTAGGATTAGGCCGTAGGTGAGGGTGAGGGTGTGGGTGACGGTGAGGTTTAAGGTTAGGGTTAGGGTTAGAGTTAGGGTTAGGTTGAGCGCTAGGCTGAGGGTGAGGGTTAGGGTTAGCGTTAGGGTTATTGTGAGGCTTAGGGTGAGGGTTGAGTGTTAGGTTTAGGGTTAGGTTTAGGGTAAGGTTTAGGGTTAGTGTGAGTTTTAGGGTTAAGTTTAGGGTCAGGGTTAGGATTAGGGTGAGGGTAAGGGTTAGAGTGAGGTTTAGGATGAGGGTGAGGTTTAGGGTTAGGGATAGGGTTAGGGTGAGGTTAGGGTGAGGGCTAGGGTGACTGTGAGGGTTAGGGTTAGGGTTAGGGATAGGGTGAGGATTAGGTTTAGGGTTAGGGTTAGGGTTAGGGTGAGTCTTAGGCTGAGGGGTAGGGTTAGGGATAGGGTGAGTGTTAGGTTAAGTGTGAGGGTTAGGCTTTGGGGTAGGGTTAGGGTGAGGGCTAGGGTGAGTGTGAGGGTTAGGATTAGGTTTAGGGATAGGATGAGTATTAGGGTTAGGGTTAGGGTTACAGTGAGGTTTAATCTGATGGGTAGGGTTACAGTTAGGGTGAGGGTTAGGTTTAGTGGGAGTGTTAGGGTTAAGTTTAGGGTTAGGGTTAGGGTGAGCGTTTGGGTGAGGGTTCGGTTTAAGGTGTGGCTGAGTGTTAGGGTTAGTGTGAGGACTAGGTTTAGGGTTAGAGTTACTGTTAGGGTTAGGCTTAGTTTGAGGTTAAGGGTAAGGGTTAGGGTCAGGGTTAGGGTGAGGGTGAGGGTTAGGGTTAGCATTAGGTTTAGGGTTAGGGTTAGGTTGAGTGTTAGGGTTAGGGTTAGGGTTAGGGTGCAGGTTAGGGTTAGGGTTAGAGTGAGTGTGAGGGTCAGGGTTAGGGTTAGGATTAGGTTTACGGTTTGGGTGAGGCTGAGGGTGAGGCTGAGGTTGAGGTTGAGGTTGAGGGTGAGGGTGAGGGTTAAGTTTAGGGTTAGGTTTAGGGTGAGGGCTAGTGTGAGGGTGATGTTTTTGTTTAGGAAAGGTTTAGGGTTAGGTTTAGGGTGAGGATTAGGGTGAGGGTGAGGTTTAAGGTGATGGTTAGGGTTAGGGTGAGTGTTAGGGTTAGGGTTAGGGTGAGGGTTAGGGTTAGGGTGATGTTTAGGGTGAGGGTGAAGGTGAGAGTGAGGGTTCGGGTGAGGGTTAGGGTGAGGGTGAGGGTTAGGGTTAGGGTTAGGGTTAGGGTGAGGGTAAGGGTTAGGATGACAGAGTGAGGGTTTGGGTTAGGGTTAGGTTTAGGTTTAGGGTGAGGGTTAGAGTGAGGTTTAGGGTTAGGGTTAGGTTGAGGGTTACGGTGAGGGTTAGGGTGAAGGTTAGGGTTAGGGTTTGAGGTAGGGTGAGGGGAAAGGGTAGGGTGAGGGTTAGGGAGAAGGTGAGGGATAGGGTTATGGTGAGGGTAAGGATTAGGCTGTGGCTTAGTTTGAGAGTGAGCATTTGTGTTAGCATCAGGGTTGGGTTGAGGGTGAGGGTTCGGGTTAGGCTGAGGGGTAGATTTAGAGTTAGTGTGAGGGTTAGGGTTAGGGTTAGGGTTAGGGTGAGGTTCAGGTTTAGGGTGAGGGTGAGGGTGAAGGTTAGGGTTAGTCTTAGGGTGAACGTGAGGGTTTGGGTTAGGGTTAGGGTGAATGTGAGTGTGAGGGTTAGGTTTAGGATTAGGGTTAGGGTTAGGGTTAGGCTGAGGTTGAGGGTATGAGTGAGTGTGAGGTCTAGGTTTAGGGGTAGAGGTAGTGTTAGGGTGAGGTTTAGGGTTAGTATTAGGGTTAGGGTTAGGGTTAGGATTAGGCTGAGGGTGAGGGTGAGGGTGTGGGTGAAGGTGAGGTCTAAGGTTAGGGTTAGGGTTAGAGTTAGGGTTAGGTTGAGCGCTAGGCTGAGGGTGAGGGTTACGGTTAGCGTTAGGGTTATGGTGAGGCTTAGGGTGAGGGTTGAGTGTTAAGGTTAGGGTTAGAGTAAGGGTTAGGGTTAGGGTGAGGGTGAGGGTTAGGTTTAGGGTGAGGGTGAGGGTTAGGGTTAGGGTGGGGTTAGAGTTACAGTGAGGGTGAGGGAGAGGGTGAAGTTTATGATTAGGGTTAGGGTTAGGGATAGGATCAGGGTGAGGGTAAGGGTTAGGGAGTTTTGGAGGGTTAGGGATAGGGTTAGGGTTAGTGTTAGGGTGAGGGTTAGGGTGAGGGTTAGGGTGTTTTTGAGGGTTAGGGATAGGGTTAGTGTTAGGGTGAGGGTTAGGGTTAGGGTTAGGGTGAGGGTGAGGGTTAGGGTAAGGGGTAGGGTTAGGGTTAGGCTGAATGTTAGGATTAGGGTGAGGGATAGGGTAAGTGTAAAGTTAAGGGTTAGGGTTAGGGTGAGGTTAAGGGTTAGGGTGAGGGTGAGTGTTAGGGTTAGGGTTAGGTTTAGGGTGAGGGTTAGGGTGGGGCTTAGGGTTATGGTTAGGGTTAGGGTGAGGGTTAGGGTTAGGTTTAGTGTGAGGGTTAGGTTGAGGGTGAGGGTTCGGGTGAGGGTTCGGGTTCGGGTGAGGGTGAGGGTTAGAGTGTAGGTTAGGGTTCGGTTTAGGGTGAGGGTTAGGGTGATGGTGAGGGTGAGAGTGAGGGTGAGGGTTGGGATAAGTGTTAGGGTGAGGCTTAGGGTTAGGGTTAGGGTGAGGGTGAGGGGTAAGTTTAAGGTTAGGGAGAGGGTTAGGGGTTGTGTGAGGGTTAGGGTTAGGGTTAGAGTTAGGTTTAGTATGAGGATAAAGGTTAGAGTGAGGGTTAGGGTGAGGGTTAGGGTTAGGGTTAAGGTTAGGGTTAGGGTTAGGGTTAGGTTTAGGGTAAGTGTTAGGGTTAGGGTGAGGGTTAGGTTTAGGGTTAGCGTTAGGGTTAGGATTAGGGTTAGGTTTAGGGTGAGGGTCAGGATTAGGGTTTGGGTGAGGGTGAGGTTTAGGGTGAGGGTTAGGGTTAAGGTTAGGGTAAAGGTTAGGGTTAGGGTGAGGGTTAGGTTTAAGGTTAGGTTTAGGGTTTGGGTGGGGTTGAGGGTTAGGGTTAGGGTTACGGTTAGGGTGAGGGTTAGGGTTAGGTTTAGGGTTAGGGTAAGTGTTAGTGTTAGGATGAGGGTTTGGTTTAGGGTGAGGCTTAGGGCGAAAGTGAGGCTGAGGGTTAGGGTTAGGGTTAGTGTGATGATAAGGGTCAGGGTGAGGATTAGGCTTAGTTTGAGGGTTAGGGTTAGCATTAGGGTTAGGGTGAGGTTTTGGGTTAGGGTTAGGGTCAGGGTTAGGGTTAGTTTTAAGGTAAGGGTTAGGTTTAGGCTTAGGGTTAGGGTTATGGTTAGGGTGATGGTGAGGGTTAGGATGAGGGTGAGGGTTAGTGCGAGGGTGAGGGTGAGGGTTTCGTTTACGTCAGGGTTAGGGTTAAGCTGAGGTTAGGGTTAGGGTGAGGGTTAGGGTTAGGTTTCGGGTGAGGTTTAGGGTTAGGGTGATGTTTAGGGTGAGGGTGAGGGTTAGGGTGAGGGTGAGGGTTAGGGTAAGGGTGAGGGGGAGGGTTAGGATTGGGAATAGGGTTAGGGTTAGGGTTAGGCTGAAGGTGAGGGTGATGGTGAGGATGAGGGTTAGTGTTAGGGTGAGGATTATGGTTACTGTGAGGGTTATGGTTAGGGTTAGGGTTAGGGTTAGGGTGAGGGGAAGGGTTAGAGTGAGGTTTAGGGTGAGGGTGAGGGTTAGGGTTAGGGTTAGGATTAGGGTGACTGCTAGGATGAGGGTGAGGTTTAGTGTGAGGGTTAGGGTGAGGGTGAGTGTTAGTGTTAGGGTTAGGGTGAGGGTTTCTTTTAGCCAAGGTTTAGTGTTATGGTGAGGATTACGTTGAGGGTGAGGGTTAGGTTGAGGGTTAGGGTTAGGGTGAGGGTTAGGGCAAGGGTTAGGGTGAGGTTTAGGTTTTGGGTGATGTTTAGCGTGAAGGTGAGGGTTAGGGTGAGGATGACGCTTCGGGAGAGGGTAAGGGTTCGTGTGAGGGTGAGAGTTAGGGTGTGGGAGAGGATTAGTGTTAGGTTGAGTGTTAACGTTAGGTTTAGGGTTAGTGTGAGGGTGAGGGTTAGGGCTAGGATTAGGGTTAGGTTGACTGTTAGGATTAGGGTTAGGGTTAATATGGGGCTTAGTGTGAAGGGTAGGGTTAGGGTTAGGGTGAGGGTTAGGGTGAGGGTGAAGATTAAGCTGAGGGTGTGGGTGAGGGTTAGGGTTAGGTGTAGTGTTAGGGTGAGTTTGAGGGTGAGGCTTAGGTTTAGGATTCGGGTTAGGGTTAGGGTTAGGAAGAGTGTTAGAGTGTCCGTGAGGGTTCGGGTGAGGTTCAGGGTTAGAGTGTGGGTGAGGGTTAGGTTTAGGGTGAGGATTAGGGTTAGAGTTAGGTTTATGGTGAAGGTTTAGGGTGAGGTTTAGTGTGAGGGTTAGGGTTAGGGTTAGGGTTAGGATGAGGTTGAGAGTGAGGTATAGGGTTTGGGTTAGGGTGAAGGTGAGGGTTAGGGATAGGATTAGGGTTAGGGTGAGGGTGAGGGTGTGGGTGAGGGTTAGTGTTAGGGTTAGGGTTAGAGTTAGGGTGATGGTGAGGGTCAGTATTAGGGTTAGTATTAGAGTTAGCCTGAGGATGAGGGTGAGGGTTAGGTTTAGAGAGAATGTTAGCGTTAGAGGTACGGTTAGGGTGAGGGTTAGTGTTAGTGTTAGGGTTAGGATGAGCGTTAGGCTGAGGTTTAGGGTTAGGGTTAGTATGAGGGTTAGGGTTAGGGTTAGGGTTAGGGTGAGGGTTAGGGTGAGGGCTAGGGTTAGGTTTAGGTTTAGGATAAGGGTTAGGTTGAGGGTTAGGTTTAGGGTTAGTGTGAGGGTTAGGTTTAGGTTTAGGGTTAGGGTTAGGGTCAGGGTAAAGGTTAGGGTGAGGGTTAGGGTGATGGTTAGGGTGAGGGTGAGGGTACAGTTAGGGTGAGGGTGAGGGTTAGGGTGAGGGTTAGGGTGAGGGTGAGGGGGAGTGTGAGGGTTTGGTTTAGAGTTAGAGTTAGGGTGAGGGTGAGGGTTAGGATTAGGTTTAGCACTAGGTTTAGGCTGAGGGTGAGGGTGAGGTTGAGGGTGAGGTTTAGGGTTAGGGTGAGGGTTAGGGTTAGGATTAGGTTTAGGGTGAGGGTTAGGTTTAGGGTTAGGGTTAGGATGAGCTTTAGGCTGAAGGTTAGCGTTAGTGTTAGTGTGAGGGTTAGGTTTAGGGTTAGCGTTAGGGTTTGGGCTAGGGTGAGGTGAGGGTTAGGTTGTGGGTGACAGTTAGTTTTAGGGTGAGGATTAGGGTTAGAGTTAGGTTTATGGTGAGGGTAAGGGTTAGGGGGAGGCTTAGTGTGACGGTTAGGGTTAGGGTTAGGGTTATGGTTAGGGTTGGTTAGGGTGAACTTTTGTTTTAGGTTTAGGGTTAGGATAAGGTTTATCCTGAGAGTTATGTTTAGGGTTAGTGTGAGGGTTAGGTTTAGGGTTAGGGTTAGGGTGTGGGCTAGGGTGAGGGTGAGGGTTAGGGTGAGGGTGAGGGTAAGGGTTTAGTTTAGGTAAGGGTTGAGGTAAGGTTAGGTTGAGGATTAGGGTGAGATTGAGGGTTAGGTTTAGGGTGAGGGTTAGGGTTACTGTGCGTATAGGGCTACGCTTAGGGTGAAGGTGAGAGTAAGGGTTAAGGTGAGGGTTATGGTGAGGATGAGGGTTAGGATTAGAGTTAAGTTTAGGATTACGGTGAGGGTGAGGGTTAGTGTTAGGGTGAGGGTTACGGTTGGGGTGAGGGTTAGGGTTAGGGTTAGGGTTAGGGTTGGGGTGAGGGTGAGGGTGAGGGTGAGGGTGAGGGTTAGGGTTAGGGTTATGGTTAGGGTTAGGTTTAGGCTGAGATTGAGGGTGAGGTTGAGGGTGAGGTTGAGGGTTAGAATTAGGTTTAGGGTGAGGGTGAGGTCTAAGGTGAGGGTGAGGGTTAGTGTGAGGATGAGGGTGAGGGTTTCGTTTACGTCAGGGTTAGGGTTAAGATGAGGTTAGGGTAAGGGTTAGGGTTAGGGTTAGGGTTAGGGTGAGGTTTATGGTTAGGGTGATGTTTAGGGTGAGGGTGAAGGTGAGGGTTAGGGTAAGGTTGAGGGTGAGGGTTAGGATTGGGAATAGGGTTAGGGTTAGGCTTAGGCTGAAGGTGAGGGTGAGGGTGAGGGTAAGGCTGAGGGTTAGGGTTGGGGTTAGTGTTAGGGTTAGGGTTAAGGTGAGGGTTACGGTTAGTGTGAGGGTTATGGTTATGGTTAGGGTTAGGGTTAGGGTGAGGGTAAGGGTTAGAGTGAGGTTTAGGTTGGTGAGGGTTAGGGTTAGGGTTAGGATTAGGGTGAGGTCTAGGGTGAGGGTGAAGGTTAGTGTGAGTTTAAGATTGAGGCTTTCTTTTAGCCAAGGGTTAGGGTTATGGTGAGGAATAGGGTGAGGTTGAGGATTAGGTTTTGGGTTAGGGTTAGGGTGAGGGTTAGGGATAGGGTTAGGGTGAGTGTTAAGGTTTAGGTGATGTTTAGCGTGAGGGCGAGGGTTAAGGTGAGGGTGAGGGTTAGGGTGTGGGTGAGGATTAGGGTTAGGTTGAGTGTTAGTGTTAGGTTTAGAGTTAGTGTGAGGGTGAGGGTTAGGGGTAGCGTTAGGGTTAGGTTGAGGATATGGATTAGGGTTAGGGTTAGTGTGAGGGTTAGGGGGAAGGGTAGGGTTAGGTTTAGGGTGAGAGTTAGGGTGAGGGTGAGGGTTAGGGTGAGGGTGTTGGTGAGGGTTAGGTTTAGGATTAGGTTTAGGGTTAGGGTGTGGCTGAGGTTGAGGTTGAGGTTGAGGGTGAGGTTTAGGTTTAGGGTTAGGTTTAGGGTGAGGGCTAGGGTAAGGGTGAGGGTTAGGGTAAGGGTTAGGGTGAGGGTGAGGTTTTCAGTTAGGAAAGGGTTAGGGTTAGGTTTAGGGTGAGGATTAGGCTGAGGGTGAGGTTGAAGGTGAGGGTTAGGGTTAAGGTGAGGGTTAGGGTTAGGGTTAGGCTGAGGTTTAGGGTAAGGGTGATGTTTAGGGTGAGGGTGAGGGTGAGGGTGAGGGTGAGGGTTAGGGTATAGGTGAGGGTTAGGTTTAAGGTGAGGGTTAGGGTGTCGGTGAATGTTAGGGTGAGGGTGTGGAAAAGGGTTAGGGTTAGGTTCAGGGTGAGGGTTAGGGTTACGGTTAGGGTGAGGGTTAGAGTTTGGGTTATGCTGAGTATGAGGCTGAGCGTAAGGGTTAGGATTATAGTTAGGGTTAGTTTTAGGCAGAGGGTGAAGCTGAGGGTGAGGGTTAGGGTTAGTGTGAGGGGTAGGGTTAGGGTTAGGGAGAGGGTTAGGGTGAGGGTTTGGGTTAGTTTGAGGGTTAGGGTGAAGTTGAGTTTGAGGTTGAGTGTTAGGGTTAGGGTGATGGTGATGGTGAGGGTTAGGGTTAGGATTCGGGTTAGGGTTAGGATGACGGTTAGGTTTAGGGTTAGGGTGAGGGTGAGGTTGAGGTTGAGGGTTAGGGTTAGGGTTAGGTTTAGGATTAGGATTAGGTTTAGGGTAAGCGTTAGGGTTAGGGTGAGGGTTAGGTTTAGGGTTAGGGTGAGGGTTAGGGTTAGGGTTAGTTTAAGGGTGAGGGTTAGTGTTAGGATTAGGGTGAGGGTGAGGGTTAGGTTGAGGGGTAGGGTTAGGCATAGGGTAAGGGTTAGGGTTAAGGTGAGGGTTAGGGTAAGGGTTAGGGTTAGGGTGAGGGTGAGGGTGAGGTTTAGGTTTCGGGTGAGGGTTAGGGTGAGGGTTAGTGTGAGGGTTAGCTTTAGGGTTAGGGTAAGGGTTAGGTTTAGGGTGAGCATTAGTTTGAGGTTTAGGGTTAGAGTGAGGGTGATGCTGAGGGTTAGGGTTAGGGTTAGTGTGAAGATAAGGGTTAGGGTGAGGATTAGGGTGAAGGTGAGTGTTATGGTTAGCATAAGGTTTAGGGTGAGGGTTAGTTTTAGGGTTAGGGTAAGGGTTAGGCTTAGGGTAAGGGTTAGGGTTAGGCTTAGGGTTAGGGATAGGGTTAGGGGGAGGGTTAGGCTTAGGGTTAGAGTTAGGGTGAGGGTTAGGGTTAAGTTTAGGGTTAGGGTAAGTGTTAGGGTTAGGGTGAGGGTCAGGTTTAGGTTTAGGTTTAGGAATAGGGTTAGGTTTAGGATTAGGGTTAGGGTGAGGGTGAGTGTGAGGGTTAGGGTGAGGGTTAGGCTTAGGCTTAGGGTTAGGCTGAGGGTGAGGGTGGGGGTGAGGATTAGGGTTAGGGTAATGGTTAGTTTTAGGTTTAGTGTTAGTGTTAGAGTTAGGGTTAGAGTTACGGTGAGGTTGAGGGTGCGGGTGAGGGTTAGAGTTAGGGTTAGGGTGGGGTTTAGGTTTAGGGTTAGGGTTAGGGTTATGGTGAGGGTGAGGTTTAGGGTTAGATATAGGGTTAGGGGGAGGTTTAGGGTGAGGTTAGGGTTAGGGTTAGGGTTAGTGTTAGGGAGAGGGTAAGTGTTAGGGTGAGGGTTTGGGTTTGGGTGAGGGTTAGGGTTAGAGTTAGGGTTAGTGTGAGAGTGAGGTTTAGGGTTAGAGTTAGGGTTAGAGTTAGGGTTAGGGTTGGGTTGAGGGTTAGGGTTAGGTTTAGGCTGAGGCTTAGGCTTAGGCCGAGCATGGGGGTGAGGGTTAAGGTTAGGGTTAGGGTGAGGCTTAGGGTTAGGGTTAGGGTGAGGGTTAGGATGAGGTTTAGGGTTAGGATTAGGGTTAGGGTTAGGGCTAGGGTAAGGGTTAGGATGAGGGTTAGGGTTAGGGATAGGGTTAGGTTTAGGATTAGGGTGAGGGTGAGTGTGAGGGTTAGGGTTAGGGTTAGGTTTAGGCTTAGGATTGGGGTGAGGGTTAGGGTTAGGGTTTGGGTTAGGGTGAGGGTGAGGCTGAGGATTAGGGTTTAGGTTTAGGGTTAGGGTTAGGGTTAGGTTTAGGTATAGGGTTAGGTTTAGGGTTAGGTTTAAGTTTAGGGTTACAGTGAGGGTTAGGGTTAGGGTTAGGGTTAGGCTTAGGGTTAGGCTGAGGGTGAGGGTGGGGGTGAGGATTATGATTAGGGTTAGGATTAGGATTAGGGTTATGGTTATTTTTTGTGTTATGGTTAGTGTTTAGTTTGCAGTGTGGGTGAGGCTGAGGGTGAGGGTTATGGTTAGGTTTAGGTTTATGGTTAGGGTTCGTGTTATTGTTAGGGTTAGGGTTAGAGTAACGGTGAGGGTGAGTGTGTGTGTGAGGGTCAGGGTTATGGTTAGGGTGGGGTTTAGAGTTAGGGTTAGGGTAAGGTTTAGGGTGAGGGTGTGGTTTAGGTTGAGATATAGGGTTAGGGGGAGGGTTATGGTGAGGGTTAGGGTTAGGGTTAGTGTTAGGGTTAGGGTGAGGGTGAGGGTTAGTTTGCGGTTTAGGGTTAGGGTTAGGGTTAGGGTTAGGGTTAGGGTGAGGTTTAGGGTGAGGGTTAGCGTTAGGGTTAGTGTGAGGGTTAGTGTTAGGGTTAGGGTTAGTGTTAGGGTGAGGGTAAGTGTTATGTTGAGGGTTAGGGTTAAGGTGAGGGTTATGGTTAGGTTTAGGGTTGGGGTTACGGTTTCGTTGAGGGTAAGTGTGAGGGTGAGTGTCAGGGAGAGGTTTAGTGTTAGGGTTAGGGTGAGGGTTAGGGTTAGGGTGAGGGTTAGGGTGGGGATAACGATAAGGGTAAAGGTGAGGTTTAGGCTGAGGGTGAGGGTTACGGTAAGGGTGAAGGTTAGGTTTAGGGTGAGGGTTAGGGTTAGGGTTAGGGTTAGGGTTAGGGTGAGGGTTAGGGTGAGGTTGAGGGTTAGATTAAGGATTAGTGTTAGGGTTAGTGTGAGGTTTAGGGTGAGGATGAGCGTTAGGTTTAGGGTGAGGGCTAGGGTGAGGGTGAGGGTTAGGGTTAGTGTTAGGGTGAGGTTTACGGTTAGGGTGATGGTTAGGTTAGTGTGAGGGTTAGGGTTAGGGTTAGGGTTAGTGTTAAGGTGAGGGTTAGGATTAGGATGAGGGTTATGGTTAGGGTGAGGGTTAGGGTTAGGGTTAGGATTATTGTTAGGGTTAGGGTTAGGGTTATTGTTAGGGTTAGGTTTCGGGTTTCGGTTATGGTGAAGGTGAGAGTGAGGGTTAGGGTTAGGGTTAGGGTGAGGTTTAGGGTTTTGGTTAGGGTTAGAGTTAGGTTTAGGGTGAGGGTGAGGTTTAGGTTTAGAGTGAGGGTTAGGGTGAGGGTTAGGTTGAGGGTTAGGGTTAATGTTAGGGTTTGGGTTATTGTTAGAGTTAGGGGGAGGGTTAGGGTTAGTGTTAGGGTTAGGATTAGGGTTAGGTTGAGGATGAGTGTGTGTGTTAGGGTTTGTTTTAGGGTTAGGCTTAGGGTTAGGCTGAGGGTGAGGTTGACCGTGAGGTTTAGGTTTAGGGTTCGGGTTAAGTTTAGGGTTAGGGTGAGGGTTAAAGTAATGGTTATGGTGAGGGTGAGGGTTAGGGTTAGGTTGAGGGTTAGGGTTAGGGTTAGGGTGACGGTTAGGATGAGGGTTAGTTTTAGGATTAGGGTTAGGGTGAGGTCTATTCTGAGGGTGAGGTTTAGGGTTAGATTTAGGGTGAGGTTAAGGGTTAGTGTTAGAGGTAGGATTAGGGTGAGGTTGAGGTTTAGAGTTAGAGTTAGGTTTAGGGTGAGGCTGCGGGTGAGGGTTAGGTTATGGTTAGTGTTAGATTTAGGGTTAGGGTGAGGGTTAGGTTGAGGTTGAGGGTTAGGCTTCGGGTTAGGATTAGGATTAAGGTAAGGGTTAGGGTGAGTCTGAGGGTTAGGGTTAGGGTTAGGCTTAGGGTTAGGCTTAGGGTGAGGGTGACGGTGAGGGTTAGGGAGGGCGAGGGTTAGGGTTAGGGTTAGGGTGATGGATAGGGTTAGGGTTAGGGTGAGTGTTAGGATGAGGTTAGGGTTAGGGTGAGGGTTAAGGTTTGAGTTAAGGTTAGGGTGAGGGTGAGGTTTAGGTTTAGAGTTCGTGTTAGGGTGAGGGTTAGAATGAGGGTTAGGGTTAGTTTTAGGTTTAGGGTTAGGGAGAGGGTTAGGGTGAGGGTAAGGTTTAGGTTTATGGTTAGGATTAGGGTCAGGGTGAGGGTGAGTGTGTGGGTTAGGGTTAGGTTTAGGGTTAGGCTTAGGGTTAGGCTGAGGGTTAGGTTGAGGCTGAGGGTTAGGGTTAGGGTGAGGGTTAGGGTTAGTGTGAAGGTTAGAATGAGGGTTAGGTTTAGGATTAGGGTTAGGGTGAGGGCTAGGTTGAGGTTGAGGTTTAAGGTTAGGGTTAGGGTGAGGTTTAGGTTTAGGGTTAGGTTTAGGGTCAGGGTGAGTTTGAGGTTTAGGTTTAGAGATAAGTTTAGGGTGAGGGTTAGGGTGAGGGTTAGGGTTAGGTGTAGTGTTAGGGTTATGGTGAGGGTTAGGGTGAGGGTGTGTGTTTGATTAGGGTTAGGATTAGGGTTAGGGAGAAGGTGAGTGTGAGGGTTAGGGTTAGGCTTAGGGTTAGGCTGAGGATGCGGGTGAGGGTGAGGTTTAGGGTTAGGGTGAGGGTTAGGGTTAGGGTTAGAGTGAGAGCTAGGGTTAGAGTGAGAGCTAGGGTTCGGGTTATGTTTAGGGTTAGGGTGAGTATTAGATTGAGGGTGTCGGTAAGGTTAAAGGTGAGGGTTAGGCTGAGGGTTAGGGTTACGGTAAGGGTGAGGGTTAGGGTTAGGGTGAGGTTTAGGGTATGGGTTAGGGTTAGGGTGAGCGTGAGGGTTATATTGAGGATTAGGGTTAGGGTTAATGTGAGGTTTAGGGTGAGGATGAGGGTTAGGGTTAGGGTGAGGGTTAGGGTTAGAATTAGGGTTAGGGTGAGGGTTAGGGTTAGGGTTAGGGTGAGGTTTTGGGTTATGGTGAGGGATAGGGTTAGTGTGAGGGTTAGTGTTAGGGAGAGGGTAAGTGTTAGGCTGAGGTTTAGGGTTAGGGTGAGGGTTACGTTTAGTGTGAGGGTTAGGGTTAGGGTGAGGGTTAGGGTTATTGTGAGGATTAGGGTGAGGATTAGTGTTAGGCTGATGTTTAGGGTGAGGTTGATGGTTAGTGTGAGGTTGAGGGTTAGGGTTAGGGTTAGGGTTATGGTGAGGTTTAGGTTTCGGGTTAGGGTGAGGTTTAGGATGAGGGTTATGGTTAGGATTAGGGTTAGGGTGCGGGCTAGGGTGAGGGTGAGGGTTAGGGTTAGGGTTAGGCTTAGGCTTAGGTTTAGGCTGAGGGTTAGGGTGGGGGTGAGGAATAGGTTTTGGGTGATGGTTAATGTTAGGGTTAGTGTGAGGGTTAGCATGAGGGTTAGGGTTAGGATTGGGTTTAAGGTGAGGGCTAGGGAGGGTGAGGGTTAGGGTTAGGCTTAGGCTTAGGCTTAGGGTTAGGCTGAGGGTGAGGGTGAGGGTGAGGGTTAGGGTTAGGGTGATGGATAGGGTTAGGGTTACGGTGAGTGTTAGGATGAAGGTTAGGGTTAGGGTTAGGGTTTGAGTTAGGGTTAGGGTGAGGGTGAGGTTTAGGTTTAGAGTTAGTGTTAGGGTGAGGGTTAGAATGAGGGTTAGGGTTAGGGTTAGTTTTAGGTTTAGGGTTAGGGAGAGGGTTAGGGTGAGGGTAAGGGTTAGGTTTATGGTTAGGATTAGGGTTAGGGTGAGGGTAAGTGTGTGGGTTAGGGTTAGGATTAGGGTTAGGCTGAGGGTTAGGTTGAGGCTGAGGTTTAGGGTTAGGGTTATTGTGAGGGTTAGAGTTACGGTTAGGGTTAGGCTTCGGGTTAGGCTGAGGGTGAGGGTGGGGGTGAGGATTAGGGTTAGGTTAGGGTTAGGGTTAGGTTTAGGGTTATTGTTAGTGTTATGTTTAGGGTTGTGTTTGCGGTGAGGGTGAGGCTGAGGGTGTGGTTTATGGTTAGGGTTAGGGTTAGTGTAATTGTTAGGGTTAGGGTTAGAGTTACAGTGAGGTTGAGGGTGCGGGTGAGGGTTAAGGTTAGGGTGAGGTTTAGGGTTAGGTTTAGCTTTAGGGTTAGGGTTAGGGTGAGGGTGAGGGTGAGGTTTAGGGTTAGAGTTAGGGTTGGGTGAGGGTGATGGCTAGGTTGAGGTTTAGAGATAGGGTTAGGATTAGGATTAGGGTGAAGGTGAGTATGAGGGTTAGGGTGAGGGTTAGGCTTAGGCAAAGGTTTAGGCTGAGGATGAGGGTGGGGTTAGGATTAGGGATAGGGTGATGATTAGGGTTAGGGTTAGTGTTATTGATAGCGTTAAGGTTAGAGTTACGGTGAGGGTGAGGGTGCAGGTTAGGGTTAGGGTTAGGGATAGGGTGGGGTTTGGTGTTAGGGTTAGGGTGAGGGTGAGGTTTAGGTTTAGATATAGGGTTAGGTTGAGGGTTAGGGTGAGAGTTAGGGTTAGGGTTAGGGTTAGGGTTAGGGTTATGGTTAGTTTGAGGGTTAGTGTTAAGGTTAGGGTTCGTGTTAGGGTGAGGGTTTGGGTTAGGGTGAGGCTTATGCTTATGTTGAGGGTTAGGATTAGGGTTAGAGTTCCTGTTAGGGTTAAGTTTAGGATTTTGTTTATGGTGAGGGTGAGGGTTAGGGTTAGGGTGAGGGTTAGGGTTAGGTTGAGGGTTAGGGTTAGGGTTAGTGTTAGGTTAGGGTAAGGGTAAGAGTTTGGGGGAGGGTTAGCGTTAGGGATAGGGTTAGCATTAGGGTTAGGGTGAGGGTGAGTGTTTGTGTTAAGGTTAGGTTTAGGGTTAGGCTTAGGGTTAGGCTGAAGGTGAGGTTGAGGGTGAGGGTTAGGGTTAGGGGGAGGGTTAGGATGAGGGTTAGGGTTAGGATTAGGGTTAAGGTGAGGCTTAGGTTGAGGGTTAGGTTTAGGGTTAGTGTTAGGGTTAGGGTTAAGGTGACGGTTAGGGTGAAGGTGAGGGTTAGGGTTAGGGTGAGGGTTAGGTTTAGGCTTAGGGTTAGGCTGAGGGTGAGAGTGAGGGTGAGGGTTAGGGTTAGGGTGAGGGTTAGGGTGAGAGTTTGGGTTCGGGTTAAGTTTAGGGTTAGGGTGAGGGTTAGGGTTAGGGTTAGTGTTAGATTTAGGGTTAGGGTAAGGGTTAAAGTGAGGTTGAGGGTTAGTCTTAGGGTTAGGATCAGGATTAAGGTAAGGGTTAGGGTGAGAGTGAGGGTTAGGGTTAGGGTTAGTGTTAGATTTAGGGTTAGGGTGAGGGTTAGAGTGAGGTTGAGGGTTAGTCTTAGGGTTAGGATCAGGATTAAGGTAAGGGTTAGGGTGAGTGTGAGGGTTAGGGTTAGGGTTAGGCTTAGGGTGAGGTTTATGATTAGGGTTAGGATTAGGGTTAGGGTGAGGATGAGGTTTAAGGTTAGATTTAGGGTAAGGGGGAGAGTTCGTTCCAGGGTTAGGATTAGGATTAGGGTTAGGGTGAGGGCTAGGGTGAGGTTGAGGGTTAGGGTTAGGGTTAGGGTGATGTGTAGGGTTAGTAGGTTAGTAGGATTAGTGTTATTGTTATGGTTAGGTTTAGAGTTACGGTGAGGGTGAGTGTGAGTGTGAGGGTTAGGGTTAGGGTTAGGGTGAGGTTTAGGGTTAGGTTTAGGATTAGGGTTAGGGTGAGGGTGAGGTTTAGGGTTAGATTTAGGGTTACGGGGAGGGTTAGGTAGAGGGTTAGGGTTAGGGTTAGTGTTACGATTAAGGTTAGGGTGAGGTTTTTGTTGAGGTTTAGGGTTAGGGTTAGGATTAGGGTTAGGCTGAGGGTGAGGGTGGGGGTGAGGATTAGGGTCAGGGTGATGGTTAGTATTAGTGTTTGGGTGAGGGCTAGGGTGAGGGTGAGGGTTAGGGTAAGGCTATGGCTTAGGCTTAGGGTTGAACGGAGCATAAGATTGAGGGTGAGGGTTAGGGTTAGTGTGATGGTTAGGTTTATGGTAGGGTGAGGGTTAGGGTGATGTTTAGGGTTAGGGTGAGGGTTAGGATGATGTTCAGGGTTAGGGTGAGGGTTAGCGTGAGGATGACGGTAAGGGTAAAGGTGAGGTTTAGGATGAGGGAGAGGGTTAAGATAAGGGTGAGTGTTAGGGTTAGGTTTAGGGTTAGGGTAAGGGTTAGGGTTAGGTTTAGGGTGAGGGTTAGATTGAGGATTACGGTTAGGGTTAGTGTGAGGTTTAGGGTGAGGATGAGGGTTAGGGTTAGGGTGAGGGTGAGGGTTAGAATTAGGGTTAGGGTGAGGGCTAGGCTGAGGTTGAGGGTTAGGGTTAGGGTTAGGGTAAGGTTTAGGATTAGGGTGAGGGTTAGGGTTAGTGTGAGGGTTAACGTTAGGTTTAGTGTTAGGGTGAGGATAAGTGTTAGTTTGGGGGTTAGGGTTAAGGTGAGGGTTATGGTTACAGTGAGGGTGAGGGTTAGGTTTAGGGTTAGGGTGAGGTTTAGTGTTAGGGTTAGGGTTAGAGTTAGGGTTAGGTTGAGGGTGAGGTTTAGGGGTAGAGGTAGGCTTAGGGTGAGGGTTAAGGTGAGAGTTAGGGTTAGGGTGAGGGTTAGGGTGGGGGTGACGGTAAGGGTAAATATGAGGGTTAGTCTGAGGGTGAGGCTTACGGTAAGGGTGAGGGTTAGGGTTATGGTGAGGGTTAGGGTTAGGGTTAGTTTGAGGTGAAGGTTAGATTGAGGATTAGTTTTAGGTTTAGTGTGAGGTTTAGGGTGAGGATGAGGGTTAAGGTTAGCGTGAGGGCTAGGGTGAGGGAAAGGGTTAGGGTTAGTTTTAGGGTGAGGTTTAGGGTTAGAGTGATGGTTAGGGTTAGTTTGAGGGTTAGTGTTAGGGTTATGGTTAGTGTTAGGGTGAGGGTAAGTGTTAGTGTGAGGGTTAGGGTGAGGGTTCGAGTGAGGGTTAGGGTTAGGGATAGGGTTAGGTTTAGGATTAGGGTTAGGTTGAGGGTGAGTGTGAGTGTGAGGGTTAGGGTTAGGCTTAGGGTTAGGGTGAGGGTTAGGGTTAGGGTTTGGGTTAGGCTGAGGCTGAGGCTGAGGATTAGGGTTAGGTTTAGGGTTAGATTTAGGGTTAGGGGTAGGGTTAGGTTTAGGATTAGGGTTAGGATTACAGTGAGGGTTAGGGTTAGGCTTAGGCTTCGGGTTAGGCTGAGGGTGACGGTGGGGGTGAGGTTTAGGGTTAGGGTTAGGGTTAGGTTTATTGTTAGTGTTATGGTTAGCGTTAAGTTTTCGGTGAGGGTGAGGCGGAGGGTGAGGGTTAATATTAGAGTTAGGCTTAGTGTTATTGTTAGGGTTAGACTTAGAGTTACGGTTAGGTTGAGGGTGAGGATGAGGGTTAGCGTTAGGGTGAGGTTTAGGGTTAAGGTTAGGGTTAGGGTTAGGGTGAGTGTCAGGTTTAGGGTTAGAGTTAGGGTTAGGGGGAGGGTTAGGTTGAGGGTTAGGGTTAGGGTAAGTGTTAGGGTTAGGGTGAGGGTCAGGGTTAGTTTGAGGTTTAGGGATAGGGTTAGGTTTAGGATTAGGGTTAGGGTGAGGGTGAGTGTGAGGGTTAGGGTGAGGGTTAGGCTTAGGCTTAGGGTTAGCCTGAGGGTGAGGGTGGGGGTGAGGATTAGGGTTAGGGTGATGGTTAGGGTTAGGGTTAGTGTTATTGTTAGGGTTAGGGTTAGAGTTACAGTGAGGGTGAGGGTGGGGGTGAGGGTTAGAGTTAGGGTTAGGGTGGGGTTTAGGGATAGGTTTAGGGTTAGGGTTACGTTGAGGGTGAGGTTTAGGGTTAGATATAGGGTTAGGGGGAGGGTTAAGGTGTTGTTAGGTTTAGTGTTAGGGTTAGGGTAAGGGGGAGGGTTAGGTTGAGGTTTAGGTTTAGGGTTAGGGTGAGGGTTAGTGTCAGAGTTAGTGTTAGGGTTAGGATTAGTGTTAGGGAGAGGGTAAGTGTTAGGGTGAGAGTTTGGGTTAGGGTGAGGGTTAGGGTTAGGGTTATTGTTAGAGTTAGGGTTTGGGTTACAGTTACGGTGAGGGTGAGGGTGAGGGTGGGGATTAGGGTTAGGATTAGGTTTAGGTTTAGGGTTGGGTTAGAGTTAGGGTTAGGGTGAGTGTGAGGTTTAGGGTTAGAGTTAGGGTTAGTGTTAGGGTTAGGGTTACGTTGAAGGTTAGGGTTAGGGTTAGGCTGAGGCTTAGGCTTAGGCTTAGGCCGAGCATGAGGGTGAGGGTTAGGGTTAGGGTTAGGGTGAGTGTTAGGATGAGGTTTAGGGTTAGGATTAGGTTTAGGGTGATGGCTAAGGTGAGGCTTAGGGTGAGGGTTAGGGATAGGATTAGATTTAGGATTAGGGTTAGGGTGAGGGTATGAGAGTTAGGATTAGGGCTAGGGTTAGGATTAGGGTTTGGGTGAGGGTTAGGTTTAGGGTTTGGGTTAGGGTGAGGGTGAGGCTGAGGATTAGGTTTAGGTTTAGGGTTAGGTTTAGGGTTAGGGTTAGGGTTAGGGTTAGAGTTACGGTGAGGGTTAGGGTTAAGCCTAGGTTAGGCTTAGGTTTAGGCTGAGGGTGAGGGTGGGGGTGAGGATTAGGGTTATGGTTAGGGTTAAAATTAGGGTTATTGTTAGGTTGAGAGTTAGGGTTACGTTGAGGGTGAGGGTGAGGGTTATTGTTAGGGTGAGGTTTAGAGTTAGGGTTAGGGTTAGAGTTAGGGTTAGGGTGAGGGTGAGGTTTAGGGTTAGAGTTAGGGTTCAGGTGAGGGTTAGGATGAGGGTTAGGGTTAGGGTTAGTTTTAGGTTTAGGGTTCGGGTGAGGTTTAGGGTTAGGGTTGTGGTTAGGATTAGGGTTAGGGTGAGTGTGAGTGTGTGGGTTAGGGTTAGGTTTAGGTTTAGGCTGAGGGTTAGGTTGAGGGTGAGAGTTATGGTTAGGGTGAGGGTTAGGGTTAGGGTTAGGGTGAGGGTTAGGATGAGGGTTAGGTTTAGGATTATGGTTAGGATGAGGGCTAGGGTGAGGGTGGGGCTTAGGGTTCTGGTTACGGAGAGGTTTATGGATAGGGTTAGTGTCAGTGTGAGTTTGAGGTTTAGGGTTAGAGATAGGGTTAGAGTGAGGGTTAGGGTGAGGGTTAGGGTTAGGGTTAGTGTTAGGGTGAGGGTTAGGATGAGGGTTAGGTTGAGGGTGTGTGTTAGTGTTAGGGTTAGGATTAAGATTAGGGTTAGGGAGAGGGTGAGTGTGATTGTTAGGGTTATGGTTAGGCTTAGGGTTAGGCTGAGGATGAGGGTGATTGTTAGGGTTAGGGTTAGGTTCAGGGTTAGGGTTAGGATTAGTGTGAGAGTTAGGGTTCGGGTTAAGTTTAGGGTTTGGGAGAGGGTTAGGTTGAGGGTGTCCATAAGGTTAAAGGTGAGGGTTAGGCTGAGTGTGAGGGTTACGGTAAGGGTGACTGTTAGGGTTAGGGTGAGGCTGAGGGTTACGGTTAGGGTTAGGGTTAGTGTGAGGTTTAGGGTGAGGATGAGGATTAGGGTTAGTGTGAGGTTTAAGGTGAGGATGAGGGTTAGGGTTAGGGTGAGGGTTAGTGTTAGAATTAGGGTTAGGGTGATGATTAGGGTTAGGGTTAGGATTAGGGTGAGATTTAGGGTTAGGGTTAGGGTTAGTGTTAGGGTTAGTGTTAGGGTGAGAATTAGGGTGAGGTTTAGGGTTAGGGATAGTGTTAGGTTTAGGTTTAGGCTGAGGGTTAGGGTGAGTGTGAGGGTTAGGTTTAGGGTTAGGGTTAGGGTTAGGCTTAGGGTTAGGCTGAGGGTGAGGGTGAAGGTGAGGGTTAATTGTAGTGTGCGGTTTAGGTTTAGGGTGAGGGTTAGAGTTAGCCTTAAGGTGAGGTTTAGGGTTAGGGTTAGGGTTATGGTTCTTGTAAGGATGATTGTTAGAGTTAGCATGAGGGTTACGGTGAGGGTTAGGGTTAGGGTTAGGGTGAGGTTTAGGGTTAATGTGAGGTTTAGGGTTAGGGTTAGGGTGAGGTTTAGGTTGAGGGTTAGGGTTTGGGTTAGGGTTAGGGTGAGTGTGAGGGTTAGGGTGAGGTTTAGGTTAGGCTTAGTGTTAGGATTAGGGTGAGGTTAAGGGTTAGGGTGAGGGTTAGGTTTAGGGTTAGGGTGAGGGTTAGGGTTAGGATTAGGGTTAGGGGAGGGTAATGGTTAGGATTAGGGTTAGGGTTATTGTAAGTGTTATGCTTAGGGTTACATTTGCAGTGAGGGTGAGGCTGAGGGTGAAGGTTAGGATTAGGGTTAGGGCTAGTTTTAGGGATAGGATTAGTGTTAATGTTAGGGTAAGGGTTAGACTTATGGTTGGGGTGAGGGTGAGGGTGAGGTTTAGGGTGAAGGTGAGGGTAAGGCTAAGGGTCTTGGTTAGGTAATGGTTAGGGTTAGGATGAGGATTAGGTGAGGTTTAGGGTGAGGGTGAGCTTGAGGGTTAGGGTGTGGGTGAGGGTTAGGGTTAGAGTGAGGGTTCGAGTGATGGTGAGGGTTAGGGTGAGGTTGAAGGTTATGGTTAGGTTTACGTGAGGGTTAGGATTAGGGTTAGGGTTAGGGTGAGGTTGAGGGTTAGGATTGGGTTTAGGGTTAGGGTGACGTTTAGGGTCAGGGTGAGGGTTAAGGTTAAGGTTACGTTTGTGATGTGGGTAAGTGATAGCATGAGGGTTAGGGTGAGTGTGAGAGTTAGCATTAGGGTTAGGGTGAGGGTTGCGGTGAGGGTTAGGGGGAGGGTTAGGGTGAGGGTGGGGGTGATAGTGAGTGTTAGTGTCAGGATTAGGGTGAGTTTTAGGGTTAGGGTGAGGGTTAGGGTTAAGGTTTAGTTTAGGGTGAGGGTTAGGTTTAGGGTTATGCTTAGGGTTAGCGATAGGGTTATTGTAAGTGTTATGTTTAGGGTTACATTTGCAGTGAGGGTGAGGCTGAGGGTGAAGGTTAGGGTTAGGGTTAGGGTTAGTTTTAGGGATAGGATTAGTGTTAATGTTAGGGTTAGGGTTAGACTTATGGTTTGGGTGAGGGTGAGGGTGAAGGTGAGGGTTAGAGTTAGGGTTAGGGTGAGGTTTAGGGTTAGAGTTAGGTTGAGGGGGAGGGTTAGGGTGAGCGTTAGGGTTAGGGTTAGTGTTAGGGTTAGCGTGAGGGTTAGGGTGAGGGTTAGGTTGATGTTTATAGTTAGGGTTAGGGTTTGGATTAGGGTTCGGGAGAAGGTGAGTGTGAAGGTTAGGGTTAGGATTAGGCTTAGGCTTAGAGTTAGGCTGAGGGTGAGGGTGGGGGTGAGGATTAGGCTTAGGGTGATGGTTAGCCTTAGGGTTAGGGTGAGGGTTATGATGAGGGTTTGTGTTAGGATTAGGGTTAGGGTGAGGGCTAGGGTGAGAGTGAGGGTTAGGGTTAGGGTTAGGCTTAGGCATAGGTTTAGGCTGAGGGTGATGGTGAGGGTGAGGGTTAGGGTTATGGTGATGGATACGGTTAGGGTTAGGGTGAGGGTTAGGATGAGGGTTCGGGTTAGGGTGAGGGTTAGGATGAGCGTGATGGTAAGAGTAAAAGTGAGGGTTAGGCTAAGGGTGAGAGTTACGGTAAGGGTGAGGGTTAGGGTTAGGGTGAGGGTTAGGGTAAGGGTTAGGGTTAGGTTTAGATTGAGGATTAGGGTTAGGGTTAGTTTGAGGTTTAGGGTGAGGATGAGGGTTAGGGTGAGGGTTAGGGTTAGTATTAGGATTAGGGTGAGGGTTAGTGTGAGGGTGAGGGTTAGGGATAGGCTGAGGGTGAGGGTGAGGGTTAGGGTTAGTGTGAGTGTTAGGCTTAGGGTTAATGTGAGGGTTAGGGATAGGTTGATGGTTAGGGTGAGGTTGAAGGTTAGGGTGAGTGTGAGAGTGAGCGTGACTGTTAGGGTGCAGGTAAGGTTTAGGGTAGGTTTAGGGTTAGGATGAGGGTTTAGAGTTAGGATTAGGATGATGGTTAGGATGAAGTGTAGGGTTAGGGTTAGGGTGAGGTTCAGGGTTAGTTTATGGGTTACCATTAGGGTAAGGGTTAGGGTGAGAGTTAAGGTGAGGGTTAGGGTTAGGTTTAGGTTTAGGGTGAGGGTTTAGAGTTAGGGTTAGGATAATGGTAAGGATGAGGGGTAGGGTTAGGGTTAGGGTTAGTGTTAGGGTGAGGTTTAGGGTTAGGGTGAGGTTAGGGTGAGGGTGAGGGTTATGGTTAGCATTAGGGTTAGGGTGAGGGTTAGGGTTAGGTTAGGGTGAGGGTTAGGGTTAGGGTGAGGATAAGAATAAGGGTAAGTGTGAGGGTTAGGGTGAGGTTGAGTGTTACGGTAAGAGTGAAGGTTATGGTGAGGGTGAGGGTTAGGGTGAGGGTTAGAGTTAGGGTGAGGGTGAGGTTGAGAGTTAGGGTAAGGGTTAGGTTTAGGGTTAGGGTGAGGGTTAGATGAGGGTGAAGGTTAGGGTTAGGTTGAGGGTTAGGTTTAGGGTGAGGGTTACGGTTATGGTGAGGTTAAGGGTTAGTGTGAGGGTTAGTGTTAGGGTTAGGCTGATGTTTAGGGTGAGGCTGATGGTTAGTGTGAGGGTGAGGGTAAGGGTTGGTTTGAGGGTTTGCGTTAGGGTTAGGGTGAGGTTGAGGGTGAGTTTGAGGCTTAGGGTTAGGGTTAGGGTGAGGGTGACTGTGAGGGTTAGGGTTAGGCTTAGGCTTAGGCTTAGGATTAGGCTGAGGGTGAGGGTGAGGGTTAGGGTTAGGGTGAGGGTTAATGATAGGGTGATGTTTAGGGTGAGGGTTAGTGTGAGAGTTAGTGTTAAGGTTAGGCTTAGTGTTAGGGTGAGTGTAACGGTTAGGTTGAGTGTTAGGGTAAGGGGAGGATTAGGGTTAGGGTGAGGGTTAGGGTGAGGTTGAGGGTGACGGTGAGGCTTAGTGTTAGGGTTAGGGTGAGGGTGAGTGTGAGGGTTAGGGATAGGGTTAAGGTTAGGCTTAGGGTTAGGCTGAGGGTGAGGGTGAGGGTGAGGGTTAGGTTTAATGTAAGGTTAAGGGTGACAGTGAGTGTTAGGGTGCAGGTGAGGGTTAGGGTTAGGGTTACTATCAGGGTTAGGTTTAGGGTTAGGTTGAGAGTTAGGATGAGGGGTAGGGTTAGGGTGGCGTGAGGGTTAGGGTTGGTTGAGGGTTAGGGTTAGGGAAAGGGTGAGGGTTAGGATGAGGGTTAGGGTGAGGGTAAGGTTTAGGTTGAGGGTTAAGGTGAGTGTGAGTGTTAGGTTTAGTGTTAGGGTGAGGGTAACTGTTAGGGTTAGGTTTAGAGTTATGGTAAGGGTGAGGGTTAGGGTTAGTGTGAGGGTTAGGGTTAGGATTATGGTGAGGGTGAGGGTTAGGATAAAGGTTAGGGTTAGATTTATTTTTAGGTTTATGGTTAGGTTTATGGTTATGTTGAGGGTGAGTGTGACGGTGAGGCTTAGGGTTAGGGTTAGGGTGAGGTTTAGGGTTAGGGTTCGGTTTAGGGTTAGGGTTAGGATGAGGTTTAGGGTGATTGGTAGGGTTAAGGTTAGGGTGAGGTTTAGGGTTAGTGTGAAGGTTAGGGATAGGGTTAGGGTTAGGTTGAGGGTTAGGGTGACGTTAAGGTAAAGGGAAGGGTGAGGTTTTTGGTGAGGGTGAGGGTTACGTTAAGGGTGAGGGTTAGTGTTAGGGTGAGGATTAGGGTTAGCAATAGGATTAATGTGAGGGCTAAGGTGAGGGTGAGGGTTAGGGTTAGGTTTAGGGTGAGGATTAAGTTTAGGCTGAAGGTTAGGGTTAGTGTGAGGGTTGGTGTTAGGGTTAGGCTTAGTGTTAGTGTGAGGGTAAGGGTTAGGGTGAGGGTTAGGGTTAGGGTGAGGGTTAGGGTGAGGGTGAGGATCAGGGTTAGGTTTAGGGTTAAGGTGAGGTTTAGGTGAGGGTTAGGTTTAGGATTAGGGTAAGGGTTAGCATTAGAGTGAGGGTTAGGATGAGGGTTCGGGTTAGGGTGAGGGTTAGGATGAGGGTGACGGTAAGAGTAAAGGTGAGGATTAGACTGAGGGTGAGGTTTATGGTAAGGGTGAGGGTTAGGTTTAGGGTGAGGTTTAGGGTAAGGGTTAGGGTTAGGGTTAGATTGAGGATTAGGGTTAGGGTTAGTGTGAGGTTTAGGGTGAGGATGAGGGTTAGGGTGAGCGTTAGGGTTAGTATTAGGATTAGGTTGAGGGCTAGCGTGAGGGTGAGTGTTAGAGTTAGGGTTAAGTTTAGGTTGAAGGTTAGGGTGAGGGATAGGGGTAGGGTTAGTGTGAGGGTTAGGTTTAGAGTGAGGGTTAGGTTTAGGGTGAGGGTGAGGGTGAGGGTAAGTGTTATGGTGAGGGTTAGGGTGAGGGTGAGGGTTAGGGTGAGGATTAGGGATAGGGTTAGGGATAGGCTGAGGGTGAGGGTGAGGTTTAGGGTTAGGGTTATGGTTAGGGTGAGGGCTAGGGTGAGGGTGAGGGTTAGGGTGAGGGTTAGGGTGAATTTGAGGGTGAGGGTGAGGGTCTTGGTTAGGTAATGGTTAGGGTTAGGGTAAGGATTAGTTGAGGGTTAGTTTGAGGGTGAGCTTGAGGTTTAGGGTGTGGGTGAGGGTTAGGGTTAGGGAGAGCGTTAGGGTTAGGGTGAGGGTTCGGGTTCGGGTGAGGGTTAGGATTAGGTTGAAGGTTAGGGTTAGGTTTAGGTGAGGGTTAGGGTTAGGGTTACGGTTAGGTTTGTGGTGTGGGTAGGTGATAGCATGAGGGTTAGGGTGAGTGTTAGAATTAGCATTACGGTTAGGGTGAGGGATAGGGTGAGGTTTAGGGTTAGGGTTAGGGTTAGGGTTAGGCTTTGCTTGAGGGTGATGGTGAGGGTGACGGTTAGGGTTAGAGTTATGATGAGGGTTCTGTTAAGTGTGAGGTTTAGGGCGAGGATGAGGTTAAGGGTTAGGGTGAGGGTTAGGGTGAGGGTGAGGGTTAGGGTGTGGGATTGGGTTAGGGTGAGGGTTAGGGTGAGGGATAGGGTTAGGGTTATGCTTAGGTTTATGTTGAGGGTAAGGCTGAGGGTTAGGGTTAAGATTAGGGTGAGGTTTAGGGTGAGGGTTAGATAGAGGATTAGGGATAGGGTTAGTGTGAGGTTTAGGATGAGGAAGAGGGTTATGGTTAGGTTGAGGGATAGGGTTAGAATTAGGGTTAGGGTGAGAGCTAGGGTGAGGGTGAGGTTTAGGTTTAGGGTTAGGGTTAGGGTGAGGTTTAGGGGTAGGGTGAGGGTAGGGTTAGTGTGAAGGTTAGTGTTAGTGTTAGGGTGAGGGTAAGTGTTAGGGTGAGGGTAAGTGTTAGGGTGAGGGTTAGGGTTAGGATTAGGATTAGGGTTACGGTGTGGTTGAGTGTGTGGGTTAGGGTTAGGTTTAGGTTTAGGCTTAGGGTTAGGCTGAGGGTGAGGTTGAGGGTGAGGGTTAGGGTTAGGGTGATAATTAGGGTTAGGGTTAGGGTGAGGGTTAGGATGAGGGTTAGGGTTAGGATTAGGGTTAGGGTGAGGGCTAGGGTGAGGGTGATGGTTAGGGTTAGGCTTAGGCTTAGACATAGGTTTAGGCTGAGTGTGATGGTGAGGGTGAGGGTTAGGCTTATGGTGATGGATAGGGTTAGGGTTAGGGTGAGTGTTAGGATGAGGGTCCGGGTTAGGGTGAGGATTATTATAAGCGTGACGGTAAGAGTAAAGGTGAGGTTTAGGCTGAGGGAGAGGGTTATGGTAAGGGTGAGGGTTAGGGTTAGGGTGAGGGTTAGGGTAAGGGTTAGGGTTAGGGTTAGATTGAAGATTAGGGTTAGGGTTAGTGTGAGGTTTAGGATGAGGATGAGGTTAGGGTAAGGGTTAGGGTTAGAAGTAGGGTTAGGGTGAGGGCTAGTGTGAGGGTGAGGGTTATGGTTAGGGTTAAGTTTAGGGTTAGGGTTAGGGTGAGGGGTAGGGTTAGGTTTAGGGTGAAGGTTAGGTTTAGTGTGAGGGTTATGGTTAGGGTGAGGGTGAGGGTGAGACTAAGGGTTATTGTGAGGTTTAGGGTGAGGGTGAAGGTGAGGGTTAGGATTAGGGATAGGGTTAGGGATAGGCTGAGGGTGAGGGTGGGATTTAGGGTTATGGTTAGGGTGAGGGCTAGGGTGAGGGTGAGGGTTAAGGTGAAGTTGAGGGTGAGGGTGAGGCTCTTGGTTAGTTAATTTTTTAGGGTTAGGGTGAGGATTAGTTGAGGGTTAGGGTGAGGGTGAACTTGAGGTTTAGGGTGTACCTGAGGGTTAGGGTTAGGGTGAGGGTCCGGGTGTTGTTGAAGGTTAGGGTGAGGTTGAAGGTTAGGGTTAGGATTAGGTGAAGGTTAGGTTTAGGGGGAGGATTAAGGTTAGGATTAGGTTTAGGGTTAGGGTGAGGTTTAGGGTGAGGGTGAGGGTTAGGGTGAAGGTTAGGGTTAGGGTTGGGGTGAGGGTGCGGGTGAGAGTGAGGGTTAGGGTGAGGATTAGGGTGAGTTTTAAGGTTAGGGTGAGGGTGAGGATTAGGGTTAGCATGAGGGTGATGGTGAGGGTGACGGTTAGGGTTAGAGTTATGGTGAGGGTTTGGTTAAGTGTGAGGTTTAGGGAGAGGATGAGGTTATGGGTTAGGGAGAGGGTGAGGGATAGGGTTAGAGTTTGGGTTAGGGTGAGGGTTAGGGTTAGGGTTATGCTTAGGGTTAGGGTGAGGGTTAGGCTGAGGGTTAGGGTTAGGATTAGGATGAGGGTTAGGGTGAGGGTTAGGGTGAGGGTTCGGGTTAAGGTTCGGGTGAGGGTTAGGGTTATTATTAGGGTTAGGGTCAGGTTTAGGGTGATGGTGAGGTTTAGGGAGAGGGTTAGGGTGAGGGTTAGTGTTAGGGTTAAGGTGAGGGTTAGGGTAAGGTGTAGGGTTATGGTTAGGTTGAGGGTTAGGTTTAGTGTGAGGGTTAGGGTTAGGGTTAGGGTTAGGATTAGTGTGAGGGTAAGAATTAGGGTGATGGTTAGGGTGAGGGTGAGGTTTAGGGTTAGGAATAGTGATAGGGTTAGTGTTTTGCTCAGGGTGAGGGTTAGGGTTAGGGTTAGGGTGAGGGCTAGGGTGAGGGTTAGAGTAAGGGTGATGGTTAGGATGAGGGTGATGGTAAGGGTAAAGGTGAGGGTTAGGCTGAGGGTGAGGGATAAGATAAGGGTGAGGGTTAGGATTAGGGTGAGGTTTAGGTTAAGGGTTCGGGTTAGTGTTAGGGTGAGGGTTAGATTGAGGATTACGGTTTGGGTTAGTGTGAGGTTTAGGGTGAGGATGAGGGTTAGGGTTAGGTTGAGGGTAAGGGTTAGAATTAGGGTTAGGGTGAGGGCTACGGTGAGGGTGAGGTATAGGATTAGGGTTAGGGTTAGGGTGAGGTTTAGGGTTATGGTGAGGGTTAGGGTTAGTGTGAGGGTTAGTGTTAGAGTTAGGGTTAGTGTTAGGGTGAGGGTAAGTGTTAGGTGAGGGTGAGGGTTAGGTTTAGGGTGAGGGTTAGCGTTAGAGTTAGGGTTGTTGTTAAGGTTAGAATTAGGATTAGGGTTAGGGTGAGGGTGAGGGTGAGGGTTAGGGTTAGGTTTATTTTTAGGCTTAGAGTTAGGCTGAGGGTGAGGTTGAGTGTGAGTGTTAGGGTTAGGGTGATGGTTAGGGTTAGGGTTAGGGTGAGGGTTAGGATGAGGGTTAAGGTTAGGATTAGGGTTAGGGTGAGGGCTAGGGTGAAGGTGAGGTTTAGGGTTATGTTTAGGGTGAGGTTTAGGGTTAGGGTTAGGGTTAGGGTGAGGGTGAGGTTTAGATTTAGAGTTAGGTTTAGGGTGAGGGTTAGGGTGAGGGTTAGGGTTAGGGTTAGTGTTAGGTTTAGAGTTAGGATGAGGATGAGGGTGAGGGTTAGGTTTAGGGTTAGGGTTAGATTTAGGATTAAGGTTAGGGTGAGGGTTAGTGTGAGGGTTAGGGTTAGGTTTAGGGTTAGGCTGAGGGTGAGGGTGAGGGTTAGGGTTAGGGTGATTGTTAGGTTTAGGGTTAGTGTGAGGGTTAGGATGAGGTATAGGGTTAGGTTTAGGGTTAGGGTGAGGGCTAGGGTGAGGGTTAAGGTTAGGGTTAGGTTTAGGGTGAGGTTTAGGGTTCGGGTTAGGTTTATGGTTAGGGTGAGTGTGAGGGTTAGGGTTACGATAAGGGTGAGGGTTAGGGTTAGGATGAGTGTTGGGGTTAGGGTTAGGGTTAGGGTGAGGTTTAGGGTTCGGGTTCGGGTTCGGGTTAGGATGAGGTTTATGGTTAGGATTAGGGTTAGGGTGCTGGCTAGGGTGAGGGTGAGGGTTAGGCTTAGGCTTAGGCTTAGGCTTAGGTTTAGGCTGAGGGTGAGGGTGGGGGTGAGGGTTAGGGTTAGGGTGATGGATAGGGTTAGGGCTAGGGTGAGTGTTAGGATGAGGGTTAGGGTTAGGGTGAGGGTTAGGGTGAACGTGACGGTAAGAGTATAGTTGAGGGTTAGGTTGAGGGTGAGTGTTCTCCTAAGGGTGAGGGTTAGGATTAGGGTGAGGGTTAGGGTAAGGGTTAGGGTGAGGGTTACGGTGAGGTTGGGGGTTAGGGTTAGGTTGAAGGTTAGGTTTAATGTTGGGGTTATGGTGAGGTTGTGGTTTAGGATTAGGGTGAGGGTTAGAATGAGGGTTATGGTTAGGATTAGGGTTAGGGTGCGGGCTAGGGTGAGGGTGAGGGTTAGGGTTAGGTTTAGGCTTAGGCTTAGGTTTAGGCTGAGGGTGAGGGTTGGGGTGAGGAATAGGTTTTGGGTGATGGTTAAGGTTAGGGTTAGGGTGAGGGTTAGGATGAGGGCTAGGTTTAGGATTAGGTTTAGGGTGAGGGTTAGGGTGAGGATGAGGGTTAGGGTTAGGCTTAGGCTTAGGCTTAGGGTTAGGCTGAGGGTGAGGGTGATGTTGAGGGTTAGGGTTAGGATGATTGATAGGGTTAGGGTTAGGGTGAGGGTTAGGCTGAGGTTGAGTGTTCCCCTAAGGGTGAGGGTTAGGATTAGGGTGAGGGTTAGGGTTAGGGTTAGGGTGAGGGTTAGGGTGAAGGTGAGGGTTAGATTTAGGATTACCTTTAGGGTTAGTTTGAGGTTTAGGGTGAGGATGAGGGTTAGGGTTAGGGTGAGGGTTAGGGTTAGAATTAGGGTTAGGGTGAGGGCTAGGGTGAGGGTGGGGGTTAGGGTTAGGGTTAGGGTTAGGGTGAGGCTTAGGGTTAGGGAGAGAGTTAGGGTTTCTGTGAGGGTTAGTGTTAGAGTTAGGGTTAGGGTAAGGGGGAGGGTAAGTGTTAGGGTGAGGGTTAGGGTTAGGGTGAGGGTTATGGTTAGGGTGAGGGTTAGGTTTAGGTTTAGGGTTATTTTTAGGTTTAGGGTTAGGGTTACAGTGAGGGTGAGGATGAGGGTTAGGGTTAGGGTGAGGTTTAGGATTAGGGCTAGGATTTGAGTTAGGTTTAGGGTGTGGATGAGCTTTAGGTTTAGAGTTAGTGTTAGGGTGAGGGTTAGGATGAGGGTTAGGGTTAGGGTTAGTTTTAGGTTTAGGTTTAGGGTGAGCGTTAGTGTGAGGGTAAGGGTTAGGTTTATGGTTAGGATTATGGTTAGGGTGAGGGTGAGTGTGTGGGTGAAGTTTATGTTTAGGGTTAGGCTTAGGGTTAGGCTGAGGGTTAGGTTGAGGCTGAGTGTTAAGGTTAGGATGAGGTTTAGGGTTAGGGTTAGGGTGAGGTTTAGGGTTAGGGTTAGGTTTAGGCTCAGGGTGAGTTTGAGGTTTAGGGTTGGAGATAGGTTTAGGGTGAGGGTGAGGATGAGGGTTAGTGTTAGGTTTAGTGTTAGGGTTAGGATTAGGGTTAGGGTGAGGGCTAGGGTGAGGGTGGGGGTTAGGGTTAGGGTTAGGGTTAGGGTGAGGCTTAGGGTTAGGGAGAGAGTTAGGGTTTCTGTGAGGGTTAGTGTTAGAGTTAGGGTTAGGGTAAGGGGGAGGGTGAAGGTGAAGGTTCGGTTGAATGTTTGGGTTTGGTTTAGGGTGAGTTTGAGGGTGAGGGTGAGGATTAGGGTTAGTTAGGACAAGATTGAGTGTGAGGGTTAGGGATAGGGTTAGGCTTAGGCTGAGGGTGAGGATGAGGATGAGGACTAGGTTTAGTGTGAGGGTTAGGGTTAGGGTTATGGTCAGGGTTAGGGTTAGGTTGGAAGTTACGGTTAGGGTGAGGGTTAGGGTTAGGGGTAGGTTTAGGTTGAGGGTGAGGGTGAGGGTTAGAGTTAGGATTAGGGTTAGGGTGAGCCTGAGGGTGAGGGTGAGGGTGTGGGTTAGGGTTAGGGTGAGGGTTAGGCTAAGGGTTAGGGTGAGGGTTAGGTTTAGAGTGATGTTTAGGTTGAGGGTGAGGGTTAGGGTGAGGTTGAGGGTTCGGTTGAGGGTTTGGGTTAGGGTTAGTGTGAGGGTGAGGGTGAGGGTTAGGTTTAGGGTTAGGGTTAGTCTTAGCATGAGGGTGATTGTGAGGGTTAGGGTTAGGGTTATTGTTAGGCTTAGGTTTAAGCTGAGTGTGAGGGTGAGCGTGAGGGTTAGGGTTAGGGATAGGCTGAGGGTGAGGGTGAGGGTGAGGGTTAGGGTTAGGGTGAGTGTTAGGCTTAGGGTTAGGGTGAGGGTTAGGGATAGGTTGATGGTTAGGGTGAGGTTGAGGGTTAGGGTGAGTGTGAGGGTGAGTGTGGCTTTTAGGGTGCAGGTGAGGTTTAGGGTTAGTTTTAGGGTTATGGTGAGGGTTTAGAGTTAGGGTTAGGATGATAGTTACGATGAGGGGTAGGGTTAGGGTTAGGGTGAGGTTCAGGGTTAGTTTAAGGGTTACCGTTAGGGTTAGGGTTAGGGTGAGGGTTAAGGTGAGGGTTAGGGTTAGGTTTAGGGTTAGGGTGAGGTTTTAGAATTACGGTTAGGGTGATGGTTAGGATGAGAGGTAGTGTTAGGGTTAGGGTTAGGGTTAGGTTAGGGTTAGGGTGAGGGTTAGGGTGAGTGTGAGGTTTATTGTTAGCATTAGGGTTAGAGTGAGGGTTAGGGTTAGGTCAGTGTGAGGGTTAGGGTTAGGGTGAGGTTTAGGGTGAGGGTAAGAATAAGGGTAAGTGTGAGGGTTAGGGTGAGGTTGAGGGTAACGGTAAGAGTGAAGGTTATGGTGAGGGTGAATGTTAGGGTTAGAGTGAGGATGAGGTTGAGGGTTAGGGTGAGGATTAGGTTTAGGATTAGGGTGAGAGTTAGATGAGGGTGAGGGTTAGGGTTAGTTTGAGGGTTAGGTTTAGGGTGAGGTTTAGAGATAGGATTAGGGTTAGTGTGAGGGTTAGTGTTAGGGTTAGGCTTAGTGTTAGGGTGAGGGTAAGGGTTAGGTTGAGGGTTAGGGTTAGGTTCAGGGTTAGGTTTAGGGTGAGGTTTGTGGTTATGGTGAGAATTTGGGTGAGGGTTAGGGTTAGGATGATATTTAGGGTGAGGGTGAGGGTTAGTGTGAGGGTGAGGGTAAGGGTTGGTTTGACGGTTTGGGTTAGGGTTAGGGTGAGGTTGAGGGTGAGTTTGAGGCTTAATGTTAGGGTTAGTGTGAGGGTGATTGTGAGGGTTAGGGTAAAGGTTAGGCTTAGGATTAGGCTGAGGGTGAGGGTGAGGGTTAGGGTTAGGGTGAGGGTTAGGGTTAGGGTTATTGATAGGGTGATGTTTAGGGTGAAGTTTACTCTGAGAGTTAGTGTTAAGGTTAGGCTTAGTGTTAGGGTGAGTGTAAGGTTTAGGTTGAGTGTTAGGGTCAGGGGAGGGTTAGGGTTAGGGTGAGGGTTAGGGTGAGGTAGAGGGTGACGGTGAGGCTTAGGGTTAGGGTTAGTGTGAGGGTGATTGTGAGGGTTAGGGATAGGGTTAAGGTTAGGCTTAGGGTTAGGCTGAGGGTGAGGGTGAGGGTGAGGATTAGGGTTATTGATAGGGTGATGTTTAGAGTGAAGTTTAGTGTGAGAGTTAGTGTTAAGGTTAGGCTTAGTGTTAGGGCGAGTGTAAGGGTTAGGTTGAGTGTTAGGGTAAGGGGAGGGTTAGGGTTAGGGTGAGGGTTAGGGTGAGGTGGAGGGTGACGGTGAGGCTTAGGGTTAGGATTAGTGTGAGGGTGAGTATGAGGGTTAGGGATAGGGTTAAGGTTAGGCTTAGGGTTAGGCTGAGGGTGAGGGTGAGGGTGAGGGTTAAGTTTAATGTAAGGTTAAGGGTGACAGTGAGTGTTAGGGTGCAGGTGAGGGTTAGGGTTAGGGTTAGTATTAGGGTTAGGTTTAGGGTTATGTTGAGAGTTAGGATGAGGGGTAGGGTTAGGGTTGGGTGAGGGTTAGGATGAGGGTTAGGGTGAGAATAAGGTTTAGGTTGAGGGTTAGGGTGAGTGTGAGGGTTAGGGTTAGGGTTAGTGTTCGGGTGAGGGTAAGTGTTAGGGTTAGGTTTAGGGTTACGGTGAGGGGATGAGGGTTAGGTTTATCGTGAGGGTTAGGGTTAGGGTTAGGGTGAGGGTGAGGGTTAGGATAAAGTTTAGGGTTAGGGTTATTTTTAGGGTTATGGTTAGGTTTATGGTTACGTAGAGGGTGAGGGTGAGGGTGAGGGTTAGGGTTAGGGTGAGGTTTAGGGTTAGGGTTCGGTTTAAGGTTAGGGTTAGGATGAGTTTTAGGGTGAGTGGTAGGGTTAACGTTAGAGTGAAGGTTAGGGTTAGTGTGAAGGTTAGGGTTAGGGTTAGGGTGAGGTTTAGGGTGAGGGTAAGTTAAAGGAAATGGTGAGGTTTTTGTTGAGGGTGAAGGTTACCGTAAGGATGAGGGTTAGTGTTAGGGTGAGGATTAGGGTTAGCAATAGGATTAATGTGAGGGCTAAGGTCAGAATGAGGGTTAGAGTTAGGTTTAGGGTGAGGGTTAGGGTTAGGCTGAGGGTTAAGGTTAGTGTGAGGGTTGGTGTTAGGGTTAGGCTTAGTGTTAGGGTGAGGGTAAGTTTTAGGGTGAGGTTTAGGGTTAGGGTGAGTGTTAGGGTTAGGGTGAGGGTCAGGTTTTGGATTAGGGTGAGTTTTAGGGTTAGGATGAGGTTTAGGGTTAGGGTTAGCTTGAGGGTAAGGGTGAGGGTGACGTTTAGGGTTAGCGTTAGGGTGAGGGTTAGGTTTAGTGTGAGGGTTAGGGTGAGGATGAGGTTAAGGCTTTGTGTGAGGGTTAGGGTAAGGGTGAGGATTAGGGTTAGGGTTAGGGACACGGTGAGGTTTAGTGTGAGGGTTAGGGTAAGGGTTAGGCTTAGTGTAATGGTTAGGGTGAGGGTGAGGTTCAGGGTTACTCTGAAGGTTCATGTTAGGGTTAGTCTTAGTGTTAGGGTGAGGGTAAGGGTTAGGTTGAGGGTTAGGGTTAGGGTGAGGGTTAGGTTTAGTGTGCGGGTTAGGGTTAGGTTGAGGGTTAGGGTGAGGGTTAGGGTTAGGGTGATGTTTAGGGTGAGGGTTAAGGTGAGGGTGAGGGTGAGGGTTTGGGTTAGGGTTAGGGTGAGGTCGAGGGTGAGGGTGAGGCTTAGGGTTAGGTTTAGGTTAAGGGTGAATGTGAGGGTTAGTGATAGGGTAAGGTATAGGGTTAGGCTCAGGCTTAGGGTGAGGGTGAGGGTGAGGGTTAGGGTTAGGGTGAGGGTTAAGTTTAGGGTGAGGGTTAGGGTTAGGGTTAGGGTAAGGGTGAGGGTGAGGGTTAGGGTTAGGGTTAGGGTTAGTGTGAGGATAAGGGTGAGGGTCAGGCTGAGGGTGAAGTTCAGGTTTAGGGTTTGGGTGATGTTTAGGGTGAGGGTGAGGGTTAGGGTGAGTATGAGGGTTCGGGTGAGGCTGAGGGTTCGGGTTCGGGTGAGGGTGAGGGTGTGGGTGAGAATTAGGGTTAGGGTGAGGGTTAGCATTAGGTTTAGTGTTCGTGTTAGGGTGAGGGTGAGGGGTAGGGTTACGGTTAGTTTGAGGGTTAGGGTTAGGGTTAGGGTTAGGATGATGGTTATGGAGAGTGGTAATGTTAGGGTTAGGGTGAGGTTTAAGTTAGTGTGAAGGTTAGGGTTAGGGTTAGGGTTAGGTTGAGGGTTAGGTTTAAGTTTAGGGTTAGGGTGAGGGTTAATGTTAGAGTTACGGTTAGGGCTAGTTTGAGGGTGAGGGTTAGTTTTAGAAATAGGGTTAGGCTTAGGGTTAGGGTGAGGTTTAGGGTTAGGGTTAGGGTTAGGGTGATGGTTAGGGAGAGGGGTAATGTTAGGTTTAGGGTGAGGTTTAGGCGAGTGTGAGGGTTAGTGTTAGGGTTAGGGTTAGGGTGATGGTTAGTGAGAGGGGTAATTTTAGGATTAGGGTGAGGTTTAGGTGAGTGTGAGGGTTAGGGTTAGGGTTAGGGTTAGGTTGAGGGTTAGAGTTAGTGTTAGGGTTAGGGTGATGGTTAGGTAGAGGTGTAATTTTAGGGTTAAGTTCAGGTTTAGTTGAGTGTGAGGGTTCGGGTGAGGGTGAAGGTTATTGTGTGGTTGAGGATTAGGGTTAGGGTGAGGATTAGTGTGAGGATGAGGGTCAGGGTTAGTGTTAGGTTAGGGTGAGGGTTAGGGTTACGTTTAGGGTGAGGGTGAGGTATAGGGTGAGGGATAGGGTTAGGGTGAGGGTTAGGAATAGTGTTAGGTTAGGGTGAGGGTTAGTGTTAGGGTGAGGGTTAGTGTTAGGGTGAGGGTGAGGGTTAGTGTGTGGGTGAGGATTAGGGTGAGGATTAGTTTTAGGCTTAGGGTTAAGGTTATGCTCAGGGTAAGGGTTAGGGTAAGGTTTAGTGTGAGGATATGGGTTAGTGTTTGTGTTAGGGTTAGGGTGAGTGTTAGGGTGAGGGTTAGGGTTAGGGTTAGGGTGAGGGTTAGGGTGAGGGTTAGGGTTAGGGTGAGGGTTAGTTATAGTGTTAGGTTAGGGTGAGGGTGAGGGTGAGTGTTAGGTTTAGGTTTAGGTTTAGAGTTAGGGTGAGGGTGAGGGTGAGGGTTAGGATTAGGGTTAGGGTTAGGGTTAGGATGAGGGTTAGGCTGAGGGTTAGGGCTAGGGTTAGTGTGAGGGTTAGGGTTAGGGCTGGGTTTATAGTTAGGGTGAGGGTTAGGGTTAGATTTAGGGTTAGCATAAGTTTTAGGCTGAGGGTTAGGGTTAGGTTTAGTGTGAGGGTTAGGGTTAGGGTTAGGGTAAGGGTTAGTGTGAGGGTAAATTTAGGGTGAGGGTTAGGGTTAAGGTGAGCGTTAGGGTGAAGTTTAGGTTTAGGGTTAGGGTTAGGGTGAGGGTGAGGGTGTGGGTAAGTGTTAGGGTGAGGGTTAGGGTGAGGGTGAGGTTTAGGTTTAGGGTGAGGGTAAGGGTTAGGTTGAGTGTTAGGGTGAGGGTGAGGGTTAAGGTTAGCATTAGGGTTAGGGTGAGGGTGAGGGATTGGGTGAGGTTTTGCGTTAAGGTTAAGGATAGGGTGAGGATTAGGGTTAGGGTTAGGTTTAGGGGGAAGGTTAGGCTGAGGGATAGGGTTAGGGTTAGGGTGAGGGTTAGGTTTAATGTGAGGGTTAAGGTTAGGGTTAGGGTGACAGTGAGGGTTAGGGTGAGGGATAGGGTGAGTGTGAGTTTTAGGGTTAGCATTAGGTTTAGAGTTAGTGTTAGGATGAATGGTAGGGTTAGGGTTAGGGTTAGGGTTAGGGTTAGGGTAAGGATTAGTTTTAGGGTGAGAGCTAGGGTGAGGGTGAGGATTAGGGTGAGGGTGAGGGTGAGGTTTTCGGTTAGGTAAGGGTTAGGGTTAGGTTTAGGGTGAGGTTTAGGGTGAGGGTGTGTGTTGGGGTTAGGGTTAGGTTTAGGGTGAGGGTGAGGGTGAAGGTTAGTGATAGGATGAGGGTTAGGGTTATGGTGAGGGTTAGGGTTAGGGTGAGGGTTAGGGTTAGGTTTTGCGTGAGGGTTAGGGTTAAGGTGATGTTTAGTGTGAGGATGAGGGTTAGCATGAGGGTGAGTGTTCTGTTGAGAATTAGGGTTAGTGTTAGGGTTAGGGATAGTGTTTTTGTGAGGGTAAGGGATAGGTTGAGGGTTAGGGTGAGTGTGAGGGTTAGGGTTAGGGTGAGGGTTAGGTTTATGGTTAGGGTTAGGGTTAGGGTTAGGGTGAGCCGTAGGTTTAGGGTTAGGGTTATTTTGCGGGTTAGGGTGAGGGTAAGGGTTAGGATGAGGTTTAGGCTAAGGGTGAGTTTTAGGGTTAGGGTGAGTGTAAGGTTTAAGGTGAGGGTTAGGGTGAGGGTTAGGGTTAGGGTTAAGGATAGGGTGAGGATTAGGGTTAGTGTGAGGGTTAGGATGAGGTTTAGGATTAGGGTTAGTGTGAGGATAAGGGTTAGGGTGAGGGTTAGTGTGAGGGTGAGGGTTATGGTTAGGGTGAGGGTTAGGGTGAGCCGTAGGCTTAGGGTTAGGGTTTGTTTGCGGGTTAAGGGTGAAGGTAAGGGTTAGGGTGAGATTTAGGGTGAGGGTGAGGGTTAGGGTGAGGGTGAGGGTAAGGATTAGGGTTAGTGTGAGGGTTAGGATGAGGGTTAGGATTAGGGTTAGTGTGAGGATAAGGGTTAGTGTGAGGGTTTGGGTGAGGGTGAGGTGTTGGGTTAGTGTTAGGGAAGGGTGAGCGTTAGGGTGAGGGTTAGGTTTAGGGTGAGTGTTAGGTCTAGGTTTAGGGTGAGGGTTAGGGTTCGGGTGATGTTTTTGGTGAGGGTGAGTGTTAGGGTCAGGGTGAGTGTTAGGTTTAGGGTTAGGGTTAGGGTTAGGGTTAGGATTAGGGTGAGTGTGAGGGTGAGAGTTAGGTTTAGGATTAGGGTTAGGGTTTGGGTTAGGATGAGTGTTAGGGTGAGGATGAGGGTTCCGGTGATGGTGAAGGTTAGGGTGTGTGGGAGGGTTAGGGTTAGGTTGAGGATTAGGGTTAGGGTTAGGGTTATGGTGAGGTTAAGGGTTAGGGTGAGATTTAGGATGAAGGTAAGGGTTTGGGTTAGCATTAGGATTAGGATGAGAGTTAGGGTTAGGGTTAGGGTTAGGGTTAGTTTTATGGTTAGGGTGAGGTTGAGGGTGAGGGTGAGCATTAGGGTTTGGGTTAGTGTGAGGGTTAGGGTTAGTGTGAGTGTTAGATTTTGGGTGAGGGTTAGGGATAGGCTAAGGGTTAGGATGAGGTTTAGGGTTAGATTTAGGGTTAGGGTTAGGGTTAGGGTGAGGATCACAGTGAGGGTTAGGTTTAGGTTGAGGGTTAGGGTTAGGGTGAGTGTTAGCATTAGGGTGATGTTTATTGTGAGGGTGAGGTTTAGGGTGAGGGAGAGTGTTAGGGTGAGGCTGAGGGTTCGGTTGAGGGTTCGGGTTAGGGTGTGGTTGAGGGTTAGGTTTAGGGTGAGCGTTAGGGTGATGGTGATGGTTAGGATGAGGGTTAGTGTTAGTGTTAGGGTTAGTGTGATAGTGAGGGTGAGGGTAAGGGTGAGGGTTAGGTTGAGGGTGAGTGTGAGGGTTAGGGTTAAGATTAGGGATAGGGTGAGTTTTAGGTTTAGGGTTAGGGTTAGGTTGAGGGAGAGGGTTAGGGTTAGGTTTAGGGTTATTTTTAGGGTTAGAGTTAGGGTTAGGGTGAGTGTGAGGGTGAAGTTTAGCGTTAGGTTTAGTGTTATGGCTAGGGTGAGGTTGGCGGTGAGGGTTAGGGTTATGATTATGGTTACGTTTAGGGTTAGGTTGAGTGGAGGGGGAGGTTTAGGGTGAGGGTTAGGGTTAGGGTTAGGGAGAGGGTGAGGGTTAGGCTGAGGGTTAGGGCTAGGGAGAGGGTGAGGGTTAGGCTGAGGGTTAGGGCTAGGGATAGGGTGAGGGTTAGGGTGAGGGTTAGGGTTAGGGTTAGGTTGAGTGTTAGGGTGACGGTGAGGGTTAGGTTGAGGGTGAGGTTTACGGTTAGGTTGAGAGTGAGGTTTAGCATTAGGGTTAGTGTGAGGGTTAGGGTGAGGGTTAGTGTGAGGGGTATGGTTAGGGTTAGGGTTAGTGTGAGGGTTAGGGTTACGGTGAGGGTAAGGTTTAGGGTGAGGGGTACGGTTATGGATAGGTTGAGGGCTAGGGTGAGGGTGAGGTTTAGGTTGAGGGGGAGGGTTTTGGTTAGGCAAGGGTTATGGTTAGGGTTAGGGTGAAGATTAAGGGAGGGTGAGGGTTAGGTTGAGGGTTAGGGTTAGGGTAAGTGTCAGGGATAGGGTTAGGGTGAGGGGTAGGGTTAGGGTTAGGGTGAGGTTCAGGGTTAGTGTGAGGGTTAGGGTTAGCGTTAGGGTTAGGGTTAGTGTGAGGATAAGGGTTAGGGTTAGGGTTAGGGTAAGGGTTAGGGTTAGGGTTAGGGTTAAGGTTAGTGTGAGGGTTAGGGTTAGGGTTAGTGTTAAGGTTAGGGTGAGGTTTAGGGTTAGGCTGAGGGGTAGGGTTAGGGTTAGTGTGAGGGTGAGGGTGATAGTAAAAGTTACAGTGAGGGTTAGGATGAGGGTGAGGGTTAGGGTTAGCATTAGGATTAGGGTTAGGGTTAGGGTGAGGTTTAGGGTTAGGGTGAGGGTTAGTGGGAGGGTTAGGGTTAAGGTTAGGGTGAGGGTTAGTGTGAGGGGCAGGGTTAGGATTAGGGTGAGGGTTAGGGTTAGTGTGAGGGTTAGTGTTAGGGTTAGGGTTTGTGTGAGGATAAGGTTTAGTGTGAGGGTTAGGGTGAGAGTGAGGTGTAGGGTTAGCGTTAGGTTTAGGGTGAGGGTTATGGTAAGGGTTAGGGTTAGGATGAGGGTGTGGGTTAGAGTTAGGGTTAGGGTTGGGTGAGGGTTAGGGTTAGGCTTAGGGTGAGAGTGAGAGTTCGGTGAGGGTGAGGGTTCGGGTGAGGGTTAGGGTGTGGGTGACGGTTATGTTTAGGGTGAGGGTTAAAGTGATTGTAAGGGTTAGGGTGAGGGTGAGGATTAGGGTTAGGGTGATGGTGAGGGTGAGGGATAGTGTTAGGGTTAGTGTGAGGATTAAGGTTAGGGTTAGTGTTATTGTTATTGTGAGGGTATGTGTTAGGGTGAGGTTTAGGGTGAGTGTGAGTGTTATGGTTAGCGTTAGGGTTAGGGTTAGGGTGAGGGTTAGTGTTAGGGTGAGGGTGAGGGTAAGGGTTAGGGTTAGGGTGAGGTTGAGTGTGAGGGTTAGTGTTTGGTTTAGGGTTAGTAATAATTTTAGGGTGAGGTTAGGCTGAGTGGTAGAGTTAGGTTAGGGAGAGGGTTAGGGTAAGGGTGATGGTTAGGGTTAGGTTTAGAGTTAATATGAGAGTGAGGATGAGGGTTAGGTTTTGGATTAGGGTTAGGGTTAGGTTTAGTCTTAGGGTTAGGTTAAGGGTGAGGGAGAGGTTTAGGGTTAGGGTGAGAGTTACGGTTAGCGTTAGGGTTAAAGTTAGGGTGAGGGATAGGGTTAGGGTTAGGGTTTGGATCAGGATTAGGCTGAGGGTTAGGATTAGGGTTAGGGTGAGGATAAGGGTTAGGGTGAGGGTTATGGTGAAGGTTAGGATTAGCTTAGGGTTAGGGTGAGGGTTAGGGTGAGGTTTAGGGTTAGGGTTAGGGTGAGGGTTAGGGTGAGGGTTAGTGTTAGGGTTAGGGTTAGGGTTTGGTGAGGGTTAGGGTGAGGGAAAGGGTTAGGGTGAGGGTTAGGGTGAGGGTGAGGTATATGGTTATGGCGAGGGTAAGGGTTAGGGCGAGGTTTAGGGTGAGGTTGAGGGTTAATGTTAGAATTAGGGTTATGGTGTGCATGAGGTTTAGGGTGAGGGTTATGGTTAGAGTTAGGGTTAGGGTGAGGGTTAGTATGAGGGTGAGGGTTAGAGTTAGGTTTAGGGTGAGGGTTAGGGTTAGGGTGAGGTATAGTGTTAGTGTTAGGGTTAGGATTAGTGTGAGGGTTAGGGTGAGGGTAAGGGTTAGAGTGAGGTTTGGGTTGAGGGTGAGGGTTAGGGATAGCATTAGGGTTATGTATAGGTTTAGGGTGAGGGTTAGGGTTAGGGTTATGGTTACGGTGAGGGTGAGGGTTAGGGTTAGGTTTAGGGTGAGGTTTAGGGTTAGGGTTAGGGTGACGGTGAGGGTAAGTGTTAGGGTGAGGACTAGGGTTAGGGTTAGGGTTAGGGTAAGGTATAGGTTTAGGCTGAGGGTGAGAGTGAGAGATAGGTTTAAGATTAGGCTTAGGTGTAGGGTTAGGCTTAGGGTGAGGGTAAGGGTGAGTGTCAGAGTTAGGTTTAGGGTGAGGGTTAGGGTTATGGTTATGGTTAGGGTGAGGGTGATTGTGAGGGTTAGGGTGAGGGTGAGGGTGAGGGCGAGGTTTAGGGTAAGCTTGAGGGTTAATGTTAGCATTAGGGTTTGGGTGAGGGTGAGGGTTAGGGTGAATGTTAGGGTTATGGTTAGGGATACAGTGAGGATTAGGGTTAGGGTTAGGTTTCGGGTGAGGGTTAGGCTGAGGGGTAGGGTTAGGGTTAGAGTTAGGGTGAGGGTTAGGGTGAGGGTAAGTGTTAGGGTGAGGATTAGGGTTTGGTTGAGGTTTAGGGTTAGGGTGAGGGTGAGGATGAGGTTTAGTGTTAGCATTAGTGTTAGTGTTAGGGTTAGGGTTAGGGTGAGAGTGAGGGTGAGGGTGAGGGTTAGGGTTAGGGTTAGGATTAGGATTAGGGTTAGGGTTATGCTGAGGGTGGGGGTGAGGCTGAGGGTGAGGGTGAGGGTTACGGTGAGTATTAGGGTTAGGGTTAGTGTTAGGGTTACGGTGAGGGTAAGGGTTAGGATGAGGTTTAGTGTGAGGGTGAGGTTTAGGGATAGCGTTAGAGTTAGGGTGAGGGTTAGGGATCAAGTTAGGTTAGGGTGAGGGTGAGGGTTAGAGTTAGGGTTAGGGTTAGGTTTAGGGTGAGGGTAAGGTTTAGGGTGAGTGTTAGGGTGAGGGTGAGTGTTAGGGTTAGGTTGAGGGTTAGGGTGAGAGTTAGGGTGAGGTTTAGGTTTAGGTTTAGGGTTAGGGTGAGGGTTATGGTGAGGTTTAGTGTTAGTGTTAGGTTTAGTTTAGGGCTTGGGTTAGGGTAAGAGTAAGGGTTAGGGTTAGGGATAGGGTTAGGGTGAGGGCTAGGGTTAGGGTGAGGGTTAATGTTAGGGTGACGGTGAGGGTAAGGGTTAGGGTGAGTGCTAGGGTTAGGGTTAGGGTTAGGTTTAGGATGAGGGTTATTCTGAGGGTTAAGGTTAGGGTTAGGGTGAGGATAAGGTTTAGGGTGAGGGTGAGGGTTAGGTTTAGGATTAGGGTTAGGTTTAGGGTGAGGGTGTGGGATAGGGTTAGGATTTGGGTGAGGGTTTTGGTTAGGTTTAGGTTTAGAGTTAGGTTGACGGTGAGGGTCAGTGTTTGGATTAGTGTTAGGGTTAGTGTTAGGCTGAGGGTGAGGTTGAGGGTGAGGGCAAGCGTTAGGTTTAATGTGAGGTTTATGGTTAGGGTTAGCGTTAAGTTTAGGGTGAGGGTTAGGGTTAGGTTTAGGATGAGGGTTAGGCTGAGGGGTAGGGGTAGGGTTTTTGTGAGGGTAAGAGTTAGGGTGATGGTTAGGGTTAGGATGAGGGTTAGGGTTAGGCTTAGGTTTAGGGTGTTAGGGTGAAGGTTAGTGTTAGGATTAGGGTGAGGGTTAGGGTGAGTCTTAGGGTGAGGGTGAGGGTTAGGGTGAGGGTTAGTGTGAGGGTGAGGGATAGGGTTAAGGTGAGTGTAAGGGTTAGGGCGACGTTTAGTGTGAGGTTGAGGATTAATGTTAGCATTAGGGTTACGGTGAGGGAGAAGGTTAGGGTGAGTGTTAGGGTTCTGGTTAGGGATACGGTGAGGATTAGGGTTAGGGTTAAGTTTAGGATGAGGGTTAGGCTGAGGGGTAGGGTTAGGGTCAGGGTGAGGGTTAGGGTGAGGGTTAGGGTTAGGGTTAGGGTTAGGATGAAGTTGAGGGTGAGGGTAAGGGTTATGTTGAGGGTTAGGGTGACGTTGAGGTTTAGGGTTAGCATTAGGGTTAGGTTTAGGGTTTGGGTGAGGGTTAGGGTTAGGATTAGGGTTAGGTTTACACTGATGGTGGGGGTGAGGTTGAGGGTGAGGATTAGTTTTAGGGTTAGTTTTAGCGTGAGGGCTAGGGTGAGGGTGAGGGTTAGGGTGAAGGTGAGGGTTTCGGTTAGGAAAGGCTTAGGGTTAGGGTTAGGGTGAGGATTAAGGTGAGGGTGAGGATTAAGGTGAGGGTTAGGGTTAGGGTGAGGATTAGGTTTAGGGTTAGGGTGAGGGTTAGGATTAAGGTGATGTTTAGGGTGAAGGTGAGGGTTGGGGTGAGGTTGATGGTGAGGGTGTAGGTGAGTGTTAGGGTTAGGGTGAGTGTTAGGGTGACTGTGACAATGAGGGTTAGTTTGAATGTGAGGGTTAGGGATAGGGCTAGGGTGAGGGGTAGGGTTAGGGTTACGGTGAGGGGTAGGGTGAGGGGTAGGGTTAGCGTTAGGGTGAGGGTTAGGGTTAATGTGAGGATTAGGGTTAGGCTTAAGGTTAGTGTGAGGATAAGATTTAGGGTGAGGGTTAGGGTTAGGGTTAGCGTTAGGGTTAGGGTGAGGGTTAGGGTGAGGTGAAAGGTGAGGGTTTGGGTTAGTATGAGGGTGAAGGTTAGAGTTAGTTTAGGGTTAGGTTTAGGGTCAGGTTTAGGGTAGGGTTAGGGTTCGGGTGAGGGTGAGTTTTAGGGTGAGAGTGACGATTAGGGTTAGGGTGAGGGTTAAGGTGATGGTGAGGGTTAGGGTGAGGGGGAGGGTTAGGGTTACAGTGAGAATTAGGGTTATGGTTAGGGTGAGGGTAAGGTTTAGGGTGAGGGTTAGGGTTAGGGTGAGGGTTAGGTTTAGGTTGAGGGTTAGGGTGAGCGTGAGGGTGAGGTTTAGGTTTAGGTTTAGGGATAGGGTGAGGGTTAGGGTGAGGTTTAGTGTTAGTGTTAGGGTTAGGGTTAGGGTAAGGGTTAGGGTTAGGGTAAGGGTTAGAGTGAGGTTTAAGGTGAGGGTGAGGTTTAGGGATAGTATTGGGGTTAACGTTAGGTTTAGGGTGAAGGATAGGGTTAGGGTTAGGGTTAGGGTGAGAGCTAGGGTTAGGGTGAGGGTTAGGGTAAGGTTTAGGTTTAGGGTGATGGTGCGGGTGAGGATTAGGTGTAGGATTAGGCTTAGGTGTAGGGTTAGGCTTAGGGTTAGGGTGAGGGTGAGTGTCAGAGTTAGGTTTCGGGTGAGGATTAGGGTTATGGTTAGGATTAGGGTGAGGGTGAGGGTGAGGGTTAGGGTGAGGGTGAGGCTGAGGTTGAGGGTGAGGGTGAGGGTTAGGGTTTGGGTGAGGGTTAGGTTTAAGGTTACGGTGAGGGTTAGGGTTAGGGTTAGGAGGAGAGTTAGGCTGAGGGTTAGGGTTAGGGTTAGGGTGAGCAAAAGGGTTACGGTGTGGGTGAGGGTTAGGTTTAGGATTAGGTTTATGGTTAGTGTGAGGGTTGGGGATAGGGTTAGGATCAGGGTGAGGGTTTCGTTAGGGTTAGGTTTAGAGTTAGGGTGAGGGTGAGGGTGCGGGTTAGGGTTTGGATTAGGGTTAGGGTTAGGGTTAGGCTGAGGGTGAGGTTGAGGGTGAGGGTGAGGTTTAGGGTTAATATGAGGGTTAGGATTAGGGTTAGTGTTAAAGTTAGGGTGAGGGGGTAGGGTTAGGGTTGGGTTAGTATGAGGGTTAGGCTGAGAGTTAGGGTTAGGGTTCGTGTGAGGGTAAGGGTCAGGGTGGGGGTTAGGGTGAGGTTTAGGGTTAGGCTTAGGGTTAGGGTGAGGGTTAGGGTGAGGGTAAGTGTTAGGGTGAGGTTCAGGGTGAGTGTGAGTGATAGGGTTAACGTGAAGGTAAGGGTTAGGGCGTGGTTTAGGGTGAGGTTGAGGATTAATGATAGCATTAGGGTTACGGTGAGGGTGAGTGTTAGGGTGAGTGTTAGGGTTATGGTTAGGGATATGGTGAGGGTTAGGGTTAGGTTTAGGTTTAGGGTGAGGTTTAGGCTGAGGGACATGCTTAGGTTTAGGATTAGGGTGAGGGTTAGTGTGAGGGTTAGGGTTAGGGTTATGCTGAGGTTGAGGGTGAGGGTAAGTGTTAAGGTGAGGGTTAGGGTGAGGTTGAGGTTTAGGGTTAGGGTGAGGGTGAGGATGAGGGCTAATGTTAGCATTAGGTTTAGAGTTATGGTTAGGGTTAGGGTGAGGCTTAGGTTGAGGGTGAGGGTTAGGGTTAGGGTTAGGATTAGGGTTAGGGTTAGGGTTAGTCTGAGGTTGGGGTTGAATTTGAAGGTGAGGGTTAGGGTTAGGTTTCGTTTTAGGGTGAGGGCTCGGGTGAGGGTGAGGGTTAGGGTGAGGGTTAGGGTGAGTTTTAGTTTAGGGTTAGGGTGAGGGTGATGGTTCGGGTTAGGTTGAGTTTTAGGGTGTGGGTGACGGTTAGGTTTAGGGTGAGGGTTAAGTTGACGGTGAGGGTTAGTTTGAGGGTGAGGTTTAGGGATGGCGTTAGAGTTATGGTGAGGGTTATGGTGAGGGTTAGGGTTCAGTTTAGGTTAGGGTGAGGGTGAGGGTTACAGTTAGGTTTAGTTTTAGGGTTAGGGTGAGGGTAAGGTTTAGGGTGAGGTTTAGGGTGAGGGTGAGGGTTAGGGTTAGGTTGAAGGTTAGGGTGAGCGTTAGGGTGAAGGTTAGGTTTAGGGTTAGGGTTAGGTTTAGGGTTAGGGCTTGGGTTAGGGTGAGGGTAAGGGTTAGAGTGAGGGTTAGGGTGAGTGTGAGTGTTAGGTTGAGTGTGAGGGTTAGGGGTAGCATTACGGTTAAATTTAGGTTTAGGGTGAGGGTTAGGGTTAGCATTAGTGTGACAGTGAGGGTGATGGTTAGGGTTAGCATTAGGGTTAGGGTTAGTGTTAGGGTGAGGGATAGGGTTAGGGTTAGGGTGAGGGTGAGGGTGAGGGTTAGGGTGAGGTTTAGGTTTTGGGTGAGGCTGAGGGTGAGGGTTAGGTTTAAGATTAAGCTTAGGTGTAGGGTTAGGCTTAGGGTGAGGCAGAGAGTGAGGGTCAGAATTAGGTTTAGGCTGAGGGTTATGGTTAGGGTTAGGGTGAGGGTGAGGGTGCGGGTTAAGGTGAGGGTGATGGTGAGGTTGAGAGTTAGGGTGAGGGTTAGGGTTTGGGTGAGGGTTAGGGTTAGGGTTAAGGTTAGGGTGAGGGTTAGGGTTAGGTTTAGGGTTAGGGTGAGGTTTAGGGTTAATATGCGGGTGAAGGTTAGATTTAGGGTTAGGATTAGTGTTAGGGTGAGGGTGAGGGTGAGGCTAAGGGTTAGGGTGAGGGTTAGGGTGAGGTTTAGCTTTAGGGTTAGCATTAGGGTTAGGGTTAGGGTAATGGATAGGGTTAGGTTTAGAGTGAGGGGGAGGCTTAGTGTTAGCATTAGGGTTAGCATTAGGGTTAGTGTGAGTGTTAGGGTTAGGGTTAGGTTGAGGGTGAGGGTGAGGCTTAGGGTTAGGTTTAGGATTGTGGTTAAGGTTAGGGTTAGGCTGAGGGTGGGGGTGAGGGTGAGGGTGAGGTTTAGGGTTAGGGTTAGGTTTAGGGTTAGGGCTAGGGTGAGGGTGAGGCTTAGGGTTAGGGTTAGGGTGAGGGTTAAGGTTAGGGTGATGTTTAGGGTGAGGGTGAGGTTTAGGGTGAGGATTAGTGTTAGGGTGAGGATTAGGGTTAGGGTTAGGGTGAGGGTTAGGTTTGGGTTGATGTTTAGGGTGAGGGTGAGGGTTAGGATGAGTGTGAGGGTGAGGGTGAAGGTTTAGGTGAGGGTTAGGGTTAGGGTGAGGGTTAGGGTGACGGTGAGGGTTAGGGTGAGGTGAGTGTTAGGGTTTAGGTTTAGGGTGAGGGTCAGATTTAATGTGAGGGTTAGAGTTAGGGTTAGGGTTACTTTGAGGATAAGGGTTAGGGTGTGGGTTAGGGTGAGTGTGTGGGTTATGGTTAGTGTTAGGGTTAGGGTGAGGATTAGGGTGAGGGTTAGTGTTAGGTTGAGGGTGACGTTAGAGTTAGGGTTAGGGACAGGGTTAGGGTTAGGGTGAGGTTTAGGTTTAGGTTTAGGGTGAGGATTAGGGTGAAGGTGAGGTTAAGGGTTCCAGTTACAGTGAGCTTTAGGGTGAGGGTTAGGGTGAGGGTATGTGTGAGGATTAGTGTTAGGTTTAGGGTTATGGTGAGCATAAGGGTTAGGGTGAGGTTTAGGGTGAGAGTGAGGGTAAGGGTTAGCATTAGTGTTAGGGTGAGGGTTAGGGTTAGGTTGAGGGTTAGGTTTAGGGTGATTTTTAGCCTGAGGTTGTGATTTAGGGTGAGGATTAGGGTTAGGGTGAGGATTAGGGTTAGGGTGAGGATTAGTGTTAGGGTGAGGGTGAGGGTTAGGCTTAGGGTGATGTTTAGAGTGAGGGTGAGGGTTAGGGTGAGGGTGAGTGTGAGCATAAGTGTGAAGGTGTAGTTGAGGGTTAGGGATAGGTTGTGGTTCAGGGTGAGGGTGAGCGTTATGGTGAGGATGACGGTTAGGGTGAAGGTGATGTTTAGGGTTAGGTTTACGGTGAGGGTTAGTGTTAGGTTTAGGGTGAGTTGTAGGGTGAGGGGTAGGGTTAGGGTTAGGGTGAGGGTTATGATTAATGTGAGGGTTAGGGTTAGGGTTAGGGTTAGGGTTAGGTTGAGCATGAGGGTTAGGTTTAGGGTGAGGGTTAGGGTGAGCGTTAGGGTGAGAATTAGGGTGAGGTTTAGTGTTAGTGTTAGGGTTAGGGTTAGGGTGAGGATTAGGGTGAGGGTAAGGGTTAGAGTGAGGGTTAGGGTAACGGTGAGGGTTAGGGTTAGCATAAGGGTTAGGGTTAGGTTTAAGGTGAGGGTTAGGGTTAGGTTTATGATTAGGTTGAGGGTGAGGGATATGATTATCCTTAGGGTTAGGGTTAGGTTTAGGGTGAGGGTTAGGGTTAGGGTTAGGATGAGGGTGAGGGTGAGGGTGAGGGTTAGGGTTAGGGTGAGAATTAGGGTTAGGCTTAGGGTTATTGTGAGGGTAAGGGTTAGTGTGAGGGCTAGGTTTAGGATTAGTGTTAGGTTGAGGTTTAGGTTTATGGTGATTGTGAGGGTGAGGGTTTGGTTTAGGATGAGGCTTAGGTGTAGGTTTAGGCTTTGGGTCAAGGTGAGGTTGAGGGTAAGAGTTAGGTTTAGGGTGAGGGTTAGGGGTATGGTTAGGGTTAGGGTAAGTTTGAGGTTGAGTGTTAGGGTGAGGTTTATGGTGAGGGTGAGGGTGAGGGTGAGGTTTATGGTGAGGGATAGGGTTATGGCTATGGTTAGGGTGAGGGTGAGGTTGTGGGTTACGGTGAGGGTGATGGTGAGGATGAGAGTGAGGGTGAGGGTTAGGGTTTGGGTGAAGGTTAAGTTTAGGGTTTGGGTTAAGATTAGGTTGAGGGTTAGAGTTAGGGTTAGGATGAGGGTTAGGATGAGGGTTAGGTTTAGGTTTAGTGTGAGGGAAAGGGTTAGGGTGAGGGTGAGGGTTAGGATTAGGATTAGGGTTAGTTTTAGGGTGAGGTTGAGGGTGAGGGTGACGGTAAGGCTGAGGGTTAGGGTTAGGTTTCAGGTTAGGATGAGGGTTAGGCTGAGGGTTAGGTTTAGTGTTCAGGTAAGGGTAAGGGTTAGGGTGAGAGTGAGGGTTAGGGTTAGGCTTAGGGTTAGGGTGACGGTTAGGGTGAGGTTTAGTGTTAGTGTTAGGGTTAGAGTTAGAGTGAGGGTTAGGGTGAGGGTAAGGGTTAGGGTGAGGGTTATGGTAAGGTTGAGGTTTAGGATTAGCATTAGGGCTAGGTTTAGGGCTAGGGTTAGGTTTAGGATTAGGGTTAGGGTGAGGGTGAGGGCTAGTGATAGCATTATGGTTAGGGTTAGCATGAGGGTTTTGTTTAGGGTGAGGGAGAGGGTTAGGTTGAGGGTTAGGGTGAGGGTGAGGGATTTGGTTAGGAAAGGCTTAGGGTTAGGGTTAGGGTGAGGATTAGGGTGAGTGTGAGGTTTAAGTTGAGGATTAGGGTTAGGGTGAGGGTTAGGGTGAGGGTTAGGTTTACTGTGAGGGTGAGGTTTAGGGTTAGCATTAGGGTTAGTGTTAGGGTTAGGGTGAGGTTGAGGTTGCGGGTTAGGGTTATGGTTAGGGTGAGGGTTCGGGTTAGCATTCGGGTTAGGGTTAGGGTGACGGTGAGGGTAAGTTTTAGGGTGAGGGCTAGGGTTAGGGTTAGGGTTAGGGTAAGGTTTAAGTTTAGGGTGAGGGTGAGAGTTAGGTTTAGGATTAGGCTTAGGTGTAAGGTTAGGCTTAGTGTGAGGGTGGGGGTGAGTTTCAGAGTTAGGTTTAGGGTGAGGGTTATGGTTATGGTTAGGGATAGGGTGAGGATGAGGGTGAGGGTTAGGGTGAGGGTGATGGTCAGGGTGAGAGTTAGGATTAATGTGACTGTTAGTGTTAGGGTTAGTGTTATTGTTAGGGTGAGGGTGAGGGTTAGGGTTAGGGTTAGGGTGAGGGTTAGGTTTAACGTTAGGGTGAGGATTACGTTTAGGTTTAGGGTTAGGGTAAGGGTTAGGGTGAGGTTTAGTTTTAGTGTTAGGGTTAGGGTTAGGGTAAGGGTTAGGGTGAGGGTAAGTGTTAGAGTGAGGTTCAGGGAGAGGGTGAGTGTTAGGGAGAGCACTAGGGTTAAGTTTAGGTTTAGGGTGAGGGTTAGGGTTAGGGTTAGGTTTACTGTGAGGGTGAGGGTTAGGGTTAGCATTAGGGTTAGGGTGAGGGTTAGGGTTAGGGTGAGGGTGAGGTTGAGGGTTAGGGTTAGGGTTAGGGTGAGGGTTCGGGTTAGCGTTCGGGTTAGGGTTAGGGTGACGGTGAGGGTAAGCTTTAGGTTGAGGGCTAGGGTTAGGGTTAGGGTTAGGGTAAGTTTTAGGTTTAGGGTGAGGGTGAGGGTGAGGGTTAGGTTTAGGATTAGGCTTAGGTGTAAGGTTAGGCTTAGGGTGAGGGTGAGGGTGAGTTTCAGAGTTAGGTTTAGGGTGAGGGTTATGGTTATGGTTAGGGATAGGGTGAGGATGAGGGTGAGGGTTAGGGTGAGGGTGAGAGTTAGGATTAATGTGACTGTTAGTGTTAGGGTTAGTGTTATTGTTAGGGTGAGGGAGAGGGTTAGGGTTATGATGAGGGTTAGGCTCAGGGTTAGCGTTAGGGTTAGGCTTAGGGTTAGGGTGAGGGTTAGTGCTAGGGTTAGGGTTAGGGTGAGGGTTAGGGTGTGAGTAAGGGTTAGAATGAGGTTTAGGGTGAGGGTGAGGGTTAGGGATAGCATTAGGGTTAAGGTTAGGTTTAGGGTGAGGGTTAGGATTAGGGTTACTGTGAGGGTGAGGGTTAGGGTTAGGGTTAGGGCGAGGGTTAGGTTTAGGGTGAGGTTTAGGGTTAGGGTTAAGGTGAGGGTGAGGGTTAGGGTTAGGGTTAGGGTGAGGGTTAGGCTTAGGGTGAGGGTTAGGTTTAATGTTAGGGTGAGGGTTAGGTTTAGGATTGGGCTTAGTTTTAGGTTTAGGCTTAGGGTGATGGTGAGGGTGAGGGTCAGAGTTAGGTTTAGGGTGAGGGTTATGCTTATGGTTAGAGATAGGGTGAGATTTATGGTGAGGGTGATGGTGAGTGTGAGGTTGAGGGTGAGGGTTAGTTTTAGGGTGAGGATTAGGGTTATGGTTATGGTTAGAGTGAGGGTGAGGGTGATGGTTTGTGTGAGCGTGAGGGTGAGGTTGAGGGTGAGGGTGAGTGTTAGGGTTTAGGTGAGTGTCAGGTTTAGGGTTAGGGTTAAGTTTAGGGTGAGGGTTAAGGTTAGGGTTAGGGTTATGATGAGGGTTAGGCTGAGTGTTAAGGTTAGGGTTAGGGTGAGGGTAAGGGTTAGGATGAGGGTGAAGTTTAGGTTTTGGATTAGGGTTAGGGTTACGGTGAGGGTTAGGGATAGGGTTAGGTTTAGGGTGAGGGTTTTGGTTAGGGTTAGGTTTAGAGTTAGGGTGAGGGTTAGGGTTAGGGTTAGGCTGAGGGTGAGGTTCAGAGTGAGGGTGAGGGTTAGGGTTAATGTGAGGGTTAGGTTTAGGGTTAGCGTTAAGGTTAGGGTGAGGTTTAGGGTTATGTTTAGGGTTTGGATGAGGGTTAGGCTGAGGGTTAGGGTTAGGGTTCCCGTAAGGGAAAGGGTTAGGTTGAGGTTTAGGGTGAGGGTGAGGGTTAGGTTTAGGCTTAGGGTTAGTGTGAGGGTTATGGTTAGGGTGAGGGTGAGGTTTAGGGTTAGGGTTAGGGTGAAGGTTAGGGTTAGGGTTGGGGTTAGGGTGAGGGTGAGGGTTAGGGTTAGGGTTAGAGTTACGGTGAGGGTGAGTGTGAGGGTTAGGGTTAGGGTTAGGGTTAGGCTGAGGGTTAGGGATAGGTTTGGGGTTAGGGTGAGGGTCAGGGTTAGGGTTAGGGTTAGAGTTACGGTGAGGGTGAGTGTGAGGTTTAGGGTTAGGGTGAGGGTTAGGGTTAGGTTTAGGGTTGGGTTGAGGGTTAGGGTTAGGGTCAGGAAGAGGTTTGGCTGAGGGTTAGGATTGTGGTTAGGATGAGGTTTACGGTTGATGTGAGGGTTTGGATGAGGGTTAGGCTGAGGGTTAGGGTTAGGGTTAGGGTGAGGGTAAGGGTTAGGGTGAGGGTTAGGTTTAGGATTAGGGTTAGGGTTAGGGTGAGGGTTAGGGTTAGGTTTAGGGAGAGGATTAGGCTGAGGGTGAGGTTTAAGGTGAGGGTTAGGGTTAGGGTGAGGATTAGGGTTAAGGTTAGGGTGAGGTTTAGGATTAGGGTGACGGTTAGGGTGAGGGTGAGTTTTAGGGTGAGGGTGAGGGTGAGGGTGATGGTGAGGGTTAGGGTGAGGGTTAGGGTTAGGGTTAGGGTGAAGGTGAGGGTAAGGGTTAGGGTGAGGACTAGGATTAGGGTTAGGGTTAGGGTGAGGTTTAGGTTTAGGGTGAGGGTGAGTGTGAGAGTTAGATTTAGGATTAGGCTTAGGTGTATGGTTAGACTTAGTGTTAGGGTGAGGTTGAGTGTCAGAGTTAGGTTTAGGGTGAGGGTTAGGGTTATGGTTATGGTTAGGGTGAGGGTGAGGCTTAGGATGAGAGTGAGTGTGAGGTTGAGGGTGAGGTTGAGGGTTAGGGTTTGGGTGAGGGTTAGGGTTAGGGTTAAGGTTACGCTGAGGGTTAGGGTTAGGGTTAGGATGAGGGTTAGGCTGAGGAATAGGTTTAGGGTTAGGGTGAGGGTAAGGGTTAGGGTGAGGGTGAGGGTCAGGTTTAGGATTAGGGTTAGGGGTAGGCTGAGGGTTAGGGATAGGGTTAGGATTAGGGTGAGGGTTTTGGTTAGTGTTAGGTTTAGAGTTAGGGTGAGGGTTAGGGTTAGTGTTTGGATCAGGTTTCGGGTTAGGGTTTGGCTGAGGGTGAGGTTGAGAGTGAGGGTGAGGGTTAGGGTTAATGTGAGGGTTAGGGTTAGGGTTAGCGTTAAGGTTAGAGTGAGGGTTAGGGTTATGTTTAGTGTTTGGATTAGGGTTAGGGTGAGGGGTACAGTTAGGGTTCGGGTGAGGGTAAGGGTTAGGGTGAGGTTTAGGGTGAGGGTGAGGGTTAGGTTTAGGAGTAGTATTAGGGTGAGTGTTATGGTTAGGGTGAGGTTGAGTGTTAGGGTAAGGGTTAGGTTGATGATTAGGGTTAGGTGAGGGTTAGGAATAGAATTGGGGTTAGGGTGAGGGTCAGGGTTAGGGTTAGGGTTAGAGTTAGGGTGAGGGTGAGTGTGAGGGTTAGGGTTAGGTTTAAGGTTAGGGTTAGGGTTAGGCTGAGGGTGAGGGTGAGGGTGAGGGTGACGTTTAGGGTTAGGGTGAGGGTTAGGGTTAGGATTAGTGTTGGGTTGAGGGTTAGGGTTAGGGTTAGGTAGAGCGTTTGACTGAGGGTTAGGGTTATGGATAGGGTTAGGTTTAGGGTTAGTGTGAGGGATAGGATGAGGGTTAAGCTGAGGGTTAAGGTTAGGGTTAGGGTGAGGGTAAGGGTTAAGGTGAGGGTTAGGGTTAGGGTTAGGGTTAGGTTTAGGGTTAGGGTTAGGGTTAGGATTAGGGTTAGGGTGAGGGTTAGGGATAGGGTTAGGGTTAGGGTGAGGGTGAGGCTCAGGGTTGGGGTTAGGGTGAGATTTAGGCTAGGGTTAGGGTGAGGGTTCATGTGAGGGTGAAGGTGAATTTTAGGGTGTGGGTGACGGTTAGGGTTAGGGTGAGGGTGTGGGTTAGGGTTACGGTGAGGATTAGTGATAGGGTTATGGTTATGGTGAGGGTAAGGTTTAGGATGAGGTTTATGGTGAGCGTGAGGTTAAGGGTTAGCGTTAGAGTTAGGTTGAGGGTTAGGGTGACGGTTAGGATCCAGGTTAGGTTAGGTGAGGGTGAGGGTTAGAGTTAGGTTTAGTGTTAGGTTTAGGGTGAGGGTAAGATTTAGGGTGAGGGTAAGGGTGAGGGTGAGGGTTAGGGTTAGGTTGAGGGTTAGGGTGAGGGTTGGGGTGAGGGTGAGGGTTAGGGTTAGGGTGAGAGTTAGGGTGAGGGTAAGGGTTAGAGTGAGCTTTAGGGTGAGGGTGAGGGTTAGGGATAGCATTAGGGTTAAGGATAGATTTAGGGTGAGGTTTAGGTTTAGGTTTAGGGTTAGGGTGAGGGTTAGGGTGAGGTTTAGTGTTAATGTTAGGTTTAGGCTTAGGGTGAGAGTTAGGGTGAGGGTAAGGGTTATAGTGAGATTTAGGGTGAGTGTGAGGGTTAGGGATAGCATTAGGGTTACGGATAGGTTTAGGGTGAGTGTCAAAGTTAGGTTTAGGGTTATTGTTACGGCGAGGGTGAGGGTTAGGTTTAGGGTTAGGGTTAGGCTTAGGGTGACGGTGAGGGTAAGGGTTAGGGTCAGGACTAGGGTTAGGGTTAGGGTTAGGGTAAGGTGTATGGTTAGGCTTAGGCTGAGGTTGAGGGTGAGTGTCAAATTTATGTTTAGGGTGAGGGTTAGGGTTATGTTTTTTGTTAGGGTGAGGGTGAGGGTGAGGGTTAGGGTGAGGGTGAGGGTTAGGGTGAGGGTGAGGGTTAGGGTTGGGTTGAGGCTTAGGGTTAGGGTTAGGAAGAGGGTTTGGCTGAGGGTTAGGCTTATTGTTAGGGTGAGGTTTAGGGTTAGTTTCAGGGTTAGGATGAGGGTTAGCCTGAGGGTTAGTGTTGGGTTAGGCTGAGGGTAAGGGTTAGGGTGAGGGTAGCACTCAGGTGAGAAGAACGTGACCCAGATATACTTAGTCAGCTGGCAGTGTCGGACGGGGACAAGATTATCTAGCTGCCATGCCTGAATGTTTGCAATTACGGCAGAACACTTCAGGTGCACTTGTGCAGCAATGAAAACTGGGTACCCTTGCTAAACTTCATGGGGGTAGAAGAAATCACAGAGGAGTTACAAGGAGATGTTCATCTGGGACATTTGGAGGCCTGCCGGCAGCAAAATTCTGGAATTCTTCCTAAGAAGCCTGGAAAGCAGCGAAACGCTGCTATGTTGCAATAACTCAGAACCTCATTCTGAGGCTTCCCAGCAAAGGTCATTCGAATTAATCCAACAGTGGAATAGATAGAGACTGATATAACCAGTGCCGTCCATCGGCCTGGATGGACAGTGGTCGCGCGCCAAACAACTGAGGTCTGGTTCTCCAAACTTTCACAGAGTGCCATAAGTGGAGCTTCAACTTACTCAACAGGTTGAGTAGAGTGTAGCCGTCAAAGCTGGAATCAGTAGCACTCAGGAGAGAAGAACGGGAAGCAGATATACCCAGTCAGCTAGCAGTGTCCTACGGGAACAAGCCTACCTGGCTGCCACGCATGAATGTTTGCAAACACAGCAGAGCTCTGCAGGCGCAATTGTGCAGCAATGCAAACTGCTTACCCTTGCCAAACTTCATGGGGGTAGAAGACACCACAGACTATTTACAAGGAGATGTTCATCCGGGACACCCGGAAGCCGGCCCGGAACAAGATTCTGGAATTCTTGCTAAGAAGGCTGGAAAGCAGTGAAACGCTCCTATGTTGCAATAACTCAGAACCTCATTCCAAGTGTTAACGGCAGAGGTCATTCGGCTGAACACAACCGTGGACTTATTAGAGCCTGATATTGCCAGTGCCGTCCATAGGCCTAGATGGACAGTGGTGGTGGGCCAAACAACTGAGGTCTGGTTCTCCAAACTTTCACAGAGTGCCATAAGTGGAGGTTGAACTTACTCCTCAGGTTAAGTAGAGTGTAGCCGTCAAATCTGGAATCAATAGCACTCAGGTGAGAAGAACGGGAAGCAGATATACCCATGCAGCTGGCAGTGTCCTACGGGGACAAGCCTATCTGGCTGACAAGCCTAAATGTTTGCAACCCTGGCAGAGCTCTGCAGGCGCACTTGTGCAGCAGTGTAAACTGCATACCCTTGCCAAACTTCACGGGGTAGAAGAAACCACGGTGGAGTTACAAGGAGATGTTCACCCTCGACACCCAGAGGCCTGACGTCAGCAAGATTTTGGAATTCTTCCTAAGAAGCCTGGAAAGCTGTGAAACACTCCATTGTTGCAGGAACTCAGAACCTCATTCTGAGTGTTACCGGCAGAGGTCATTCTACTTAACACAACCGTGAACTAATTAAAGCCTGATATAGCCAGTGCCGTCCATAGGCCTGGATGGACAGTGGTCCCTTGCCAAACAACTGAGATCTGGTTCACCAAACTTTCACAGAGTGCCATATGTAGAGGTTCAACTTACTCCTCAGGTTGAGTAGACTGTAGCCGTCAAAGCTGGAATCATTAGCACTCAAGTGAGAAGAACGGGAAGCAGATATACCCAGTCAGCTGGCATTGTCCTACAGAGACAAGCCTATGAGGTTACCAAGCCAGAATGTTTGCAACCCTGGCAGAGCTCTGCAGGCGCAATTGTGCAGCAATGCTAACTGCGTATCCTTGCCAAACTTCACGGGGGTAGAAGACACCTTGGAAGAGTTACAAGGAGATGTTCACCCTGGACACCCAGAGGCCTGCCGGTAGCAAGATTCTGAAATTCTTCCTAAGAAGCCTGGAAAGCACTGAAACACTCCTATGCTGCAATAACTCAGAACCTCATTCTGAGTGTTACCGGCAGAGGTCATTCTACTAAACACAACCGTGGACTAATTAGAGCCTGATATAGCCAGTGCCATTCATAGGCCTGGATGGACAGTGGTCCCGTGCCAAACAACTGAGGTCTGGTTCTCCAAACTTTCACAGAGTGCCATAAGTAGAGCTTCCACTTACTGCTCAGGTTGAGTAGTGTTTAGCCGTGAAAGCTGGAATCAGTAGCACTCAGGTGAGAAGAACGGGACCCAGATATTACTAGTCAGCTGGCAGTGTCCGACTGGGAGAAGACTATCTTGCTGCCTCGCTTGTATGTTTGCAATCGCGGCAGAGATCTGCAGGCGCAATTGTGCAGCAATGCAAACTTTGTACCCTTGCCAAACTTCACGTGGATAGAAGAAAAAACAGGAGTTACAAGGAGATGCTCACCAGGGACACCCGGAGGCCTGCCGACAGAAAGATTCTGGAATTCTTCCTAAAAAGCCTGGAAGCAGTGAAACGCACTTAGGCTGCAATAACTCAGAACCTCATTCTTAGTGTTCCCTGCAGAGGTCATTCGGCTGAACACAACCGTGGACTAATTAGAGCCTGATATAACCAGTTACGTCCATAGGCTTGGGTGGACAGTGGTCGCGTGCCAAACAACTGAGGTCTGGTTCTCCAAACTTTCACAGAGTGCCATAAGTAGAGGTTCAACTTACTCCTCAGGGTGAGTAGAGTCTAGCCGTCAAAGCTGGAATCTGTAGCACTCAGGTGGCACGAATGAGAAGCAGATATACCCAGTCAGCTGGCAGTGTCCTAGGGGGACAAGCCTATCTGGCTGCCACGCCTGAATGTTTGCAAACGCAGCAGAGTTCTGCACGCGCAATTGTGCAGCAATGCAAACTGTTTACCTTTGCCAAACTTCAGAGGAGTAGAAGAAACCACGGAGGATTTACAGGGAGTTGTTCACCAGGGACACTCAGAGGCCTGCCAGTAGCAAGATTCTGGAATTCTTCCTAAGAAGCCTGGAAAGCAGTGAAACACTCCTATGTTGCAATAACTCAGAACCTCATTCTGAATGTTCCCGACAGAAGTCATGCGGCTGAACACAACTGTGGAAAAATTAGAGCCTGTTATAGCCAGTGCAGTCGCTAGGCCTGGGTGGACAGTGGTCAGGTGGCAAACAACAGAATTCTGGTTATCCAAACTTTCACAGAGTGCCATAAGTAGCAGTTCAACTTACTCCTCAGGTTGAGTAGAGTGGAGCCTTCAAAACTTGAATCAGTAGCACTCAGGAGAGAAGAACGGGAAGCAGATATACGCAGTCAGCTGGCAGTGTCCTACCTGGACAAGCCTATCTGGCTGCCACACATGAATGTTTGCAACTGCGGCAGAGCTCTGCAGGCACAATTTTGGAGCAATGCAAACTGTGTACTCTTGCCAAACTTCACGGGTGTAGAAGATACCATCGAGGAGTTACAAGAAATTGTTCACCCAGGACATCGGAGGAATGCCGGCAACAATATTATGGAATTCTTCCTAAGAAGCCTGGAAAGCAGTGAAACGCTCCTATGTTGCAATAATTCAGAACCTCATTCAGAATGTTCCCGGCAGAGGTCATTCAACTTAACCCAACCGTGGAATAATTAGAAACTGATATAGTCAGTGCCGTCCATAGGCCTGGATGGACAGTGGTCGCGTGCCAAACAACTGAGGTCTGGATCTCCAAACTTTCACAGAGTACCATAAGTAGCAGTTCAACTTACTCCTCAGGCTGAGTAGAGTGTACCATCAAATCTGGAATCACTAGCATTCAGTTAAGAAAACGGAACCCAGATATAACTAGTCAGCTGGCATTGTCCTACGGGCACAAGACTATCTGGCTGCCACGCCTGAATGTTTGCAACCGCAGCCGAGCTCTGCAGGCGCAATTGTGCAACAATGCAAACTGTGTACCCTTGCCAAACTTCACCGGGGTAGAAGAAAGCACGGAGGAGTTAAAAGGAGATGTTCATCCGGGACACCAGGAGGCCTGCCGGCAACACGATTCTGAAATCCTTCTTAAGAAGCCTGGAAAGCAGTGAAACGCACCTATGTTGGAATAACTCAGAACCTCATTCTAAGTGTTCCCAGCAGAGGTCATTCAGCTGAACACAACCTTGGACTAATTAGAGCCTGATATTACCAGTGATGTCCATAGGCCTGGATGGACAGTGGTCACGTGCCAAACAACTGAGGTCTGGTTCTCCAAATTTTCACAGAGTGCCAAAAGTAGTGGTTCTACTTACTCCTCAGTTTGAGTAGAGTGTAGCCGTCAAAGCTGGAATCAGTAGCACTCAGGTAAGAAGATCGGGACGCAGATATACCTAGGCAGCTGGCAGGGTCCTATGGGGAAATTCTATCTGGCTGCCACGCCTGAATATTTGCCACCGCCGTAGAGCTCTGAAGGTGCGATTGTGCAGCAATGCAAACTGCGTACCTTGCCAAACTTCACGGGGGTAGATGAAACCACAGAGGAGTTACAAGGAGATGTTCACCTGGGACAACCGGAGGACTGCGGGCAGCAAGATTCTGGAATTCTTCCTAAGAAGCCTGGAAAGTAGTGAAACGCTCCTATGTTGCAGTAACTCAGAACCTCATTCGGAGCGTTCCCGGCAGAGGTCATTCAGCTGAACACAACTGTGGACTAATTAGAGCCTGATATAGCCAGTGCCGTCCATAAGCCTGGATGGACAGTGGTCACGTGGCAAACAACTGAGGTCTGGTTCTTCAAACTTTCACAGAGTGTCATAAGTAGAGGTTCAACATACTGCTCAGATTGAGTAGAGTGCAGCCGTCATAGCTGGAATAAGTAGCACTCAGGTGAGAAGAACAGGAAGCAGATATACCCAGTCAGCGGGCAATGTCCTATGGGGACAAGCCTATCTGGCTGCCACGCCTGAATATTTGCAAACGTGGCAGAGCTCTGCAGGGGAAATTGTGCAGCAAGGCAAACTCCGTACCCTTGCCAAACTTCACGAGGGTAGAAGAAACCTCGGAGGAGTTACAAGGAGATGTTCACCCGGGACACCCGGAGGCCTGCGGGAAACAAGATTCTGGAATTCTTCCTAAGGAGCCTGGAAGGCAGTGAAACGCTCGTATGTTGCAATAACTCGGAACCTCATTAAGAGTGTTCCTGGCAAAGGTCATTCGGCTGAACACAACCGTGGACTAATTAGAGCCTGGTATAGCCAGTGCCGTCCATAGGCCTGGATGGACAGTGGTCGCGTGCCAAACAACTAAGGTCTGGTTCTCCAAAGTTTCACAGAGTGCCATAAGTAGAGGTTCACTTTACTCTACAGGTTGAGTACAGTGTAGCCGTCAAAGCTGGAATCAGTAGCACTCAGGAGAGAAGAACGGGAAGCAGATATACCCAGTCAGGTGGCAGTGTCCTAGGGGACAATCCTACCTGGCTGCCACGCCTGAATGTTTGCAACCATCGCAGAGCTCTGCAGGTGCAATTGTGCAGCAATGCAAACTGCGTACCCTTGCCAAACTTCACCGGGGTAGAAGAAACCACGGAAGATTTACAAGGAGATATTCACCCGGGACACCCAGAGGCCTGCTGACAGCAAGATTCTGGAATTCTTCCTAAGAAGCCTGGAAAAAAGTGAAATGCTCGTATGTTGCAATACCACAGAACGTCATTCTGAGTATTCCCGTCAGAGGTCATTAGGCTGAACGCAACCATGAACTAATTAGAGATTGATATAGCCAATGCAGTCCATAGGCCTGGATGTACAGTGGTCGCGTGCCAAACAACTGAGGACTGGTACTTCAAACTTTCACAAAGTGCCTTATGTAGAGGTTGAACTTACACCTCAGGCTGAGTAGAGTGTAGCCATGATAGCTGGAAACAGTAGCACTCAGGTGAGAACGAGAAGCAGATATACCCAGTCAGCTGGCAGTGTCCTAAGGGGCAAGCCTATCTAGCTGCCAAGCCTGAATGTTTGCAACCGCCACAGAGCTCTGTACGCCCAAATATGCAGCAATGCAAACTGCGTACCCTTACCAAATTTCTGGGGGGTAGTGGAAACCACGGAAGGTTTACAAGGAGATGTTCACACGGGAAACCCGGAGGCCTGCCAACAGCAAGATTCTGGAATGCTTCCTAAGAAGCCTGGAAAGCAGTCAAACGTTCCTATGTTGCAATAACTCAGAACCTCATTCTGAGTGTTCCCGGCAGAGGTCATTTGGCTGAACACAACCGTGGACTAATTAGAGCCTGATATAGCCAGTGCCGTCCATAGGCCTGGATGGACACTGGTTGCATGCCACACAACTGAGGTCAGGTTCTCGAAACTGTCACAGATTTCCATAAGTAGAGGTTCAACTTACTCCTCAGGGTGAATAGAGTGTAGCCGTCAAAGCTGGAATCAGTAGCACTCAGGTGAGAAGAACGGGAAGCAGATATACCCAGTGAGCTGGCAGTGTCCTACAGGGACAAGCCTATCTGGCTGCCACACCTGAATGTTTGCCACCGCGGCAGACCTCTGCAGGCGCAATTGTGCAGCAATGTAAACTGCCTACCATTGCCAAACTTCACGGGGGTAGAAGAAAACAAGGAGGATTTACAAATAGATGTTCACCCGGGACAAGTGGAGCCTTGCCAGCAGAAAGATTCTGGAATTCTTCCTAATAAACCTGGAAAGCAGTGAAACGCTCCTATGTGGCAATAACTCAGAGAACCTAATTCTGAGTGTTCCCGGCAGAGGTCATTGGGCTGAACACAACCGTGGACTAATTAGAGCCTAATATAGCCAGTGCCATCCATAGGCCTGGAGGGATAGTGGTCGCGTGCCAAACAACTGAGGTCTGGTTCTCGAAACTTTCACAGAGTGCCCCAAGTAGAGGTTCAACGTACTCCTCAGGTAGAGTAGAATGTAGCCGTCAAAGCTGGAATCAGTAGCACTCATGTGAGAAGATTGGGAAGCAGATATATGCAGTCATCTGGCAGTGTCCTATGGAGACAAGACTATCTGGCTGCCACGCCTGAATGTTTGCAACCGCGGCAGAGCTCTTCAGGCACAATTGTGCAGCAATGCAAACTGCGTAGCCTTGCCAAACTTCACAGATGTAGAAGAAACCTGGGAGGATTTACAATGAGATGTTCGTCCGGGACACCCGGAGGCCTGCCGGCAGCAAGATTCTGGAATTCTTCCTAAGAAGTCTGGAAAGCAGTGAAATGCTCCTATGTTGCAATAACTCAGAGAAAATCATTCTGAGTGTTCCCGGAAGAGGTCATTAGTCTGAAAACAACCGTGGACTAATTAGAGCCTGATATAAACAGTGTCATCCATAGGCCAGGATGGTCAGTGGTTGGGTGCCAAACAACTGAGATCTGGATCTACAAACTTGCACAGAGTGCCATAAGTAGAGGTTCTACTTACTCCTCAGATTGAGTAGAGTGTAGCTGTCAAAGCTGGAATCAGTAGCACTCAGGTGAGAAGAACGGGAAGCAGATATACCCAGTCAGCTGGCAGTGTCCTAGGGGGACAAGCCTATCCGGCTGCCACGCCTGAATTTTTGCAACTGCGGCAGAGCTCTGTAGGCACAATTGTGCAAAATTCGCACCCTAGCCAAACTTCACGGCGGTAGAAGAAACCACCGAAGTTTTACAAGATGTACACCTGGGACACCTGGATGCCTGCCGGCAACAAATTCTGGAATTCTTCCTACGAAGCCTGGAAAGCAGTGAAACGCTTCTATGTTGCAATAAATCAGAGAAAATCATTCTGAGTATTCCCAGCAGAGGTCATTCGGCTGAACACAACCGTGCACTAATTAAAACCTAATATAGCCAGTGCCGTCCATAGGCTTAGATGGAGAGTGGTCGTGTGCGAAACAACTGAGGTCTGATTCTCCAAAATTTCACAGTGTGCCATACGTAGAGGTTCAACTTACTCCTCCGGTTGAGTAGAGTGTAGCCGTCAAAGCTGGAATCAGAGGAACTCAGGAGAAAAACACGGGAAGCAGATATACCCAGTCAGCTGGCAGTGTCCTACTGGGACAAGCCTATCTGGCTGCCAAGACGGAATGTATACAACCATGGCAGAGCTCTTCAGGCGCAATTGTGCAGCAATGCAAAACATGTACCTTTGCCAAACTTCACGGAGTAGAAGAATGCATGGACTATTTACTAGGAGATGTTCTCCCGGGAATCCCGGAGCCCTGCCGGCAGCAAGATTCTGGAATTCTTACTAAGAAGCCTGGAATGCAGTCAAACGCTCCTATGTTGCAATAAATCAGAGAAAATCATTCTGAGTGTTCCCGGCAGAGGTCATTCGGCTGAACACAACTGTGGACTAAATAGAGCCTGATATAAAGAGTGTCATCCTTAGGCCTGGATGGCCCTGGTCACGTGCCAAACAACTGAGTTCTGGTTCTAGAAACTTTCACAGAGTGCCATAAGTAGAGGTTCAACTTACTCCTCAGGTTGAGTAGTGTGTAGCAGTCAAAGCTGGAATCAGTAGCACTCAGGTGAGAAGAACAGGAAGCAGATATACCCAGTCAGCTGGCAGTGTCCTAGGGGGACAAGCCTATCCAGCTGCCACGCCTGAATATTTGCAACCGCGGCAGAGGTCTGCAGGCACAATTGTGCAAACTGTGTACCCTTGCCAAACTTCACATGGGTAGAGGAAACCACTGAAGATTTACAAGATGTACACCCGGGACACCCGGAGGCCTGCCAGCAGCAAATTCTGGAATTCTTCCTAAGAAGCATGGAAAGCAGTGAAACGCCCCTATGTTGCAAAAACTCTGAACCTCATTCTGAGTCTTCCCTGCGTAGGTCATTCGGCTGAACACAACCGTGGACTAATTAGAGCCTGATATAGTCAGTGTCGTCCATAGGCCTGGATGGACAGTGGTTGCGTGCCAAACAACTGAGGTCTGGTACTGCAAAGTTTCACAGTGTGTAATAAGTAGAGGTTCAACTTACTCATCAGATTCAGTAGTTTGTAGCTGTCAAAGCTGGAATCAGTAGCACTCAGGTGAGAAGAACGGGAAGCAGATATAGCCAGCCAGCTGGCAGTGTCCTAGGAGGACAAGCCTATCGGGTTGCCATGCCTGAATGTTTGCAACCGCTTCAGAGGTCTGCAGGCGCAATTGTGCAGCAATGCAAACTGCGTACCCTTGCCAAACTTCACAGGTGTAGAAGAAACCACGGAAGAGTTACCAGGAAATGTTCACCCGGGACACCGGGATGACTGGCGGCAGCAAGAATCTCAAATTCTTCCTAAGAAGCCTGGAAAGCAGTGAAACGCTCCTATGTTGCAATAACTCAGAACCTCTTTGTGAGTGTTCCAGGCAGAGGTCATTCGTCTGAACACAACCGTGCACTAATTAGAGCCTGATATAGACAGTGCCCTCCATAGACTTGGATAGACAGTATTCGCGTGCAAATCAACTGAGGTCTGGTTCTCCAAACTTTCACAGAGTGCCATAAGTAGAGGTTCAACTTACTCCTCAGGTTGAGTAGAGTGTAGCTGTCAAAGCTGGAATCAGTAGCACTCAGTTGAGAAAAACGCGGAGCAGATAAACCCAGTCAGCTGGCAGAGTCCTAGGGGGACAAGCCTATCTAGCTGCCAAGCCTGAATATTTGCAACCGCGGCAGAGCTCTGCAGGCGCAATTGTGCAGCAATGTAAAGTGCGTACCCTAACCAAACTTCATGGGAGTAGAAGACACCACAGAAGATTTACAAGGAGATGTTCACCCGAGACACCCGGAGACCTGCTGGAAGCAAGATTCTGGAATTCTTCTTAAGAAACCAGGAAAGCAGTGAAACGCTCCTGTGTTGCAAAACTCAAAATCTCATTATGGGTGTTCCCGGCAGAGGTCATTCGGCTGAACACAACCGTGGACTAATTAGAGCCTGATATAGCCAGTGCTGTCCAGAGGCCTGGATGGAAGGTGGTCGCGTGCAAAAAACTGAGGTCTGATTCTCCAAACTTTCACAGAGTGCCATAAGCAGAGGTTCAAATTACTCCTCAGGTTGAGTAGAGTGTAGCCCTCAAAGCTGGAATCAGTAGTACTCAGGTGAGAAGAAAGTGAAGCAGATATACCCAGTCAGCTGGCAGTGTCCTAGGGGGACAAACCTATCTAGCTGCCAAGCCTGAATGTTTGCAACCGTGGCAGAGCTCTGCAGGCGCAACTCTGCAGCAATGCAAACTGCATACCCTTGCCAAACTTCACGGGAGTAGAAGAAACCACAGAGGATTTACAAGGAGATATTCACCCGGGACACATGGAAACCTGCGGGCAGCAAGATTCTGGAATTCTTCCTAAAAACCCTGGAAAGCATTGAAATGCTCCTATGTTGCAATAATTCAGAACCTCTTTGTGAGTGTTCCAGGCAGAGGTCATTCGGCTGAGCACCACCGTGGACTAATTAGAGCCTGATATAGCAGGTGCCATCCATAGGCCAGGATGGACAGTGGTCGCGTGCCAAACAACTGATGTCTGGTTCTCCAAACTTTCACAGAGTTCCATAAGTGGAGGTTGAACTTACTCCTCAGGTTGAGTAGAGTGTAACCGTCAAAGCTGGAATCAGTAGCACTCAGGTGAGAAGAACGGGAAGCAGATATACCCAGCTAGCTGGCAGTGCCCTACGGGGACAAGACAATCTGGCTGCCAAGCCTGAATGTTTACAAACGCAGCACAGCTCTGCATGTGCAATTGTGCAGCATTGCAAACTGCGTACCCTTGCCAAACTTCACGAGGGTAGAAGAAACCACGGAGTATTTAAAAGATTTTAACCCGGGATACCCAGAGCCTGCCATCAGCAAGATTCTGGAATTCTTCCTAAAAAGCCTGGAAAGCAAGGAAACGCCCTTATGTTTCAAAAACTCAGAACATCATTATGACTGTTCCCGGCAGACGTCATTGGGCTGAACACAAACGTGGACTAATTAGAGTCTCACATAACCAGTGCCGTCCATAGGCCTGGATGGACAGTGGTCGCGTGCCAAACAACTGAGGTCTGGTTCTCCAATCTTTCACCGAGTGCCATAAGTGGAGGTTCAACTTTCTTCTCAGGTTGAGTAGAGTGTAGCCGTCAAAGCTGGAATCAATAGCACTCAGGTGAGAAGAATGGGAAGCAGATATACAAAGTCAGCTGGCAGTGTCTTACGGGGACAAGCCTATCTGGCTGCCACGCCTGAATGTTTGCAACCGCTGCAGAGCTCTTCAGACGCAATTGTGCAGTAATGCAAATTGTGTACGCTTGCCAAATTTCACAGGGGTTGAAGAAACCATGGAGGATTTACAAGGAGATGTTCACCCCGGACACTCGGAGGCCAGCCCGTTGCAAGTTTCTGGAATTCTTCCTAAGAAGACTGGAAAGCAGTGAAAAGCTCCTATGTTGCAATAACTCGGAACCTCATTCTGAGCGTTCCCGATGAGGTCATTCCACTGAACACAACAGTGGACTAATTAGAACCTGGTATAACCAGTGTCATCCATAGGCCTGGATGAACAGTGGTCGCGTGCCAAACAACTGAGGTCTGGTTCTCCAAACTTTCACAGATTGTCATAAGTAGAGGTTCAACTTACTCCTCAGGTTGAGTAGAGTGTAGACGTCAAAGCTGGAATCAGTAGCACTCAGGTGAGAAGAACAGGAAGCAGATATACCCAGTCAACTGGCAGTGTCCTACGGGGACAAGCCTATCTGGCTGCCACGCCTGAATGTTTGCAACCACGGTAGAGGTATGCTGGCGCAATTGTGCAGCAGTGCAAACTGCGTACCCTTGCCAAACTTCACTGGGCAGGTAGAAGAAACCACTGAGGATTTACAAGGAGTTGTTCACCAGGGACACCTGGAGGCCTGCAGTAGTAAGATTCTGGAATTCTTCCTAAGATGCCTGGAAAGCAGTGAAACACTCCTATGTTGCAATAACTCAGAACCTAATTCTGAGTGTTCCTGGCAGAGGTCATTCGGCTGAACACAACTGTGGACAAATTAGACCTTATATAGCCAGTGCAGCCCCTAGGCCTGGGTGAAGAGTGGTCGGGTTGCAAACAACTGAGGTCTGGTTCTCCAAACTTTCACAGATTGCCATAAGTAGAGGTTCAACTTACTCCTCAGGTTGAGTAGAGTGTAGCAGTCAAAGCTGGAATCAGTAGTACTCAGGTGAGAACGGGAAGCAGAAAAACCCAGTCAGCTGGCATTGTCCTATCTGGACAAGCCTATTTCGCTGCCACGCATGAATGTTTGCAACCACTGCAGAGCTCTGCAGGTGCAATTGTGCAGCAATGCAAACTGCATACCCTTGCCAAACTTCACAGGGGTAAAAGAAACAACGGAGGATTTACATGGAGATGATCACACGGGGCACCCGGAGGCCTGCTGGCAGCAAGTCTTGAATTCTTCCTAAGAAGCCTGGAAAGCAGTGAAACGATCCTATGTTGCAATAACTCAGAAGCTCATTCTGAGTGTTCCCGGCAGAAGTCATTCAGCTGAACACAACCATGGACTAATTACAGACTGATATAGCCAGTACCATCCATAGACCTGGATGGACAGTGTTCGTGTGCCAAACAACTGAGGTCTGGTTCTCCAAACTTTCACTGAGTTCCATAAGGAGAGGTTCAACTTACTCTTCAGGTTGAGTAGAGTGTAACCATCAAAGCTGGAATCAGTAGCCCTCAGGTGAGAAGAACGGGAAGCAGATATACGCAGTCAGCTGGCAGTGTCCGAGGGGGACAAGCCTATCTGGCTGCCACGCCTGAATGTTTGCAAAAGCGGCAGAGCTCTGCAGGCCCAATTGTGCAGCAATGCAAACTGCATACACTTCCCAAACTTCACGGGGCGTAGAAGAAACCACAGAGGATTTACAAGGAGTTGTTCACCAGGGACACTCGAAGGCCTGCCAGTAGCAATATTCTGGAATTCTTCCTAAGACGCCTAGAAAGCAGTGAAACGCTCCTATGTTGCAATAACTCAGAACCTCATTCTGACTGTTCCCGGCAGAGGTCATTGGGCTGAACACAACTGTGGACTAATTAGACCTGATAGAGCCAGTGCAGGCCATAGGCCTGGATGGACAGTGGTGGCGTGGCAAAAAACTGAGGTCTGGTTCTCCAAACTTTCACTGAGTGCCATAAGTAGAGGTTCAACTTACTCCTCAGGTTGAGTAGAGTGTACCCGTCAAAGCTGGAATGAGTAGCAGTCAGGTGAGAAGAACGGGAAGCAGATATACCCAGTCAGCTGACAGTGTCCTACGGGGACAAGCCTATATGGCAGCCATGCCTGAATGTTGGCAACCGCGGCAGAGCTCTACAGGTGCAATTGTCCAGCAATGCAAACTGTGTACCCTTGCCAAACTTAACTGGGGTAGAAGAAACTTCGTAGGATTTAAATGGTGATGTTCACCCGGGACACCCGGAGGCTTGTCGGCAGTATGGTTCTGAAATTCTTCCTAAGAAGCCTGGAAAGTAGTGAAATCACCTGTGTTGCAATAACTCAGAACCTCATTCTGAGTGTTCTTGGCAGATGTCATTCGGCTGAACAAAACCATGTTCTAATTAGAGCCTGATATAGCCAGTTCAGTCCATAGGCCTGGATGGACGGTGGTCACGTGCCAAACAACTGAGGTCTGGTTCTCCAAACTTTCATAGAGTGCCATAAGTAGAGGTTCAACTTACGCCTCAGGTTGAGTAGAGTGTAGGGGTCAAAGCTGGAATAGGTAGCACTCAGGTGAGAAGAACGGGACCAAGATATATCTAGTCAGCTGGCAGTGTCGGACGAGACAAGAATATCTGGCTGCCATGCCTGAATGTTTGCAATTACGGCAGAACACTTCAGGTGCACTTGTGCAGCAATGAAAACTGCCGACCCTTGCCAAACTTCATGGGGGTAGAATAAACCACAGAGGAGTTACAAGGAGATGTTCACCCTCGACAGCCAGAGGCCTGCCGGCAGCAAGATTGTGTAATTCTTCCTAAGAAGCCTCGAAAGTAGTGAAACACTCCATTGTTGCAGTAACTCAGAACCTCATTCTGAGTATTCCCCGCAGAGGTCATTCGGCTGAACACAACCTTGGACTAATTAGAGCCTGATATAACCAGTGCCGTCCTTAGGCCTGGAAGTACAGTGTTCGCATGACAAACAACTGAGGTCTGGTTCACCAAACTTTCACAGCGTACCGTAAGTAGAGGTTCAACTTACTCCTCAGGGTGAATAGAGTGTAGCTGTCAAAGCTGGAATCAGTAGCACTCAGGTGAGAAGGACGGAAAGCAGATATACCCAGTCAGCTGGCATTGTACTACGGAGACAAGCCTATCTGGCTACCAAGCCTGAATGTTTGCAACCTTGGCAGAGTTCTGCAGGCCCAACTGTTCAGCAATGCAAACTGCGTACCCTTGCCCAACTTCACGGGGGTAGAAAAAACCACGGAGGAGTTACAAGATGTTCACCCGGGACACCCGGAGGCCTTCCTGCAGCAAGATTTTGGAATTCTTCCTAAGAAGCCTGGAAAGCAGTGAAACACTCCATTGTTGCAGTAACTCAGAACCTCATTCTGAGTGTTAGCGGCATAGGTCATTCTACTTAACACAACCCTGGACTAATTAGAGCCTGATATAGCCATTGCCGTACATAGGCCTGGGTGGACAGTGGTCCCGTGCCAAACAACTGAGATCTGGTTCACCAAACTTTCATAGAGTGCCATATGTAGAGGTTCAACTTACTCCTCAGGTTGAGTAGACTGTAGCCATCAAAGTTTTAATCATTAGCACTCAAGTGAGAAGAACGGGAAGCAGATATACCCAGTCAGCTGGCATTGTCCTACGGAGACAAGCCTATCAGGCTACCACGCCGGAATGTTGGCAACAGCGGCAGAGATCTGCAGGTGCAATTGTGCAGCAATGCTAACTGCGTACCATTGCCAAACTTCACGGGTTAGAAGAAACCTTGGAAGAGTTAAAAGATGTTCACCCTGGACACCCAGAGGCCTGCCGGTAGCAAGATTCTGAAATTCTTCCTAAGAAGCCTGGAAAGCACTGAAACGCTCCTATGTTGCAATAACTCAGAACCTCCTTGTGATTGTTCCCGGCAGAGGTCATTCTACTTAACACAACCGTGGACTAATTAGAGCCTGATATAGCCAGTGCTGTTCATAGGCCTGGATGGACAGTGGTCCCGTGCCAAACAACTGAGGTCTGGTTCTCCAAACTTTCACAGAGTGCCATACGTAGAGGTTCCACTTACTGCTCAGGTTGAGTAGTGTTTAGCCGTGAAAGCTGGAGTCAGTAGCACTCAGGTGAGAAGAACGGGACCCAGATATTACTAGTCAGCTGGCAGTGTCTGACTGGGACAAGAGTATCTTGCTGCCTCGCCTGTATGTTTGCAATTGCGGCAGAGCTCTGCAGGCACAATTGTGCAGCAATGCAAACTTCGTACCCTTGCCAAACTTCACGTGGATAGAAGAAAAAACAGGAGTTACAAGGAGATGCTCACCCGGGACACCCGGAGGCCTGGCGACAGCAAGATTCTGGAATTCTTCCTAAAAAGCCTGGAAGCAGTGAAATGCACTTATGTTGCAATAACTCAGAACTTCATTCTAAGTGTTCCTGGCAGAGGTCATTCGGCTGAACACAACCGTGGACTAATTAGAGCCTGATATAAACAGTGCCATCCATAGGCCTGGTTGGACAGTGGTCGCGTGCCAAACAACTGAGGTCTGGTTCTCCAAACTTTGACAGAGTGCCATAAGTAGAGGTTCAACTTACTCCTCAGGGTGAGTAGAGTCTAGCCGTCAAAGCTGGAATCAGTAGCGCTCAGGTGGCACGAACGAGAAGCAGATATACCCAGTCAGCTGGCAGTGTCCTAGGGGGACAAGCCTATCTGGCTGCCACGCCTGAATATTCGCAACCACGGCAGAGCTCTGTTGGCGCATTCGTGCAACAGTGCAAACTCCGTTCCCTTGCCAAACTTCTCGGGGGTAGAAGAAACCACGGAGGATTTACAAGGAGATGTTCGCCTGGAACACCCAGAGGCCTGCCCGCAGCAAGATTCGGGAATTCTTCCTAGTAAGCCTGGAAAGCAGTGAAACGCTGCTGTGTTGCAATAACTTAGAACCTCATTCTGAGTGTTCCTGGCAGAGGTCATTCGGCTAAACACAACCGTGGACTAATAGAGGCTGATTTAACCAGTGCCATCCATAGGTTTGAAAGGACAGTGGTCGTGTGCCAAACCACTGAGGTCTGGTTCTCCAAAATTTCACAGAGTGCCATAAGTAGAAGTTCCACTTACTCCTCACGTTGAGTAGAGTGTAAACATCAAAGCTGGAATTAGTAGCACTCAGGTGAGAAGAATGGGAAGCAGATATACGCAGTCAGCTGGCAGTGTCCTAGGGGGACAAATCTATCTAGCTGTCACGCCTGAATGTTTGAAACCGCGGCAGAGCTCTACAGGTGTAATTATGCAGCAATGCAAACTACATACCCTTACCAAACTTCACAGGGGTAGAAGAAACCACGGATGATTTACAAGGGGAAGTTCACCCGGGGCACCCGGAGGCCTGTCGGCAGCAAGATTGTGGAATTCTTCCTAAGAAGCTTGGAAAGCAGTGAAACCCTCCTATGTTTCAATAACTCAGAACCTCATTCTGAGTGTTCCTGTCAGAGGTCAATCGCAAGAACACAACCGTGGACAAATTAGAGCCTGATATAACCAGTTCCGTCCATAGCCCTGGAAGCACTGTGGTCGCCTGCCAAACAACTGAGGTCTGGTTCTCCAAACTTTCACAGAGTGCCATAAGTAGAGGTTCAACTTACTCCTCAGGTTGAGTAGAGTGTAGCCGTCACAGCTGGAATCAGTAACACTCAGGTGAGAAGAACGGGAAGCAAATATACCCGGTCAGCTTGCAGTGTCCTATTTGGACAATATTATCTGGCTCCTAAGCCTGAATGTTTGCAACAGCGGCAGAGCTCTTCAGGTGCAATTGTGCAACAATACAAACAGCGTACCCTTGCCAAACTTCACGCGGGGAGAAGAAACCACAGAGGAGTTAAAATGAGATGTTCACCCGTGACACCCGGAGGCCTGCCGGCAACAAGATTCTGTAATTTTTCCTAAGAAGCCTTTAAAGCAGTGAAACACTCCTATGTTGCAATAACTCAGAACCTCATTCTGAGTGTTCCACGCAGAGGACATTCGGATCAACACAACTGTGGACTAAATAGAGCCTGATATAGCCAGTGCCATCCATAGGCCTGGATGGACAGTGGTCACGTGCCAAACAATGAGGTCTGGTTCTCCAAACTTTCACAGAGTGCCATAAGAAGAGGTACACCTTACTCCTCAGGTTGAGTAGAGTGTACCCTTCATAGCTGGAATCAGTAACTCTCAGGTGAGAAGAACCGGAAGCAGATATACCCAGTCAGCTGGCAGTGTCCTACGGGGACAAGCCTATCTGCCTACCACGCCTTAATGTTTGCAACCTCAGGAGAGCTCTAAAAGCGCAATTTTACAGCCATGCAAACGGCGTACCCTTGCCAAACTTCACGGGTGTAGAAGAAACCACGGAGGAGTTACAAGGAAATGTTCACCCGGGACACCTGGAGGCCTGCCGGCAGCAGGAGAGAAGAACGACAAGCAGATATACCCAGTCAGCTGGCAGTGTCCTATGGGGACAAGCCTACCTGGCTGCCACGCCTGAATGTTTGCAACCACGGCACAGCTGTGCTCCTGCAATTGTGCAGCTGTGCAAAATGCGTTCCCTTGCCAAACTTCACCTGGGTAGAAGAAACCACAGAGGAGTTACAAGGAGATATTTACCTGGGACAACCGGAGGCCTGCCGGCAGCAAGATTCTCGAATTCTTCCTAAGAAGCCTGAAAGCAGGGAAACGCTCCTTTGTTGCAATAACTCAGAACCTCATTCTGAGTGTTCCTGGCAGAGGTCATTCTGCTGAACACAACCGTGGACTAATTAGAGCCTGATATAGCCAGTGCCGTCCATAATCCTGGATGGACAGTGGTTGTGTTCCAAACAACTGGGTTCTGGTACTCCAAATTTTCGCAGAGTGCCATAAGAGGAGGTTCAACTTACTAATCACGTTGAGTAGAGTGTAATCGTCAAAGCTAGAATCTATAGCTCAAGGAAGAAGTACGGGAAGCAGATATACCCAGTCAGCTGACAGTGTCCTACCTGGAGAAGTCTACGCGGTTACCACGCCTGAATATTTGCAACTGCGTCAGAGCACTGCAGGCACAATTGTGCAGCAATTCAAACTGGGTACCCTTGCCAAACTTCACGGGGGTAGAAGAAACCACGGAGGATTTACAAGGAGAAGTACACCCGGGACACCCGGAGGCCTGCCGGCAGCAAGATTGTGGAATTCTTCCTAAAGCCTGGAAAGCAGTGAAACACTCCTATGTTGCAATAACTCAGAACCTCATTCTGAGTGTTCCTGGCAGAGGTCAATCAACTGAACACAACCGTGGACTAATTAGAGCCTGTTATAAACATTGCCGTCCATAGTCCTGGATGGAGAGTGTTCACGTGTCAAACAACTAAGGTCTGGTTCTGCAAACTTTCACAGAGTGCCAAAATAGAGATTCAACTTCCTCCTCAGGTTGAGTAGAGTGTAGCCGTCAATGCTGTAATCAGTAACACTCAGGTGAGGAGAACAGAAAACACATATACCCAGTCAGCAAGCAGTGTCCTAAGGGGACAAGCCTATCTGGCTGCCACGCCTGAATGTTTGCAACCGCTGCAGAGCTCTTCAGATGCAATTGTGCAGCAATGCAAACTGCGTACCCTTGCCAAACTTCTAGGGGATAGGAGAAACCACGGAGGAGTTACAAGGAGATGTTCACCCAGGACACTCGGAGGCCTGCCGGCAGCAGGATTCTGGGATTCTTCCTAAGAAGCCTGGAATGAAGTGAAACGCTCCTATGTTGCAATAACTCACAACCTCATTCTGAGTGTTCCCGGCAGAGGTCATTTGACTGAACAAAACCTTGGACTAATTAGAGCCTGATATAACATGTGCGGTGCATAGGCCTGGATGGACATCGGTCACGTGCCAAACAACTGAGGTCTGGTTCTCCAAACTTTCACAGAGTTCCATGAATAGAGGTTCAACTTACTCCTCAGGTTGTGTAGCGTGTAGCCTTCAAAGCTGGAATCAGTAGCACTCAGGTGAGAAGAACGGGAAGTATATAAACCCAGACAGCTGGCAGTGTCCTACTGGTACAAGCCTTTCTGGCTGACACGCCTGAACGTTTGCAACCATGGCAGAGCTCTGCAGGCGTAATGGTGCAGCAATGCAAACTGCATACACTTGCCCAACTTCACGGGGATAGAAGAAACCATGGAGGATTTACAAGGACATGTTCACCCGGGACACCCAGAGGCCTGCCGGCAGCAAGATTGTGTAATTCTTCCTAAGAAGCCTGGAAAGCAGTGAAACGCTGCTATGTTGCAATAACTCAGAACCTCATTTTGAGTGTTCCCAGCAGAAGTCATTCGGCTGACCACAACCGTGGACTAACAGAGCCTGATTTAACTATTGCCATCCATAAGCCTGGATGGACAGTGGTCGCCTGCAAAACAACTGAGGTCTGGTTCTCCAAACTTTCACAGAGTGCCATAAGTAGAGGTTCAACTTACTCCTAAGGTTGAGTAGAGTGTAGCCGTCAATGCTGGAATCAGTAGCACTCAGGTGAGAAGAACCGGAAGCAGATATACCCAGTCAGGGGGCAGTGTCCTAGGCGGACAAGCTTATCTGGCTGCCATGCCTGAATGTTTGCAACCACGGCAGAGCTCTGCTGGCGCATTTGTGCAGCAGTGCAAACTGCGTTCCCTGGCCAAACTTCACGGGGATAGAAGAAACCACGGATGATTTACAAGGAGATGTTCGCCCGGACACCCAGAGGCCTGCCCGCAGCAAGATTCTGGAATTCTTCCTAAGAAACCTGGAAAGCAGTGAAACGCTCCTGCGTTGCAAAAACTTAGAACCTCATTCTGAGTGTTCCCGGCAGAGGTCATTCGGCTGAACACAACCGTGGACTAATAGAGGCTGATTTAACCAGTGCCATCCATATGTTTGAAAGGCCAGTGGTCGTGTGCCAAACCCCTTAGGTCTGGTTCTCCAAAATTTCACATAGTGCCATAAGTAGAATTTCAACTTACTCCTCACGTTGAGTAGAGTGTAGCCATCAAAGCTGGAATCAGTAGCCCTCAGGTGAGAAGAACGGGAAGCAGATATAGGCAGTCAGCTGGCAGTGTCCGAGGGGGACAAGCCTATCTGGCTGCCACGCCTGAATGTTTGCAAAAGCGGCAGAGCTCTGCAGGCCCAATTGTGCAGCAATGCAAACTGCATACACTTCCCAAACTTCACGGGGCGTAGAAGAAACCACAGAGGATTTACAAGGAGTTGTTCACCAGGGACACTCGGAGGCCTGCCAGTAGCAATATTCTGGAATTCTTCCTAAGACGCCTAGAAAGCAGTGAAACGCTCCTATGTTGCAATAACTCAAAACCTCATTCTGACTGTTCCCGGCAGAGGTCATTGGGATGAACACAACTGTGGACTAATTAGACCTGATAGAGCCAGTGCAGGCCATAGGCCTGGATGGACAGTGGTGGCGTGGCAAAAAACTGAGGTCTGGTTCTCAAAACTTTCACAGATTGCCATAAGTAGAGGTTTAACTTACTTATCAGGTTGAGCAGAGTTGTAGCCATCAAAGCTGGAATCAGTAGCACTCAGGTGAGAAGAATAGGAAGCAGAAAAACCCAGTCAGCTGGCAATGTTCCTGTGGGGACAAATCTATCTAGCTACCACGCCTGAATTTTTGCAACCACGGCAGAGCTCTGCAGGTGCAATTGTGCAGCAATGCAAACTGCATACCATTGCCAAACTTCACAGGGGTAGAAGAAACCAAAGATGATTTACAAGGGGAAGTTCACCTGGGGTACCCGGAAGCCTGCTGGCAGGAAGACTCTAGAATTCTTACTAAGAAGCCTGAAAGCAGTGAAACGCTCCTATGTTGCAATAACTCAGAACCTCATTCTGAGTGTTCCCGGCAGAGGTCATTCTGCTGAACACAACCGTGGACTAATTAGAGCTTGATATATCCAGTGCGGTCCATAGGCCTGGATGGACAGCGGTCCCGTGCCAAACAACTGTGGTCTGGTTCTCCAAACTGCCACAGAGTGACATAAGACGAGGTTCAACTTACTCTGCAGGAAGAGTAGAGTGTAGCCATCAAAGCTGGAATCAGTAGCACTCGGATGAGAAGAACGGGAAGCAGATATACCCAGTTAGCTGGCAGTGTCTTACCGGGACAAGCCAATCTGGCTGCCACGCCTGAATGTTTGCAACCGCGGCAGGGCTCTGCAGGCGCAATTGTGCAGCAATGCAAACTGCGTACCCTTGCCAAACTTCATGGGAGTAGAAGAAACCACGGATGATTTACAAGGAGATGTTCGCCCGGAACACCCGGACTCCTGCCCGCAGCAAGATTCTGGAATTCTTCCTAAGAAGCCTGGAAAGCAGTGAAACGCTCCTGTGTTGCAATAACTCAGAACCTCATTCTGAGTGTTCCCGGCAGAGGTCATTCGGCTAAACACAACCGTGGACTAATAGAGGATGAGTTAACCAGTGCCATCCATAGGTTTGAAAGGACAGTGGTCGTGTGCCAAACCACTGAGGTCTGGTCCTCCAAAATTTCACAGAGTGCCATAATTAGAAGTTCCACTTACTCCTCACGTTGAGTATAGTGTAGCCATCAATGCTGGAATCAGTAGCACTCAGGTGAGAAGAGCGGGAAGTAGATATACGCAGTCAGCTGGCAGTCTCCTAGGGGGACAAGCCTATCTGGCTGCCACGCCTGAATGTTTCCAACCGTGGCAGAGCTCTGCAGGCACAATTGTGCAGCAATGCAAACTGCAAACACTTGCCCAACTTCACGGGGGTAGAAGAAACCATGGAGGATTTACAAGGACATGTTCACCCAGTACACCCGGAGTCCTGCACGCAGCAAGATTCTGTAATACTTCCTAAGAAGCCTGGAAAGCAGTGAAACGCTCCTATGTTGTTAAAACTCAGAACCTCATTTTGAGTGTTCCCGGCAGAAGTCATTCGGCTGACCACAACGGTAGACTAACAGAGCCTGATTTATCTATTTCCATCCATAGACCTGGATGGACAGTGGTCGCATGCCAAACAACTGAGGTTTGGTTCTCCAAATGTTCAGCGTGCCATAAGTAGAGGTTTAACTTACTCCTCAGGTTGAGAAGAGTATAGCCGTCACAGGTGGAATCAGTAACACTCAGGTGAGAAGAACGGGAAGCAGATATACCCAGTCAGCTGGCAGTGTCCTATTTGGACAATATTATCTGGCTCCTAAGCCTGAATGTTTGCAACAGCGGCAGAGCTCTTCAGGTGCAATTGTGCAACAATACAAACTGCGTACCCTTGCCAAACTTCACGAAGGTAGAAGAAACCACGGAGGAGTTAAAATGAGATGTTCACCCGGGACACCCGGAGGCCTGCTGGCAACAAGATTCTGTAATTCTTCCTAAGAAGCCTGGAAAGCAGTGAAACACTCCTATGTTGCAATAACTCAGAACCTCATTCTGAGTGTTCCACGCAGAGGTCATTCAGATCAACATAACTGTGGACTAAATAGAGCCTGATATAGCCAGTGCCGTCCATAGGCCTGGATGGACAGTGGTCGCGTGCCAATCAACTGAGGTCTGGTTCTCCAAACTTTCAGAGTGCCATAAGAAGAAGGTACACCTTACTCCTCAGGTAGAGTAGAGTGTAGCCTTCATAGCTGGAATCAGTAACTCTCAGGTGAGAAGAACCGGAAGCAGATATACCCAGTCTGCTCTCAATGTCCTACGGGGACAAGCCTATTTGCCTGCCACGGCTTAATGTTTGCAACCACAGGAGACCTCTGCAAGCGCAATTTTGCAGCAATGCAAACGGCGTACCCTTGCCAAACTTCACGGGTGTAGAAAAAACCACGTAGAAGTTAGAAGGAAATGTTCACCTGGGACACCTGCAGGCGTGCCGGCAGCAGGTGAGAAGAACGACAAGCAGATATACCCAGTCAGCTGGCAGTGTCCTATGGGGACAAGCCTACCTGGCATCCACGCCTGAATGTTTGCAACCGTGGCAGAGCTCTGCAACCTCAATTGTGCAGCTATGCAAACTGCGTACCCTTGCCAAATTTTGCGGGTGTAGAAGAAACCAGGGAGGAGTTACAAGGAGATGTTCACGTGGGATACCCGGAGTCCTGCCGGCAGCAAGATTTTGGAATTCTTCCTAAGATGTCTGGAAAGCAGTGAAACGCTCCTATGTTGCAATAACTCAGAACCTCATTCTGAGTGTTCCTGGCAGAAGTCATTCAGCTGAACACAACCGTGGAATAATTAGAGCCTGATATAGCCAGTGCCGTCCACAGGCCTGGATGGGCACTGGGTGTGCCAAACAACTGAGGTCTGGTTTTCCAAAATTTCACAGAGTGCTATAAGTAGAGTTTTAAATTGCTCCTCATGTTGAGTAGAGTGCAGCCGTCAAAGCTGGAATCAGTAGCACTCAGGTGAGTAGATCAGGAAGCAGATATACCCAGTCAGCTGACAGTGTCCTACCGGGACAAGCCTATCTGGCTGCCATTCCTGAATGTTTGCAACCGAAGGAGAGCGCTGCAGGCACAATTGTGCAGCAATGCAAACTGAGTACCCTTGCCAATCTTCAGGCGCAAGAAGAAACCACGGAGGATTTACAAGGAGATGTTGACCCGGGACAACTGGAGGCCTGCTGGCACCTGGTGAGAGGAACGGAAAGCAAATATACCCAGTCAGCTGGGAGTGTCATACGGGGACAAGCCTATCTGGCTGCCATGCCTGAATGTTAGGAACCCCGGCAGAGGTCCGCAGGTGCAATTGTGCAGCAATGCAAATTATGTACCCTTGCCAAACTTCACTAGGGTATAATAATCCACATAGAAGTTACAAGGAGATGTTAACCTGGGACACCTGGATGCTTGCCGGCAGCAAGAGTATGGAATTCTTCCTAAGAAGCCTGGAAAACAGTGAAACGCTCCTATATTGCAATAACTCAGATCCTCATTCTGAGTGCTCCCGCATACCCTTGCCAAACTTCACTGGGGTAGAAATAACCACGGAGGAGTTACAAGGAGATGTTCACCCGGGACACCCGTAGGCCTGCCACCAGCAAGATTCTGGAATTCTTCCTAAGAAGCCTGGAAAGCAGTGAAAAGCTCCTGTGTTGCAATAACTCAGAACCTCATTCTGAGTGCTCCCGCAGAGGTCATTCGGCTGAACACAACCATGGACTAATTAGACCCTGATATAGCCAGTGCCATCCATAGGCCTGGATAGACAGTGGCCGCGTGCCAAACAACTGAGGTCTGGTTCACTAAACTTTCACAGAGTGCCATAAGAAGAGGTTCAACTTACTACTCAGGTTGAGTAGAGTGTAGCCGTCAAAGCTGGAATCCGTAGCACTCAGATTAGAAGAAGGGGAAGCAGATATACCCAGTCAGCTGGCAGTTTCCTACTGGAACAAGTCTATCTGGCTGCCATGCCTTTATGTGTCCAACTCTGGCAGAGCTCTGCAGGCACAATTGTGCAGCAATGCAAACTGTGTACCCTTGACAAACTTCACCGCCCAGAAGAAACCACGGAGGATTTACAAAGAGATGTTCACCCGGGACACCCGGAAGCCTGCCACCAGCAAGATTATGGAATTCTTCCTAAGAAACCTGGAAAGCAGTGAAAAGCTCCTGTGTTGCAATAATTCAGAACCTCATTCTGAGTGCTCCCGCAGAGGTCATTCGGCTGAACACAACCATGGACTAATTAGAGCCTGATATAGCCAGTGATGTCCATAGGCCTGGATGGACAGTGGTCGCATGCCAAACCACTTAGGTCTGGTTCTCCAAACTTTCACAGAGTGCCATAAGTAGAGGTTCAAGTTACTCCTCAGGTTGAGTAGAGTGTAGCCGTCAAAGCTGGAATCAGTAGCACTCAGGTGGGTCGAATGGGAAGCAGAATTACCCAGTCAGCTGGCAGTGTCCTACGGGGACAAGCATATCTGACTGCCACGCCTGAATGTTTGCAACCGAGGCAGAGCTCTCCAAGCGCAATTGTGCAGCAATGCAAACTGCGTACCCTTGCCGAACTTCACGGGGATAGAAGAAACCACAGAGGATTTACAAGGAGATGTTCATGCGAGGCACCCGGATGCCTGCCTGCAGAAAGATTCAGAAATTCTTCCTAAGAAGCCTAGAAAGCAGAAAAACGCTCCTATGTAACAATAACTCAGAACCTCATTCTGAGTGTTCCCGGCAGAGGTTATTCGGCTGAACACAACCGTGGAGTAATTAGAGCCTGCTATAGCCAGTCTCGTCCATAGGCCTGGATGGACAGTGGTCACGTGCCAAACAACAGAGTTCTGGGTCTCCAAACTTACACAGAGTGCCATATGTAGAGGTTCAACTTACTCCTCACGTTGAGTAGAGTGTAGCCGTCAAAGCTGGAATCAGTAGCACGCAGGTGAGAAGAACGGGAAGCAGATATACCCAGTCAGCTGGTAGTGTCCTAGGGGGACAAGCCTATCTGGCTGCCACGCCTGAATGTTTGTAACCGGGGCAGAGCTCTGCAGGCGCAATTGTGCAGCAGTGCAAACTGCGTAACCTTGCCAAACTTCACGGGGGTAGAAGAAACCAGGGAGGATTTACAAGGAGATGTTCACGCGGGGCACCCGGAGTCTTGCCGGCAGCAAGATTCTCGAATTCTTCCTAAGAAGCCTGGAAAGCAGTGAAACGCTCCTCTGTTGCAATAACTCAGAACATCATTCTGAGTGATCCCGGCAGAGGTCATTCCGCTGAACAAAACCATGGACTAATTAGAGCCTGATATAACCAGTGCCATCCATAGGCCTGGATGGAGAGTTGTGGCGTGCCAAATAACTGAGGTCTGGTTCTCCAAACTTTCACAGAGTTCCATAAGTAGAGGTTCAACTTACTACTCAGGTTGAGTAGAGTGTAGCCGTCAATGCTGGAATCAGTAGCACTCAGGTGAGAAGAACGGGAAGCACATATACCCAGTCTGCTAGCAAAGTCCTATGGGGACAAGCCTATCTGGCTGCCACGTCTGAATATTTACAACCACGGCAGAGCTCTGCAGGCACAATTGTGCAGCAATGCAAATTGCTTACCCTTGCCAAACTTCTCAGGGGTAGAAGAAACCACGGAGGAGTTACAAGGAGATGTTCACCAGGGACATGCGGAGGCCTGCCGAGAGCAAGATTCTGGGATTCTTCCTAGGAAGCCTGGAATGAAGTGAAACGCTCCTATATTGCAATAACTCAAAACCTCATTCTGAGTGTTCCCGGCAGAGGTCATTCGACTGAACAAAACCTTGGACTAATTAGAGCCTGATATAACATGTGCCGTCCATAGGCCTGGATGGACATCGGTTAGGTGCCAAACAACTGAGGTCTGGTTCTCCAAACATTCACAGAATGCTATAAATAGAGGTTCAACTTACTCCTCAGGTTGTGTAGAGTGTAGACATCAAAGCTGGAATCAGGAGCACTCAGGTGACAAGAACGGGAAGCATATAAACCCAGACAGCTGGCAGTGTCCTAGTCAGACAAGCCTTTCTGGATGCCACACCTGTAGGTTTGCAAACATGGCAGAGCTCTGCAGACGCAATTGTGCAGCAATGCAAAGTGCATACACTTGCCCAACTTCACGGGGGTAGAAGAAACCATGGAGGATTTACAAGGACATATTCACCCGGGACACCCGGAGGCCTGCCGGCAGAAAGATTGTGTAATTCTTCCTAAGAAGCCTGGAAAGCAGTGAAAAGCTCCTATGTTGCAATAACTCAGAACCTCATTTTGAGTGTTCCCGGCAGAGGTCATTCGGCTGACAACAACCGTGGACTAACAGAGCCTGATTTAACTATTGCCATCCATAGACCTGGATGGGCAGTGGTCGCGTGCCACACAACTGAGGTCTGGTTCTCCAAACTTTCACAGAGTGCCATAAGTAGAGGTTCAACTTACTCCTCAGGTTGAGTAGAGTGTAGCCGTCAAAGCTGCAATCAATAACACTCAGGTGAGAAGAACGGGAAGCACATAACCCAGTCAGCTAGCAGTGTCCTAAGGGGACAAGCCTATCTGGCTGACACGTCTGAATGTTTGCAACCGTGGCAGAGCTCTGCAGGCGCAATTGTGCAGCAATGCAAACTGTGTACCCTTGTCAAACTTCTCGGGGGTAGAAGAAACCACGGAGGAGTTAAAATGAGATGTTACCCGGGACCCCCGGAGGCCTGCCGGCAACAAGATTCTGGAATTCTTCCTATGAAGCCTGGAAAGCAGTGAAACACTCCCCTGTTGCAATAACTCAGAACATCATTCTGAGTGTTCCCGGCATAGGTCATTCCACTGAACAAAACCGTGGACTAATTAGAGCCTGACATAGCCAGTGCCATCCATAGGCCTGGATGGAGAGTTGTGGCGTGCCAAATAACTGAGGTCTGGTTCTCCAAATTTTCACTGAGTGCCATAAGTAGAGGTTCACCTTACTCCTCACGTTCACTAGAGTGTAATCGTCAAAGCTAGAATCAATAGCTCAGGGGAGAAGTACGGGAAGCAGATATACCCAGTCAGCTGGTAGTGTACCATGGGGACAAGCCAATCTGGGTGCCACCCCTTAATGTTTGCAACAGCGGCAGAGCTATGCAGGCACAATTGTGCAGAAATGCAAACTTCGTACCATTGCCAAACTTCACGGGTGTAGAAGAAACCTCGGAGGATTTACAAGGAGATTTTCACCCGGAAGAACCGGAGGCCTGCCGGCAGCAAGATTCTGTTATTCTTCCTAAGAAGCCTGGAAAGCAGTGAAAAACTCCTATGTTGCAATAACTCAGACCCTCATTCGGAGGGTTCCCGGCAAAGGTCATTCCGCTGAACACAACCGTGGACTAATTAGAGCCTGATATAGCCAGTGTCATCCATAGGCCTGGATGGACAGGGGTCGCGTGCCAAACAACTGAGGTCTGGTTCTCCAAACTTTCACAGAGTGCCATAAGAAGAGGTACAACTTAATCCTCAGGTTGAGTAGAGTGTAGCCTTCAAAGCTGGAATCAGTAGCTCTCAGGTGAGAAGAACCGGAAGCAGATATACCCAGTCAGCTGGCATTGTCCTACGGGGACAAGCCTATCTGCCTGCCACGCCTTAATGTTTGCAACCCCGGGAGAGCTCTGCAGGCGCAATTTTGCAGCAATGCAAACCGTGTTCCCTTGCCAAACTTCACGGGTGGTGAAGAAACCACGGAGGAGATACAAGGAGATGTTCACCTGGGACACCTCTATGCCTGCCGGCAGCAGGTGAGAAAAACTGAAAGCAGATATACCCTGTCAACTGGCAGTGTCCTATAGGGACAAGCCTATCTGGCTGCCACGCCTGAATGTTTGCAACCACGGCAGAGCTGTGCTCGTGGAATTGTGCAGGCGTGCAAAATGCATTCCCTTGCCAAACTTCACCGGGGTAGAAGAAACCACAGAGGAGTTACAAGGAGATGTTTACCAGGGACAACCGGAGGCCTGCCGGTAGCAAGATTCTCGAATTCTTCCTAAGAAGCCTGGAAAGCAGTGAATCACTTCTCTGTTGCAATAACTCAGAACATCATTCTGAGTGTTCCCGGCAGAGGTCATTCCCCTGACCAAAACCGTGGACTAATTAGAGCCTGACATAGCCAGTGCCATCCATAGGCCTGGATGGACAGTTGCGGTGTGCCAAATAACTGAGGTCTGGTTCTCCAAACTTTCACAGAGTGCCATAAGTAGAGGTTCAACTTACTCCTCAGGTTGAGTAGAGTGTAGCCGTCAAAGCTGCAATCAGTAGCACTCAAGTCAGAAGAACCGGACACAGATATACCCAGTCAGCTTGCAGTGTACTACAGGGCCAAGCCTATCTGGCTGCCACGCCTGAATGTTTGCAATGCAGAAGAGCTCTGCAGTAACAATTGTGCAGCAATGCAAACTTCATATCCTTGCCAAACTTCACCAGGGTAGAAGAAACCTCGGAGGATTTACAAGGAGATGTTGACCCGGGACAACTGGAGGCCTGCCGGCAGCAGGTGATAAGAATGGAAAGCAGATATACCAAGTCGGCTGGCAGTGTCATAAGAGGACAAGCCTATCTGGCTGCCATGCCTGAGTGTTTGGAACCCCGGCAGAGGTCTGCAGGCGCAATTGTGCAGCAATGCAAACTGCGTACCCTTGCCAAACTTCACGGGGGTAGAGGAAACCACGGATGATTTACAAGGAGATGTTCACCCGGGATGCCCGGAGGCCTGCCGGCAGCAAATTGTGGAATTCTTCCTAAAGCCTGGAAAGCAGTGAAACACTCCTATGTTGCAATAACTCAAAACCTCATTCTGAGTGTTCCTGCCAGAGGTCAATCAGCTGAACACAACCGTGGACTAATTAGAGCCTGATATAACCAGTGCCTTCCATAGGCCTGGATGGACAGTGTTCGCGTGCCAAACAACTGAGGTCTGGTTCTCCAAACTTTCAAAGAGTGCCATAAAAAGAGGAACAACTTACTCGTCAGGTTGAGTAGAGTGTAGCCGTCAAAGCTGGAATCAGTAGCACTCAGGTGAGAAGAACGGGAAGCAGATATACTCAGTCAGCTGGCAGTGTCCTACGAGGACAAGCCTATCTGCCTGCCACTCCTGAATGTTTGCAACCATGGCAGAGTTCTGCAGGTGCAATTGTGCAGCAATGCAAACTGTGTATTGTTGCCAAACTTCACGGGGCTAGAAGAAACCACGGAGGAGTTACAAGGAGATGTTCACCCGGGACAACCGGAGGCCTGCCGGCAGCAACATTCTGGAATTCTTCCTAAGAAGACTGGAAAACAGTGAAAAGCTCCTATGTTGCAATAACTCAGAACCTCATTCTGAGTGTTCCCGGCAGAGGTCAATCGGTTAAACACAACCATGGACTAATTAGAGCCTGATATAGCCAGTGCCGTCCGTAGGCCTGGATGGACAGTGGTTGCCTGCCAAACAACTGAGGTCTGGTTCTCCAAACTTTCACAGAGTGCCATAAGTAGAGGTTCAACTTACTCCTCACTTTGAGTAGAGTGTAGCCGACAAAGCTGGAATCAGTAGCACTCAGGTGAGAAGCACCTGAAGCAGATATACCCAGTCAGCTGGCAGTGTCTTACAGGGAAAAGTCAATCTGGCTGCCACGCATGAATGTTTCCAACCCCGGCAGAGCTCAGCAGGCGCAATGTGCAGCAATGCAAACTGTGTACCCTTGCCAAATTTCACGGGTTAGAAGAAACCACGGAGGATTTACAAGGAGATGTTCACCCAGGACACCCGGAGGCCTGCCAACAGCAAGATTTTGGGATTCTTCCTAGGAAGCCTGGAAAGCAGTGAAAAGCTCCTATGTTGCAATAACTCAGACCCTCATTCGGAGGGTTCCTGGCAGAGGTCATTCGGCTGAACACAACCGTGTACTAATTAGAGCCTGATATAACCAGTGCCGTCCATAGGCCTGGATGGACAGTTGTCGGGTGCCAAACAACTGAGGTCTGGTTCTACAAACTTTCACAGAGAGCCATAAGTAGAGGTTCAACTTACTCCTCAGGTTGAGTAGAGTGTAGCCGTCAAAGCTGGGATCAGTAGCACTCAGGTTGGACGAACGGGAAGCATATATACCCAGTCATCTGGCAGTGTCCTATGGGGACAAACCTATCTGACTGCCATGCCTAAATTTTTGCAACCATGGCAGAGCTCTGCTGGCGCAATTGTGCAGCAGTGCAAACTCTGTTCCCTTGCCAAACTTCACGGGGGTAGAAGAAACCACAGAGAAGTTAGAGGGAGATGTTTACCCGGGACAACCGGAGGCCTTCCCGCAGCAAGATCCTGGAATTCTTCCTAAGAAGCCTGGAAAGAAGTGAAACGCTCCAATGTTGCAATAACTCAGAACCTCATTGTGAGTGTTCCCGGCAGAGATCATTTGGCTGAACACAACCGTGGACTAATTAGAGCCTGATTGACCCAGTGCTGTCCATAGGCCTGGATGGACAATGGTCGCTTGCCAAACAATTGAGGTCTTGTTCTCCATACTTTCACAGAGTGCTATAAGTAGAGGTTCAACTTACTCCTCAGGTTGAGTAGAGTGTAGGGGTCAAAGCTGAAATCAGTAGCACTCACGTGATAAGAACCGGACGCAGATATACCCAGTCAGCTTGCAGTGTACTACAGGGCCAAGCCTATCTGGCTGCCACGCCTGAATGTTTCCAATGCGGAAGAGCTCTGCAGGGACAATTGTGCAGCAATGCAAACTGGATACCCTTGCCAAACTTCACCGTGGTAAAAGAAACCACGGAGGAATTACAAGGAGATGTTCTCCCGGAACACGCGGAGGCCTGCCGGCAGCAACATTCTGGAATTCTTCCTAAGAAGCCTGGAAAACAGTGAAACACTCCTATGTTGAAATAACTCAGAACCTCATTATGAGTGTTCCCGGCAGAGGTCAATTGGCTAAACACAACCGTGGTCTAATTAGAGCGTGATATAGCCAGTGACGTCCATAGGCCTGGATGGAGAGTGGTCGCCTGCCAAACAACTGAGGTCTGGTTCTCCAAACTGTCACAGAGTGCCATAAGTAGAGGTTAAAATTACTCTTCATGTTGAGTAGAGTGTAGCCGTCAAAGCTGGAATCAGTCCCACTCAGGTGAGAAGAACGGGAAGCAGATATACCCATTCAGCTGGCAGTGTCCTACGGGGACGAGCATTTCTGGCTGCCATTCCTGAATGTTTGCAACCGGGACAGAGCTCTGCAAGTGCAATTGTGCAGCAATGCAAAGTGAGTACCCTTGCAAATCTTCACGGGGGTAGAAGAAACCACGGTGGAATTACAAGGAGATGTTGACCCAGGACACCTGGAGACCTGCCGGCATCAAGTGAGAAGAACGGAAAGAAGATATACCCGGTCACCTGGCAGTGTAATACGGGGACAAGCCTATCTGGCTGCCACGCCTGAATGTTTGGAACCCCAGCAGAGGTCTGCAGGCGCAATTGTGTAGCAATGCAAACTCTGTACCCTTGCCAAATTTCACGGGGGTATAATAATCCACATAGAAATTACAAGGAGATGTTAACCTGGGACACCTGGAGGCCTGCCCGCAGCAAGAGTCTGAAATTCTTCCTAAGAAGCCTGGAAAGCAGGGAAACGCTCCTATGTTGCAATAACTCAGAACCTCATTCTGAGTTTTCCCTGCAGAGGTCATTCAGCTGAACACAACCGTGGGCTAATTACAGCCTGGTATAGCCAGTGCCGTCAATAGGCCTGGATGGACAGTGGTCACGTGCCAAACAACTGAGGTCTGGTTCTCCAAACGTTCACAGAGTGCCATAAGTAGAGGTTCAAATTACTTCTCAAGTTGAGTAGAGTGTAGCCGTCAAAGCTGGAGTCAGTAGCACTCAGGTGAGAAGAACGGGAAGCAGATATACACAGTCAGCTGGCAGTGATCTATGTGGACAATATTATCTGGCTCCTATGTCTGAATGTTTGCAACCGCGGCAGAGCTCTGCAGGCACAATTGTGCAGAAATGCAAACTTCGTACCCTTGCCAAACTTCACGGGTGTAGAAGAAACCACGGAGGATTTACAAAGAGATGTTCACCCGGGACACCCGGAGGCCTGCCGGCAGCAAGATTGTGGAATTCTTCCTAAAGCTTGGAAAGCAGTGAAACACTCCTATGTTGCAATAACTCAGAACCTCATTATGAGTGTTCCTGGCAGACGTCAATCAGCTGAACACAACCGTGGACTAATTAGAGCCTGATATAACCAGTGCCGTCCATAGGCCTGGATGGAGAGTGTTCGCGTGTCAAACAACTGAGTTCTGGTTCTCCAAACTCTCAGATAGTGCCATAAGTAGAGGTTCAACTTCCTCCTCAGGTTGAGTAGAGTGTAGCCGTCAATGCTGGAATCAGTAGCACTCATGTGAGGAGAAAGGGAAGCACATATAGCCAGTCAGCTAGCAGTATCCTAAGGGGACAAGCCTATCTGGCTGCCACATCTGAATGTTTGCAACCACGGCAGAGCTCTGCAGGCGCAATTGCGCAGCAATGCAAACTGCGTACCCTTGCCAAACTGCTCGGGGGTAGAAGAAACCACGGAGGAGTTACAAGGAGATGTTCACCCAGGACATGGGGAGGCCTGCTGGCAGCAAGATTCTGGGATTCTTAAGAAGCCTGGAATGAAGTGAAACGCTCCTATGTTGCAATAACTCACAACCTCATTCTGCGTGTTCCCGGTAGAGGTCATTCGACTGAACAAAACCTTGTACTAATTAGAGCCTTATATAACATGTGCCGTCCATAGGCCTGGATGCACATCGGTCACGTGCCAAACAATTGAGGTCTGGTTCTCCAAACTTTCACAGAGTGCCATAAATAGAGGTTCAACTTACTCCTCAGGTTGTGTAGAGTGTAGCCGTCAAAGCTGGAATCAGTAGCACTCAGGTGAGAATAACGGGAAGCATATAAACCCAGACAGCTGGCAGTGCCCTACTCATACAAGCCTTTCTGGCTGCCACGCCTGAACGTTTGCAACCATGGCAGAGCTCTGCAGGCACAATTATGCAGCAATGCAAACTGCATACACTTGCCCAACTTCACGGGGGTAGAAGAAACTATGGAGGATTTACAAAGACATGTTCACCCGGGACACCCGAAGGCCTGCCGGCAGCAAGATTGTGTAATTCTTCCTAAGAAGCCAGGAAAGCAGTGAAACACTCCTATGTTGCAATAACTCAGAACCTCATTTTGAGTGTTCCCAGCAGAGGTCATTCGGCTGACCACAACCATGGACTAACAGAGCCTGATTTAACTATTGCCATCTATAGGCCCTGATGGACAGTTGTCCCGTGCCAAACAACTGAGGTCTGCTTCCCTAAACTTTCACAGAGTGCCATAAGTAGAGGTTCAACTGACTCCTCAAGTTGAGTAGAGTGTAGCCGTCAAAGTTGGAATCAGTAACACCCAGGTGAGAACAACGGGAAGCACATATACCCAGTCAGTGGGCAGTGTCCCAAGGGACAGCCTATCAGGCTGCCAAGCCTGAATATTTGCAACTGTGGCAGAGCTCTGCAGGCGCAATTGTGCAGCAATGCAAACTGGGTACTCTTACCAAATTTATGGGGGTAGAAAAAATCACGGAGGAGTTACAAAAACATGTTCACCAGGGACACCCCGAGGCCAGCAGGCAGCAAGATTCTGGAATTCTTCCTAAGAAGCCTGGAAAGCAGTGAAACGCACCTATGTTGCAATAACTGAGAACCTCCTGAGTGTTCCCTTCAGAGGTCATCCATCTGAACACAACCGTGGACTAATTAGAGCCTGATTTAGACAGTGTCGTCCATAGTCCTGGATGGACAGTGGTCTCATGCCTTACAAGTACGGTCTGGTTCTCCAAACGTTCACAGAGTGCCATAAGTAGAGCTTCAATTACTCCTCAGGTTGAGTAGAGTGTAGCCGTCAAAGCTGGAATCAGTAGCACTTACGTGAGAAGAAAGGGAAACAGATATACCCAGTCAGCTGGCAGTGTCCTACGAGTACAAGCCTATCTGGCTTCCATGCCTGAATGTTTGCAACCGGCAGAGAGCTCTGCAGGCGCAATTGTGCAGCAATGCAAACTGCGTACCCTTGCCAAACTTCACAGGATTAGAAGAAACCACGGTGGATTTACAAGGAGATGTTCACAAGGGACACCCGGAGGCCTGCCGGTGGCAAGATTCTGGAATTCTTCCTAAGAAGCATGGAAAGCAGTGAAACCAACATATATCAACCAACATATATCAACCAACATGTCACATTAGATATAGAATCAAATAACATAAAGGGCAAACACAACGTGTCTATGATATCAGAATGACAATATAATGTTACAGTGCTATGATGTCATTGTAGTTTTACATGTCAAAATGAGCTGATGTTGTCATAATGGCAACATGATGTCACAATTATGATGATGTCAGAAAGAATTTTTTTGTATTTTAATGGTATGTCTGATGTCAGTTGTCATTAGTTCCCCATGAGGATATGGATACAAAAATGTTCTGTGATGTCATATAGGTCATGTGTGTTTTCAAAGGTGGTAAGAGGTCATAATAGCTATGGAAGGCACACTGTGATTCATAATATCACAATGGAAATGAGATGTCCCATTGGGTTTTTGATGAGGTCACAATGGTTTTGTGATGTCACACTTTATAATATCAGAATGATATATCCAATTTCAATTACTCTTAATTCAATATGAGGATACCAGGTGATAGAAGAAGCTTCATAGTATGAGGTCATACTATGTGAAAACCCAATGGGACACTGATTTCACAATGACAATGTGATATCTCAACATCATGTTATAATAATGTTTTGATGTCACAATTGGTGACGCCATACTGATGAGGAGGTTGCAATAGATTTGAGATGTCCCAAGGAGTTGGTGATGTCACAATGGCATGTGGGACCTCAGTTTTCATACACCATGAGTATATGGGTTTGGGAAGGGATTCTGATGTCCCCAAAGTATATGTAGTCAAAAAGGTGAAGAACTAACAGTTCTGAGATGTCACAAAGTGACACAATTGTTACGATGTCCAGTGGTGTAATACCATGATGTTACACTGGATTTTAGATATCACATGTCATATCTGAAATATGAAGTCAAACACAGATTTTCAACTCACAAAGGGCCTAAAATATCACAATGACATGTCACAAATGTTGTGAGGACAGGAGAAGTATTTGATGTCACAGTGGGTTAGTGATATAACAAAGGTAATGTGGTATGACAAAGAGATTTTGATGTCACAAAGGTAATGAGTTCACAATGGTTTCCTGATATCAACCCACATGGCACATTTGAAATAGATTGAAATCAAAGAATGGCATTCACAATGGGTCTATGACATCAAAGTGACAATGTGATGACAAGGCAGCAATGTTTGATAAGATATGTACTCATTACCTTACTCATGTAACTCTAATCCCTCTGTACAATATATTTACAATAAAAAATGTACAGAAGAAAAAAGAAAAAAATGGTATAGTGTCATTGTGGTTTGGTGTTATCCCAATGAAATGATGGTGTCATGATGACAATGTGATTTCACAGCTGTAATTATTGCACAAAGTATTTGTGATGATACAATGCTATGTGTGATCAAAATTTTCACTATGAGAATATGGGTACACAAAGGGTCTGTGAGGCTACAGAGGTCATGTGTTTTTTAAATGTGCTAAGACTTCACAATTGCTTTGTGATGTCACAATGTGATTGTGAAGGCACAACAATAATGTGATGTCACAATGAGTTTGTGATGTCACAGTGGTGATGAGATCACAATGAGTTTGTGATGTCACTATGAGTTTGTATTATTACAAAGACATGTCCAATTTCAATTTCTACTAGTTCACAATGAGGATACAATTTCAAAGAAAGAATCTTAAGATCCAAAGACCATGAGTTTTTAGTCATAACTTGTGTGATATGCTGCCCTTAGGATATTTAAGGCCTTTAGTAAGCTTATATTCTGTTTTCAAACTCATAATAATTCAGGTATGACATATGATATCAGAAATTGACTCTGACATTATGAACATTGTGACATCCCATTGATAGACATCCAGACCATGGTTTCACATTGTGAACTCACAAATCTGTTAGGATTTCATCATTTTTGTGCCAACACATGACTTTGGTGACTACACAGCCCCTTTGTGAACTCATATCCTCATTGTGAATTAATGATATTTGAGAATCGACATGCCATTGTGACATTTCCAACCAATTGTGACAGCAAAAACCTATTAGAGTAGAAACACGTTGTAATCTATTAGCCATTGTGGTAGCACAATCCCTTGGTGACCCTACATTTCCATAGTAATATCACTAATCCACTGTGAAATTCCAATCCTCTCATACCCAATCCAGGTATGAAATTTGATACCCGAATCCAATGTGACATTTATATCATGGTGACATCACACTGATAGATAATATGAGCATTTGTCACATTCTGATAACATGCACATTAGGACTTCATCACTTTTGAGACAACGCATGCCTTTGGAGATATCACAGTCCCTTTGTGAGCTCATATACTCATTGTGAGTTGACAATTGAGATCACATGTGTCATTTTGATGTCACCAACCCATTGTGACATCACCTCTTATAAACTCATTACTAGTGTGGCATCACTAATTGTGGTATCAAAACATTTTTAAGTCATCATATTGCAACATCACATTGCCATAGTGATATCACTGTTCCATTGTGTTTTCAATAACCTAGTATGTCTTCATAGCATTTTAGAAAATTCAGGGCCTTTTATATTTGTCTTCTTCTGTGAACTCTTATCCTCATTGTGAAATAGTAGCAACTGAATTGGGCATGTGATTATGAGATGTGACTTCACAAAACTTTGATTTCATCACCAGTGTGAGATCACAAACCCATTGTGAGCTTTCATAGATATTTGACATCACTATCACATTGTAACATCCCAAACTTATTAGGACCTCTTAGCACCTTTGAAAAACACATGGCCTTTGTGACATCACAATCCTTTTGTTTAACTATACCCTCATTATGAACTGACAATTGATATCAGACATGCCATTTTAACATCATGAACACTTTGTGACAGCACCAGTGTGACATAACATTCTCATTATAACAGCATCAACTACTTTTGACATCAGAAAACTATGACAAGATAATATTATGAGATCACATTGTCATTGTGATGTTATAAACAGATTGTGAATGCCCATTTTTATTCTTTTTTGTTGTTGTAGTTGGTCATGGGACTTGAACTCTGGGCTTGGGTGCTGTCCCTACTCTACAGCTCTAGGCGAGCACACTATCACTCGAGCCACAGCACCACTTCTGGTTTTCTAGTGGTTTTTATTGGAGATAAGAGGCTCATGGACTTTCCAGCCTGAGGTGACTTTGAACTGCAATCCTCAGATCTCAGCCTCCTGAGTAGCTGGGATTACAGGCATGAGCCACCCATGCCAGGCTTTGTCATTCTATTTAAAATTTGACATGTGTGTTGATATCAGAAACATAATTGACCTCATAACCATTGTAACATCATAAATCAGCAGTGACATCAAATTGTCATTATGACACCATCAGCTCATTGTGACATCACCAAATGACAATGGCATCATAGCATGATAAATCACAGTGACATCGTTATGTCATAGACATAACAGTGTGAAGGCTTATTCTGTGAATTCATTCTATTTCAGAAACCCATTTGACCATATAACCATTGTGATATCACAATCCTTTGTGACATCACATTGCCATTGTGACATCATTAACCTGCTGTGCCATCACAAACCAGTCCTGTCCTTATAAGTTTTGTGACATTGTCATATGTTAGACCCTTAGTGAGCTCATAATCTATTTTCAATCTCATATTTCTGATATGACATGTGATATCAGAAATCCCCTGTGACAACATACTGCCAGATATCATGACCATTGTGTCAAATTGTGACATCACAAACCTGTGAGAACGGCATCACATTTGTGACAACATATGCCTTTGGAGACACTACAGTCCCTTTTTTAACTCATATATTCATTTCCAATTAATGACCATTGAGATCTGCCATCTGACATCATGAACCCATTGTGACATCACAAACTTATGGTGACCTCATCACGAGAATGGCATCAAGAAATAATTCTAGTATCAAAGCATTATTTTGACATGATATTGTGGTATTGCCGTTGTGATATCACTGTCCCATTGTGTTTTTACAAACCTATATGGCCACATCTCATCTTAGAAAATTCGTGGCCTTTGAGACTTCAAGCTCTTTCTGTGAACTCGTGTACTTATGACCTCTAAGACAAGGAGACAAACCGTGTAGTCACATTTAATATAATAAAACAATTTACAATAGCAAGAGGACTGAGATTACCTTATCCTGGCCTGGATAGCCAGGTCCAAAAGCAGCCTTGACCACCAAACCTGAGACCTCCAATGGGCAGCCCCACCCTTTCTTAATTGGTCTGCAAACCACCGGCCAAAAAATTATGATTTCCGAATCTCCAAACCTCAATGGGCAAGGCTTTTTACTTTTTCATTCCTCCCTCCTTCACTACAGACCTGTCCTTCCTTCCTGGTCGTTCCCTTTTTCCTTTCCACCATTTCCTTCTTCTCTTCAGGTCTCTCCAATCTCCACAGGCCTGCTCTACTCTGACCCAGTGACCATTTGCCAACCTTCTGCTCTCCCTCATCTTCCTCTCTTCTCAGGTTTTTTCCTTCCTGTTGTCTCATCACTTTCTTCCATCCGGGTAGCTCCCATTTTTATCCCCACTTCCAATGCTCTGAAAATGCAACCTATATGTAGGTTGTACCCTTCCTCACTCCAACGTGTCTCCTGCCTAACAATTTTTAATCGTCTCTTCCCAATCTGCCCAATGCTCAATCACTTCTTGACAGCTCACCATGTGAGGCCTGACACCTCCACCTTTGGCGGCATTCCCCATATTCTCCTGTGGGCCAGGCCAAGAATTTACAATGATTATAGGCTCCCACAGATAATTCTGGCAACACTGGTTATTACAGTATCCTATTAATGAATTAGAAGCAATTGAAGTTGTATATGTCATTGTTATATTAAAACTTGATGAGATATCACTAACGCATTGTGACCTCATCACAGCGGTGACATCACAAACTCATTGTGATATCACATTGCCATTGTGCCACCATGATCATATTGTGACATCCCAACCATTTTATGACCTCAGAAGCTTTGAAAGCATGGCCTTTGTGTCATCACAGGCCCTTTGTGTACCCATATCCTCATTTTGAGCTGAGATCAGAGATGCCATTTTAACATCGCAAAACTTTTGTGACATCATCACCAGTGTAACATTACATTGTCATTATGACACCATCAGACCATTGTGACATTATAAAACAACAATGACTTCATAGCATTATGACATCACATACTCATTGTGATGTCGCAGACACATTGGAATGCCTATTCTGTGATTTCATTCTATTTCAAATGTGGAAGGTGGGTTGATACCAGAAATAGATTGTGACAACATAACCATTATGACATCACAATACCTTGATGACACCACATTGCCATTATAATATCACTAACCCACTGTGAGATCACAAAACTGTCCTATCCTCATAAATGTTTTGACATGCTGCCAGTGTGATCTCTAGACTCCCTGAGCTAATAATTGTTTAATTCATAATACATCAGGTATGGCATGTGATATCAGAAATCCAGTGTGACATCACAACTACTGTGACATCACATTGCCAGATGTCATGAACATTGAGTCACATTGTGACATCTGTTAAGACTCATTACACTTGTGCCAACATATGCCTTCGGATACATCATTATCCCTTGTGAACTTATATATTCATTGTCAATTAGAGACCTAGCATGAGATTGTGACATCACCATCCCATTGTGAAATCACAAATCTATATGACCTCATCACCTATATGGCATTACCAACTATTTGTGACTTCAAAACAATACTATCTCATGTAATGGTAACTTTATATTGCCAATGGGATATCTCTGTCCCATCGCATTTCCACCAATCTATTATGTACTCATAATATTTTACAAAATTCATGGCCTTTCTGACTTCTAGCTCCTTATGTGAACTCCTATCTTCATTGTGATCTAGTAATATCACCATGTAATGGTGATATTACAAATTCATAGTGACATCACTATCGAAGTGTGACCTTATCCCCACTGTGACATCACAAACCCATTGTGACATCATAGTTCCACAGTGATATCATGATCACCTTGTGATATACCAAACCTGTTGTGACCTCTTAGCACCTTTGAAAAAGCACATAGTGTTTGTGACATCACAGTCCCTTTGGGTAATTATATCCTCATTGTGAGCAAAGGACAACTGATATCAGACAGGCCGTTTTACAATTACAAATGCTTTGTGACATCATCTCCAGAGTGAGATCACATTGTTGTTAGGATAACATCAGCCCATTGTGACATCCCAAAATGACAATGACATCATAGCATTATGTCGTCACATTATCCTTGTGAGGTCATAGAGACAATGTGATTGCCTATTCTGTGATTTAATTCTATCTCAAATGTGGGATATAGTTTGATTTCAGAAACCCATTGTGACCACATCACCATTGTAACAATACAATCCCTTTGCGACCTCATATTGACATTGTGATATCATTAATGCAACATAACATCACAAACCTGCCTTGTCCTCATAAATTTTGTAACAAGTGACTACCTTGACCTGGGCTGGATGCCCAGAGCTAAATTCAGCCTCAACCATGAACCCTCAGATCTCCAAACAGAAGCCCAGCCATTTGTTAACTGGTCTGCAAACAACCATCCCCCAAAATAATGATCTCCAAAACTCCACACTTCAAAGGACAAGGCTTTTTCCGTGCTCTTCATCCTCCTTCTCTCCAGACTTTTCCTACATTTCAGGTCTTTTCATTTTTTCCTTCCACCATACCCTTCTTCTCTTCAGGCTGCTCTACTCTTGACAGTCCTGCCCTGCCATATCCAGGTGGCCAGCTGCCATCCTTCACCTCCTGCTCTCCCTCAATTTCCACTCCTCCCAGGTCTTTACCTTCCTACAGGCTCATCACTTCTTTCCTTCCAGGCCTTTCCCCTTTTTCTCTCCTCTTCTGTTGCTCTGAACCTGCAGCCTATATATAGGCTGTGCCCTTCCCCCACTGCGATGTTTTCTGCATAACAGTTTTCAATCATCACTTCCCAAATGTTCATGCCCAATGACTTCTTGGTAGCTCACCATGTGGGGCTTGACATCCTATCTCCTTTAGCAGCATGTCCTGCCCCCTACAGTGACATGAAGCCACCCTCTCTGGTGGTCCAGACCAAGAGGCCGTGATGACTATCTGTTCCCGAGGATTATAAGGGCACTGCTGGTTTTTACCGTGTCCTCATGGTGGTCTAGTAGCAATAAAAATTGGACAAATAATTGTGATATTAAAAGTCGTGGCATAACTAATCCATTATGTTCTCATCACCAGTGTGACATCACAAACCCATTGTGACATCACATTGCTGGTTTGACACCAGGATCATATTGTGACATCTCAAATCTATTATGACCTCTTATATCCTTTGATAAAATACATAGCTTTGTGATATCTCATTCTCTTTGTGTGTACTCAAATCCCCACTGTGAAATATTGACAATTGAGAATCAGACAAAACATTTTAACATAAAAAACAGTTTGTGAGTTCATCACAATTGTGACATCACATTGAAATTTAGACAACATCTGCTCATTGGGAAATCACAAAACTAAAATGATATGATAGATTTAGATCTTCACATTGTCCTTGTGACATCATAGACACATTATGAATGTCTTTTCTGTGATTTCATTCTATTTAAAATGCGGCCTGTAGGTTGATATCATAAAGAAATCGTGAACTCATAACCATTGTGACATTACAATCCCTTTTTACATTACGTTGCCACTGTAATATCACAATAACCACATATCACAATATCACATAACACCCCTTCACATTACAAACCTATCCTGTCATCATAACTTTTGGGATATGCTGCAATTGTAATTCTTAGGACTTTTTGTCCTCAATATCTCTTGTTGACCTCATTAATTTTCATATATAACATTTTTTTAAATTAATTTTAATTTTAATGCTTTGTGAACATATTTTACAGAGGGGTTACAAATACATGGGCAAGATAATGAGTACATTTCGTATCAAGCATTGCAGCCTCCTCCTTTGTTTACCCTTCCCATCCCTTCCCAGCCTCCCCCCACCCCACCACCCACTCCCGCTCCCCCCCCCCCCACACCGAAGTTGTAAAGTTCATTTTTAACATGACAACTTGTACTTCTCATAGTTGCATCGGGTCCACCTGTATCCTTAACCGTCTTGTTTTTCCCCATCTCCTCCACAAATTATACCGACATCAAATATAGTGAAAGCAGGGGTTGTACTGTGGGTGAGGGACATACAAAGCTACCAGGAAATAATCTTATAAATGAGTTAGAAACAAATGCAAGAAAGAAAAAAAACATTTAAATATTTATCTAAGGGTTAATTTTCCTAACATCACATTATCTGACCTTTCCTGTTTGACTCATACATATAATAGATATTGCAAATAAGGGAAACCATGGACCTTTGTTTCTTTGGGCTTGGCTTACTTCACTTAATATAATTTTTTCTAAGCCATTCCATTTCCTAACAAATGGGGAAATGTCATTCTTTCTGATGGAGGCATAGAATTCCATTGTGTATATATACCACCTTTTCTTGATCCATTCATATCCTGAGGGGCATCTGGGTTGGTTACAGATCTTAGCTATGGTAAATTATGCTGCAATAAACATAGTTGTGCTGGTAACTTTAATGTGGTCTTGTTTGAAAACATTTGGATAAATGGCCAAAAGTGGGATTGCTGGGTCATAGGGGAGCTCCACGTGAAGTCTTTTCAGGAACCTCCATACTGCTTTCCAAAGTGGTTGAACAAGTTTACACTCCAACCAACAATGAAGTAAGGTTCCGTTCTGTCCACATGGCCTCCAGCATCTGTTGTTGTTAGAGATCTTGATTATAGCCATTCTAGCTGGGGTGAGGTGGTACCTCAATGTTGTTTTGATTTGCATTTCTTTTATGGCTAGCGAGGTTGAGTATTTCTTCATGTGTCTGTTGGATATCCTTCTTTCTTCCTCACAGAAGTTTCTCTTCAAGTCTTTAGCCCACTTATTTATTGGGCAGTTGTTTCTTTGAGGATTTGTTGTTGTGAGATTTAATTTTTTGAGCTCCAAGTACATTTTAGATATGAGACCCTTGACCGTTGTATGGCTAGTGAAGATCTTTTCCCAATCTGTGGGCTTTCTATTGATATTGCTAGCTATGTCCTTTGCCATGCAGAAGCTCTGCAACTTCATGCAATCCCATTTGTCCAAGCTTTCTTTGATTTGTTGTGTTTCCAGATCTATATTCCGAAAATTTCGGCCTGAGCCAAGGAGACCTAGGGTTTCTCCTATTCCATCCTGTAAAGTTTTCAGAGTGTCTGCTTTGACTTCAAGGTCTTTGAGCCATTTGGAGATGATTCTGGTGCACGGGGATATATAAGGATCTAGCTTGAGTTTTCTACAAGTAGTTAACCAATTTTGCCGGCACCATTTACTGAAGAGGCTGTCTTTCTACCATTCTATTGTTTTAGCTCCCTTCTCAAAGATTAGCTGGCTATAGGTCTGTAGGTTAATTTCTGGGTTTTCAATTCTATTCCATTGGTCCTGAGGTCTGTTCTTATGCCAATACCAAGCTGTTTTGATTACTATGGCTTTATAGTAGAGTTTGAAATTTGGTATTGACATTCCTCCAGCAGTGTTCTTTCCGTTGAGGAGCGTTTTTGCTATTCGGGGTCTTTTATTGTCCCATATGAATTTTTGGATTGCCTCTTCTATTTCCTTGAAGAATGAGGGTGGAATTTTGATAGGTATCACGTTGAATTTGTAGATAGCCTTGGGAAGTATTGCCATTTTCACGATGTTAATCTTTCCAACCCAGGAGCATGGGAGGTTTTGCCATTTTCTAAGTTCTGTTTTGATTTCCTTTTTCAAGATTTTAAAGTTTTCATCATAGAGGCCCTTCACTTCTTTGGTTAAGTTAATTCCTAGGTATTTTATTTTTTGTTGGGCTATTACAAATGGAGTTGCTTTCCTAATTTCAGCCACACTTTTCTCATTGTTGGCATACAGAAAAGCCATTGATTTTGGGGGGTTAATTTTATACCCTTCTATTTGCCAAAGTTTTGAATCAGCTTGAGTAATTTGGGAGTGGAGTCTATGGGAATCTTTAAATATAAGATCATGTCATCTGCAAAGATGGAGAGTTTTATTTCTTCTTTCCCTATTTGGATCCCCTTTATGTCTGCATCTTGTCTTATTGCGGTAGCTAGGCATTCTAATACTAGATTGAAGAGAAGTGGAGAGAGTGGACATCCTTGTCTTGTTCCTCAGTTAAGAGGAAATGGTTTAGTTTTTCACCATTAAGTATAATGCTGGCTGTAGGTTTGTCATATACAGCCTTTATTGTATTGAGGAATGTTCCACGGATTCTTATTTTTTCAAAACCTTCATCATAAAGGGGTGTTGGATCTTGTCGAATGCTTTTTCTGCGTCTATTGAGATAACCATGTGGTTCTTATTCTTGCTCCCCTTGATGTGATGAATAATATTAATTGATTCGCACATATTGGGTCAGCTTTGCATCCCTGAAATGAATCCTGTTTGATCGTGGTGTATGATTTTTTGGAAGAATTGTTGAAGTCGATTGGCCAAAATTTTGTTGAGAAGTTTTGCATCAATGTTCATCAAAGAAATGGGTCTATAGTTCTCTTTCTTTGATGAGTCCCTGCCTGGTTTTGGGATGAGGGTTATGATGGCTTCCTAGAATGTCTTCGGTAGTGGACGTTCTCTTTCAATTTCATTGAAGAGTTGGAGGAATATTGGTGTGAGCTCTGCTTTGAAGGCCTTGTAAAATTCCGCTGTAAATCCATTTGGTCCTGGACTTTTCTTAGCTGGGAGGTCTCTTATTGCTGTTTCTATTTCAATGCTTGAGATGGGCCTGTTAAGATGGTTTAACTCATCTTGGTTTAGTTTTGGCATGCCAATATTTTCTAGGAAAAGGTCCATTTCTCTCAAGTTCTCAAACTTATGAGCATAAAGTTTTGTGAAGTATTCCCTTATAATGTTCTGAATTTTGGTTGTTTCCGTGGTGATGTTTCCATTCTCATCTCTGAGTTTATTTATTTGGATGTGTTCTCTTCTTTTTCTGATAAGATTGGCTATGGGGTCTGTCAATTTTGTTAATTTTCTCGAAGAACCAACTCTTTGTTTTGTTGATTCTTTGTATAGTTTTTTTGGGATTCTAATTCATTTAATTCTGATTTAATTTTAATTATTTCTTTCTGTCTACTGGATTGGGGTTTATCTTGTTGCTCTTTTTCAAGGAGGTTTAGATGTGTCATTAAATTGTTGCTTTCAGATCTCTCCAATTTCTTGATGTAGGAGCTCAGAGGTATAAACTTGCCTCTGAGTAATGCCTTTGCTGTGTCCCAGAGGAGCTGGTAATTTGTGTGCTCATTTTTGTTGAATAGCATGAACATTTGAATTTCCGTTCTAATCTTTTCCAAGACCCACTCGTGATTCAGCAGTGTGTTGTTCAGCCTCCATATGTTACCGGACTTTCTTTGGTGGCTTTTGGTGTTGAGTTCTAATTTTATTCCGTTTTGGGCCCAGAGAATGCAAGGGATAACTTCAATGTTTCTGAATTTGGACAAGTTTGCTTTGTGGCCTAAAATGTGGTCTATTTTAGAAAATATTCCATATGCTGCTGAGAAAAACTTGTATTTTGATGCTGTTGGGTGAAATGTTCGGTAGATGTCTGTTAAATCTAGTTGATCTATGCAGCTGTTTAGATCTGCGGTTTCTATGTTGAGTTTTTGCGGAGTTGGTATATCTAGTGGGGAGAATGTTGTGTTAAAATCCCCAACAATAAATGTCATTGGAACTATGTGGGATATGAGGGAAAGTAGTGTTTCTTGGATAAATTTGGGTTCTCCATTGTTTGGCGAATAGATATTTAGAATTGTAATATCCTCCTGAAGGAGAGATCCGTTAATTAGTATGTAGCGACCTTCTTTATCTTTTCTCATGAATTTTAATTTGAAGTCTATTTTATCTGATATTAGGATTGCATCTCCCGCCTGTTTATGGGGGCCGTTTGCTTGGTAGATTTTGTTCCAGCCTTTAATATTTAAAATGTGTTTGTTTTTACAGGCAAGATGTGACTCCTGATAGCAGCAGATTGAAGGATCTTGTTTTTTAAACCAACTAGACAGTCTATTTCGCTTAATTGGAAAGTTATGTCCGTTAACGTTAATAGATAGGACTGAGAGGTATTTGGGAGTTCCTGCCATGTTATCCACTTTCTTGGGGGATGCGAAAACTGGGTTCTTCCTATGGTTCTTGGATTCTCAGTTTGGGTGCAGGTTCTTGGCCTTTATTGTGGTCTTGTTGGTTTTCTATGTGTAGGACATCTTTAAGCATCTTTTGTAGGGCTGGTTTGGTGGAGATGTATTGTTTCAATGTTTGTTTGCGATGGAAGGTTTTTATATGGCCTTCAGTTATGAAGGAGAGTTTAGCTGGGTACAGTATTCTTCTTTGATAGTTGTTTGCTTTTAGGGCATGGCATACATCATTCCAGGCTCTTCTTGCTTTGATTGTCTCTGCTGAGAAATCTGAGGTGATTCTAATTGGTTTCCCTTTATCGGTGATTAATCTTTTCTCTTTGACAGCTTTAAGGATCCTTTCCTTGGTCTGAGTTGATCCTGTGTGGATTATAATGTGACGGTGGGATGTCCTATTCTGGTCTGGTCTATTTGGGGTTCTAAAAGTTTTTGTATCTGAATAGGCCTATCTTTTTGCATGTTTGGGAAGTTCTCTGCTAGGATCCTGTTAAACAAATTTCCTAGACCATTAATTTCTGTTTCTAGGTGCACTTCTACTCCCATTATCCTTAGATTAGGCCTTCTGATGGTGTCTTCCAAGTGTTGGATAGATCTATCATATTTCTTGGATTTGTCTTGGATGGTTGTATGTTCTTTCTCTATAATATCTAGGCTATCTTCAGTCCCGGAGATTTGATCTTCTGCATGGTCTAACCTGCTGTCAAGACTTTTGCATCTTTTTTCTTTGCCTTTTCTCCCTCTGCCCTGAAGGGTTGAAGTATGTTTTGGGATGGAAGGAAATGAGGTACTTGGACTCAATTTGAAATTAAGTCCTAGGAGTTTGATCTCAGTAGGTGGGGCCTGGGCCTCTGGGGTGCTGGGGGGGAGGGGTGGCCTTCCCTCCTCTGCTTCCTGAGCAGGAGTGAGGACGTCAGGCTTCTACTCACGCCGAGTCTTGTTTCCTGGGTTGTCTCTGGTCTGTGTACTGCAGGATGAAGATGTCTGCTCCTTGTCGGTTCTTGCTGGTTTTGAGTAGAATCCACTCGCCCGCTGTGTCTGGCTCCTTCGTCCCGGACTCTCTGTGGCTCAGGTATGGCGCCTGCGGTCACAGCTGCCACCGCTGTCGCTGCTGCAGCAGCTGCTGGCAAGAGCTCAGATCTGTCTCCTTGCCTGGATTTTCCCTCTCTGGCCTGACTCTCTGTCCTGTGATGGCACACTTGGTGTGATTCTCTGGCTTAGGACTGTTCACTGGAACTCTAAAACTGTTTCTATGTGAGAGCTTTTTTAGACTCCAGCTCCTCCTCCATCTTCCCAGGTCTGACTTTCTTATCTTCAAGTACAGTGATCTTCTCCTTCATCCACATCGCTGCAGATTTACCCAGATCCTGAGTTCAAATTTAAAGCCTGGAAGATTAAACATCACGAATTGCAAGCCAGGGAGCTCAATTTTTTATTTTACTTTTCTCAGTATGGGCTTGAATTCAGATTGTGGCAATTCTGCCTCAACTTGGATCACCCTAGGCTGGGGTGCAGCCACTAGACCTACATCTGCTTCTGGGATCCTAGACCCTCAGGTCTTTCAGGGAAAACAATGCACAGAAATAATGTGGCCTTTTTATATTTTCTTCCTTTGTACGGTGACCCTCATGGGTCTGAATGACACTGTTGCAAAAGGTACTTCACCTTGCAATGCTGAAGGCTGCCAGACTATCTGGGAAGCCATAGGACCACGTGGCAACATAGGCCCTGATTTCGAAACGCCCTCCTAACACCAACAATGGCAGGAGATACTAAGAAAATTGTTCCCAACCATAAGAAGAACAATGGAATGTTATCAATGTCAATGTTCAATGAGTTGTTCATGAATGATGCTACTATAAATTTAGGCAGCATCATTTCAGGAGGCTTATTGATTTTTATTTAATATTTATGAAGCATAAAAAGGATATTATTACCTACAGGAATGCAATAATTTCAGGACACTGGTTGATTTCACTAATAGTATGAGGATGAAAACAATAACATTAATTACATGGACGCATGATTAAATACCCAGGAATTGGTAGGAATGTAGTCTATATAACTGAATAATATATAGACATCTTTAACACTCTATATAAATACATATTTATTAGCGTACTTCCATCTGCATGTCAATCTGTTCTTATTTTGCTAACACCTGGGGTTTGATCTCAGGTCCTGGGAGTAGCCTTTCAGCTCAATTTGCCCCAGGATGGCGTGCTGACACTCACCCATTCATGAATTGGGCCTTGTAGGCTTGTAGGCCGTGAGTTTAGTTGCCAGCACTCCCCAAAAATGAATTGTGGAGTAAGAAGTTGATGGTGACACATGTTTCCTTTTCTGTGAAAGTCCTTAGTGTCAGGTATGAAGTGGAATACATATGCAGACCTATATCTTATATAATCAATGTTTTATTTGCCATAATAGTCAAAATAAATGGTCAATACATGAATAAAACAAACAAATAAAATAACTGCACTGAATGCAATATGGAGTCAACATATGTATGTAAATATGAATCATATATGTAAATTGTACATGAATAGGATGTTTTCTAGTGGTGGAGATCTATTTCAGGCCTAAAGAACAGACTTGAATTTCTTGACTTCAAGGAGCCCAGCTTCCCCTTCCCACACAGTGCAACAGACTTACCAAGACCATAGGTTCCAATCCCAGTCCTGGCAGAAAAACGGCACCTTTATATTATGTAATAGTATAGTAATTCATAGGTATTTCATTATGTCTCCATTTTATGAATGTGATTGTTTAAATCCTGCATAAAGCATGAACTAACATTGATCTGTGTCCTATAAAATAATTCTATATAATTTTATCCTAGAATCATTCAAGAACTGCTCTTTCAATCATGACATACATCATATTCCATTGGTAATCATATGGACAGGAATTAGATTCTTAGGATCTCCTTCCATTTTGAGGTGGCTGGACCAGGACTCCAACTGTGGGCTATAGCTCCCACCACTTAAACCCGAGGATAGGGAACTCATCAGTCTGTCCAAGAACACCAGTAAGACCAATGATTAGGCAGGCACCAGTGGCCCTCAACAGTCTTCCTTGATATTTACAAGGCTGTGATGGGAGGATCATGGTCGAAATCACCCTAGGCAGGAAAGTATAACTTCAGTGCCAACAAAGCCAGAATCCCTGTGGCTCCAGTGTGGAAGGCCAGCCTTGAGCAAAAGCAGCTCACAGACTGTGCCATATCTTCAGTTTACGGTCTGGGACTGGGAACAAACAACCATACACAATGATCTGTGCAGCCATGTGGCTAAAGCAGGTCACCCTCTTGTCTCCAACTGAATTGGACATTGTTCCCTGGGAAAAGGGCGGGGGAGCTGCTATCTTCTTGACTCTGCCCATGCTATTTGCATCACCGGATTCTGGCCACACCCCCATTCTTTCATTGTTCTTTCTGACCAATGAGATACAAGAATGGTGGCCACGCCCACATTCCATGCTGCCTGGTAGCACCAGGATTCCCTCTGTTAGTTTACACCACTACCAGCAGTTGAGGAAGGTATAGATGGCTGAGTGGTGAGAAGAGACTCAAGGCCACTGGAATATAGAAGGAAATTGAGATGCCTTCCTAGTCCCCAGCCCTCTCCCCGCCTTCCCAAGGTTCAGAATTTCAAACATCAGGCAATGGCACCCAGCCAGGCTGTGTAAATCCCCAACCTGGTCCCTGGCCTTGGTTCTCTGAGGCCATGTGTCTGCAATGCCACTGCCATTCCCGCTCGCCCCACCTGAAGCAGCCTCAAGCAACTTCTCCCAGGAGCACAAGTGAGTGGCTGCCCCAAAACCACCCCTACCCCAGGTCAGACACCCCTCTGAGGCCACCAAGACCCGCTACTTGTTTCCTGTCCCTGGCTCTGAGGAGCCACCTTTCTGTTTTGGGCATTTCTGAAACAGAGCCTCTATATGCTCTGGCTGGGCTGGATTGATGTCCTCCTATCTGTGACAGGTTTGCTCCACCAGGCCTGGTCATCTGTAGTTGGGGTGGTAGACATGTAGCAACATGCACAGTCATCAATTTAGATGGATTATCTCAAACATTTCGTCCACAGCAGCCGATTCTTTTTTTTTTAATTGTGAAAATACTGTCCAGAGCGGTTAAAATTACATGGGCAAGATATGAGTACATATCTTATCAAGCATTGTAGCCTCCTCCTTTGTTTCCCCTTCTCATCCCATCCTCCTCCCACACCCGTACCCGACCCTCCCCCTCTCCCCACCAGAGTTGTCAAGTTCATTTTCGACATACCACTTCTACGTCTCATTGTTGCAATGGGTCCAACTTCAATCCCTATTTCAACGATTTGTTTTTTCCCTTCCCCTCCATAAATTATAACAACATCAAATACAGTGAAAGCAGGGAATATACCGTGTGGGAGGGACATAAAAAGCAACAAAGAAATAATGTTATGAATGTACTAGTAACAATAGTATGAAAGAAAAAAAATTGAATAGATATCATAGGCTTCTTTCACTAACATGAATTTATCTGAACTTTTATGCTTGACTCAGATATATACTAGTTATTGCAAATAAGGGAAAACATGGGACCTATGTTTCTTTGGTTCTGGCTTACTTCACTTAATATAATTTTTTCCAAGTCTTTCCATTTCCTAACAAATAGAGCAATGTCATTCATTCTGATGGAGGCATAGAATTCCATTGTGTATATATATAACCCATTTTCTTGATCCATTCATCTACCGAAGGGCATCTGGGTTGCTTCCATATCTTAGCTAAGGTAAAAAAAAAAAAGGCTGCAATAAACATAGTTGTGCTGGTAGCTTTAGTGTGGTCTTCTTTGTAAACATTTGGGTAAGTGCCCAAAAGTGGGATTGCTGGATCATAGGGGAGCTCTATGTTGAGTGCTTTGAGGAACCTCCATACAGCTTTCGAAAGTGGTTGAACAAATTTACACTCCCACCAACAATGCAGTAAGGTTCCCTTCTGTCCACATCCCCTCCAGAAGCTGTTATCAGTGTTCTTCATTATAGCCATTCTAACTGGGCTGAGGTGGTATCTCGATGTTGTTTTGATTTGCATTTCTTTTATGGCTAGAGAGGTTGAGCATTTCTTCATTTGTCTATTGGCCATCCTTCTTTCCTCTTCAGAGAAGTTTCTCTTTAAGGCTTTAGCCTTATTTATTGGGCAGTTGTTTCTTTGAAGATTTGTTGTTGGGGGATTTAATTTTTTGAGTTCCAAGTATATTTTAGATATGAAACCCTTTTCCTTAGTATGGCTAGTGAAGATTTTCTCCCAATCCGTGGGCTTTCTATTGATCTTGCTAGCTATGTCCTTTACCATGCAGAAGCTCGGCAACTTCATGCAATCCCATTTGTCCAACTTTTCTTTGATTTCTTTTGTTTCTGGGTCTCTATTAAAAAAAAAATTCAACCTGTGCCAAGGAGACCTAGGATTTCTCCTATTCCATGCTGCAATGTTTTCAAAGTGTCTGCTTTGACTCCGAGGTCTTTGATCCATTTGGAGTTGATTCTGGTGCAGGGTGATATATAAGGATCTAGCTTTAGTTTTCTACAAGTAGTTAACCAATTTTGCCAGCACCCTTTACTGAAGAGGCTGTCTTTCTTCCATTCTATTATTTTAGCTCCCTTATCGAAGAGTAGTTGGCTCTATGTCTGTAGGTTCATTTCTGAGTTTTCAATTCTATTCCATTGGTCCTGAGGTCTGTTCTTATTGCAGTACCAAGCTGTTTTGATTACAATTGCTTTGTAGTAGAGTTTGAAATTTGGTATGATATTCCTCCAGCACAGTTTTTTCTGTTGAGGATCGTTTTGCTATTCGGGGTCTTTTATTGTCCTCGATGAATTATTGGATTGCCTCTTCTATTTCCTTGAAGAATGAGGTTGGAATATTGATAGGTATCGCACTGAATTTGTAGAGATCCTTGGAAAGGATTGCAATTTTCACGATGTTAATCTTTCAAACCCATTAGCATGGGAGTTTTTGCCACTTTCTAAGATCTCTTTTGATTTCCTTTATCAGGTTTTTAAAATTTTCATCATAGAGTTCCTTCACTTCTTTGGTTAAGTTAATTCCTAGGTATTTTATTTTTTGTGGGGCTATTACGAATGGAGATGCTTTCCTAATTTCAGCCACACTTTTCTCATTGTTGGTATACAGAAAAGCCATTGATTTTGGGGGGTTAATTTTATACCCTGCTACTTTGCCAAAGTTTTGAATCAGCTTGAGTAATTTGGGAGTGGAATCTATGGGATTCTTTAAATACAAGATCATGACATCTGCAAAGACGGAGAGTTTTACTTCTTCTTTCCCTATTTGGATCCCCTTTAGGTTTGCATCTTGTCTTATTCCTGTAGCTGGGCATTCTAATACTAGATTGAAGAGAAATGAAGAGAGTGGACATTTTTTTCTCGTTCCTGAGTTAAGAGGAAATGGCTTTAGTTTTTCACCATTAAGTATAATGCTGGCTGTAAGTTTGTCATATATAGTCTTTATTGTATTGAGGAAAGTTCCATGGATTCCTAATTTTTCCAGAACCATCATCATAAAAGGGCATTGGATCTTGTCAAATGCTTTTTCTGCATCTATTGAGATAACCAGGTGGTTCTTATCTTTGCTCCTGTTGATGTGATGAATTATATAATTGATTTGCATATATTGACCCAGCTTTGCATCTCTGAAATGAATCCTGTTTGATCATAGTGTAGAAATTTTTGGATGAATTGTTGAAGTTGATTGGCCAAAATTTTGTTGAGAAGTTTTGCATCAATGTTCATCAAATAAATGGGTCAATAGTTATCTTTCTGTGATGTGTCCCTGCCTGGTTTGAGCATGAGGGTTGTTATGGCTTCATAGAATGAGTTCAGTAGTGAACTTTCTCTTTCAATTTCATTGAAGATTTGGAGGAGTATTGGTGTGAGCTGTGTTTTCAAGGGCTTATAAAATTATGCTGTAAAGCCATCTGGTCCTGGGATTTTCTTAGATGGGAGGTGTGTTATTGATGTTTCATTTTCAATGCTTGATATGGGCCTGTTAAGATGGTATAACTCATCTTGGTTTAGTTTTGGCATGTCAATATTTGCTAGGAAAAGGTCCATTTCTGCCAAGTTCTCAAACTTATTAGCATAACGTTTTGAGAATTATTCCCTTATAATGTTCTGAATCTTGGTTCTTTCTGTGGTGATGTTTCCATTCTCCTCTCTGAGTTTATTTATTTGGGTGTGTTCTCTTCTTTTTCTGATAAGATTTGCTAAGAGTCTGTCAATTTTGTTAATTTTTTGGAAGTAACAAATCTTTGTTTTGTTGATTCTTTCTATGATTTTTTTTGGATTGTAATTCATTTAATTATGATTTAATTTTAATTATTTCTTACCATCTACTGGATTGGGGATCATCTTGCTGCTCTTTTTCAAGGAGATTCAGATGTCTCATTAAATGGTTGGTTTCAGATCTCTCCAATTTGTTGATGTATGAACTCAGAGCTATAAACTTGCCTGTGAGTACTGCCTTTGCTGTGTCCCAAAGGAGCTGGTAATTTGTGTGTTCATCAACATTTGAATTTCTTTTCTAATCTCTTCCATGACCCACTCGTGATTAAGCAGTGTGTTGTTCCAGTGTGTTACAGGATTTTCTCTGGTGGCTTTTCCTGTTGTTTTAATTTCTTTTCCCTTGTGGCCTGAGAGAATGCAAGGTATTACTTCAATGTTTCTGAACAGAGATAAAAAAAAGTTCACACACATATACCCCAAAAATAAAAATTATGAGAGGAAGATAAAAATTAATGGAAAGAAAATTAAAGTTAAAAATTAAAAAAAAATCTTTTAGAATAAAAGTTATAAAAGGTACAAGAAAAAAGTTCTTTGATTTTTTTGTGGGGGATGGGAAGATCCTGTATCTCCCTTGTGTTCTTAACCTGTCTCTTGTTGGAGGCTCTGGTCTACTTGTGTTTGATTTTCCTGTGGCTTGAATGGTTTCTTAAGTCAGTTTGACCAGGCAGAAAAATCACAGCAGACGATTCTTGACCACAGGTGAAGCTCTGGGTAGGTTCGTAACAATCAGACCTCATTCTCCTCACAGGACAATTGTGAGGAAACAAGGGATTTATACAGAGGGATCTCTGGAGCATGGCTAGGAACAGAGGGAGCAGTCTTCAGATAAGGTTCTCGGCAATTCTGTGAGGAAATGACAGGAAGATAGCCAGAAAGGGCTCAGGCGGGGCCTGTTATTAATTGTGCAACAGATGTGGGATTATGAAACAAAACATGGCTCTCTCTCATCATTACCCTATCCCCATGAGGAAGAGGATCCTTCACTGTGTTGAGTTTTGCAGCTGGAGCTACCAAGGCAGAGAGAATCCAGGTGACCTACTTATGACTTCAACTTCAGAAGAAGCTCTTCCTGACTTTGCTACCATGCTCCCTAGGACAATGGGTGCAATTCAGTCTGCTTCTTGTGGTAGGAAGTCCACTTCTTGTCAGTCGTGGGGCTAGAACTCTAGGCATGGGCGATGGTCCCAAGAGCCTCAGCAAAAGGCTAGTGTTCTACCACTTGAACCCACAACACTACTTCTGATTTTCTGGTGGTTCTTTGGAGATAAGAGTCTCACAGACGTTCCTGCCTTGGCTGGTTATGAACCATGATCCTCATACCTGTGTAGTTAGGATTAGAATTCTGAGCCACTGACACCAGACTTAATTGTAATTCTGACTTATTTTCTATCTCTCTTTCAAACGAACTGGTCGAATGGGTTCTGGAGGAGGGGGCCCGGCATCCCAATGTGGCTGGAACCCAAGGTTGGCCCTCTCATTCTGGAGGTTGGCTGTGGGTCAGGAGCTGTCTCCTCAGCTTGTTGAAACAGCTCCATGAGATAAGCCCTTCTGTTCCCTGGCTAGACCGTAACAGTTATTCATTGTCCATCCAGCCTTACTGGACTTATTGTATTGTATTGTTTTCTACATAATTTTCTAGCACCTGGCCAAAATTATGATACATAGTTACAGAATGAAAATGTAATGCCATCTTAAGAAAGTTATTTAGGGCTCTGGGAATGTGGCTTCATGGTACCGTGATTGCCTAGCATCCATGAAACCCTGGGTTCAATTCCTTAGTAACACACACACACACACACACACACACACACACACACACACACACACACACACAAAAGCACTGGAAGTGGTGCTGTGCCTCAAATGATAGAGAGATAGCATTGAGCAAGAAAAAAAAACTCAGGAAAATTCCCTACCCCTGAGTTTATGCCCCTCTACTGGCAAAAAGAACAAAAACAAATCAAATCAAAACAAAACAAAAATATTCAGTTAGTAAATGCAAAATAAATAACCCACACTTGGAATATATAATTGCTCCTTCCATACTGACACCTGACAACAGTTCCTAATTCATGTACTTTACTTATATGAGGATACTGTGTTGAAAAAAGTCTCATTCATTAAGTCATAGCAATTAATTCCAGGGTTGTGCTTAGATATCAGGTAAAGTTTAATTCTGGAAATTCAACCATTCCAAGATTTGTGTCCTCACTGCTAATCACAAAGAGAATGGTAGGCTATGTGTGATTTTGAAATCTTTTTGGTCAGTTATGGCACCAAAAATGCAGAGGCTAATTAATAGTTGTGAAAGAAAATAAGGAATAACTCCAGATAGAAGGAATAAATGATAGTAATTAAGGTATACCAGAAACTGTTCTTGAGAACCATTTTTGGTTATTGTAGAACTAGTTGTCAGCTAGGCTTTTCCTCATTGCCTTTAGCATTCTAAATCTCTTAGGCTAGCTCTTAATCTCTGTGTGATAAATGTATCTCCTTCTATGCTATTCTTTCATACCTTATCTCCTTTGCTTTCTAAAAATCTTATTCTTTCTATATTTCTCTATGAACATTTCCTGATACTAAATACACCTATACAGATGGCAGAGGATGCTAATGAAAGGGTCCCATAGCTCATCAGTCATTAATGTAACAAAATGGAAAAGAGGACATATTTATTGCTACTTCAATTTTTCTGAAATGCTGCAATATCATGTGGTTAAAATTTCCATTCTTTGTCTACACAGTGTCATTCAGTGCACATAAATGCAAATATGAGCCAGGTGCTGGTGGTTAACTCCTGTAATCCTAGATACTCAGGAGGTTGAGACCAGAGGATTGTGGTTCAAAGCCAGCCTGGTCAGGAAAGTCCATGAGACCCTAACCTTCAATTAACCACCAGAAACCCAGAGGTAGTGCTCTAGCTTAGCACCCAGGATCAGAGTTCAAGCCCCACAACCAACAAAAAAGGTGAAATATGACTTTAAGTTTCCCCAAAAGGAATGACAAGTTCAATAATCTTCCCACACAAAAAAATTCCAAAATGATTCAGTGCACCTACTTTTGCTGAGTTATGTTATGGATTCTTTTCTGGACATATGTTCTAAAAACAAATCATTTAACTAAGGATACAGGTGGACCCATTTCAACAATGAGATGTACAAGTCGTTATGTCGAAAAACGAACTTTACAACTTTGGTGGGGGGGAGGATTGAGTATGGGGAGGGGGGAATATGGGAAGGCATGGGAAGGGGAAACAAAGAGGAGGCAACAATGATTGATAAGAAATGTACTCGTTATCTTGCCCATGTAATTGTAAATCCTCTGTACGGTATGCTCACAATAATAAAGAAAGAAAAAAATTTGTAAAATATTAGCTTTACAATAAACTTCATCTAATATTTCTCGTTTGAAAAGAGAAGTCTATATAGTTGATGTCACTTGGCTTTCTTACTATCTTAGTTTAAAGCCAAACCAGGCAGGAGACTCTGCCAAACTCTTATTTGTAATTGCACAGCAAAAAAGCCAGAAGTGGAGTTTTGGTTCAAGCAGTAGAGTACTAGCTTTGGGGGTAGGTGAGCAGGAAAGAAAACTGTTCAGGGACAGGGTCCAGCCTCTGGGTTCAAGCCCCAGAACCAACACATGCTAAACACAAAAGCAAACAAAAAACCAGATATTTCATTGGGACCCTCCTTAAAGGAGTATTGGTCTGAGAAGTGGCTCCTTTTGCTGATCATACGCACTGGATGTTTTTTGGAATCCTTATTGCTCTGGAGAACTCAGGACCAAACTAAAGTAATTGATAACTGACTCCTGCAACAAAAGAATCATCTCAGGGGTGAAATATCCATCCAAAAAACACTATAAAACATCCATGTCTTTGTTTCTTTGCAGTAGAATATTTTTGGGGTCCAGTCTTGGGCCTGAACTCTGGGCCTGGGCGCTTTATCTCAGCTCTTCAACTCAAGGCTAGCGCTCTACCACTTGAGCCACAGCACCACTTCTGGCTTATTTTTGCTTATGTGGTGCTGAGGAACCTAACCCAGGGCCTCAGGCATGCAAGGCAAGTGCTCTACCACAGAGCCAATTTCCCAGCCCCTGCAGAAGAACATATTTAAAACAACGTTATTTCCTTTTGTTCTATGCTGGCCATCAAATGGCACATTATATCTTTTTGTAATACTCTCAACTAGAAGTTTACAGAAAAATTATATATAAGTAAAAACACACACTAGAAAAAGTCAGGGACAGAGTTTCCTTCAAGCCTTCATATTCTCTTCTTTTACAGTAAAAAGGAAAGCACAAGTTAACTTGAACTTTGTCAATCCTCTATGTTCCATTCCTCTACTGAGATCAGTTTCCACATCCAGTAACAGTTACTTCCAGAAACAGTCTATGGTGCTGCTTGAGGTATAATGAATGATTTCTGGCTTCACCGAAATAATACAAGAACAAATTTGGACCTGATGTAACACGTATTTCAGAGACAACTTAGTAAAGAGAAAATATGAAATTTATATTTCTTATAAATACATTATTCATGAGTATATTGAATTCAAAATTTGGAAATTCTCTGTAAATTAAGGCGAATTTTAAAGAGGAAGAAGGTTCTCAGATCATTTTTTTGTGAGTGTATGTGCTGCACATTATTTCCCAAGTGTACATAAATTTGTTAACTCGTGTTAACTATAGCAATAATAAGAGAAAGAGAAATTTTGTGTTTAAAAATAAGGGTTCAATACACTATAGAAGACTCCACAATTAAGACCACCTTGAAACAATAAAGCCAAGTCCAGTATGTAGATTTATGAGAGTGATATAGAGAAAGCATTATTCCTACGTGGAACAGGAAGTATGAGGCCACTCCCTTCCTAATCACACTTGCTAATGACACAACTTTGTAGAAATTGGAATGGAAGAATAATTCTGTTTCCAATGCAAGTCAGATATAAGAGCATGGATTTAATAAGGAAAAAATTCCATCTTGAGAGAGCAGGGATTATACTAGCCATCAACTGGTGGATAAGATCACATTTTTTTCTTTCCTGTACTTATATATTTTTTGTTGGTGGTGGTCTTGGCACTTGAATTCTGGGCCTGGGCACTGTCCCTCTGCTATTCCGCTCAAGGTTAATGCTCTACCACTTTAGCCACAGTGCGGCTTCCAGTTTTCTTGCAGTAAATTGGAGAAAAGAGTCTCCTGGACTTTCCTACCTGGGCTGGCATTGAACCCCAATCCTCAGATCTCACCACCACCCAGCTTAGGATCACATTTCTAACAGTGTACATTCAGCATATGTAATGTGTATGTTCATCTATCTTTATATGAATTCTTGAGTTAAAAATCTGGGCTACAGCTTAGACTTTACACTCACAAAAATGTTTGTAGTTTAAAAGATGTTTCGGCTGGATAAATGAAACCTAAGTATGTAAAGGAGTCTGGGAAGTTCAGATTGCATCCAGCCTGGGCAGAACAGTGTTTGAGACACTATTAACCAGCCAAAAGCTAGATTGGAAGAATGGCTCAGGTGATGGAATAACAGGCATGAGCAAGAGTGATGAATAAGAACTTGAGGCTTTTGCATACATACATATAAACATACACATACACACAGAGGCACTTATATGTGCACACACATATACACAAATGAAGCAACTCTCAGAATATGTAGAAAAGTTAGAAAACAATAGAAAGTATGCCTGAGTAAGACTAGAATCAAGTGATAATTTTTAATATTAGAAAGACCTCCAGTGAACTTTCTTCAAAAAAGTTTGAGAATATTACATAAGTAGGGACCAGAGATAGTAAGAGAGTCAAGTAATCAATATTAAAGGGATTGGATCCATGGAGGAATGAATCAGAGACCCGGCAGGTGCATTTGAAAATGTTCATACCCTGTATCAAATGTTAGAACATCTTTGAAAATAGTGCAAGAACAGTCTGAGAAGTCTAGTGGATAATATCACTGGAGAAGTTCAGAATTGATAGTCTGTATCTAGATTAAATAAACCAAGAATGGGCTGGGAAGGTGGCTCAGTGGTAGAGCGCTTGCCTTGCACGCATGAAGCCCTGAGTTTGATTCCTCAGCACCACATAACAAAAAGAAAAAAGCCGGAAGTGGCTCTGTGGCTCAAGTGGTAGGGCACTAGCCTTGAGCTGAAGAGCTGAGGGACAGCATCCAGGCCCAAAGTTCAGGCCCCATTACCTGACCCAAAAATAAATAAATAAACAAACAAACAGATAAATAAATAAACCAAGAAACTATGGTGGGGCAATGTGATACAAGCCTTGAATTCTAGCACTCAAACTGACAGGAGATCAGAGACTGGAATTACTACTGATACCTTCCCTGGACCAGGTAGTATAATTTTGTCTTAATAAAACAAACCAAACAAGAAAGGAATACACAGTTGGAAATTTGGGCTAATTTCTTCATTATGTTTTGAGAAGCCAAGTTTTCTATTGAAATACAACTGGTATATAATCCTCAGTTGTGTTTTATTTTATTTTTTATTTTTTAACTCTTTTTTTAATTTTTTTTTTTTTTGGTTCCAGTTGTGGGGCCTGAACTCTGGGCTTGGGCACTGTCGCTCATCTCTTCAGCTCAAGGCTAGCACTCTACCACTTGAGCCACAGTGCCACTTCCAGCTTTTTTTCCTTTTTGCTTATGTTGCGCTGAGGAATTGAACCCAGGGCCTCATTCATTCTAGGCAAGTGCTCTACCACTGAGCCACATTCCCAGCCCCTCCTCAGTTTTGTTTTAAATGCGCACTTCATTACAGAACATTCCTAGATGCAAAGTGGTTCATGATTCCCATCCAAAATTTGAAAAAGTAAGTAATCATCATTCTGTTAGATTCCTAGGAAAGGATGAAGGATTACAAAAGCTTAAGCCTGGAGGAATAGCAAAGATCACCTAATGTAGGTCTTTATAGATCTTGCTAAATTAGAGTTTAGACTTCAAAAAATATTTTGGTTTCGTTTGTAATTTCATATTCTATAGGATACTACAAAATTATTTTTAGGTAGAGGGTTTAATTGACAAATTTACAGATATTTCTTGCATTCTATTTACCTAGCATATTGTTTCAAGCGAGTTATAATTAGAACTCAGTTAATAGATAATTCTAACTGTTCATGTAGAAAATGATAATGTGAATAATTTAGACCGAGTTGCCAAGAAATTGATGATATTAATTTATAAATTTAGAAAAAGCAGTTTTTGATGCTTTAATATAACATGGTATGAAGAGAATAATTGTGTGACATCTTCTTTCTTCTACCTGTATGTAACACAGGAAGCAATTTCCTTAATTACGTGCCTCTGTATACAGTGAGAAAAATGCTAGGATTTGGGTTTGTTTTTAATTTTGTTTTTGTTTTATTGCTTTGTCATAAGGCTTGAACTCTCGACCTGGACACTGTCTCTGAGCCTGTTAAGCTCAAGGCTTGTGCCCTACCACTTCAACCTCAGTACCACTTGTGTCTGGCTTTTGCTGAAAAGTATATTGGAGATAAGAATCTAGGGAACCTTCCTGCCTGGGTGCGCTTTTAACTGTAATCTTCCAATCTTAGCATCCTGAATATCTATGATAGTAAAAAAGTATAAGTATAAATAATATTTGCAAGAATACCAGTGAAGGAAAAATGATGCAACCCAGTATATTGTGGTGTTCTTTCCAGAACACGGAGGGCATCACATTAGCAAGGTGTAGTATTTTTCCCAATAGAGATAAGCTATTTGTGATGTGAATTAAGGGAATTTTGAGGTGCACCCTACAAGTTCGAAACTGTTGGTCTAGGATGATTTTATGACATAAATTTTGGGATTGATGGTCATAGAAATAATGGCTTAATCTGATAAACAATTGCTTACTCTTGAAGAATTAATTATAACCGATGCTTTATTGTTTTATCCTATACCAGAATATGGCTATTTTTCTGTTCACTTCTCAATCTGTAACACCCCATTGGAAAATGAATCTATTGCAGAATTACATAACATGCAAACAGGTACTATTTTGAATCTCTCAGGTATGGAATGTTGAGAATTTGAAAGTGAGTTGTTATTAGTCATAGGAATTTTGAAGAACACACATATTCTGTCCTCTTAACAACTTATTTACTTTTAAAAGTTATGGGTTTCCATAGAATTAAATGGTTTTCGCTTTTAGTATGAGAAAGTACTAATTTATTCTTTTTTGAAAATATTGGCAAGTATATTGTGAAAAAATTATCTAGTTGGATAACATTCAAGTTGATGGCCCTCTGATAAAGAAGGGGTAATTAATTCAAATTATATGCCAAATAGTACTGATTTTTTTAAAAGTTACTATATAAAGAATAATATTTACTATATCAATACAGTGAAATTTTATTTCATGTAGCTTATTTTTTAAATTTAATTTTAATGTGAAAGTGATGTGCAGTGGGTTAGCAATTGTAAGGCACTGAATACATAACTTTTCAAACTTGTTATGCCCTCTCTCATTTTTTCTCACATTTTTCCTTCACACCCAAACCCCTCACACGTTGTAATGTACATTTCCAACATATTGTCTTGTGAGTATTGCTATTGCATTGGTTTTCCTTTTGTCCTATGTCTCGCCATTTTGTTGTTCCTCTTCCCTTCCCCAACTAAGGTAAATGTATACACAATACACAGGGTACCAAAATCAAACACAGTAGGAGTTATACCATAGGGGAAAAACCCAAGGAAAATAGAAATCACATAGTACATTAAAAACAACAACTACAAATAAATATCTCTTTCCATATCTTGGAGTTCATTTTGCTCAGCATCAGCTTATATGTTCATGTATATGCATAACAAAGCCACTGGAAAATAATAGTTTCATGGATACTATATCATGAAAACAACATGTTAACTGTTTTTGATGGTAAACGTGGAATTAGGATTGGTAAATTTGCGATTCTGATAAAGGAATTTCAAAAGTGTTTTAAAATTATGACAGGTAAATTTTAATTGTTCTAACTTTTAACTTAGCCTATTAAGAAAATTTAAAATTGCCTGGGAAAATAGGCTTTCATGCAAAGAAATCCATGGAGACTTAGCTGAGAGGGAGCAATGTGGGTAAGGTGGCTCATTTTCACAGTAAACAAACAAACCTCACAAACCTTGCTGTAAATCCTGTAGATTCCCATGAGAATTGTCCTTACCTAGGAAATATACTCTTACTGTGTGAAACAAGGTGGTAGGGGAATTTAAATTCAAAGTTTTTTTTTTTTAAAAATAAGACATCAAAATTTGTGAATTGACCTTTAATTACTAAACAGTAATTCTCTTAAAAAGATTATTTGGGTCAAAATATTTAGGGAGAAAGTGTCCTCCACAATGAAAGAATGTATTGAGTTTACACTTCTCTGTTTTAATACTTTCCACAAAGTCTTTGCACGTGAAGCACTGAAACACAGAAAAAATTCTGATTGAATACTTCAATGATTTCACATTTCTAAGTAGCTCAAAAATATAATATTCTTATTAACATGAGATAGTGAAAACTTTTTTTATTACGTAAGCCAAAAAGTTTGGGGATCAGAAAAGAATTGAGCAAATAGAAAAGGTAAGAAAACACGTTATTAGAAGCCCTCGCTAAGCGTTTTGGTTTCAGCAGTGGAGGGGGCCAAAATATTTTTATATAGTGATATAGATTGTGTTAATGTTTTTGCTACCTAAAGTGATTTTACAGAGCTTATTTGGCTCAGTATAATGCAGAACAAATTGAATGAAGACATGAAAATAAATTCCACCTCCAAATAAAAGAGTTTTCAAAGATAAACCATGAAGATGTAGCAGTGGGGGACGCTTTATAGTGCTTCAGCTTCACTAGAATTGAAGCCAAGAACCTGTGATTAATTGGAAATCAGGCAAGAGCTAAGAGGAGGACATAGAAGTAGGACATAGAAGTATTGTCCTTTGTAACAGACAATATCATCCAAGGAATTGGTGATTTAACTCTATTCTTCTCCATACATCTTGTTGAGCAAATACAAGACCAAGAGGAAAATAACCTATTGAAATAATTTTGCAAAGAATAACTTCACTGTTCCTGATATGGTATCTAAGGAGAGTCTTAAGAGAGAAGATAAAAGTTTTAAGAGAGAAGATAAAAGTGGAGTATTCTTAGGTTTCCTCTCAGCATCTTGTTAGCAAAATATATCTTTGAGGTTAGAAGTGATTGAACCAAAAAGTGGTGGAGTACTTATTTTTGTGGGCACTTTAGACACAAGAAGAATTCAAGGTAAAAGAAAAAAGAAAAAATTATAGCTAAATATTTGTGATTATAGTTTCTTGGACTGGATTTTTGGAGACAAAGTTTTGCATTAGCGTTGGTCCTCATTAACATAGTTGTTGGATTTTCGTGGCAACCAAAAGAAAAGGGGAAGTTTAATGGACTCGCTTGAACAAGTAAACAGCATGATAGAAAATAATGGCAAATAATATTTAATGAATTATTTTGAACAATTACTTTGTGAGAACAAGGAAGGAAAGATATAATTCAAAATCACTTGACGTTATTAAAAGTATGAAAATGGAGTAGTGAGGAGATTGAGAGAAAACAGAGAGGACTGTTTTCTCTCCAGTGGAGTAATAGGTTCTTGATCTTGTTTCTTCCATTCTGTCTTCACAAGCTATCAAGTGTGACTCAGGACTGGAGTATCCAGTTCAGACAAAGCACTCGCAGAAGAAAATATTTGCAGAAGATATAGGTGATTTATAACCTTAGACAATCTTTTTAAACCTGGTCAAAATTCTCCCCTACCCCAAACTGCCCTCTTTGAACAGTTTGTTTGCTTTTCCAAAGACTGCCCTTCATTAACTATTTAAAATTTTGAGAGGTCATATTCATACTCTCTAGAGATTGCTGTTTGGTTGTCATTTTTGTGTGTTTTTGTTTGTTGTTTCTTTTAATTGAATTTCAAAAGGTTGTGCAAGTGTGTTACAATTAAATATGTCCATCTAATTGTCTAATGCTCCTGGATCAGAGTCACTCCTTCTATCAGTGTCAACCAACTCTTTCTCCAAGATTGAGTTCAGATTTAGCACTTCCTTTATTACATATGTACATTGAGTATTCTAGCTGTACTTGCCCCTTGTTCCATTTTTCATTCATTCTAATTCTTTACTATTGTTCCTCTCTGGTTTCAATTTCCTGATAGTCATTCTGTTAAACTGCCTGTTAATACTTTGAAAGGTTTATGTACATTCCATGGAGTTTCACTCCCACATATACTTGAACTGATGTCAGCTTATATTTCCATAATTCATTCATCTGCAATAACAATTTGCAAGACTGGAGATGTGAAGCACTTAGACATGATTTTATTCTCGTTCATTTGGAAGATTAATCTTTAGTCAACAAGAAAATTTAAAAATGGCTTAGAATTTATTCCTAACTACCAGTTTTTATAAATGGCTTTGTACAATGGTGTATGATTATTTTATTTTACATAGGATAATTTTTTCTACTACCGATAAGTTTTGGAAAAAGAAGAAAACTAAAATTTACTACTTAGAGGAATATGACAGAAATAAAAGACAGATTTTATTTTTGTCACATCTCTCATCAGTACCCATATTCAAAACTTAAAGTCATATTTCTTACTATGTTAGACAGATAGGGAAAATATAAAACAACACATGATAAGGCAACTATTAGTGACTTTTTAAAATGTACCTTCTTATGTGATGAAATTTACTTTATTAGCTAATATTTGGGTTTGAAATATGGGAGGCTGATCTATTTAACACATTTCTGGAAGGCACCTACTGAACAGCACAAATGGTGGGGAGTACTATTTCTACACATTAATGAATGGTTGAACTTGTTTGCTATTGGTGCTGGGTACGTAAATCAACTCTATTGTAACTAGCTCCCTACACTTGAAAACCTTGTAATGTCACTATCATCTACTTGTCAAGTGTTATTTTGGCAAATGTGATTTTAAATAGTTTGAAAATGAATATACTTTCAGGAGATTAAATATAGGTTATCTTTGGTTTGAGAATGACAACATTTTTTTATACTACAGAACCTAGTTTTACTGAAGTACCAGTGATTTGAAGCACTAAGGATCTTCTCAGTTAATGTTTTTCTAAATTATATTTGATCTTTAAATCAAGTATTCCTAGACTTGGTAGGGCAATTATGGATCTATCATTTCAGAAACTATTTTTAGGCTGCACTGAAATCTTTCATTAATCATTAGGAGAGGGGTATTTAAAATAATCTTGTTCATTTGTAATTTTGTTCACTCATATGGGCTGGTCATCTGTAAATTGAAAGTTTGAATTACAGTACTTTCTCTCAGATTTTGTGATCTCATCTTTCATTTTAACTTGCCTTGCATTTCACAATTGAATTCTGCTAATTCTTGTAAGGAATTGGGGTCCTGAAATATTATAGGAAATGAGAAATTGAGATGTCTTCAATTATTTTCTTTTGGCATGTTGCATGGGCCTATGTGAGAAGTCTTGCCCTTGTTATCTGATGATACAGATAACTGGGAACTTGTATCCTCGGATCCGTGGGTCCTTCAGAAGAATAATAGCTTTTAGACATCATATCAGCAAAATTTGTGTATAATCAGTAAGAATGCTTCAGAAATATGGAGAAAACACTTTGGGACCAGCGAGTTAAAACAATAAACAGAGCATCAGAGTAAAATCCCTTATAGATTAGCAGAAAACAATACTGTTATATTACCATGTGAATTCAGAAGATCACAAACACTTAGAACTTATCACAAGTTTATACCGAAGATATTGCATTGATACTTTTTATATTCTAACATATATCCTAAATCTAATTATTTATATTCCATTCTATTTATCGGAATAAATGTCAATATATTTGTCAAATTTTCAATTCTATTAAGATTCACTCTGTGAAATTTAAAATCATCACATATTTTATATTTATAAATATAAAATATATAAGTATATATAATATAAAAATTGTTTTGCATTGTTGAGTTGTGGTTAGGGAATCAAAGGCAACTCTGTTTTAAAGTATTATTCCATTATCTCTACCTCAGTGTTTGGTAGAGTTAGACTTAAAGCTTTACCATTTGTAGATTTACAGCCTAGAGGCAAGAGGAAACACTGTGATTAAAACATTACCAATTTAAGGCCTCATATCGAGGAGAAACATGGACTTTTCCAGGAGCTATGGAAATATTTGGTGATAGAGAGTCAGTAGTGTAAGTTCCTGCCTGGTTGGATGCTAGACAGGCCAGGAGAGTAGGTAATCATGCATATGAAAATTTTTTCACCTTTTTGGCTTTAGCTACTTTTGAAATGATAAGTATAATAAACAAATATATTTTGACAAAATACCTTCCATTCTGAACAATTCTGTCTGAACTGTTCATCTCTCTATGATCCCTTGTAACTAAGGTTAGTTTTGTTCCAGTAAGACAATCTATGCTGTCAGGGTAAGATATTTTGGTTGGTCTGTTCCTACAAGGAAGAAGGTTAAAGGTTCAGGTAGACATTTGTCCCAGCAAGACCTCATTTGGGAAATGTTAAGCTGCAGAAGTTTAGAAGTAGCTCTCAAGCAAGGCTTACTTTGAATCCATTAGTTCTACAAAGCTAACTCAGTTGATAAATAAGTACTTGAAAAGCCATCACCTTTGGACTTAGCTGTAAAGGCTTCAATGTATGATCAAATTTGAAATGAAAATGACAAAATAGTCATTGACAAAAAATTGTAAATATGATCAATCGACCAAATGATAGAAGCTTTTCCACTATACACAGAATTTTAGAGAAATAAGATCAATCGCATTTTAAGGAACAATAAGGGTTCCTTGTTACAAATAGGCAACCATGGATATATGACTGTATAAAGATTGCATCATTAAGTACTTAAATTTAGAGGGTACTACATGCTTCAGCAGCAGGTCTACCCAAATTACAATAATACAGAGATTAACATGGCACTTGCACAAGGATGATATGAAAATTTGTGAAGTATTCCATATATTTCATTCTTCTGATGCAAGAAATATAAAAACAGTTATTAAAAAGTTGATTACAAAAATACAAGTGTAACAATACATGTAATTCATAGAATTAAAGGTTAGTTTGACATCAGTGTATTAAATCTTCACCTTAGAAAGGTCTTTACATAGCATAACCTTTACAAAACTTGAAATTAGTTAACATTGTCAATTTATCCCAAAGAAATAAAATAATATAAGGACCTAGGAAAAATGGAATCTTAAACTTCTTCTATATGGAATGCAATCTGAAAGGACACATTTATTAATGAAACTATATATTATATAAAAATGTAGAAATCAAAATATTATATCTAGGAGCGAATGAAATAGATTATGGATATTGTACAAACATAGATATATTTTTTCCCAAAAGCACTAGGAACATCTTTAGTTTCTATACTATGCATTTCAACAGATAAGTTAAAATTATTTCTGATTAAAAAAATCACAAACTCTGCAGAAATCATTATAGATGTATACAAAAAACTCTTGAATACATTTTGACATCAGAGTCAGGCAAATCACTTGGAAGAATACCATGGAATCCATGAATTTTTAAAGTAAGATATTGCTGTTGCTTTGTATTGTGAAAAAAATTATAGGGACACAAAGGATGGACTGGCATTTTTGAAATTTAAGAAACTTAACCAAACCATTACGACTTAGGAGAACAATTTGTACAGCCTTCCACAACTTCAAAGAGGTAGTGATACATACTTATCCTTTTGGCAATATTAAATGCAGTTTCTTCCAAGCTGTTCTTCAAACCTGGTTTGATATAATGATTCAACAGAGTATCTTTTCTATTTCTATTCCCAGCAGCAACATGCAAGGCGGACAAGAGGCCTTTAGTTTGGGGATTGGTATCTGCCACTCTGGTATTATTCCACATATAAGCACTGTGCAGGGGTGTCAGCCATTCAGAGTTATTGCATGAATATCTGCCTTGAGCTACCAACTCATGGACAATGTCTAAATGTCCACTCTAGGCTTCCATATGAAGAGGGGTATACTCATCCTCATCCCTAGTATTCATCTGGGTGGCCTTTTTGGAAAGTAGTCTCCACACCATAGTAAACCTTTTAATTTCGACATCCCAAAGAAGAAATTTGCTTGGATCCTACTCCATTTTTTTCTTGAAATTGATACCATTCCTCACTTTTTCACCTTGTTCCTTGTCTGAACATTAGGACCCTTGCTGTCTTCATGTGCAGCTTATATTAGGAGCGAGAAAATAGGAAACAATGCCTTCTTTGTAAATGATTTGGGAAATACCATGTTATAGTGTAAGAGAACTCACTATTCAACATATGGGCTTTAAGAGCTTTCTAGTAGCTTTCTAATGTTGGTATCCAACATTAGAAAAAAATGTATAATGCAGTAGTAAAAGAAGTCCTTTGTATGACTACCTAAATTCTTGTTTTTTTTAAAGACACTTGTTTTCATCTAAAAATAGGCCTGTCTATTGCCTTCAAGTGATTTTGATGATTGAAGATGCTTAATGAGAAGTCAAAATGTGTTAGTAGTCCTTTACTATTAATTAAATTTCACTTTTTCTTCTTGGAAAATATAATGATCAAAGCAATAGTTCAGAATCAGCAAGCAATAGTTCAGAATCATGCTTCAAGTGCAAGTGAATCACCAGTAAGTAATCCTCGATTCCATTTTCCACAAAGTTTTGTCACAGATACAATGTGCCTGCCTTCTGTAGCTGCTTTCCCAGCCTGGACCTATTCCTTCATTGTATAGGAAAAGTGTGATTCAACTGATTTCAGTCAGATCTGTTAGTAGAATTATCAAGTATTTAGATTCTTTTTAAATTAGTTGTGGGGCCTGAACTCTGGGCCTGGGCACTGTCCTTTAGCTCTTCAAATCAAGGCAAGCGCTCTACAACTTGAGCCACAGAACCATTTCTGGATTTTTCTGTTTATGTGGTGCTATTCTGGGAAATGGCAGAGCAGAAAGTGAAATGATGCAACTAAAAATATAAAAGCAAAATAAATTTGGATAATTATGGAGCAAACATATTGTCTATGGGAACCATGAAAGAGAAAGAGGAAAAGAGATACAGATGTGAAATGGCATAGCTAGCCACAAAATCCATGCTTCTAATCAATTTACAGAGCAAACAATTTTTGTATTTTTTAGAAGAGATGGAAATAGAATTTATGTATTTACTTGAAATTAGTAAATACATTTTTAGTCGCCTACGTAAAGAGACATAGCTTTGACCAAATTACAGACAAGAATCTTAATCCTTGGGCTGGGAAGGTGGTTCAGTGGTAGAGTGCTTGTCTTGCAGCTTACTGCAGTGTGGAGAGTACTTTCCAAAAGGGCCACTTATATGAATACTAGGGATGAGGATGAGTATACCCCTCTTCATCGCGAAGCCTAGAGTGGACACCTAGACATTGCCCATGAGTTGGTATCTGAAGGCAGATATTCATGCAATAACTGTGAATGGCTGGACACTGCTGCACAGTGCTTATATGTGGAACATATTGCAACAGCACACACACACACACACACACACACACACACACACACACATACATCATCAGATTTCTTCTTAAGTATTTTTTGTGTCTGGTCTTAAGAAGAAATTTACATTACTAACTTGAATTTCTGACAGGAAAATATCATCTCTGTACATCTTGATTCTATGCTCTCTGTTTTAAATTACTATCTAAGTATGTGCATTACATATGTACAGGAAAAATTAAGAGCCACACGGGTGGCTCAGGTCTTTAATCCTACCTAATCAGAAAGATGAAGTCTGATGACTGTGCTTTGAAACCAGACAAAAAAGAACATTAGATTCTGGTTTGAAAGTAACCAGCAAAATCTAGAAATGGAGCTTTAGTATAAGCAGTAAAATGCTAGCATTGAGAAAACTAAAACAAAAACATAACAAATTCTGTGACAGAGCCAGGCCCTGAGTTCAAGCTCCAGTATTGGCACCAAACTAATGAATGATGAATGAATGAATGAACTAAAAATAAATTAAGTGGTCACATGTGGAGAGACAGGTAAAATGTAACAACTATGGTGATTGGATTACATATTATTTTGTAATAAGTCAAATTATCATTTTTCCTAATCACTAATATTTTAATTGAACTTTTTTGTACAATAAACCATGAATTTGGCATTCATGTATATGTGTGTGTACATGTGCGCACGTGTGTGTGTGTGTGTGTGTGTGTGTGTGTGTGTGAGGTTGCAATGTTGCTTGCCAATGTGGACAGAGTGAGGCTGAAAAGAGCTATGTTGCAATATTGTTATTTATCAGTTTTCTGTCCTGTCATTTCAGTGGAACCACCCTTTTGTACATTTTATTAGTCAAATAATAACATCATCATAATCAAAGCATTTACACCATTAAGTTAGATAAAAGAGATCACTTTCAGCTCTTAGTATATGCTAGGAAAGAAGATACACATATAATTAGGTAGTAAGTTATTGCTGTAAGATGACTGTCAGTACAAAATATGTATTTGACCTCTTAAATTGGATATACTTTTAAGATATACTCATAGAGTAATTTTGACCAACTTGACCAAACAGGTATTACTCTCCAGTTATTCCTGTGAAACTCAAGGTGGATAAACTCTTTCCGAATTTCTGTTGAAAATAGCTTTCTTTGTAAGATTGTATCTATTCACACTAAGATAATAAACCCCTTATTTTTTAGGTTTGAATATCCCATCATATTGACTGAAAATAAGTATTGTGGATATGTTTGTTAGATATACATTGCAAAAACAAACAAAAAAGCATGTGTCACCTCCAGATTGTGGATGCATTTGAAGTTGTATTATACATACAAAGGTTTCTTCATTAATAGTACTTTTGTGGGAGTAACTATCACAACGTTAAGAAATAAGGCTTTTTGAATATCTTTTCCAATATAAATAACATCCCAGAGTGAATCTTGCAATTTCTGAAAACCCTTTGAATATTTTAGTGTTATTTCAGTTCATTGACTATACAGCTAAAGACATTTCTGAAATAAACATTGTTAAAATCTGAAAATGTAAGTGGGTATACAGGCTTTTTATGCATCATTTTATGAAAAGCCAGTTTATGAAAATAAAAGATATAGATTAAAAAATGGAAGTGAATTGGGTGAGCTACTTATTAGTATAAATTTATTTTCTATTAGCAAAGTCCTTTGAATGTATATGATGAAGTTAAATTATGTCCTTCATGACACTATGCTTCAGTTATTTTTAGAATCTTTGTAGTTATAAGAGTGAATTTGTAGTATAAATAAATGTCTTTGAAAATGATTAGGATTAATCTTGTGTTTTGTTTCCTACTCCCAAGAAAATGAGTAATTTTCAAGTGTTAACAGTTTACAATTGAATCTTCAGTATCATAAGAAATTTTGAACAAATATAGTAGTATTGATGTCTTTTTTTGGGGGGTAGGGGAGTCTGGTAGTGGGGCCTGAACTCTGGGCCTGGGCGCTGTCCCTCAGCTCTTCAGTTCAAGGCTAGCGCTCTTCCACTTGAGCCACAGCACCACTTGCTGTTTTTTTTCTTTTTGCTTATGTGGTGCTGAGGAATCGAACCCAGGGCTTCATGCATGCAAGGCAAGCGCTCTACCACTGAGCCACCTTCCCAGCCCTTAATGTCTTTTTAAACCAATTGTATTCACAAGTTGGAGAGGCTTTAATTCATGCTTAGGCCTTGTTGTCTATGATTTTCTATCCTCTCATTCCTAACATTAATAATAGGTCAGACTGCATTTTTGGGTACATGAAAGGTAAATTATTTATCTGGGGTCAAAGGTGATTTTTATATCAGTCTTGCTTTAATAGCATTTTAAAGTAGTACCTTTGTCTCAAAATGTTGGGTATAAAAAGCAATCAAAATACTTCTAATGGTAAACAACTTAGTTGAGCTACAATGTGGAAATGATTGGTCCATAAGACCTGCAGTCTGTTTCCATCAGGAATTGGGGAGGCCATTCTTTCAGTAAGACAGTGTTAAACAGAGTTAGGGTCCCCAGGCAGTGTAGTGTTGAGTGAAGGGATAGAATATGATTTCTGCTATTTTGACCTAGAAATCAAGAATGTTATACTTTAGCAGTTCCTTTCACCAGGGAGGTATGCATTGATTCTGAACTTCGAGTTTTCATATTACAGTTCCCTATTTTCTAACAAAGATAAACTGAAATATCATGAGTGTACACAATAATTCTGGGAATTTTTCCTAGAATTTTAGTCATAAAATAGAATGAGGTTAATTGATACAGTCGGGGATGGACCTCAGGCTAACACTTACCATGTGTGCAATGTTGTACTAGTAATTACAACTCTGAAGACTTCAATATCATCATCTGAGAATTAAAAATGTAAGTAGTTCCACTTTATGGAATTATTCTGAGGATTAAATTAGATACCATAGGTAGAGTACTTGGAAAAATAATCAATTAGCATTTGGCACATTCTACCTGTTATTTTATCATGTGGTGAATTCTAACATTTTTACTGTGATTTTTATTGTGTCTCTTTCTGATGTGCAATGTGATGTATTGATATTCAATGAATTGATCATTTTTCTGTCACTATGAGGAAAATACCTGCAAAGAAAATTTCTGAGGAGGAAACTATAATATTGACTCATGGTTTAAGAGAACACAGTTTAAGATCAGATGTCTCCATTGTTTTTAATTATATTTTTATTATCTTAACTAGTTGTACAAGGGAATTTCCATTCAATAAATCATGATTTAAGTGTAATGGATCTTTATATAACTTTTCCCTACACTTTTTTCTTTTTTATTCATTTTTTATTTTATTTTATTTTTTTGTGAACATACTGTACAGAGGAGTTACAATTACATGGGCAAGATAATGAGTACATTTCTTATCAAGCATTGCAGCCTCCTCCTTTGTTTACCCTTCACATCCGTTCCCAGCCTTCCCCACCCCCTCATCCAATACTCCACCCCACCAAAGTTGATTGAAATTAATAGCAATTATCCATTTTGTTAAAGTAGAGATGGTTTTACCAAACTGATTCTCACAATTCATCTTCCATTCAACAAGTAGTAACGTGTAACAATTCCCTTTGTTTTGCTCCTTATTAAATTTGTTTCCATTTTATTTTATAATGAAGGATGATTTCATAAATCTACTGTAGATGCAAAAATATGTCAATATATTTCTAACTGTATGCATTGATCTATACATACACATATATTACACAGGTTACAATGATAATTTATAACTTCTGTAACTATACAAATTACTGAATTATTAAAAACATCGACGGCTCATGCCTGGAATCCTGGTTACTCAGGAGGATGAGATCTGATGATTATGGTTTGAAGCCATCCTGGGCAGGAAAGTCCATGAGCCTCTTATCTCCAAACAACCAACAGAAAATCAGAATTGGAACTGTGGCTCAAAGTATTAGAGTGGTAACCTTGAGAGAAAAAGCTCAAGGACATCACCCAGGCTCTTAGTTCAAGAACTACAATCTACCCAAAAAATCTAATTTACACCTCTGTAAGTAGAGTATTTCCATCACCCAAATGCACATTCATGCTCATTTGCAAGGTAACTCTGTTTTGTCTCAAGTACCACTAAACATTATCACTAAAGTAGCATTGGAACGTGGGTTCATTCTATCTCTCTAATGGATTTTTCTCCACTCAAATACTCAAGTATTACAATTTTTCTAATTATTTAAATCATAGCTTTTTTTTACCCCTAATACTAGAGTTTGAATTGAATGTTTTGTGCCCCTTAAATGGGTCTTACCACTTTGTCATGCCCCCAGCCCTAAGTTATCCTGATTATTTTTCAGGTAGAAACTGGCTTCCTACTTGTGAATGAACTTGGTCTCAGTGCTCTTTATGTTATTCTTCCTGGAATTTAGAATAACAGGTGCATGGCATTGTGTACAGAACTTTCTGTTCAGTCTGGGCTTTAGCCACTATCCTCCCAACAGTTCACTCCCATGTAGTCACGAATTTCATAAGCTTGTCATTGCTGATTTTTTTTAAATCTTTCATTTCCTGCAGGTTCTTGAGTACTGAATTAATTTTTGTTTTCTTGGGTTGTTTTGTTTCATTTGAATCTATGTGTTGAGTTGTTCCTCACTTTTCCTTTTGTTTCTTTCCCTCAAGTTATTACCTAAAGTGCTAAGAGACCAATTCTTCTTTTTCAAGATAATCAGGGTGAACATTATTTATTCCAAAGCAATTTCAGTATCTATGAATTGTATACACATGCTAAGCGCAGACTTTGGCATACACAGAGAGATCATGAAATATAAGAAGAAAGTAAAACTACATATGAATGCCAGGAGGAGAATAAGCTATTATTAATTGTTTGACAGAAGTTTCTCTTCTAGTGAAAGAAATTATATTGCTTGATGCAGGATTTCAAAAAATCATATTGCTAAGAGGAACCTAAACAATCATCTAATACTATAGACTTGAGAGTGATGAATTGACTTCCTGAATAATTTATTTTTGGGTCAAATAAAAGCAGGCTTCCAAAAAGAGAGTAGATTTTAGAGAAACATGATGAATTTTATGTAAATAGGTCCTTAGCTGATTTTGTTAATTTGTGAACTAATACAGGGAAATAAAGTACAGCAAGGTAAAAAAAATAAATAACTTCACATTGAAATACTCATTTGTGTTTGTATATGTGTGCATGCATGTATGAATATGCACACGAACATGTGCATATGCTCATGCATGCATTCATCATTGTTGAGGCTTGATAGTCCCTGGGAACTATTCCTCAGCTTCTGTGCCCAAGGATAGTGGTCTACTACTTCAGCCACTGCTACAATTCTGTTGTGTGGTTTTTTTTTGAGATAATCGCTTGCATTTTCGTGATTGAACATTGGTCTTCAGATCTCAGACTCTCGAGTAGCTAGCTAAGCTTATTCAGCCTCTGAGTAGCTAGTTAAAATTCTACCTATCCTCTGTGCTTCACTGCTCTTTTATTCTTTTCCTGAGGTATTCACAAGCCTAAGTCATATATATGTCTACTTGCTTTAAAAATATTCTTACTGCTTGGCACCAGGGTATCACATGTGTACTCTTAATTACTTAGGAGGCTTGAGGACAGAACCCAGGCCAAAATTTAGTGGACTTATTTCTCAATCTATAGCTGGGTGAATTGGATAATTTCCACCATCCTGCACTATCTAGAAACTAAGATTGGAAGGACTGAGGATCCAGGCCAGTCAAGGTAGCAAGCTAGAAAAGTTGGTGAGCAACTCTGATGCCATTGATGATGGGAAGGCTAAAAGGACAGTTAAGGTGCATGTTCTTGTGGAAAGGGAACCACTATCCTAAAATTAACCACAGATATGATGCCGGCCTGCATGAACAATATACCCCAAGTTGAAATCCCCACATTTTCCACAACCAAAATAAGTATATACATTAACATCCAAAAACTTAATAAATCTGTTCTTTGTTCTAATATCAGCTTTGTCTGATTATCATATGATGTGACAGAAAATTTCTTCATTAAACTTATGATAATTTTAAAATACCTAGAAAATTCTTTCTCACTTATTTAGTGCAAATGAATGGCAAATTGCCTCATTTCTTACATATTTGACTACCACTATAAATTATTCATATATTTATTATTAATAGTAATATATTCTGATTTATTACTTTACTTTGTAACACTTTTTAAACTTTTTGCTTTTCTGCTGAAGTTGAAGCATTTAAATAGTATCATCAAAGTATATTCCTTGGATATTTAGGGGAGTTTTTTACAATATTTTTAACCAATGGCTTCTAAGAATTCTTAATTGGTATATTATTTGGTTTATTTTTAATTTCAAATTAACTTTATTGTAATGGTAATGTACACAGGGGTTACAGTTACATAAATGAGGTAATGAGTACATTTCTTCTGGAAGGAACATTGTTATATATTCCAACGATATTTTTGTACACTCAAAACAAGAACTGTTGATGCTTTTGCTGTTGCCATTGATCAATGGGTACTTTTGTTTTTTTTGTTCAAGCATTTTTTATTATAAAATTGATATACAGAGCGTTTACACTTAATTAAGTCAACTAAAGAGTATACTTCATTTTCTTTTCTTTTTTTTGGGGGGGGTCCAGTTGTGGGGTCTGAAGTCTGGGCCTGAGCCCTGTCCCTCAGCTCTTCAGCTCAAGGCTAGCGCTTGAGCCACTTGAGCCACAGCACCACTTCCGGCTTTTTTATTTTTGCTTTTGTGGTGCTGAGGAATCGAACCCAGGGCTTCATGCTTACAAGGCAAGTGCTCTACAACTGAGCTACCTTCCCAGCCCCTACTTCATTTTATTTTCTAAATTTCAAATTTTGAGCTTAAATGTTTCCTTTTGTTTCTTTAGAGTAATTCTTTTATCAAAGTTTAGGATCAGTTAATTTAATTTTGCATGATTTTTACACATGTAAATTATTCAGACACATATATTTTGCTTTTATAATATTTAACATGTGGCTATTTAAAAATTAATTTCTTAATTTTATATGGTTAGTGAATCTAAATACATTTATTTTCTTATAGTATAAAAATATTTGTCCAGGTACCAAATACTTACAGTATTTTCAAGAAGCACATACTTTATTAAGAAAGGCTTCATTACTTGGTCACTTTTTGGAAGTACTTTTACTTGAATTAAAAAAAAAAACAACTTTGAGCTCGGCATGGTGATTTGTGAAATCCATTTTCTAGCTATGGTGGGAAGTGTAAATAGAGTTTATAATTCGGGAGAGACTGGGAAACTATGAGACCTTAGTATAAAACTATTCAGAGTGAAATGATTATGGATATAGCCATCCCTAGCATTATATACAGCACCTCGCTATCATATTCTAAATCTTGAGTTAAAACACCAGTAATATCAATCATTTGTTAAAATAAAAGGACACATGTTTCAAAATGTTTATTATTTAAAACTTATTTGCAAAAGTTCTCATCTTCTATTAATTTTCAATTTACTTAATCTATTAAAATCCAAGTATATTGTGACTATTTTTTTTCTACTAAACTTTTAAATACTATGAGCAATATTATTATTTCATATATTAACATACTTTTACTGTTTGTGATAATTTCCTCCGTTTAATATGATAATATCAATATTGCAAATGTGTGTATGTGTGTGTGTGTGTGTGTGTGTTTATGTGGTTTGTGTGTGTGTGTGAGTGTGTGCTTTGTGTGTACTTTGTAATGCTTGGGAGTTCACAACCTTGCTTCACATATGCAAAGCCAATGGTTTACCACTGAGCTATACTGTCTAGTTATAATCCAAATAGTGTTTTAAACCATGACTTTCATTCTTAGTATGCTTTTTCAAAATTATATATGATAGCATGTGATCCATATTCTATCCACACTAGCAATTTTTATTGTAATTTAGAATATTTCCACTTCCAAACTCTTGTGTTTGTTATTGATAAAGGTTTTACTTTGCTTCTTTTCTCTCTTCATTCCTTTTCCCTTTAGAGTTCAACTATTCTCTCTCTTATTTCTTTGAAAATTATCATATTCCTATTACAACATGTATATACAACGCTTTAATTTCTATTTTAATTTTTCCCATTTCCACTGATTTTAGTACAAGCTATTAGATGGATTAAAAAGAAACTTGTCTCAGGACACTTTATTTTTCTCCTTCTCTTCTCTGAATTCTTTCTGGTTTTTGAAACACAATAGCAATCACATATAGCTCCTATGTGGTCCATCATTCTTTCTCCTCTCACTTTCCTCTGTTGTACAGCTCAAGTTGTTATCATTCAGCTTTGTTATGCTACAGTGTTATCTAAATCTTAACTAATTCCTGAGTTAATTTTAGTTGTTTCAAGTATTCTCTGAAGACATTTTTCTATATATAATATCTGGGGTGTTGTGTTTTTTGAAGGTACAAAATATGAGTGACTATCAAACATCTAGATATCTCTGTAGAATATTGGTCCACCTGCTCAATAAACTCCTATGTAAATTCAAGGAATACAGGTCAGTCAGAACAATCTTGTAAAATGGTGTAGCTTCAACCTTCATACTAGCTTTGAATCTTTTTATCATGATTAGTAGTGAAGACAACATAGTTCTACTACAATAGCAGACACATAGAAGAATGTAACAGATTTGTTGAAAATAAATTCTCAGTTGTATGGTCAATAGATTTTGAAAACTATCCTATGACTTTATGAAATAAAAATAGAATCTTAAATGGGTGTATTGGCACTATTGTCTTTCGGGATTTACAAAATGATCTTAGACTACTACCTCAATCCTTTTTTTTGTTTCTTTTGTTTTTTTTTTTTTGTCACTCATGGGGCTGGAACTCTGGGCTCAGGCGCTGTCCTTGTGCTCTTCAGCTCAATGTGAGCACCCTACCACTTGAGCCACTGCAGCACTTCTGGATTTCTATTAGTTTATTAGAGATAAGAGGCTCATGGACTTTGCTGCCCACGCTGGCTTTAAACCATGATCCTTAGATCTCAGACTCCTGCCTAGCTAGGATTACAGGAGTGACCTACAGGCGCCTGGCCTACCTCAATCCTTACACAAAAATTTAAAATAAAAAAAGATTATCAAACAAAATGTGAGATGTAAAAACCTATAAGAGATAAATGTAAAAATTCATGACATTGTATCAGTAAAGGTTTCTAATGGAAATCATTAGTGGCTAAAGAAAGGCAAGAATATACTGGATTATATCAAGTGATAGCCTTTCATAATTCAAAGGACACTATACTCATAATTCAAAGGACACTATAACCGAAGTGAAACATATCCAACAGATAGAGGGAACATATTTGTTAATGCTACAATGTGAATGCTACAATGATTCTGAATCTTAAGTATTTTTATATCTTCTAATTCCATATAATTTTTCCTGAATAGGATATTTCTTTAAAGAACATGTGTAAATTAATAGTCAATAGTAGGAGCATATGAAATAAGTTACTCTTTAGTATCTAAGAAAAAAGACGAAATCCCACGAGTATGACCCTAACATAAAAAGATGACACAAAATAAAGTAATGCATTTGTGGAGAAATTGATAAACTCCTCATAATGATCGATTTTTATAATACTGCAATCATTTTAGCAAGCAAGTTTTCAAGTCTTAAAGGTCAAAAAGAATTGTATATTCATTACACTCCTATGAATGCATTAAAGAGAAGTAAAAAACGTGTTTCGAAAGGGAATTGTAGTTCATTGATAGTGCACTTGAAAATATGTGTGAGACCCTGGAAAAAATCCCCAAAAATCAAATTTTGAAAAGACACACTATAGAGGATGTACGTTGGACAAATTCCTGTAAGTGAATTTTATATCTATTTTAATGTCTGTTCTAAAATTTATAGCATTTCTATTTGAAGAAATGCAAGTTTGTGAAAATTAGGCTTTGAAAACCTATGAAGGTACGATTCACTTCCAAAGCACTAAAAGTATACAATAAAAGGAGATAATATATGGCAAGTGAATTACATGTGATCCTAAGTAGGGTGCCAGTGGCTCACACCTGTAATCCTATCTAATCAGGAGGCTGAGATCTGAGGATTGCAGTTCAAATCCAGCATGAGTAGGAAAGTTTCTGAGGCACTTATCTCTAATTAACCACCAGAAAACTGGAAGTGGTGCTGTGGCTCAAGAGGTAGAGCACAAGCTTTGAGCTGAAAAGTAAAGGGACAGTACCCAGGCATGGAGTTCTAGCCCCACTACCATCAAAAGAAAAAGAAAAAGAAAGAAAAAAAATATGATCTTAGCCACCAGTTCATTGCTAGAATAATTTCTGCTCTCTCAACATGGCCTTTTTTTTCCCGGTTAAATCCATGGTCTTATATATGACTTGCTTGGAACCAGAATTATTCTTCCATTCTACTTTTGACAAATTTGCATGATTAGCTACCATGATTTAGAGCTAGTAGAAGAAACAGAGTGGCCTCATCCTTCATGTTCCATTTAGGAGTAATGTTTTCTCTATGTCACTCCCATAGGTGTAAATACTGGCCTTGGCTTTATTATTTCAAAGTTGTCTTATTTGCAGAGTCTTCTATAGTTTATTGAACCATTATACTTAAACACAGAACTTCTCTTTCTCCTATTCCTATTGTTTCTCCTTCTGTTAATTTATGTACACTTGGGTAATAATGCACAACACAAACACTGACAAAAAAATGTTTCTGAGAACCTTCTTCCCACTAAAAATTGGTCTTAATTTACAGAGCATTTAAGAAATTTGAACTTAATGTACTGCAGGATAATTTTTTTCATGTTTTTTTAATTGTGAAAATGGTAGACAGAGGTATTAGAGTTACATAAGTAAGTTAGTGAGTACATTATCTAATGAACATTGTTACCTCCTCTTTTGTTTTTCCCTGCAATCCCTTTTCTCCCCACTGCCCCAAATCTCCCCTTTCATCCCCAACTAGTAAAGTTCATTTTCAACATAGTGTATTGTTCATCTCATTGTAACAATAGGTCATACTGTGTACTTCTTTTAGCATTTTATTTCCCTTCCCCTCCCCACATGAGAAATTTGTATATGCAAGTTGGAGCTCACCGACCTCAAATACAGTGGAAACGGGTTATACCATGGAGGAAGAAAATAGAAGAGAAACAAAAAAATCACATAATATATGGTAGATTGGTAGTTGGGGTGGATTTGCTAGGGCATGTTAGCTTGGTGAGGAGAGGAAGAAGTCTCGAGTCCCACCCAAACTGATAATGAAAAATGAGACAACCAATGGCTGAAGAATTTCAAGAACAAAGGCAGGGACTTATAGGTAACCTCTAGGGGCAGTGAGGGCAGCAAGGCTGGGCCTGTGGTTGTCATGCCTCTCTCGATGCCCTTGGAAGTGAGGGCCAGCTCTGTTGTGGGCTAGGCCTGGCTCTTGCCTTGAAGCAGGCACCAGGCAGGAATTGTCAGCACAGCTTCAGCCTGCCCCAAGGAGGTGGCCTATGTGGGTGCTGTACCCTGGGCAGCTGCTAGGAGGCTATACTCAGCAGGGCAGAGGAAGCATGGCTGGTAGGCTCCGCTCCAGCCCAGCCAAGCTCAGGGCCACTTGGGAAGTTCCAGCTCTGGATCAGGACCAGGAACTGCTCCCCAGACAAGTAGGGCCTCTGGGGACCTGTGCAGTGGCCGCCACGTGTGGGTTGTGAACCTCCTTAGAATGGCCGAGGAGTCTCAATGGAGAGGTGCATCTGCTTCTGTGCCTCTCCCATTTTCTGGATTCCTGCTCTCCTCCTGCCTCCTGCCATGTGCAACTACAGGAGTCAATTTCTCCAATCCACTGAGAGGCCATCCCGGAGATGTTCACAGGGCTTTCCAGGCTGCTTCAACATGCATGCAGGGCTCACAGGGTGCCATCCTCCAGGCAAAGTTTACCACCATTTCAGCTTGGCCACCCCTGCCTAGAGGACCACAAACTGCATTCTTACACATAAATCCAAGGGTACAGAAGGCCGTCCTGCATTCTAAGGCATCCTTTCCTTCCTCCTGCTCAGGTGTGGAGCAGCTGTGGAGCCAACTGCAACATCATGATTGATTATCTGAAAAGAAGAGGAAAAAAGCTTCATTGTTCCAGATACAACTGCCCCTGGGGTTCTCTGTGTACACTAGCCTTGTGCTTAGATAAGGATCCCCAAAGACCACCATGGAGCCAGTTCTCACGTGACCACATTAGAATCATTTATTGCAAGGTCGAGCCTGGACTCACAACTGTCACCATTGCAGTGGGTCAGAGTTGAGATCCCCGACCCTTCTGTTAACTGGGTAATCTTATAACAATCTTATTGGCTAGCGAGTGCAGGCTAAGCAATAAGCAATAATTTGTGGAGGAGAAGGGGAAAAAAACAAATCGTTTAAATAGGGATACAGGTGGACTCATTGCAACAATGAGATGTACAAGTTCTTATGGAGAAAAACGAACTTTACAACTTTGGTGAGGGGAAGGGGGGAGGAGGATTCGATGGGGGGGGCGGGGGGACAATGGGAAGGGATGGGAGGGGGAAACAAAGGAGGAGGCTACAATGCTTGATAAGAAATGTACTCATTATCTTGCCCATGTAACTGTAACTCCTCTGTACAGTATTTTCACAATAAAAAAGTAAAAAAAACATTAAAAAATTAAAAATAATCTTGCAGAGCTTCTGCAGGGCAAATGACATAGCTAGCAAGATCAATAGAAAGCCCACGGATTGGGAGAAGATCTTTACTAGCCATACAACGGACAAGGGTCTCATATCTAAAATATACTTGGAATTCAAAAAATTAAACCACCCAACAACAAATCCTCAAAGAAACAACTGCCCAATAAGTAAGTGGGTGAAAGACTTAAAGAGAAGCTTCTCTGAAGAAGAAAGAAGGATGGCCAATAGACACATGAAGAAATGTTCAACATCCCTAGCCATAAAAGAAATGCAAATCAAAACAACATTGAGATATCACCTCACTCCAGTTAGAACAGCAAAAATCAAGAACTCTAACAACAACAGATGCTGGAGGGGATGTGGACAGAAAGGAACCTTACTTCATTGTTGGTGGGAATGTAAACTTGTTCAACCACTTTGGAAAGCAGTATGGAGGTTCCTCAAAAGACTTCACATAGAACTCCCCTATGACCCAGCAATCCCACTTTTGGTCATTTACCCAAATGATCACAAACAAGGCCACACTAAAGCTACCAGCACAACTATGTTTATTGCAGCATTATGCAATATGGAAGCAACCCAGATGCCCCTCAGTAGATGAATGGATCAAGAAGATGTGGTATAGATACACAATGGAATTCTATGCCTCCATCAGAAAGAATGACATTGCCCCATTTGTTAGGAAATGGAAAGCCTTGGAAAAAATTATATTAAGTGAAGTAAGCCAGGCCCAAAGAAACATAGGTCCCATGGTTTCCCTTATTTGCAATATCTAGTATAGGTATAAGTCAAGCGGAAAAAGTCAGAGAATGTGATGTTAGGAAAACGAAACCTCAAATATGTATTTTAATGTTTTTGTTTCTTTCATGCATGTGTTTCTAACGCATTTATAATATTATTTCTTTGTTGCTTTGTATGTCCCTCCCCCACAGTGTAACCCCCGCTTTCACTATATTTGATGTCAGTATAACATGTGGAGGAGACGGGGACAAACAAGTCGTTTAAGGATTCAGGTGGACCTGTTGCAACAATGAGAAGTACAAAATGTCATGTCAAAACCAGCTTTACAATGTCGGTGGGGGGGGAGGGGGGGGTATGAATGGGTGGGGGGGAGGGGGAAGGCTGGGAAGGGAGGTGAAGGGTAAACAAAGGAGGAGGCTGCAATGCTTGGTAAGAAATGCATGCATTTTCCTGCCCATGTAATTGTAACCCCTCTGTACAGTATGTTCTCAAATAAAATAAAATTAAATTAAAAAAATAATCTGTAGCTTTAGGTACTTCCTGTCATCCGCTGATGGCTATTGCTAGGGGAGTTATGGGCAGAACTTTATTGTGACATTTCACGGTTTTTCCAGGAACCTGAGTTCTAACTTTCAGTAAAAGTCTACTTACAATGGGTACTTTCAGTAAAGGCCTTCACAATGGATAGTTTTGGAGTATTCGGTGTCTAAGTCCAGAATGCCTGTGCTTTGGCAAAGATCTCTCACTAGGGGTGTGTGTGTGTGTGTGTGTGTGTGTGTGTGTGTGTGTGTGTCTATGTGTGTGTGTGTCTGTGTGTGTCTGTGCGTGTTGTGTGAGAGAGTCAGACACAGCTGAGGTTTGGGGTAAAATTCTCCTTCCCTTCAGCATTGAGTTTTGGTATCTATTTTTTGTCCCACCTCCCCAATTTTGAGTTCTAAAGTTGTCCTTCGAAATACTTTTATCTTTTGATCTTCTTGATATTCAGATTCCTAAGGTCTGCTTGTGAACTTCAACATTTGCTTCATGAAGGTGATGCCTTTCTTCCATCTTTTATAAAGCCCTTTGCTCTCTTTAAATGCAGTTTATACTGTGTTAGTGGTTTTACTTAGCCCAGACTGTGGTGGCCCAGGCTCTGACTGTTAATTCTGAGATTAGTTTAGGTGAATATGAGATACTATACTTTCAGTATATCAATGAAAGAAGTTCAGCATCTTTATTGAAACAATTCCCTGGCTGTAAATACAAACAAAAACATCCAGTGATATAAATGTACAATCTGTTGTTTTTAGTTAATTGTGCACCACTGTAATGAAAAAAAAATCTTTTTACTAACTGAAATGAGTATTTGTAATGGGAAAAAAATCAAATGTTATAAATCTTAAAAATTGATCAAGTACCAGAGAAAAAGAAAGACACTAATCAGGAATGAAGTACAAATGTAAGTGTTTAATAAATAAATGAAATTTTTGAGATTCATATCCACAAAACAAATATGAAGGAAAATAAAGAGGAAAGTCACTGGGATCCTATCTTACACACCAGAATAGCTATCACCACTCAAATAAATAAACTGCTGGAGAGGTAAATAAATCAGGAACTATATTTGGTTTTGTGGCATTGTAAACTAGTGCAACCCATAGGGATATCTTAATGGAAGTTTACACAATACCAAAAAGACATATATGTTGATGACCTTTACTGCAATTGGATACATATTGAAGGAATATAAATCAACATGAATATACATGTTCATGGCAGCAATATTCTATAGCAACCAAGCTGTGTAATCAACCTAGATACACCAGAAAGAGGGAATGAAGAAAATGTGCTATTCATAGCTATAAACATGCTCTGGTATATGAGAAGTGAATGTTTCTACTGTATCATTGCTAAATATTTTGAATATATACCTAATCCTAATTTCACTAAGTTTTGTGGCATTGTGTTTTTGCTTTAATGAGGAACATCCATATTGATTTTTAGACCAATTACAATAGGTTGAAGATTTCCTATAATATGTAGATATTAGATCAAAATTTAAATATATCAATGAACACATAGAGGACCATTATAAATAGTTTATAATTTGAAGCAATTTTAGGAAGGCAACAGTTGGGGGAAAAGACGATGTTAGAAGCTTAAAAAATACACAGACATGGAAAAATACCAAAACAAATGTGCAGCTAATTACTGCTAATAGTAAAATATTTTTCTCAAGTATTAACAATGAAACTATTAAAATAATACTTAATAACATCAAATAAATATGCCATAGAAGAAAATGTACCATAGATATATGTTTCCCCATAATTTGTTTTACTTTAAAACAAATGGATTAGAAGATGCTAACACTTTCAAGTGTCATTGATTGAATGCAGCAAAGGAAAGTAACAGAGTAGCAGAGAGTAAGAACAACCTGGGGTATGGATAAAGCTACTCAGTAGAACTTTGTAAGGAAAGAATGTGCTCCGTTTTCCTGATCAAAATAGAGCTAGGATAGCTAACTTTTGACAAAACACTTGTAATGTAGACTAGTGGAGTTAGTAATTTAGGTAGTAATTTCTTACTTTTATTCCCTAATCTTATGATGTGATTCCCTAATGATGTGAGTCATCCTAGATTTTCTTTTTTTGGGTGGGGGGGTTGTCCGGTCGTGGGGCCTGAACTCTGGCCTGGGCACTGTCCCTCAGCTCTTCAGCTCAAAGCTAGCGCTCTACCACTTGAGCCACAGCGCCACTTCCAGCTTTTTTCTTTTTGCTTATGTGGTGCTGAGGAATCGAACCCAGGGTCTCAAGCATGCAAGGCAAGCACTCTACCACTGAGCAACCTTCCCAGCACCCTGATTCTAGATTTTCTGAGCCCTTTTTTCACCCAAAATCTCTAAATTCCTCAACCTGCCAATGGTTCTTCTCCTTCTCTCATTTCTCCTTGTTTCTGAACTAAACTCCTGTAACCTTTTGGTTCATGAGAAAGAGCTGGAGAAATATGAGTATGGCTTGGAGTCTGAGCTAACATCCACTCCAGCTTGGAGGATCTGGTAAAGGACTTTCACCTGGGTCTCAGAATCAGATATTAATTGACATCTTTGGAAATGGAGATACTCACTCATTCAGGAAGAATCTGTCATTCCTTGACTTTCTCTGAAGAGATTCTATACTAGGGCACAATTCAGAGAATGAGCTTTCCCATTGTCAGAAGGAACAGGTTGAAAACTAAAAGTGGCCTCAGGTCCCAAAGGGCCAGTCAGAAGCCAAGAGATCACACTTTCCTCCTCATCAGGGACCTTCTGGTAGTAATAGAGTCTGAGCAAAGTCTGACAGAAACTTAGACTGGGCCTAAGGTGGAAACAAAAGAATGACCCTCTCTTTGATTACAAGGGAGTTATGTAGTGAGACATGACAACTTCCTTCATATAAGAAAATTAAAGTTATCTCACTGACACTTTGCAGGAGGTCAGTTTCCCCAAAGGAGAAGTTGTTAAATGTTGTGACTGCCAGTTTGCTCTGTAATCTGTTGTCTCTCTCACCCCTTCTCATGTCAGGAATGCATTGCTTCTTTCAGGCACTCAACTACCTGTACTGACTCCTAGGCAGGATTACTGTAGGCTGTTCTTTGGCTAACCTCTTGCATTTAAAGTAGATTAGGCCCAGGCTCTGCTCATGCCAAGAGGTAGATGCAAGAGGTGAATATAAGCTCCGATTTGTACAGAACCACGATCATATTGAAAAAAAAAATAAATTAAATTAATAGTTGAGTAATTTAGGGTTTATAGCCACAAAATTTAGGTAATTATTAGTAATACATCTAGAATCATGGATTAGGAAGAGAACTGTGAAGTAGGTTCAGGATACAATGGAAAAGACACACAATAGCCATAACAGGAGATGAGAGTATAAAGGAACTATTGGCATAGGTCCATTTATTATCTTAGGAGTGACCTTGGATAGGAGGCTTTTAGAATAATATCTAAAAGAGAGGGACTTGCTGGGCACTGGTGGCTCACACCTGTAATCCTAGCTACCCGGGAGGCTGAGTTCTGAGTATTATGATTCAAAGCAATCCCAGGCAGAAAAAGCCAGAAGTGGTGCTGTGGTTCAAGTGGTCGAGCACGAGCCTTGAGCTCAGGGACAATGCCTAGGGTTTGATACTTCAGTGCCACATAAGCAAAAAAAAAAAAAAAGCCAGAAGTGCTGTTATGGATCGAGTGGTAGGGAACTAGCCTTGAATTGAAGAGGTGAGGGACAGTCCTCAGGTCCAGAGTTCAGGCTCCTTGTCCGGCCTAAATAAAAACAAAAAAATAAAACAAAAAACTTCCAAACTTATCTTTTCTCATAATTGAAGAGAGGCTCCTTTTACAGAAATTCTCCTTATCTAGCTCAAGGTCATCAAAACTTCAGTAGACTTTTCCTGTTGATTTGTAATGCACCTAACTCTACTGAACCTAATCATGGCTAGGAAAGTATGGACATAGATACGTTTGTTGTATTTTTGCTTATGAATATATAATACTGTCAGTTATTATATATAATATATATTATAATATAGAATATATTATACATTGTATAAATATATTAAATAGATTATAACATGTATTATGTATTAACAGACTTCCTCATTTTAGATGTAGGAACAGACAACATATTGAAAGAAAAATGTTTGAATCTCTGAGTTATTTCTCTACCACAGGACAATACCAGGTTTCATTCGTATTACCCAAAGAGCAACATAGGAAAGCGATGCCTATGGATGTGGTTCTCTGGATTTTGGAAATTGTGATCATATATATATATATATATATATATGTATATATATATATATGTAATGAATTATATTGAACATGTAAAACGATAACAACAGATAAATAAGTGAATACCTATGTGCACACACTCCCAGTCACTTTCTTATATAAGACTTTCTTTTCTATGCTCCTATTCACCTACAAAGAGAATACATGAGTTGCCCTTGAATTGTCCTGGAAGTTCTTTATTGGGATACTGTAACTTCACATCCTTTGTTCCCTAAGTAGCCAGATGCTATGTATTCAATAACAAAACTGTTACAAGCAAAAGTATCCACCCTGACGCACAGAGGAACTTGGATTTCAGAAATGCCACAAATAAGTGGGAGGTACAGCAGTACTTTTCAAAATTGAATAGACTACATATTTATTAGAAAGCTTGTAAGAAAAAAACTTCAGCGCAGGATTATACATTTGAAGAAAACTACAGTTTAAATTACATATAGCCGGCAGCTGCAATAGACAATAAATAAGAATTAAAAAAAAATAAATTACATATGACATCAAATTACAAAGTTCCAGGGCATTTCCCTACTCTTGAAAACTAGAGTAATACATATTAAAAATAAATAAATGAAAAGACAAATGTTTTATACCAAATTTCAAAACATACTATATGTTATACAAAGGAAATGCGATAAGCATGCATTTTACAGTCTAGTAAAATCATATGGCATGAAGAATCTGATTAACTGATTCATAAAAGTCAATACAATACAGTTAAAACATCCGATATCTCAAGTGTTAACTTAGCAGAATACTTTCAATCTATGGTGTCTATTTTGCATATTATCCAGCCCTATCCATCCCACAATGGCAGAAGGCTTTTCCTGAGAAAGTCCAGAGACCCGTCTACTGTGAGTGCTCAATGTGAACCTGTTCCAATTCTCTTTTATTTGGGCATGTGATAGACTATCTGTTAATTTGCCAAAGGCACAATTTGGACAGGTTTCCAGTAGTGAAATTTTAGCTCTCAGAAAAAAAGGGAACTTGAAGACAGAGGGAAAATCTACCAGATCCCTGAAAGATTTCTATCATTGTGCTAAACCTGTAGCTTTCTACTGACAGTTGAACAAACTGCAGTAATTGCCACTCCAACCACATGTCCAAAAAGTGGCTTTCCAAATATTGGCCTATTTTCACTTTGGTAAATCAAGACACACTATTGTGGCCCCGTTTTATTTAAACTATCAGCTATGGTTGGCCCAAAGGATAGTTGAACTTACCAATTTCTTAAATTTTAGGTCATCACACAATCACTTCATAGCTCTTAAACATTAAAAATACCTACCCATATAAGTCTGCATTACATACTTATTACTGTTTTTCTTCATTTGTCATGTTTTACATATTTGTTTATCCCGGGGCTTAGCTCTGTAATATTTCTTCTCATGTTTTTTACCACTGAGTACAGTAATTATTTCTGCATTTTTTTCCATCTCTGTTTACTTTAATTCAAGTCCTTAATAGCATCCTGTCTACTGACAACTTCTAACTACTGATTTTAGCAAACTCAAAATATCCAAAAGTGAGCTTTGATCTCTCTCTACAAACCAATCCCTCATTACTATTTGATTAAATGATAACTCTTCCAGCTGCCTTCTCAAAATACCTTGGAGTCATTTCAGACTTACATAACTTTTCACACCTCATATTTAATCTATGACCAGGTTTCGACAAATTAACTTACTGTATATTTTAGGAAGCATATATATGTGTATACACACACACACACACACACACACACACACACACACACACACACACACATATATGGTATGTGAGTGCTAGTACTATGACTAAAATTTGGAACCTAGGTTCTTTTATTTTTTTTTTTGGGGGGGGGGTTCTGGTCATGGGGCCTGTACTCTGGGCATGGGTGCTGTCCCTCAGCTCTTCAGCTCAAGGATAGTGCTCTACCACTTGAGCCACAGCACCACTTTCAACTTTTTTCTTTTTGCTTATGTGGTGCTGAGGAATTGAACCCAGGACCTCATGCATTCAAGGCAAGTGCTCTATCACTGAGCCACCTTCGCAGCCCCTTACTTTTCTTTTTGGCTCAATCTTTATTTGGTATAAAGATCACCTACAATGTCATTTCCCACACCCTTTTAATTTAAAAATATGTATATTCTGTAGCAATGTTATTGCCATTATAACCATAATTAGGAAGATAATGTGGGTTCATCTGCTCCATACATCTTGAAAGGTAATGAATGTGAAACTTACAGAATATCCTCAGATATGCCTGGTGGAAACCTGGATTTGAATTATGGTTCTACAGCTGATCCGTATTGGGTACTTGGGAAATTTGTTTGGCCTTGTTGCCTACTTCTGTTTTTAATAAAATACTTAATTCATTTCCTAACTGGAAGAACTATCATGAGCACTAAAATTACCCTAATGCAGGTGCAGTGCTTGGAATGATGTCTGCACATTGTATAGTAGGTCCCAAAGAAGTCAGCTTCCATCAACATTGTCAGAGCATCCTTCCTGAAGGCCTTAAGAAATATACACCAACTGATGTTAATATCTGTGAAAACTTATCGTTACAAAAAAAGGTCTTGTCTTCATATGAAACAATTAAAGTAATGTTGGGGTTGTTCTGTGGCTTTTAGTCTGAAGGAGTTTTGCCTAAATTTTATTCTTACTCTATTAGTAGTAGCAGTAGCATTCTTTAGTGCTACCCTTCATTTTTCTAGTTCTGTGTTCCATTTGGAATACTATTGTAACTTAGTTTATAATCTTTGTTATTAGAACAAATAAACTACAACTGCTGAAGTTTTAAATAAAGAGACAATTTTAGGTGTGTATTACATTTTATGTGCTTAATACTTTCCTGAAATTATACCTTTTAGGTTATATATCCCTAACAAGCTATTTTTTAAGATTTCTTATATGATTTATAGATTTATTTTATGATTCTTATATGATTTCTTAGAGATCCATAAATAAAACATCTCAGAACAGGAAAAAATAGGTAAGAAGTTATAAAAATACTATTCTGGTGTCTTAATTTGTAAGTGTAAAGAACATGTAACAAAACAGTTGGAAGATTCATTTGCTCTTTTTTCTATTCTCTCACCCTTCATTGTAGAAACTTTCTCGCTTTGAAGTGCCAAGTCATCTGGACATTTCAAGCCTCCTCTCAGTGACAGAAGTGATGGGATTAGGACGTGTGCTCCTATGACTGGCTTTTAGGAAGCTCACAATAAAGCAATACCAGTACATATAAAGAAACTTTTGTGAGTGATGTGCATTGAATTCCTCAATTACCAAAATTAAATTCATATGTCAAAACATCAAATTACTTACATTATAATATATGCAGTTCAACTGGCATTACTAACACTTCCATAAATCAAATGCAAACTAAAACCTCTATATCAAAATCCAACATCTAAGGCAGTGTTGGAAATACAAGAAGAAACACAATAAATCTAATAGAGTGAGATCTTTAACACTGGCAATGAGCAATGATAGGTGAATTTTTAACCAAGCTTGGAAAGTTCAGGTGTCCACTAATGATGTGATTAGAGTTCCGGAGTTGACCTTGGTATTAAGATTAGAGGTAAAATTCAAAGACAGCTAAGGTTGCTGCAGTATTGTAGCTCTATACAGTGCGACCCTCCCTGATAATGGTAAAGCACAGAGTAGAAGCTAAGTCAGTAAAATGTATAGGAAGGATTTTCCACTGAGAATAATTGCAGGGGGTGATCATCACTCTTGCATTGAAAATGTACAGCCCATCATTCTACTTTAAACTCTAGAATATTTCTGATCTGAAGACAATTATAACACACCAATGTGCTGTGATTGCTGAGCAGTTTAGGTGTGTATTACTGTAATATATGTAAAATCTTTAGAGGTATGGAGTGGCCTGACCTTCAAACTTCATTCTGTGTTGTTAAGTTTCATGGAGAAATGTTCACAATTATGCAATTCACACTCATCTAAGTCTGAATCAGGCAACTGAGATAAGACATTTGGGTCATCGCTCCAGTGACAAGGTTTGTGACCTATGAAATAAATAACATTATTTCACAATGTATATGTGTTTCTGAAAATTTATGCAATATCAAATACCAAATATACAAAAGGGAAAATTGTCCATCTCTTATATATATCAGAAGTAAAGATACACCTGAATTATACTTTCTTGTTAGAGGATCACAGAATGACTGCTTATGTTTGGTTTCTTTCCAGGTGCTCCTATACATTTGTGAATCTTCTCTGAGGAAGTGTTTTCCATAGTTTGTTTTGAGGTGTTCAGAATATCAGTACTGTCACTAACCACAACCATGGAACAGCAAAGATGATGGGATACCTGGCCAAAGAACTGAGAAATCACAGGAAGTGATAGGAAAGAAGACCCCAGAGGACCCAAAGCCTCATTGCCAGCTTCTGGATCCCCAAATTCTGTTTAAAATGCTTTATATTCATTCTACTACAGGAGTGGGGTAATGAGTGGCTACAGGTATGTTCACAAACTGAGGCATCAATCTAGTTTGTGGTTACAATTATTAACTGAGGTATTGTTTGTATACATAGTGATAATTGAATCCCTTATTTTTAAGGAGCAGAAGGGAGCAATAATCATTACAACCATAGCACAGACATCCATCTTGTTTCCAAAGTCTTAAACTTTGAGTGTCCAACAGCTCTAACTTAAATACTTTTGAGGTAATAACCCATACCTCTGTCTTCCCTTAACTCTTTGACCTTTCCAGAGCACAGCTCTCAGCCTTTTGATTGCTGTTTGAGATGGCTTCCAAATATATCCGTTTCCAGCTATAACAGGTTGACTGTAGAATCCCTCACAAGTACTATTACAGATGGGTTATTTTGAAAGGGATATTTTTTTCTAGGGTAGGTTCCTTTTTTAAATTTTATTTTATTTAAAGGGACTGTACAGAGTGGTTACAGTTACATGAGTAAGGTACATTCCTTGATGAATATTGTTACCCACTCCATTGTTGTTCTCCTATCCTTTCCCACCCCCAACCATACCCCCCCACCCCAAAGTTGTAAAGTTCATTGCCGGTATATTGTCTTGTGAATATCATTGTTGCAATGGGTCACTTCTTTCATCATTATGTTATTTCCCTTTCCTTCTCCAAATCAGATAATGTATATACAAGATGGAAGGTACCAGAATCAAGACAGAGATGTCCAGAGATAAATCAAAGGCAAATGAAATAAAATAAGATCTAGTTACACTTCTTTACCAACATCAAGGTTGATATCTGAAAAAAAAAATGTAATTGTTGTTTCCATGTCTTGGAGTCCATTTCAATTAGCATCATTTTGTATGGTCAAATGTACATAGCTCTGGAGCCAGCAATCCCATTCATGGGCATTTGTCAAAATTATCTAGAGATAGTTAATGGATGAAAAAATGGAATTGAAAATAGCAAAGGAAAACAAATCAACATCCAGGTATTATGATTTTATAATTCTAATATGAAAGAACTGAAGCTTTTGTTTAATGAAGAAGAAAGTTTAGCCTGTAATTTCAATGCAAGGCATCAGTTGTAATGAGTCTAAAGTCTTTTCCTCAAAGATATCCAAAAGTAATATACTCATCCTCTGAAGAGTAAATAAGTAATTATTTTAATTAGCTTTGCTTAATATTAATTTACGTGTAGAAAATAAGTTAAAATATCTTCTCTCGGGCTGGGAAGGTGGCTCAGTGGTAGTGTTTGCATGCAAGAGTCCCTGGGTTCAATTCTTCAGTACCACAGAAGCAAAAAGAAAAAACCCAGAAGTGGCGCTGTGGCTCAAGTGGTAGAGAGCTAAACTTGAGCTGAAGAGCTGAAGGACAGTGTCCATGTCCATAGTTCAAGCCCCACAACCGGACTCCAAAAAATAAAACACTAAAACTACCAGCACAAGTATGTTTTTGGCAGCATTAATACCATATCTAAGATATGGAACCAGTCCAGATGCCCCTCAGTAGATGAATGGATCAGGAAAATGTGGTATATATACACAATGGAATTTCATGCTTCTATGAGAAAGAATGACATAGCCCCTTTCTTAAGAAAATGGAAAGACTTGGAAAAAAAATCATTATGTGAAGGAAGCCAGACTCAAAGAAACATAGGCTCTATGGTTTCCCTCATTTTTATTAATTAATATATGCTTAGGATAGTCCTGGCAGATAGGTTCATTTTTTACACTCTTAATATTCGCTGTGTGTGTTTGTGTGTGTGTGTGTGTGTGTGTGCGCGCGCGTGCGTAGAGTAATGAAACTGACTCAGAGCCTCAAAATCTTGCTTGTTTTTTTTCACTCATGACTGACTGAATCTGTACTATTTTAACCAAGGTTTCACTATGTGTTTGATTGAACAATTGAACATAAATGTCTCGTGGATTGCTACCCCAGCCATCTGTGAACCATGGTCTTACAATCTCAGCCTCATGAGATGAGATACTGGCATCTAGCTCTATTGCCAAGTGTCATTTCTTCGTTTTGTTTTGTTTTGTTTTTGTTGTTTTTGTGCATCCAAAATCCGTATGGAAAACAAATCATTTATAATCAGGACTATTCACATAAAATGTGTGTTGTTTAAAGATTACCTTAATAATGTAATCCTTTTGCATCCACATTATGTGATTTGATTTTTGAACTCTATTGTTGCAGTCAAGTCACTTATATATAATTTGAATCTTCTTGTCTTGGTTTTATAGTGTGTTAGGTGTTTACAAACAGAATTTATCAAGGTTTAACTCTATACTACTGAAGCAGGACCTTTATTATTACTCAATGTCCTGTAAATCATAAGTTTATAACTACTTGAGGCACCATATGAGCATAAATAGTTTCCTATAATACCTACACATAATTTAGACCTCAATGCCATGCAATGCACACTTCTGCCAAATATGCAAGGACATTCTTTGTGATTCTCCATGGATTTTCACTGTTCTTTTCTCTATTCTCCAGTGCTAAGTCCTGTGATGGTCATGTTGATTTTCTCCCCTCTTATATTCATCATTGCATCTTGGGAATTACTGGTATGCATTACTGTACTTCTGTCCATTCTCCTTGTGCTTCGGCTTGTACCCCTCTGACCTCGAAGGGCTATGAATTGGGGATATTTGCTTTACTCTTTATCTCAGACATCTATCTCTACTTTCTAGAAATTTATTCATTGAATTCCTTCTGTAAAGTCTAATGTCTTGAAAATTATTACTGCATTTTCATGGCTTTGTTATTTGGCATTAGGGAATAACATAGATCAGTACTGAAACTTAGGTAAAAGATTATTGCAATCATGCTTCAATAGATATTCTTCATTGGATAATGTGTATTTCAAAGTCTGCCTGCCTGCTTCCTTTTCACTGTTTTGTTTATTTTTCAATGTAGTCTTTTCTTCTGGAAAATATTTATGTGCCTAGTGAAGATCAATTCGTACTGTAACTATTCATTAATTTTATTCCAACCTCATTTCACATATCCCTCTGAGTTTCTTCAGGGTCTGTATAGTGCGTCACATTTTTAAATATGTTTAAACATCGATGCATCCAATAATGAAGACACTTTCCTTAAGTCACCATTTTGATGACTGAAAAGAAACCATGCTGCAATCTCACTATATGGCAATTTTCTGGTTTTAAATTCTTTTAGATTAAAATTGATGCTGGACAACAAATATTCTGTGTACATTTTTATATTTTCCTAATTATTTTAGTATACTTCACATATTATATAAAGTTAAAACATTATCACTTACTTAGTTTTAGGATTTCTAAAACGGTCAGACTAAAAGTTCTATTCATTCACAATTTTAAGATAATAGAGTGTCCATTATGACCAAGTGAGATATTTTAAATTTTTTTTTGTAGTCCTTAAAGGTTGTGCTGGGGAATCCAGTCCAGTGCTTCATATTTCTTAGTCTACTGTGGGCCTCTGAGCCTGATGTGACCTGTGGTTTTATTTTCACTCAACAGGAATTTAAAAAAATTTCAATAGGAAGGAATTATTACTTGCTTACTTTCTCCAATATCTCTCGCATACATAAAAGTAATATAATTCTACACTGACTGAAAATGGTGTTCCTATGAGAGTAATTGTTTATTTTTTGTAGCCCCGTGCTTTACTAAGTCTTGTCCCTTTCCTATCTCCCCTTCCCATAAAACTTGACTGGATCCACTGAAAACACACTTCCAGTCAGCCTGGTCCTTAGAAAGCCCAACCTTAACTAACCTACCCCCTGGTAGTCCTGCTATAAACTTTCAAAGGCCTGACTGCAACCAAAATCCTTCCTGAAAGTCCTCCTCTGCTACAGGGAAATCCTTCTTCCACTCCACCCTTTCCTGGAATCCCTGCTCTGCACCACCAGAAACCAAGCCACATCCATATCACCTCCTAAGATCCACCTTGCTGCACCAAGAACCCCGCCTACATTGGGCTCCTCCCTCTAATCCTAACTTCATCCACCAGATACCCTGTCCCTAACTACTCTATTCCCTCAGAGTCCCATTGCTCCCATATTCTATTACTTCCAAGCTCCTCCCATTCCTTTCATACCCCACTCCCAACCAATCTTCTCCCTCGACCCCTCCTAGTTTCATCAGAAACTCGATCCATAACTAGTCTAAGTATCCGAACTTTTCAAGCCCAGCCCTGAACCTACCTCTTCCCACAATTCCCTTCATGCTACAGCAAAAACCCTCCACCTCTCTATAACTTCCCTTGTAGCCACGCCTTAGTTGACCAGAAGCTTCTCACACAGCCCATCTCCTGCTTGGAAAGCCAGCCCTGCTCCACCACAGGCCTCTCTACCTCCCATATCTACTCTCTCAATGGCTTCATTGTTCCCGTGATGAATCCCCCCTTATTGGCTCCTCCCACAGATCCACACCCTACTCAACCCTGCCCATAATTACTCTACATCTTTGTAGACCTTCCACTCCTTCTCAAAGTCCCTCTTCCAATTAACCCCATGGCTCCAAGTCCTGACCTGCTCTAGAAAACCCCCACCACACTATCCCATCTCTCGACACCCACATTGCTCCACTGCAAACTACTGCATCTGTTGGCCTCCCTCTGGAAGCCTCACCAGGCTCAACTGGAAATCCCTGTCCCTTCATAATCCCTTTTTGAAGGTTGCCTTGCCCCACTGGAAACCCTGTCCAAGTCTAATGTCCTGCCTTGCAACACTGTAATCCCCACCCAACTTACTACTCTTTTCGAAGTGGTAACTGGCTACACCAGAAACCCTGTCCTAACGAGTCTAGTCCACTGGATCCTATCTCTGCTCTCACAAAGCTCTGGTCCTGAAAAATTCCTCCATACATTGTTACTACATCCTGCTCTGCCAGAAACCCCACCTCCACCCTAACAAACTTCCCAAAGGCCCGCCCCTTACTAGCCCACTTCTTTCTAGCACCACTCTGCCCTCTCACAGATCTTGAAAAGCCTCTCCCTCATAGCTCTGCATTCCTGCACCAGAATCCCCACCTTTTGTCAGCCTCTTGCCTTCATTATCTTCCCTGCCTTATGGGAAACCTCACCCTACATATCCCACCAGGGCTCATAGTGCTACACCACAACCCCTCCTCTAAGTAACCTCCTCCTCTGTAGCCTTGTTCTTCCTTTTCAAAGCTCTGCTCCAAACAGCCTCTTCCCCAGTGACCTTGCCTTCTTCCACTGAAAACCCATCCACCTGCCAGTCTCCATCCTAAAGTCCCACCTACTCCACAAGAGACCCTGCTCCTAACAAGTCTAGTCTTTCCTGTCCCCTCCCTTCTGTCTCAAAGCCCTACACAGACTGGCTTTCACCCTCAAAGCCCCGCCCTGCTTTACCCCAGAGTCTGTGCCAATACCAACTCCTCCCTTGAACCAGACAGGGCTCGACCAGAAACCCCACACCACCTCATCCTTGAAGTTCCCACCTAGGAACATTTATTACAAATGTGATTATATAATGGTCACAGAATTCATACTAGTCAATATGATAAGGAAGCAGTATTGACAAAAGACAACAAAAATTAGATAGCTATTAGATGCCTTAGTCTAGTTTGGGGTTCTGTTAACAAGCAGATTCACATTGTGTGAAAATGTGTGAAGATGATTCCTCTAACTGGAAATCATTCTTTGAAGTATCAGTAAGGTTTCATGAGTGATCATTTTATTTCTAGAATTTTCATCCACATTTGTGTCTATTAACTTAAAAATATAAGTTATTTTAAATCCTCTGGTTTGCTTGAGGAAAGAGTATTAAGATGTAAAAAGATGACTTTCAAATCATCTCTCTAATGAGTAATTTTGGACTTACTTTACTATGTACCAGAATTTTTAGTAACAGAAATTCTCTACCAGAATCCCCTTTGAATTTCCTCCTTCCACTAAAGTGCCCTTTGAAAAAGATTGAAGTGAGATTATACAGGTAGAATGCCAGAAATAAAAACGTATTTGAGATCATAACAAAATCATGATAAAGAGCCTACCCAATGTGGTTTAAATTTTCTAATGAAAGGAACTTAAGCATATTTAACTGCAGACTTTCTGAAGACTAGAAGACAAAAATATAAGAAATGCCCTCCTATACCACGGTTCTGAAAACAAAACAAAACCAAGGAAAGACAACATAATGAGACAGAAGGGAATGAGAAACTTGTACATGTGATATAGAATGTAAAGATACACTGAATCAGGTAAAACTAGTTTTGGACACAATGCCTGGTTGTTCAATATATTTCATTGTATATATTGTTACTTTTTAACCTGTGACTTAATATAGGTCTCAGCAGGGATCTGCCAAGGTAATTGTGTAGTTAGTCAATTTCATCATTGCAAGATCATCAGGATGATAAACTCCCACACACCTTAACATACCTGCAACAGCACTAGACATATATTGCTATTGATCCAACAGTGTAGGGCAGACCTGTATTTAACCCAAGCTTTGTATGTGGTATGCTATGGTTTTTATCAGGCTTGATACAAAATGTCTCTGCCCAGAATTAAATGAAGGCATTTATAGCTAAAATGATTTAGGGTCATTGTTAACATCTAAAGCATGCTGAGGTTTTTCTTTATACCTCTCCTTTTCCCTTTCTTTCTTCCTCCCTTTCTTTCTTCCTCCCTATCTTTCTTTTCTTTTCTTTCTTTCTTTCTTTCTTCCCTTTTCTTTCCTCTTTTAGGAAATGAGTATGAATTTAAATATTTTGTTTGCTGAACAAGTACTCTACCATTAGAATAATCCTTTTTCGATTTATTTACTTTGTTGATAGGTTATCCATTTGCTGAGGGCTGAACACAGGCTAAGTTCCTCACCTCTGTCTGCCAAGTAGCGGGGATCACAAATGCATTCCAACATGCAAACCTTTAGGATGATATGAGAATCTTATTACTTTCCTTGCACACTGGTTCTGATCTGTGATCTTCTCAAATTCTACCTCTTCAATTAGTGATGTGAGTTCCAGTAGCCTGCCCTCAGTTTAGATCGTCTAAATGAATTATTGAAGGCAATTTCACTTTAATCTCTTTTTTTGCCAGTCCAGTGACTGTTATAGTTTTATTTCTAGACTAATTTTGTGTATATATGCACATTAGCATTAAAATATTACTTTTTCCCCCTTTTTTCCTTTTTAATTTTCTTGGTCAAGGGGCTTGAATTCTGGGTCTGGGCGCTGTCCCTGGCTCTTCAGATCAAGGCTAGCATGTTACCACTTGAGCCACAGTGCTACTTCTGGTTTTCTGGTGGTTAATTTGAAGTAAGAGTGTCATGGATTTCCTGCCAGGGCTAGCTTTGAACTACTATCCTCAGATCTCAGCTCCTGAGTAGCTAGGATTCCAGGCATGAGCCACTGGCACCCAGCTAAAAATGTTACTTATTTTAAGTTCTGTGTTTTAGTTGAGGGAGTAACATAAGTGTGTAGAAATTTAACTTTCAAGTTACCTCTCTAAGTAATTTCAGAGTTTCATTTTCATATTTATTGCAGTTATTAATAACAGAAACTCCCAAAGTAACAGAATAATCCTTTATTTTCTCCTTCCCATAGGTACTGTTGGAAGAGAATGAGTGAGATCTTAGACAATATATACTTGAAATTATAAAAAAAAATATATTGATGATACATAAAGAGCCAGATAACACAACGTGCTTTGCATTTTCTAAAGAAAGGAATGTCATGAAAGTATATTTATTGTCAGGCTTTTCACCTGTAAATCAAAGAAAAAACAATTTCATAAAAAAGCTGAAGGGGATCAGCAACCATGTAAGTGTGATATAGCATTGGAGACTTTAAGAAATGAACTGGTTCAGGTAAAGTAATACTTTGGAAAAGTTATCTGTTCACTAAATTTATTCATTATAATTTTTTTTATTTTTATTTACCTGTCACTTAATATATAAATGCACACATGTGTGTGCAAAATATATATCAGCAGTATCTGTCCAGTGAACTGTATGGTTATGTATGTTTAGGTAATTTCATCATGTCAAGTCCATCAAAAAGATGGACTTCCATAAACCTTAACAACCCTGCAACACTACTGCACATGCAAACTTAAGTGTTCACCATTGTAATCTAGACCTGTGTTTTACCAAATCATTATATATATGGTGTTAATTTTTATTTAGTCTTGACACAAAATGTGTGTGCTCCTAGAAATAAATGATGGCATTTATAACTACAATAATTTAGTGTAAATCTTTACAATGAACATATGCTCAGTATGAGTTGTTCTTTCTTTCCTTGTGTTATTTTATCTTTAGGAAGTTGATTTGAGTTTTGATGTTGTTTGCTAGATAAGTATTCCACCACTGGAATCACTCCACCACTCCTTTCTAGTTTAAGTTACTTTACTCATAGAGTAGCAATTTTTGCACCCAGCCCAAAAAGCAGGGATCAGGATTGCATTCCAATATCCCTACTTAGTAGGTTGATATGGGTGATACTTTCCTTCCTAGACCTATTCAGAACTGTGATCCTCTCAAATTCTACCACTTTAGTTAATTGTGTGAGCTCCTGTTCTCCCTACTTATAGAAGATATGACAGACATAAATGATTACAGGTAATTTGAGTGAATCATTGGATAAAATAAGTGATTTGATATTAAAGTGTAGGGTAAGTTTGAAAGTATAATCGCAGTAGTCAGATATTTTGCTAAGTAATTTTGTTTCACATTAACAACACATCTTGACCAGAATTAAGGACTTACTTTTGCTGTCTGTCTAGTTGTATGTCATTTGGTAAAATAAACTTCATGTCTTCCATGTTGGATAAAGAACTTTGAATGATCTGATGTGCTGGTTCACATCTATAATCATGGTTAGCAATCAGAAATAAATAGATCACAATTTGAACATAGCCTAACCAAAAATTTAAGAAGTCCCAATCTCAATAAACTAGTGGATCATGTTGAATCATGCTGCCATTAATCTCAGCACCACAAGAAGCTAAGTCTCTGCCTTGTAACTGTGTCACTTGAGTAACTGGGACTCTTGGAGGCAGTCACCTCTACTGATGCAGAATCTGGGCTGAGATTTAGCAAGAGGAGGGAGGAGTCTGCCCCACCTTCCCAGGGTGAACCTCACAGAATGAAGTGAGCATGCTTGCTTTCCTCCTCCAAACGGCTTGAGATGCCATGCTGCTGAGTGTTCATTATTTGATTCCAGTGACCTGTGGTAGAAGTAGAAGGAAACATTAAATAAATTTCACATATGCCAATTGAGCTGCTCTCCCAGCCTGTGAGTTCAACTCAGCAAGTGTTCATTATTTGAGAGTTGAGAATGCTGAGGTAGGGGAGAGAGGGAGGGTGAGTGAAAGAGAGGAGAGAGAGAGAGAGAGAGAGAGCTGGGCGCTGCTGGATCACACCTGTAATCCTAGCTACTCAGTACGTTGAGATCTGAAGATTGCAGTTCAAAGCCACCCTAGGCAGGAAAGTCTGTGAAACCCTTATTTCCAATAAACCACTCAAAAACCAGAAAGGGCGCTGTGGCTCAAGCGGTAGAGCGCTCGAGTTGAGCTCAAGAGCTGAGGGACAGTGTCCAAGCCCAGAGTTCAAACCCTACGACCAACCAATAAAACAAAAATGAGAGAGGGGAGGGAGAAAAGAAAGGAAGGAAGGAAGGAAGGAAGGAAGGAAGGAAGAAAGAAAGAAAGAAAGAAAGAAAGAAAGAAAGAAAGAAAGAAAGAAAGAAAGAAAGAAAGAAAGAAAGAAAGAAAGGAAAGAAGAAAGAAAGAAAGAAAGAAAGAAAGAAAGAAAGAAAGAAAGAAAGAAAGAAAGAAAGAAAGAAAGAAAGAAAGAAAGAAAGAAAGAAAGAAAGAAAGAAAGAAAGAAGGAAGGAAGGAAGGAAAGAACATGACTGAGAATGAATTGTTTGGAGTCAGAAGTCATATGTCAGAAGTACTACCTGTATTTGTTGTTAGGTCTGCCCCAAGTCATGCAGACCCTATGCAGCCACTTCTTGGCTAAGTTTCAACCCTTTATGTGTTGCCTAGTACAACCTAGAGGCAGCCACCTCCCCATCCTGTTAAGTCACAACCTGGTCAGCCTCTGGTCCCACTTTCCATCTGACCAGAGGTGAGTCCCAGAACTTGAAGTCACATCCAGATCCAGTGTGGCCAGAGTTTCCCCCAAACGGCCACACCTCATCTGGTCCTTCACATAGATACATCCTTGCCCGAGGTTGGATCGCCCCATTTTTTTTTACATGCATTTCCACCATATATGGCATGGGCAGCAGTTCAGTAAATAAACTTATTTACCTGACTGAAAACCCTGTGGTGTTCTCTTCATTGGCTACCTAATGAAACTCACCTAATTAATATACTTTACACTTCAGAGTTTCTAGTTATGAATCCATAGATATTTTTGTGACACATGTGAGATCAGTATCTGCAAAACATATTTACTAACTTCATTTAACGGTATAATTGTGCCTGGAATCTTTAATAGCAGCTTAATTAACGATAATGTCTATTTTGTTTGTTTGCTTTGCTTTGTTTTTGCTTAAAGTAATAGAAGAGTTGGTGAGACAATCTGTGTGAAGACTCAGGGTCTGTGTTGGAGGGGCAGAATGATGATGGCTCCGGCCTCAGGATTATCTGAGGACTGTGTTTGTGTATGTGGAAAGCTCTTGGCATGCCGGCCTAGAGAGGGAACATGTTCTCTCTCCCTATCTCAAAGCTAACATGTCTCAAAGCTGAGGAAGTAGCTCTTCTGCTTACTTACGCATAGACGAACAGCTAGTCAAGCATTTTCCTGAGTACGGGGAAATGGTTTAAGCTTGCTCTAAAATAGTTTAGATAAAAATATACAAAGACGTATCTCACAGTTTAAGCAAAATTGTATCTGTTGAAATTCTTTGTGTGAGTGTCTCCTGAATAAATCTTGGCAAAGATAATACTTGCTTGTCTTTAAATACCCACTAGCAATAAAACACAGCATGAAGTGGCAATTACTGTTTGCACTCTGCAACCCATGTGTCCTGGTGATTTTGCGACCCTTACCCAGGGACCCCAATGCCTGAGACGTTGACAACTGGCAGTCAATGCAGTGTTGAATACAGGAAGGGATATTCAGGTAAGTACTTTTAATAACAGGGTGATGGAACAAGTTAAGTCTACTCCGTACTTACATATGCTAACATATTTACTTGCTTCTTATGGTGTAACTATTTCTTCTTTTGACATAGAAATGTGTATTAATGTAGTTAGGGAATGGAATCCTTGGTTCCCCGTTGATGGGGCATTAGATGTTGATAATTGGAAATGAGTAAAGTATTGTAGAAAGAGATGTTCGAGAAGGGGAAAGGATTCCTATTAGATTTTGGTCCATTTGGGCTATTTTACATACCCTTTTTAAAGCTTTAAATGAGAAAAGATTAATAGCGGACTTAAAGAAAGAAGCAGCGCCTTCTATTGTAGGTTTACTATTGGACTCTGAGGTTAAGGATGCAATAGATAAGGCTGAATCACAATTAGGAGAAAAAACCAGAGGTAAAGAAAGTTGAAAATGAACAAACTGAAAGCGTAAATAGAATGTCTAAGCAAATGGAATTGATTTTATCAAGATTACTACATATGGAGTTAGAAATTAGCAGAGTGAAAGGATCAACTGAGAAGGTGAAAGTAAAACAGCCTTCCTCTCCTCAGCTTGTGGAAGCAATTTTTACCCCATCACTCCTTCACAAAACAGAAGGCTCAGACAGTGAGTTTGATGAAGAAATTCCTATTTTTTCTTATCCTGTAATTTGACCACCTTCTATGAATGGTATAGCTCAACCAACCAGATATGAGGGTGTTGCTGTCGATGATACTGGTAAACTTAACAATCAGTGACTTATGGTCCTCAGTCTCATTATGTTAAGGAATTACTTAATGGGCTTGCCCGATAATTTTGCTCCCTAGGATTGGAAGATGCTTTGTAGAGCCTTGCTTAAGGAACCTGAATACCTACAATGGCAAATGTAGTTTACTGAGTTATATACAGAAAGGACTAGACAAAATGCACAGAGCAATAATCCACGCCTGCAGATCATAACCTGTCCTATGTTGAGTGGAACAGAACCATATGCAGATGCTCATATGCAAATGAACTCTCCTGAAGAGATCCATGAGCAGTTATGAGACATAGGTATTGAGGCATGGGAGAGGATTCGGCTGGTAGGAGAGCTTTATGGCTCCTGGACTAAAGTAATTCAAAAACCTAATAAACCCTATGTTGAATTTTTATCACGATTGACACTGACCTTGGAACATACTGTTGTGGGAGAGGCTGCACTGCAACAACTACTAGGCATGTTGGCTTATGAGAATGCTAATGAGGACTGTAAACGAACCCTATTGCCTATTAAAGAATATGGGGATGTAAATACATATTTAAGGGCGAGTAAAGACATTACATCCGAATCCCAGCGTTTGCAGTTGTTTCCTAAAACTATGCCCACTACCTGGCATGCTTTACAAACCATCTAATCTAAAATGTTTTGGATGTGGTCAAATGAGACATATAAAGAAGAACGGTAAAAAGGCTACTGATGTTAACAAGAGAGGACCAGGAATTTGCCCTAAATATAAAAAGGAAAGCACTGGGCAAGAGTGTGTAGATAAAAAATAGACAATAAAGGAATTCCTATAAAAATGCTTACCCTATGCAGGGAAACTCTCCATCTGGCCAGCCCTGGGACCCAGGATTAATAACCGAGGGTAGCCAACCATTTTTCTTCCTCGTCCCTGCCACAGCCCACAGCACCGCAATGGACATGCCAATTCATTCATCTACTGAGAGGCATATTGGTTTAAAACATGCTTGCATGTAAGTATCAATTATGGTCATTCAAAAATGACAGATGTCACCTCCCCAGACATACTAAAATCATGATTTCAAAGTAGGATAGGATTTCATGGTGCTACAAGTGTTGAGATATATGGATGAGTCTAATGTGTATCTTGCACTGAATTAGGCAGGAAGATATCCAATATCATATGGGATAAAAAAATGGTAGTAAGAAGATATTCCCTTGAGAAAGATGTAGGAGGCTGACAGAAGTATGGAGAAATTCAGATAATTTTGAATGAGTTAGAAATGCATGCTCAAGTATGTCTCTTTAAGTGGAAGGGCAAAAGAAGGGGAAGAGAAGAAAATAACTGAAAGCAGATCATAGTCCCAACGTATAGAATAAAAAAACATAACCTATAACTTCCAAGTTAGAGAGAGACCAATATAATTCATCCCACTTAATTTAGATACATGCAAAATATTTTCTTTGCTTTTTCCGACTTTAATGCTCCAAAATACATGAAGACTTATAAGAAACGTTATGTGATTGTCGTTACTTCAATCTGAACACTAATTGTGATGAGCCCTCTTTTTCTCAGTATGCTCTTGGAAAATACTCCCTAAATTGATGATGTTGTGACTGATTAGAGAGTCAGTGTAACAGGTTTCTACTTGTATGATAATCCCAGAATAGTTTAATGCAGTTTTTTCTCAAAGTATCCAAGTATATTGTCTGACGCTGTACTTTGAACACACCCTCACACCTGAGCACATTATTTGAAATTGTACATCAGCATTTCCTTGGCACATTCTATTTTGTGCCTTTGTTTTTTTGCATGTTCATTTTGATTGCTCTACTTCCAGTACATCTGTACAAACTGCTAAGAACATTGTTCAGCTACCACTTCTTGTTTGCAAACACCCAGTCTATTTATGAAGGTACTTTGTCTATGTTAACCAATAGGGTAGTACTCACAGTCTGAGGATAAAAGTTCCACAGTGTAACTCTATGCCAACATTAGAAGATGTAGAATTTAAGTCATTTTGAGACAAACAGTGATATTTGAATTGAAAGGCTTCTTAGAGACATTTTCTTGGAGCTCATTAGTTCTTCTAAGGTCAGAATAAAAGCATTTGTTCCCAACATTTAAAATAAAAAGGATCTGTTGAATTAATGGATCTAGAATTTTATGGCTTCACATTCATATCTCAAAATTTCATCAATATGAATTACATCTCTACCAGTTCACCAAAACACTGTCCTTATTGAACTTGTCTATGTCCTTTTAGTTTTCAAATCCAAATAGCATATTTCCTTCAATGTCTCTGTAACAGTTTTGACCTTTTCTTCCTGCAAATTCTTTCTTTGCTTTTCTTCTCTAAATCTGTTTCTATTACTTTTTTGTTTCCTTATCTCTTTCTTCCAATCTTGTCCACACTGGTGCTCCCATTGCTACACTTATGTCAAAACTTTTCTTTTCTTCTTCCCGTTAATAATGTCCCCAATTTTATCATTCTTTTTCATATTCATGGTCATGGATATTTTGATGATATCTAAACAGATCAATCTTTGCATCTGCTTAATATAAACGTTAGAACTATCAGAGAGTTTTTTCCCCTAAATCGATCATTTTCACCTGTAATCCTTATCACCAAGAACATGACTAACACATTTGCCTGGGCATAGATGTAGAACCCTTTAGATTTCTTGTTACCCTTCTTCTCCCACCCATTATATAAGATGAACGATCCAGGTTTTCTCATTTTCTATTACTAATTTGATTTCTTTTTTTGTTTTTGTTTTTGTTGGTCATGGGGTTGGAACTCTGGGCCTGTGTGCTGTCCCAGTGCTCTTCAGCTCAAGGCAAGCACTCTACCTCTTGAGCTGCAGCACCACTTTCGGGTTTTCTAGTGGTTTTCTTTTTACTTTCTTAGCGAGTCCATTAAACTTCCCTCTTGAATTTGGTTGTCATGAATACCCAATTTCTATGTTAATGAGGACAAACTCTAATGTAAAACTTTGTCTCCAAAAACCAGTCCAAGAAGCTGTGATCACAAATATTTGGCTATACTTTTTTCTTTTTTTTTTTAACCTTGAAAGTTTTCTTGTGTCTAAATTGCCAACAAAAATAAGTATTCCACCACTATTGGGTTCAATCGTTTCTAACCTCAAAGATATATTTTGGTAACAAGATGCTTAGAGGAAACCAAAGTATACTCCACTTTTTATCTTTTCTCTTAAGTCTCTCCTTATATATAATATCAGGAAAAGTGAAGTTATTCTTTGTAAAATTATTTCAATTGATTATTTTTCTCTTGGTCTTGAATTTGTTCAACAAGATGTATCGAAGAGAATAGAGTTAAATCATCCATACCTTGGATGACAGTGTCTGTTACAAAGGACAATGCTTCTATGTCCTACTTCTATGTCCTCCTCTTAGCTCTTCCTGATTTCCAATGAATCACAGCTTCTTGGCTTCAAGTTTAGTGAAGCTGAAGGACTATACGGCCTCCCCCATTCCTCCATCTTCATTGTTTCTCATTTAAAACTCTTTTAAGTTGCCTCATTCGGATGTGTAATTTATTTTCATGCCTTCATTCAATCTGTTCTTCATCGTAGTGAGGCAAATAGGCTCTGTAAAATCACTTTAGCTAAAATATTAAGAGAATCTATATCAAAAAGTTTTGGATTCTCTCCACTGTTGAAGCAAATATGCTTAGCTCGGGTTCTAAAAAGAGTTTCCTTACATTTTTCATTTCCTCAATTGTTTTCTGATCCCAAAATTTTTTGGCTTATGTAATAAGAGAAGTGTTCACTATCTCATCTTAATAAGGATATTATTTTTTGTGAGCCACTTAGAAATGTGAAATCATTGGTTTGAATTATCCTATCAGATTTTATTTTCTGTGTTACAGTGCTTCATGTACAAAAACATTGTGGAAAGAATTACAAACAGAAAAATATAAACCCAATACATTCTTTCATTGTGCAGGGCACTTTCTCTCTAAATATTTTGACTCAAAATATATTTTTCAGAGAATTACAGTTTGGTAATTAAAGGTCAAATCACAAATTTTGATGTCTTTTTTTTTTTTTTTTAAAGAACTTTGAATTTAAATTCCACTACAACCTTGTTTCACAAACTGAAAATATATTTCCTGGGTAAGGACATTTTCAAGGGAACCTACAGGATTTCCAGCAAGTTTTCTGAGGTTTATTGGTTTGTTTGTTTAATGAGCCATCTTCACCCACATTGCTCTCTCTGCACTAAGTTTCCATGGATTTCTTTGCATGAAAGCCTCTTTTCCCAGGCAATTTTAAATTTTCTTAATAGGCAAAGTTGTTAAAAATGCTGAAGAATTAAAATTTACCTGTCATAATTGTAAAACTCTTTTGAAATTCCTTTATCAGAAACGTGAATTCACCAATCCTAATTCCACCTTTACCATCAGAAACAGTTAACGTTGTTTTCATGATATGGTGTCCATGCAACGATACTTTTCCAGTGGCTTTGTTATGCATATATATTACCATATAAGCTGATGCAGAGCAAAATGAACTCCAAGATATGAAAACAGAGGCTTTTTTTCTTTTTGCGGTTGCTGTTTTTAATGTAGTATATGATTTCTATTTTGTTTTTGGTTTTCTCCCTATGGTTTATCCCCCTGATTTTGGTACCCTGTATTTTGTGTATACATTTACCTTAATTATGAAATGGAAGAGGAAAAACAAAATGGTGAGAAAAAAGACAAAGGGCAAACCAATGGAACAGCAATGCTCACAAGACAATATATGGGAAATGTACATATCAACTTGTGAGAGGTAGTGAGGAAAAGGAAAACTGTGAGAAAAATGAGGGAGGAGGTAACAAGTATGAAAAGTTATGTATTAAGTACTTTACAATTACTGACGGGATCATTGCAAGATAATGTTAAAGCATGCATAGATGCCTCACCAGCAGTCACTCAAGGAATGGCATATGCTGCAGCAATGAAAGGAGAACCATTCAGTGCTTATGAACAAAAATTACATAAGACACGACCTCAGGCCAGAAATGGGGTCTGTTTCTCATGTGGCCAGTCAGAACACATGAGTAAAGATTTTCAACAAAAGCAAAATAAACCTAGTAACAATAAAAAGGGTAAAGCGCCTGGACTTTGTCCACGATGAAAGAAAGGCAATCATTGGAAAAATGAGTGTAGATCAAAATATCATAAGGATAGAATTCTCCTAACAGCAGAAGAAAAGGAAACAAAAAACAAGAAGAGGGGTGCTCCCTCAGCCCCGAAAACGAAAGAGGGGAAGCACCTACTGTTACACAAAAATCCCCTAAGGGCTCAGTTCCATTAAATCCCTTGTCTCCTCTATTTACAGTATGGGATTTGCCAAGAGCTACTCCAGGAAGTGCAGGGTTTGATCTGGCAGCAAAAAAAGATTACATCATCTCTATCATGTATGCTGTTCAGCTAATAGAAACTCAAGTTTATGGTTCTGTAATTGAAGGAACTGTGGGCTTGATAATTGGTAGAAGCTCAAATTATAACAAAACTTTGAGGTATTACCCGGAGTAGTTGATGCAGATTACCAAGGGGAAATTAACGTAAAGGTAAGGTCTTTAAAAAAATATGCAAATACCAGGGCTGGGAAGGTGGCTTAGTGGTAGAGCGCTTGCATCGCATGCATGAGGCCCTGGGTTCGATTCCTCAGCACTACATAAGCAGAAAAAAGCCGGAGGTGGCGCTTTGGCTCAAGTGGTAGAGTACTAACCTTGAGCTGAAGAGCTGAGGGACAGCACCCAGGCGTAGAGTTCAGGCCCCACAAAAAACAAGTGAGGATTTTAGCCGGGTGCTGGTGGCTCACGCCTGTAATCCTAGCTACTCAGGAGGCTGAGATCTGAGGGTCATGGTTCAAAGCCAGCCCGGGAAGGAGAGACTGTGAGACTCCTATCTCCAATAAACCATCAGAAAACTGGAAGTGGCGCTGTGGCTCAAGTGGTAGAGTGCTTGCCTTGAGCTGAAGAGCTGAGGGACAGCGCCCAGGCCCAGAGTTCAAGCCCCACCAGCGACAAAAAAAAAATGCAAATACATATGGATCAAAGATTAGCTCAAATCTTAATTTTAAATTATGTCCATCTTCCAAATCAAATCCTAAAACAAGATCGAGGTACAGGAGGTTTCAGTTCCACAGAAACTGTGGCCTGGGTACAATCTATTTCTAAGGATCGACCCATGAAATCTATAAAAGTGGATAGAAAGCCTATTAGAGGTCTCTTGGACACAGGGGCAGACCCAACATGTATTTCAGGAAAAGACTGGCCCTCATCCTGGCCAATTATGAAGACAGAATCTACATTAATGGGATTGGGTACGGCTAACAATGTTGCTCAAAGTTCAAAAATTTTAAAGTGGGAGTGTGAAAATAGATTTGGAAACTTTCAACCTTATATTATATCTTCTTTGCCCTTACATTATGGGGCAGAGACATTTTGCAAAACATTGAACTAAAATTCATTACTGCAGATTCCATTACTGTACAAAATTTTTCATAGGGGCCGCTGATGAGAAGTTTGCTGATGCAATATCATGGAAAAATGATCAACTTGTGTTGGTTGATCAGTGTCACTAACTCAAGAGAAGATACAGGCTGTAGGACAATTGGTAAATGAGCAAATACAGAAAAGATATTTAGAGGAATCCAATAGCCCTTGGAATACTCCAATTTTTGTAATTAAAAAGAAATCTGGGTAATGGAGGTTGTTACAAGACCTCAGAGCCATTAATAAAACCATGTATGACATGGGGGCTCTTCAGCCAAGACTTTCATTTCCTGTGGCTGTTCCTAAAGGACATTATATAATAATCATTTATTTTTAGGATTTTTTAACAATAAAATTGGATCCTAATGATTTACAAGATTTGCATTTCATGTGCCCTCATGTAATTTGAAAAGGCCCTGGAAGAGATATCAGTGGAAGTTCTTGCCACAAGGCATGAAAAATTCTCCTACATTGTGTCAAAAATTTGTGGTTAAAGCTTTACAAAAAACTAGGGAAGAGTTTTCTAATGCTTATATTATTCATTATATGGACGATATTTTAATAGCTGCTGAAAGTAAACATTTAACAGAACAAATTTTAACAATTAACCATTGAGCAATTAACCAACTTTGGTTTGCTTATTTTCCAGATAAAATTCAACATAATTAACCTTTAAATTATTTAGGAAAAATAAGACATCATGTCACAAAAATGAGTATCAGGCTAGATAAATTAAAAACATTAAATGATTTTCAAAAATTACTAGGAAACATAAATTGGGTTAGACCCTACTTGAAAATTACCACAGAATTACACCCATTGTTTGAAGCCTTTAAAGGGGATTCTAATCCTAAATCTAAGAGACAATTCACTCCAATAATGTTAGAAAAATTTCATTGGTGGAAGAAAAGTTACAAGCAAAAGTCCAATTGGACTATAATAAAGACTGGGATTTTATAATATTAATGACATCTTATACAAGATGTTTGTGGCAAGATGGAGTCCTGGAATGGCTTCACTTGCCTCACAGTCAGATAAGAATGATAGCTTCTTATGTATATTTGTGCAGCCAACTCATTGTCAAGGCAAGGAGTAGGTACTGAGAGTTACTTGAGAAAGAAATGTATAATATAATTATAACTTATAATAAAAAACAATTAAAATATTATTACAGAATGATGAGAATTGGGAATTAGCATTATTAAATTATAAAGGACAAATAAAATTTCGTGTTCCTCAACATCCTTCATTAAAATTTGTTGAAGAGGTAAAAACCATTTTTCCATTAGTGGTAAAAACACTTTTCGAAGGAGCTCTAACAGTTTTTACTGATGGGTTCTCAAATGGAACTTCGGTGGTATACATTCCAGACCACTTCCCTATTATTAAAAGGGATCTGACATTTCAGAGCAACAGGCGGAAATTATTGCTGTAATTTTAGCTTTAACCATATGTCCCCAGCAGCATAACATTTACACAGACTCTAAGCATGTGGTTAACTTATTTCCTGCCATAGAGACAGCTCTTTTATCAGGACAATCAAAAATTATAGACTTGTTACAACAGTTACAAAAATTAATTCAACTTAGAAAAGAAAAATTATTTATTGAACACATAAGAGACATACAAATTTACCAGGTCCTCTTTCATTTGGAAATATGATGGCTGACTTATTAACTAGAGAACCCATCATGCTTTATTTGTAATTAATCACCTTAATACTAATCAACAAAATCTTACACTTATGCAAAAACATTGGAGCGAAATTGGATTTAAAGTTCATCCAAAAGTTAAAAGGAAAGATTTGATCACAGGCACCTGGAAAGGGCCTGATGTATTAATCACCTCGGGAAGAGGGTATACATGTGTGTTTCCACAGGATGCCGAGTCACCCATCTGGAATTGCAACCGACTTGTGTGCCCTACAAAAATAAGAGAAACCCAGGGAAAAAAAACAAAACAGAAGATGCAAATGAAGAAAGCGATGCCAAAGCTCAAAAGTCTTCACCTTTCTCCTCAACAGGCGAAGACAACAAAAGAAGCCCAACCACCAACCTGGGAATAAATTAAGAAGCTCACCCATTCTGCGGAGGAGATTGTTGTTTCTACAGGAAAGACTATCACTGTTGAAAATACGTTTCTTGCTATGCTTGCCATTATTGCTGTGCAGGCAGTGTCTGTTTCAGGAGAACAATACTGGACATATGTTCCTAATCCTCCTCTTCTACATCCTGTGGGATGGGGGGATGAGGATGTAATAAAAGTAATGAAAAATAATAGTGACCTGCTAGGGGGGTTGGAGGACTATTCTAATTCTCACATGACTTCTCAAACAATTAATTATGAAGGAATGACAGATACCACTCCAATTTGCATAAGGCTATCAGGAGAAAAACTCCAGGGGTGTTTGCCTATAAACTATAGAAATTTTTTGACTGATACCCTTGATCAATCCAATGATAAAAAGTTCAAAAAACTATTGATGTGGGAAATTGGCATGATGACATTAGGCTTTCATACTTATAATGAATCCTTTTTCATTCCCAAGAGGAATATACATTTAGGTAACTGCCTACAAAAATATCATGACAAAGATCAGTTTGGGGATGTATTAATTACCTCACTGAAATGGTGAGAATGTGGATTTCAAAAGGCCTCTTTTTACAACCCTATGGGGCACCAGATAGTATTTTTGATTTTTCCATTGCTAACCCCGATTATGATTATGCCACCTACTTAAAACATAATTCAGGAAAGTTTAATGGCTATGCTCCTGATACGCACGGGGAACCCCTGAAAAGATGGCTCAGTCCAGCGTGGGTGGCTTCCGTTTTGGTGAGTCACTCTCCATTTCACAATAAAATGGGCATTCATCTGTATTTGTTTAGACTTTTTGCAGCAACAAACATGATTTTACTGAAAAAGCCCAAAGAAACTAAGAGTACTGCAATTGGGGTAAGAGCATGTGTGGGTTATCCTATGGGAATTTTAGCTAGAACACTAGATAATTTAATCATTATTAATCAAGGAAAATCTTATTATATTAGCTGTAAGGATTATATTTTTACTAATTGTCTTACTTCTTCTCTGGATAAAACATATTCTGTAATTTTTATTTTAAAGACCTTCATATGTAACGTTACGTGTAGATCTATAAAATGACCCTTGGTTTAAAAATTCTGCTTTACAAATGCTGAAAATTCTGGATATTATGTTGCAGCCAAAACGCTTTGTTGTGGCCTTGATTTTAGTAATAAGTGCTTTATTAACAATAATTAGCTCTTTAGCGATTTCTACAGCAGCCTTAGTAGATGAAGTAAACACTGCTCATTTTGTTACTGATTTAAACAAATATGTTTTATTTGCCCTAGCAGAAAAACAAATTATAGATAAAAAGTTAGAAATGAAAATAAATGCTCTGGAGGAAGTGGTTCTGGCTATAGGTCAGGAAGTTAAAAATTTAAAAACACAACTCTCAGTTAAATGTCATGCTAGTTTTAAATATATCTGTGTTACTGTTCTAAAACATAAGTTTTTTTTTTTTTTTAATTGGAATGCCACCAAAAATCATTTGTTAGAAGACTGGAGAGATAAAGATATCTCTCATGTTATGGAGGCTTTACAGGATAAAATTACAGCAGTTAGTAAAGCTCACTTAGATGTAATAAATTCACAATCTTTGGCAGTATTATTTAAGCATAACTTGGAGGCCCTCAATCCTCTGGATTGGATTAATGTAATAATTATAATTACCATTGTCAGATCAATTCTCCCAATTCTTATTCTTATATTTCCAGTCATTTTCTGTATGATCTTTAGATTTATCTCTTCTGTGCACCAAGACATTCATGAGCTTCAATTAAAAAATAAAAAAGAAGAAATGCCATGACACCTCCTGCTGAATCTGTGTGAGAGATCACGCCAGACAAAGCATAAGCTTCATGGAAGCATGCTTGCAGGACGGGGGTGTTGGTTCAAGGCTTCCTATACACTTGGCTGCACCTTTATTGCCTCTACCTTTATTCTAACTATATTCTTCTTGGCTGTACATTTGTTTCCTTTATTCTCGTTTTGGCTATTTTTCTATTGATCCACGAACAGAGCATGTGAAGCCACTTCCCCTCGTGCCTAGCCTCGCTCTTCTCTGCTCTCTCTCTCTACTTCCACTCCTCTTGCAGGCCCCTTCACATCCTCTGCGCATGTACACCTGCCCCTGGGAGACCCTGGTCACTGCTGACTCCACAGTGAGGCCCCAGGACCCTGCCTCCTCCTCCCTTCTGCCCAGTCCCCTCTTCTCCTTGGCTCCACCCCCTACCCTTGCCCAAAAGATCAGCCCTGACTGGGCCCTAAGGCTTCCAGGCCATGGTAATTACAGCCTCACCTCAGCTCTGCACTCCCCGCCAACCCTAGCACTTGCTCAGGGGATCGAATCTCCCCTCAGCCCCACCACTAGAGGAGACTCTCCTCCAAGCCTCTCCACTCCACATATCAAGAACGTGCACAGTGACCCAGTGAGAGAGAGAGACAGAGAGAGAGACTGAGAGACTGAGAGACTGAGAGAGATTGTTGGGGAAAACTACCTCTCAAGGACTCAGAACATAGCACCCTTAGGGATGACTTAGCACATAGCATACTTCAAAAAACAGCACAAAGCACACTAAGTAAAAGACTCAGCACAATGTGTCCTTTGAAGGACTTAGCATATAGTAGCCTTTGGGATGGCTGAGCACACAGCACCCTTTGAAGGAGGGAGTCCATAGCACGCAGTGTATAGGACTCAGTGCATGGCATGTTTTGAAAAACTCAGCACGTAGCACACTTTCCCAGGACTCAGCATATAGCACCCTGTGTTAAGAATATTTAAATACTTATACTTCAGCAGAAAAGCAACATGTTTAACAACTGTTACAAATAAAGTAATAAATCAGAATATATTACTATACTAATCATTGAATGGATTTTTAGTGGCAGTCAAATATGTAAGAAATGAGGTAATATGCCATTTGTTTGCACTTAATAACTGAGAAAGAATTTTCTAGGTCTTTTAAAATATATCATAAGTTTAATGAAGAAACTATTCTGTCATGTCATATGATAATCAGATAAAGATGATATTAGAGCAAAGAACAGATTGACTAAGGTTTGGGATGTTAATGTATGTACTTATTTTGGTTTTGGAAAATTGTGAGGATTTCAAATTGGGGTATTGTTCTTGCTAGGCTGGCATTATGTCAGTGGTTAATTTTAGGATAAGGGTTCCCTTTCCACAAGAACATGCACCTGATCTGTCCTTTTATGTTTCCCATCATCAATGGCATCAGAGTTGCACACCAACTTGTCTAGCTTCCTGGATCCTGCAGTCCTTCCAATCTTAGTCTCTAGATAGTGCAGGATGGTGGAATGATCCAATGAACCCAGCTATAGAGTGAGAAGGAACTCCCCTAAAATTTGGCTTGGTTTCTGTTCTCAAGCCTCCTAAGTAGTTAAGAGTACAGATTGGAGCCCCTGGTGCCAAACAGGAACAGTATTTTTAAAGCAATTAGACATTTATATGACAGGTTTGTGATTACCTCAGGAAAAGAATAAAAGAGCAGTGAAGCATAGAGGACAAACAGAATTTTAGCTAGCTACTCAGAGGGTGAATCAGCTTAGCTAGCTACTCGGGAGGCCGAGATCTGAAAACCACTTTTCAAAGCCAGTACAATCATGAAAAAACATGTGATTATCTCCAAAAAACCAGAAGTGCAGCAGTGGCTCAAATGGTAGACCACTACCTTGGGCACAGATGCTTACAGCAGGAATGATGAATGCATGCATGAACACATGAACATGCACATGTGTGAACAGGCACGTGTGTGCACACACACACAGATGAGTATTTCAATGCAGAGTTCTTTATTTTTTTTTTACCTTGCTGTACTTTATTTCCCTGTATTAGTTCACAAATTAATAAAAATCAGCTAAGCACCTATTTACATACAACTCATCATGTTTCTCTAAAGTCTACTCTCTTTTTGGCAGCCTGCTCTTATTTGACCAAAAAGTAAATTATTCAAGAGATCAATTCATCTCCCTCATCTCTGTAATGTTAGATGATTGTTTAAGTTCTTCCTAGCAATATAATTTTGTGAAATCCTGCATCAAGCAGCATATTTCTTTCATGAAATGGGAAGCCTCTGGAAAAAAATAAACTATAGGTTTTACTCCTCCTGGCAAGCATCTGGAAATTTATGATCTTCATATAATCCATGATATGTCTGTGTATGCCAAAGACGGCTGTGAAAATAAAAAGACCCTTCTAAGCACATAGAATTCGTATACCATTAATAGGTATTAAGGGTTTTTTTTATTATTCTGAAAATGCCATACAGAGGAGTTTCAATTAAATGGTCAAGATAATGAGTACATTTCTTATCAAGCATTGTTGCCTCCTCCTTTGTTTCCACTTCCTATCCCTTTCCATCTCATCCCTCCTGCCCCTCTCCCCCATTATGCCCCGCCTTGCAAAAATTTTAAAGTTCATTTTTCGACATAACATCTTGTACATCTCATTGTTAAATGGGTCCACCTCTATCCTTTTTTATAAGATTTGTTTTTTCCCTTCCCCTCCACAAATTATACCAACATAAAATACAGTGAAAACAGGAGCTATATTGTGGGGAAGGGACATACAAAGCAACAAAAATTCATCTTATAAATATGTTAGAAACAATCGCACCAAAGAAAAAATATTTGAATGCTTATCTTGGGGTACATTTCACCTAACATCTACGAATCTTACCTTTTCTGCTTGTCTCAGACATATCCTATTTATTACCAATAAGGGAAACCATGGGGCCTATGTGTACTTGGGCCTGGCTTACTTCACTTAATATAATTTTTTCCAAGACTTTCATTTTCCTAAAAAAGGGGCAATGTCATTCTTTCTGATGGAGGCAAAAAATTCCATTGTGTATATATACCACAATTTATTGATCCATTCATCTACTGAGGGGCATCTGGGTTGGTTCCAAGCTTAGCTATGGTAAATAATGTTGCCATAAACATAGTTGTGCTGGGAGCTTTAGTGTCGTCTTCTTTGTGATCATTTGCATAAATACCCAAAAGTGTGATTGCTGGGTCATAGGGGAGCTCCATATTAAGTATTTTGAGGAACCTCCATACCATTTTCGAAAGTGGTTGAACAAGTTTACACTACCACCAACAATGCAGTAGGGTTCCCTTATCCACATCTCCTCCTGCATCTGTTGTTATTAGAGTTCTTGATTATAGCCATTCTAACTGGGGTGAGATGGTATCTCAATGTTGTTTTGATTTGCATTTTTTATAGCTATAATTGAGCATTTTTCATATAGTTGAGCATTTTTCATGTGTCTATTGGCCATCTTTCCTTCCTCTTCAGAGTAGTTTCTCTTTAAGCCTTTAGCCCTCTTATTTATTGGGCTGTTGATTCTTTTAGGATTTGTTTTTGGGGGATTTAATTTTTTGGAGTTCCAGATATATTTTAGATATGAGACCCTTGTCCATTGTATGGCTAGTGAAGATCTTCTCCCAATTTGTGGACTTTCTATGGATCTTGATAGCTATTTCCTTTGCCATATAGAAGCTCTGCAATTTCATGCAGTTCCATTTGTCTACCTTTCTATGATTTGTTGTGTTTCTGGGTCTCTATTAAGCAATTTTCGGCCTGTACCAAGGAGATCTAGGGTTTCTCCTATTCCATCCTGTAATGTTTTCAGAGTGTCTTCATATTGTGAGGTCTTTGATCCATTTGGAGTTGATTCTGCTACAGGGTGATATATAAGGATCTAGATTTATTTTTCTACAAGTAGTTAACCAATTTTGAGAGCACCATTTACTGAAGAGGCTGTCTTTCTTCCATTCTATTTTTTTCAGCTCCCTTATCAAAGATTAGATGGCTGTAGGTCTTTAGGTTCATTTCAATTCTATTCCATTTCTCCTGAGGTCTGTTCTTGTGCCAGTACCAAGCTGTTTTGCTTACTATGGCTTTGTAGAAGAGTTTGAAATTTGGTACTGATTTTCCTCCAACACTGTTCTTTCTGTTAAGGATCGTTTTTGCTATTCAGGGTCTTTTATTGTTCCATATGAATTTTTGGATTGCCTTCCCTATGTCCTTGAAGAATGAGGTTGGAATATTGATAGGTATCACATTCAATTTGTAGATATCATTGGGAAGTTTTGCCATTATCACGATTTGATCTTTCCAATCTAGGAACATGGGAGTTTTTCCACTTTCTAAGTTTGTTTTGATTTCCTTTTTCAGGTATTTCAAGTTTTCATCATAGAGGTCTTTCACTCCTTTGATTAAGTTAATTCGTAGGTATTTTATTTTTTGTGGGGCTATTACGAATGGAGTTGCTTTCCTAATTTCAGCCACAATTTTCTCATTGTTGGCATATAGAAAAGCCATTGATTTTTGAGGGTTAATTTCATACCCTTCTAGTTTGCCCAAGTTTTGAGTCACCTTGAGTAACTTGGGAGCAGGGTCTTTAAATACAAGATCATGTCATCTGCAAAGAGGGAAAGTTATACTTCTTCTTTCCTTATTGGGTTCCTCTATATGTTTGCATCTTGTCTTATTGCTGTACATAGGCATTCTAATACTAGATTGAAGAGCAGTGGAGAGAGTGGCCCTCCTTGTCTCGTTCCAGAGTTTAGAGGGAATAGCTTTAGATTTTCATCATTGAGTGTATAATGCTTTCTGTAGTTTTGTCATACACATCCTTTATTGTATTGAGGAATGTTCCATAGATTCCTAATTTTTCCAGGACCTTCACCATAAAGGGGTGTTGGATCTTGTCAAAGGCTTTTTCTGCAACTATTGAGATAACCATGTGGTTCTTATCCTTGCTCTTGTTGATGTGATGAATTATGTTAATTGATTTGTGCATATTGAAGCAGCTTTGCATACCTGAAATGAATCCGGTCTGCTCATAGTGTATGATTTTTTGGATGAATTGTTGAAGTTGATTAGCCAAAATTTTGGTGAGAGGCTTTGCATCAGTGTTCATCAAAGAAATGGGTCTATAGTGCTCTTTCTTTGATGAGGGTTTGGGGATGAAGGTTATGATGGTATCAAAGAAAGAGTTCAGTAGTGAACTTTCTCTTTCAATTTCATTGAAGAGTTTGAGGTGTATTGGTATGAGCTCTGCTTTGAAGGCCTTGTAGAATTCTGCTTTATAACCATCTATTCCTGGGTTTTTCTTAGATGGGAGTTCTCTTATTGCTCTTTCTATTTCAATGCTTGATATGGGCCTGTTAAGATGGTTTAACTCATCTTAGTTTCTGCATGTCAATATTTGCCAGGAAAATGTCCATTTCTGCCAAGTTCTCAAACATATTAGCATAAAGTATTGAGCAGTATTCCTTTATAATGTTCTGAATCTTGGTTGTTTTTGTAGTGATGTTTCCATTCTCATCTCTGAGTTTATTAATTTGGGTGTGTTCTCTTCTTTTTCTGATAAGATTTTTTAAGGGTCTGTCAATTTTGTAAATTTTTTTGAAGAACCTTTTCATTTTGTTGATTCTTCATATGGTTTTTTTTTTGGATTCTAATTCATTTAATTCTGATTGAATTTTAATTATTTCTTTCCATCAACTGGATTGGGGTTTATCTTGATTCACTTTTTCAAGGAGTGTCAGATCTCATTAAATTGTTGGTTCCAGGTCTCTCCAATTTGTTAATATAGGAACTCAGAGCTATAAACTTGCTTCTGAATCGTGCCTTTTCTGTGTCCCAGAGGAGCAGAAAATCTCTGTGCTAGTTTTTGTTGAATAATATGAACATTTGAACTTCGATTCTAAGCTCTTCCATGACCCACTGGTGTTTGAACAGTGTGTTTTTCAGCCTCCATGTGTTACAGGATTTTCTTTGGTGGCTTTTTGTGTTGAGTTCTAATTTTATTCCCTTTTGGTCTGATAGAATGCAAGATATGAATTCAATGTTTCTGAATTTTGACAAGTTGATTTGGAGAATGTTCCATGTGCTGCTGAGTAAAAAGTGTACTCTGATGCTGCTGGATGAATATTTACTAGATGTCTGCTAAATCAGTTGATGTATGCACTTGTTTAGATCTGCAGTTTCTCTGTTGAGTTTTTGCCGAGTTGATCTATTTAGTGGGGATAGTGGTTTGTTAAAGTCCCCAACAATTAATGTCGTTGGATCTATGTGAGATTTAAAGTAGCATTTCTTGGATAAATTTGGGTGCACTATTGTTTGGCAAATATTTAGAATGTTAACATCTTCCTGAAAGAGATATCCCTTAATTAGTATGTAGTAACCTTCTTTATCTCTTCTCAATAATGTTAATTTGAAGTCTATTTTATCTGATATTAGGATTGCAACTCCTGCCTGTTTATGGGGGCCGTTTGCTTGGTAGATTTTGTTCCAGTCTTTCACTTTCAAAATGTGTTTGATTTTAATGGGCAAATTGTGATTCCTGAAGGTAGAAGATAGAAGAATCTTGCATTTTAAACCAACTAGACTGTCTATGTCACTTAATTGGAAAGTTACATCTCCTAATATTGAGAGAGAGGACTGAGAGGTATTTGGGTGCTCCTGCCATTTTATCCACCTTCTTGGATGCTGCGCCTACTGGATTCTTTCTATGGTTCTTGGATTCTGTTTGTATGTGGTTTCTTGGCCTTTATTTGGTCTTGTTGGTTTTCTATGTTTAGGACATCTTTAAGTATCTTTTGTAGAGCTGATTTGGTGGAGATATATTGTTTGTTTTTCTTTGCTATGGAAGATTTTTATTAGACCTTCAATTATGAAGGAGAGTTTAGCTGGGTACACTATTCTTGGTTGATAGTTGTTTGTCTTTAGAGCATGGCATACACCATTCCAGGCTCTTCTTGCTTTAATTGTCTCTGTTGAGAAATCTGAGGTGATTCTAATTGGTTTTCCTTTATAGATGACTGATCTTTTCTCCTTGACAGCTTTAAGGATCTTTTCCTTGGTCTGAATTGATCCTGTGTGGCTTATATTTAATTGGGCGATGGGATTTCCTGTTCTTGTCTGATCTATTTGGGGTTCTAAAAGCTTCTTGTATGTTAATATGCCTATCTTTTTGCGTGTTGGGAAGTTCTCTGCTGGGATCCTGTTGAACAAATTTTCTAGACCATTACCTTCTGTCTCTATGTGCTCCTCTACACCCATTTCCCTCAGATAAGGCCTTCTGAGGGTGTCTTCCAAGTGTTGAATAGATCTATCATATTTCTTGAATTTGTCTTGGATAGTTGTATGTTCTTTCTCTATAATACCTAGGCTGTCTTCAATGCCGGAGATTCAATCTTCTGCATAGTCTAACCTACTGTCAAGACTTTCTACTTTATTTTTCATTTCTTTTCCTTTTAATTGGTCGGCTGTTATGGCTTCACATTCTTTGTTGGAGCTTTGTTTTAGATCTTGTATGAAATTCTTTACTTCCTTAATTTGGTGTTCAGTGTTTACTCACAAATCACTTAGTTGATTGGGTATGGTTTCCTTGGACTCCCATTCCTTCTGTTGGGCTCCATTCAACATTCCCTTTGTGGTCTCCCTGACTCCTTTCAGGTGACTGTTTATGGATTCCATGAATGGCTCTATTGATCTTTGTCTATGCTCTTCCCGCTCTTGCAATTCTTGTATTACTCTTTGATTAGATTTCTCACGTTCATGTAACTTCTGTAGTTCTCTTTGACTGATCTCAGCCTGCTCACACAATTCCTTTATTTCCCTTTGAGTATTCTCAACCTGCTCACGCAATTCCAGTATCAATCTTTGAGTAGCTTTCTCAAGCCCATGAGCTTCCTGCTTTGAGCTTTGGTTTGCCTCCTCTCTCTCCCTAACACGTTCACACTGAGTCCTTTGCAGGGTTTCAATCTTTTCATTCACCATGTTTACCAGTAGTGTTTGTAGAGGTTTCTGGGAACTCTCATCTGGATTATTCATTATCTGTTCTGTCACCTGATTATCTTGAGTGGGAATTGAGATACCCGGACTTGCCATTTTCCTTGTGTTTTTCTTGCTTGTTTTGCCCATTTGGGATGAAAATAATGCCAGTTTTGTGCTAGAACACCATTTTAAGGCAAGCATCAACCAAAGTCCTGTAATTGCATAGTCAAATGTCTGAAGATACAATCTAGTTCAACAGATACAGTCCATTCAACATTAAATAACTACGTTTTAATGGGCTAAGAATACCAAAGAATAATTTGACAAACCAGAAATTATTATGTTTAGAGAGAAAGGTGGGGAAAACAGGGTTAGAGGGATGTGAAAAGGTAGAAGGAGAGTGAAATTAACCAAGTCCTAATCTCACAGAGGGAAATGGATTGGAAAGAATGATAGAAAAGAGAGAAGAAAAAATTTTAAAAAAGAGACAAGAAAAAATGGAAAGACAAATATTTAAATTTAAAAAGTGAAACTCTTAAAAGTAATGAAAATTTAAAGAAGTAAAATTGAGAGATGAACGGGGATAAGATGAGAGGAGGGGAGGGATAGAAAGGAGACCTGAAAAACTAAAAAATAAAAATACTTCAAATAATTTATAGGTATAAATAAATAATACTGCTATTAAGGAATTTAATCCTAAGAGGTTTTGAATTGAGTAATACATTTTTGGATTAAGAATGTACACAATTGGGGATAAGGTCTTATAATCAATGACAGGTATATAGGAGGTGAACAGAACAACAAATAATTCATGCAAAAAGAACAAAAGATTAAAAAGTAAAACGAATGAGAAAGAAAGAACAAAAAAGACCAACAGGTCAGTAGACATTTTTTTAAAAAAAGCACACACACACGCATACACATACACCTAAAATAAAAGTTATAAGAGGAAGAGAAAAAAGATTAATGAAAACAATTTTTATAATTGAAAAGTAAAAATTTAAAAAGATACAAAAAAAGACGTCTTTGATTTTGTTTTTGGGGGGTTGATGGGAAGATCCTGTATCTTCCTTGTGTCAGTAACCAGTTTCTTGGTGGAGTCTCTGGTTTGCTTGTGGTGTTTGGTTTTCTGTGGCTTGATTGGTTTCTTAAGTCAGTTTGTTTGGGCAGGCAGAAAAAATTCTGTTGGTTTACCCAGAAGTTTGTGATCCCCTCCCAGGCTAGTTCAGTGGGAGGGAGATCTGCTTTGAGTATCACAAAAGAGGGAGGTGGCTGTTTCCTCTAGTTTGGAGTTGCTGTGATAAGGCTGGGTTCTGGGTAAAGTTGAGGCCTTTCAGCAAACAGTAGTTTTTCCCTGAGGGGCTAGCTTCTGAGACATTCACAGAGCCCAGCCTGGAGCCATTCTCAGGGTTTATGTTTACTGAGTTTCAATTGATTGTCAGGGCTGCTGTAGGGAGGGGCAGCCTCTGGCTCTGTTTACCCAGTGAAGAAAGCCACTCCTTTGTGGGTGCAGCTTTCTCTGCCTTGTTGTGGTGACTTTCCCATGGGTGGAGTTGAGAATGGCAGGTCAGGGTAGGTACTTGTGACTCGCTAAATGACTCTTTTGTTTTCATCAAAGAACTGAGTTGGATCTAGCTACTTAGCCAGGCTTTTGTCTACATCAAAAATGGATATCTCCAGTGTTGGGGGGAGGGGTGTCCTTCCCTCCTCTGCTCCCTTTGAGAAGGAATGAGGATGTTAGTTTTGTACTCACTCTGGAGTGTGGGTTCCTGGGTAGCCTCTGGTCTGCTATCTGCAGGATGAAGATATCTGCTACTTGTCAGTTCTTTCTCATGTTGAGTAAAATCTGCTTGCCTGCTGCATCTGGCACATTTGTCCCATACTCTCTGGGTTGTAATTATGGTGGCTATGGATGGCACCACAGCCGCCACAGCAACCTCAGCCATGGCTGCTGGAAAATGCTCAGATCTGTCTCCTTACCTGGATTTTCCCTCTCTGCCCAAACTCTCTGTACTGTGATGGCACACTTGGTGTGCCTAGGACTGTTCATTGGAACACTAGAACTGCTTTCTATGCAAGAGCTTGTTTAGCCACCAGATTCTCCTCTGCCATTTTCTAGAAATTTCTGATGGTGTTTAAATATTACTGGAATTGTTTTGGAATAAATAATGTTCACCTTGACTAACTTGAGAAAGAAGAATTGGTTTCTCAGTACTATAGGTAAGAACTTGAGTGAAAGAAACAAAAGGAAAAATGAGGAACAACTCAACACATACATTCAAAAGAAACAAAACAACCCAAGAAAACACCAATTAACTCAGTACTCAAGAACCTGCAGGAAATGCAAAGATTTTTTAAAAAATAGCTATGATAAGCTTATGAAAATCCTGACTACGTGGGAGTCTACTATTGTGAGGATAGTGGTTAAAGCTCAGACTGGACAGAAAGATCTGTACACAATGCCAGGCACTTGTTATTCTAAATTCCAGGAAGAATAACATGAAGTAGACTGAGCCCACGATCATACACAAGTAGGAAGCGAGATTCTATCTGAAAGTTAATCAGGATAATTTAGGCTGGGGCATGGCAAAGTGGTAAGAACATCCATTTAGGAGACACAAGACACTCAATTCAAATTCCAATATTATGTGTATTAAAGAAAAAAAGCTATGACTTTAAATAATGGGAATAATTGAAAGATTTGAATATTTGAGTGGAGAAAAATCCATGAGTGAGGTAGAGTTTACCCATGTTGTAATAATTTCTACTTAAGTGATAATATTATGTGGTACTCCAGACATAACAGAGTTACCTTGCAAATGAGCATGGATGTGCATTTGAGTGAAGGAAATACTCTATTTACACAGGTGTAAATTAAATACTTTTGGGGGGTAGATTTTAGTTCTTGTACTAAGAGCCTGGGTGAGTCTTTTCTCTCAAGGCTATCACTCTACTACCATGAGCCACAGTTCCAATTCTGATTTTCTGTTGGTTGTTTGGAGATAAGAGGCTCATGGACGTTCCTGACCAGGATGGTTTCAAACCATGATCATCATATCTCAGCCTCCTGAGTAACCAGGATTCCAGGCCTGAGTTGTCCATGTTTTTAATAATTTAGTAAATTGTACAATTACAGAAGTTATAATTTATCGTTACAACCTTTATAATATATGTGTTTATGCTTATATCAATGCATACATATTGAAATATTTTAACATATTTTTGTATCTACAGTAGATTTATGAAATCATCCTTCATTTTAAAATAACATGGAAACAAGTTTAATGAGGAACAAAACAAAGGGAATTATGACATTTCTTGTTGTGGAATGAAATATGAATTGTAAGAATCAGTTTGAGAAAACCATTTAACAAAATGGATAATGGCTATTAATTCCAATCCCTTTATTTGCCCATATTGTGCATCTTCACACAAGAGTGTCAAAGTCAAACCACACTTTTTTGCCTTTGTATTTAAATCACATGTTATAATTTAGGGGATAGGTGAAGTAATCAAATAAAGATTAAAATAATACTAAGTGAGGCTATGAGTTAGAGCTGAAAATTATTTTAAATATGATAATAGCTAATTAAATTCCATATCTCTTACTTTTGCTCTATTGTCATATACCTCATTCCCACATTAGGAAAGTACATAGAAGGTTCTCACTAAATTATGTGTAAATTTATGAAAAAATGTATTAAAAGAATATGGGCACATCGGGTCTGCGAAAGTGGCTCAGTGGTAGAGCTCTTGCCTTCTATGCCTGAGGCCCTGGGTTTGATTCCTCAGCACCACATAAGCAAAAAGAAGAAAGCCAGAAGTGACGCTGTGGTAGATTGCTAGCCTTGAGCAAAAAAGCTGAGGGACAGCACCAGAGGGGCCCAGAGTTCAGGCACCACGACCGGAAAGAAAACAATAACAACAACAAAAGAATATGGGCACAGTGTGGTTTTAGCTGATTGGTACCTGTAGGGGGTAGTGTGTTTTTGAGGACCTGAAAAACCTTGTGATGTAGTTGAAGGAAGGGATGTGCTAATTCTGGAAAATTGGCTAGAGGATTGCTCCCAGTAAAACAGTGATGAATTTTTCCAAAAGGTTAGAGTAAAATCACTCTCACAATCATGTTCACTACTGCACTATTCACCGTAGAGAATTTATGGAAACAGCCCAGACGCACTTTAGCAGAGGGATGGTTGGAGAAAGTGTTGCACATATACACAATTGGATTGCACCCATCCATTATAAAGACTGTTACAGCATTTGCAAAGAAATGGATAGAACTAAAATTATGTTAAGTAAACGAAGTCACAGCCAGACAAAAAAAGAACGCGTATTTTATGCAAGTTAAACAACAGTATTAATCAAAGCGTGCTATTTGTAGAGGAGTATTTAACAGGTGTAATTTCTTATAAAATTGAACTTTTAATCCAACAAAATGAATACCAGGAGGCTACCACTTGGAAAATGTGAGGGGAAATCAAAGGGAAGAAATAAAGAGACTTATGGAAGTAGAGAGTGAAGCCATAATATTCAATGCAGATAGTATGAAACTAGTAAAAACGAAAGTGGGTTGAGGTTTGGAAGGATGTGAGAAAGTTATGTAAAGATCCATTGTACTTATAAACTGATTCGTTGAATGGAAAACATTTCATACAACTATTTAATAAAAATATAATTAAAAACAATGGAGACATCTGATCTTAAACCATGAGTCAATATGATACTTTCCTTCTCAGAAATTTTCTTTGCAGGTATTTTCCTCATAATGACAGAAAAGTGAACAATGCAATGTATATCAATACATCACTTTGCATATCCTAAATAGACAATATAAAAATCACAGTAAAAATATTAGAATATATCACATGATAAAATAACAGGTAGAAAGTATCAAACTCTGATTATTTTTTCAAGTACTTTACCTTTGGTATTTAATTTAATCCTCACATTAATCCCATAAAGTGAAACTATTTCTATTTTTAATTCTAAGATGATGATATTTAAGTCTTCAGAGTTGGAATTACTAGCACAACATTCTACACACGGTAAGTGTTAGCCTGCGTTCCATTCCCACTATATGAACTAACCTCATTCTATTTTATAACTAAATACCAGCACTCAGTCTACTAATTCTAGGAAAATTCCCAAAATTATTGTGCACACTCTAATAATATTTCCTTTATCTTTGTTAGAAAATAGGTAACTAAGACGGACACCGGTGGCTCACGCCTATAATGTTAGCTACTCAGGAGGCTGAGATCTGAGGATTGTGGTTCAAAGCCAGCTCGGGCAGGACAGACTGTGAGACTCTTATCTTTAATAAACCACTAGTAAACTGGAAGTGGCACTGTGGTCCAAGTAGTAGAGTGCTCGCCTTGAGTGGAAGAGCGCAGGGACAGCACCCAAGCCCAGAGTTCAAGTTCCATGACCAACAACAACAAAAAAAGAAAATAAGAAGTAACTGTAATACGAAAACTCCAAGTTCATAATCAATTTATACCTCCCTGGTGAAAGGAACTGCTAAATTATAACATTCTTGATTTCTAGCTCAAAATAGTAGAAATCATATTTTATCCCTTCACTCAACACTGCACTGCCTGGGGACCCCATCTCTGGTTAACACAGTCTTACTGAAAGAATGACCTGCCCAATTCCTGATGGAAACAGACTGCAGGTCTTTTGGAGCAATCGTTTCCACATTGTAGCTCACCTAAATTGTTTACCATTAGAAGTATTTTTATAGCTTTTTATACCCACCATTTTGAGACAAATGTACTACTTTAAAATGTTATTAAAGAAAGACTGATATAAAATCACATTTGACCCCAGATAAATATTTTACCTTTCATATACCCAAAAATGCACTCTTACCTATCATTAATGTTAGGAACGAGAGGTTAAAAATCATAGACACCAAGACCTAATTATGAACTAAAGACTCTCCAACTTGTGAATACAATTTGTTTAAAATGACATCAATACTACTGCATTTTTAAGTCCCTATGATAATGATAATGATAAACTATTAACACTTAAAAATAACTCATTTTCGTGGGAGTAGGACAAAAAGCACAAGGTTAATCCTAATCATTTTAAAAGACCTTTATTTCTACTAAAAGTTCACTCATAACTATAAAGATTCTAAAACTAACTGAAGTAGAGAGGAAATAATTTAACTGCGTCATCTACATTCAATGGACTATTAATAGAAAACAAAATTATACTAATAATTAGCTTACCCAATTCACTTAATTCTTTTATTCTATTCCATTTACTTTCATAAAAACTGGGTTTTCATAAAATGAAGCATAAGAAAGCGTATGTACCCACTTACATTTTCAGATCTTAACAATATTTCAGAAATTTTAGCTCTACAGTCAATGAAATGAAATAATACTAAAATATTCAAAGGATTTTCAGAAATTGCAAGACTTGCTCTGAGATGTTATGTATATTGGAACAGATATTCAAAAAGCCTTATTTGTTAAAGTTGCCATAGTTACTCCCACAAAAGAGCCATTAGTAAAGATACCTGTGCATGTACAAAACACCTTCAAATGCATCCACAATCTGGACATAACACTTGCTTTTTGTTTGTTCGTTTTTGAAAGGAATATCTAACAAGCATATCCACAATACTTATTTTCAATGAATAAGATGGGATATTCAAACATAATATGGGTTGGATTATCTCTTATTGAGAATAGATATAATCTTGCAAAGAAAGTGATTTTCAACAGAAATCCGGAAAGAGTTTATCCAACTTGTGTTTCACAGGAATAACCAGAGAGTAATACCTGTTTGGTCAAGTCGGTCCAAATCACTCCATGAGTGTATCTTAAAAGTATAACCAATTTAAGAGGTCAAATACGTATTTTGTACTGACAATCATCTTATAGCAATAACTTACTAATTATGTCTGTATCTTCTTACCTAACATACAATAAGAGCTGAAAGTGGTCTCTTTTTCTAACTTAATATTGTAAATGATGTTATTATTAGACAAATAATATGTACAAAGGCTGGTTCCACTGAAATGACATGACAGAACACTGATAAATAAAAACATTGCAACACAGTTAGCTTTTTTCAGCCTCACCCTGTCCACATTGGCAAGCAACATTGCAACAGCACATGCACACATATACACATGCACACATGTTCACACATGTACACATACATATACATGCATGCTAAATTCAGGTTTATTGTACAAAAAAGTCCACATAAAATATTAGTGATTAGGACAAATGATGATATGCCTTATTACAAAATAATACATAAACCATTACCACGCATGTTACAGTTTACCTGCCTCTCCACATGTGACCACTTAATTTATTTTTAATTAATTACCTTATTAATTAATTAATTTGTTTGGTTCTAATACTAGGGCTTGAAATCAGGCCCTGGCTTTGTCCCAGAGTTTATTTTTTGTTTCAGTTTTCTCAAGGCTAGCATTTTACTGCTTGTACCACAGATCCATTTCTAGCTTTTGCTGGTTACTTTCAAATCAGAATCTAATGAACTGGTTTTTCTTGGTCTGCTTTCAAACATAAGCCATCAGTGTGGCTTCTACTTTTTCCTATATAGTTATCTAATGCACATACTTAGATGGTAATTTTAAAATGAGAGTATAGAGGCAAGATGTACAGTGATGATACTGTCCTGTCAGAAATTCAAGTTAGTAATGTAAATTTATTCTTAAAACCATACACAAAAAATACCATGATATAGTGTAAGAGAACTCACTATTGAACATATGAGCCTTAAGAGCTTTCTAATAGATCCATTATTTATTGGTACCCAACATTAGAAAAATGTATGAGACATTGGTAAAATAGAAGTCCTTTGCATGACTACATACATTCCTTGTTTTTATAAGACACTTGCTTTCATCTAAAAAGTAGGCCTGTCTATTGTCTTCATGTGATTTTGATGATTGAAAGTGCTTAGTGAGAAGGTCAAAATGTATTAGTAGTCCTTCACTATCAATTCTCATTTTCTTCTTGGAGAATATAATGATCAAATCAATAGTTCAGAATCAGCAAGCAATACTTCAGAATCATGCTTCCAGTGCAAGTGGATCACCAGTAAGAAATCCTCAATACCAATTTCCACCAAGTTTTGCCACAGATACAATCTCCCTGCCTTCTCTAGCTGCTTTACTACCCTCTTATTCCTTCATTGTACAAGAAAAGTATGATTCAACTGATTTCAGTCAGATCTGTTACTAGAATTATCAAGGATTTATTTTATTGTCTGTAATTTGGTAAAGTTAGGTCTCTTTATGTAGGCTACTAAAAGTGTATTTACTAATTTCAAGTAAATACATAAATTCGATTTCCATCTCTTTTAAAAAATAAAATTTTGTTTGCTCTACAAATTGATCAGAGGCATGGATTTTGTGGCTAGCTACGTTATTACACATCTGTCTCTTTCTTTCTCTCTCCCTTTCATGGTTCTCATAGATAATATGATTGCTCCATAATTATCCTAATTTATTTTGCTTTTATATTTTTGGTTGTATCATTTCACTTTTTGCTCTGCCATTTCCCAAATCATTTATATAGAAGGCATTATTTCCTATTTTCTCATGCCTAGAATAAGCTGCACATGAAGACATCACTGGTCCTCATTTTCAGTGTGTACATTTGAATATGGAGGAATATCTTTCCTCTGCTCTCCATCAATTCCCTACTCTCCAGTTAGAATAATTTCGAATAGTAAAATTGGAAAAAGAGAAAATAAATCATGGTGAATAAACAGTTGCAGAAAATTCACCAGTTATTTCTTCCCAGTTCAACCAATGTGAACTATTAGGGAAATACATGGACACCTCATTCCCACTGGCACTCAAAGTCTCTGGTTAGGCAATTCTTAGGAATATGGGGAACAAGATGAAAAAGTAAGGAATGGTATCAATTGCAAGAAAAAAAAAATTGGAGAAGAATCCAAGCAAATTTCTTCATTGGGCTGCCAAAATATTCAGCTTACTACAGTGCGGAGACTTCTTTCCCAAAAGACCACTTATGTGAATAGTAGGGATGATTATGAGTATACCCCTCTTCAAGAAGCCTACAGTGGACACTTAGACATTGTCCGTGAGTTGGTGTCTCAAGCGGCACATGCAATAACTGTAGATGACTGGACACCCCTGAACAGTGCATATACATGGAATAATACCAGAGTGGCTTCTTTCTTACTTCATCATGATACAGATACCAATGCCCAAACTAAAGGACTCTTTTTTTAAATTTTTTTTTTTTTTTTGGTCTGGTCCTGGGGCCTGAACTCTGGGCCTGGAAGCTGTCCCTCATCTCTTCAGCTCAAGGCTAGCGCTCTACCACTTGAGCCACAGCACCACTTCCCGCTTTTTTTTCTGCTTATGTGGTGCTGAGGAATCGAACCTAGGGCCTCATGTATGCAAAGCAAGCGCTCTACCACTGAGCCACTTTCCCAGCCCAAATATTTTTGTTTGTTTGATTTTTGTTGTTGTTGTGGTTTTTTTTTTTATTGGTCGGTCATGGGGCTTGAGCTCTGGGCTTGGGTGCTGTCCCTGTGCTCTTCAGCTCAAGGGGAGTGCTCTACTGCTTGAGCCACAGTACACTTCCCCAAACTAAAGGACTCTTGACAACCTTATATCTTGCTGTTGAGAATTGAGATAGCAAAGATACGCTGGATCGCCTTCTGTTGAACCATTATATAAATACAGGCCTGAAGAACAACATAGAAGAAAATGTATTTGATATTGCCAAAAGGATAAGTACGTATCACTACCTCTATGAAGTTGTGAAAGGCAGTACAAATTGTTCACCGAAGTCTTAATGGTCGGGTTAAGTTTCTTAAATTTCAAAAATGCAAGTCCATCTTTTGTGTCCCTACAAAATATTTTCACAATCAAAATAAGAGCAATATCTTTTTTTTTGGTCAGTCATGGGGCTTGAACTCTGGGCCTGGGAGCTATCCCTGTGCTGTTCAGCTCAAGGTGAGCCCTCTACCACTTGAGACACAGCTCCACTTCCAGTTTTCTAGTGGTTTAGAGATAAGAGTACCACAGACTTTCCTTCCCAGGCTCAGATCTCAGCCTCCTGTGTAGCTAGGATTATAGGCATGAACCACCAATGCCCGGAAGCACCAATATTTTACTGTAAAAATTCATGGATTCCGCGGAATTCTTCCAAGTGAATTGCCTGCGTTGTATGGAAAAATGTATTCAATAGTTTTTGTAAACATGTATAATGATTTCTTCAGAGTTTGTGATTTTTTAATAAGAAATAATTTTAATTTACCTGTTAAAATGAGTAGTACAGAAACTAAAATATTTCTGGTGCTTGTCTGAAAAAGTATATTTTAAAATATTCTATATTGTGTGTTTGCATAATGTTCATAATTTATTTTCTCCTAGATATACTTTGAGTTCTATATTATTTTATAATATATAGGTTCATTAATGTGTCCTTTCCGATTGCATTCCATATAGAAACAGTTTGATCCCTTTTTTTCTAGGTCTTAATATTATTTTTCTTTGGGATAAAATGACAATGTTGTCTAATTTGAAAAATTTTGTAAAGTTTATGCTATGTAAACGCCTTTCTGAGGGGAAGATTTAATACACTGATGTCAAACTAAATTTAATTATATGAATTACATGTATTGTTACACGTGTAATTTTGTAATCAACTTTTTAATCACTTTTTTTCATTTCTTGCATCTGAAGAATGAAAAATATGGAATACTTTTCAAATTTCCATATTATCCTTGTGCAAGTGCCATGTTAATCTCTGTATTGTAATTTGAGTATACGTGCTGCTGAAGCATGTAGTATCCTCTAAATTTAATAGTTAATGATGGAATCATTATACAGGCTTATATCTATGGGTGCCTACTTGTAACAAGGAAACCTTATTGTTTCTAACAATGCTATCGATCTTATTCCCCTAAAATTCTGTGAATAGTGGAAAAAATTATATTGATTAGTCGATTGCTCACATTTGCAAACTTTTTTTGTCAATGAGTATCTTAAGTCTTTTTATTTGGAATTTGATCATACTCTCAATTATTTATAGATAGGTCCAAAGGTGATGGCTTTTTCAAGTACTTATTTATCCAGCTTTGTGGACCTAATGGATTCAAATTAAGCGTTGCTTAAGAGCTACTTCTAAACTTCTTCAGCTGACATTTTCCCAAATGACGTGTTACTGGAACAAATGTCTACCTGAGCCTTTACCCTTCTTCCATGTGGGAACAGACCAACCAGAATACCTTACCCTGACACCAAAGATTTTCTTACTAGAACAAAACTAATCTTGGTTACAAGAGATCATAGAGAGATGAACCGTTCAAACAGAACTGTTCAGACTAGAAGGTATTTTATCAAAATATAATTGTTTATTATACCTTCCATTTAAAAGTAGCTAAAGCCAAGAAGGTGAAAAAATTGTTCGTATGCATGATTATTTAATGTCCTGGCCTGTCTGTAAGTTCCTACCAGGAACTTACACTACTACCTTTTTATCACCAAATATTTTCATAGTTACAGGAGAAGTGCATATGTTTCTCCTCGTTATTAGGCATTAAATTGATAATGTTTTAATCACAGTGTTTCCTCTTGCCTCCACGCTGTAAATCTACAAATGATAAAGCTTTAGGTCTAACTCTATCAAACACTGAGGTAGAGATAATGGAATAATACTTTAAAACAGAGTTGCCTTTCATACAGTAACTACAACAGAACAATACAAAACGTGTGTCTTTTAATCATATTATATAGTTATATATTTTATATTTATATGTGTTGATTTTATATTTCACACAGTGAAATTTACTAGAATTAGTTGATAATTTGACAAATAAATTGATATTTACTTCAATAAATAGAATTGGAATATAAATATTTAGGTTTCAAATATATATTAGACTAGAAAAAGTATCAATGCAATCTTTTTAGTATAAACTTGTGATACATTATAACTGTCCTTGGTCTTCTGAATCCACATGATAAAAAAACCATACTTTCTTCTAATCTGTAATGGATTTTACTCTGCTGCTCTGTTTATTGTTTTAACTTGCTTGTCCCAAACTGTTTTTGTCCATATTTCTGAAGCATTCTTACTGATTATGCCCAAATTTTGCTAAGATATCTAAAAAATATTATTCTTCTACAGTACCCATGGGTCCTAGGATCCCAGGGCCCAGTTACCTGCATCATCAGATAACAGGGGCAAGACTTTTCACCAAGGCCCATGCAACATATCAACACAAAGTAATTGAAGACCCATCTCAATTTCGCATTTCCTATATTTCAGAGCCCCAATTCCTTGAGATGCAGGAATTAGCAGTAAGCAATTGTGAAATGCAAGGCAACTTAAAATGAAGGATGAGATCACAAAATTTGAGAGAAAGTACTGTAATTCAAACATTCAACTTACAGATGACCAGCCCATACGAGTGAACAAGTTCACAAAGTGTCATAATATTATTTTTAATACCCCTCACCTATGATTAACGAAAGATTTTATTACAACATAAGTGGGACAAAAAATAGTTCCTAGAAGGATAGATCTATAATTGGTCTACCAAAGCCCGAAAACTTGACTTAGAGGTCAAATGTAATTCAGAAAAACATTTGAAGCACTAAGGAGTGCTACAAAACACTGGGATTTCAGTACAACATGGTTCTGTGGTATAAAAATGTCACTGTCAAACCAATGATAATCTACATTTAATCTCCTGAAAGTATATTCCTTTTCAAATAAACTTTTTAAAATTACTTTCACAAAAATAACATTTGACAAGTTGATGATAGTGACATTACAAGTTTTTCAAGTGTAGGGAGCAAGTTACAATAGAGTTGAATTATTCACACAGCACTAATGCCAAACATGTTCAACCATTCATTAAAGTGTAGAAATAGTACCACCCACAATTTGTGTTTTTCAGTAAGGGCCTTTCAGAAATGTGTTAAATATGTCAGCCTCCTAAATTTCAAACCCAAACGTTAGCTAATAAATTTCATCATTTAATAAGGTACATTTTAAAAAAATCACAAATAGTTGCATTATCATATGTTACTTTATGTTTTCCCTCTGTCTAACATAGTAAGAAATATGACTTTAAGTCTTGAATATGTGTACTCATCAGAGATATTACAAACCTAATATCTGTCTTCTATTTCTATCACATTCCTATCTAGGAATAAATTTATTTTTCTTCTTTTTCCAAAACTTATAGGTAGCAGAAAATATTATTGCATGTAAAATAAAAGAATCACACCATTGTACAAAGCCATTTATAAAAATTCATAGTTAGGAATACATTCTAAGCCATTTTTTAACTTTCTTTTTGAATAAAGATTAATCTTGCAAACGGTTGAGAATAAAATCATGTTTAGGTGCTTCCCGTCTCCAGTCTTGCAAATTGTTGCTGCAGATGAATGAATTATGGAAATATAAGCTGACATCATTTCAAGAATATGCAGGATTGAAACTCCATGGAATGTATATAAATCTTTCAAAGTATTAATAGACAGTTTAACAGAATGACTATCAGGAAGTTGAAACCAAAGAGGAATTATAGTAAAGAAATAGAATGAATGAAAAATGAACAAGGGGCAAATACAGCTAGAATACTGAATGTATACACATGATGAAGGAAGTGGTAAATTGGAAATAAATCTTGGAGAAAGGGTTGGCTGAGAATGATAGAAGGAGTGACTCTGATCTAGGAGCATTGGACAATTAGATGCATATATTTAATTGTAACACAATTGCACAAACTTTTAAAATTCAGTTAAAAAACACAACAAGAAACAAAAACACACAAAAATCACAACCAAACAGCAATCTCTAGAGAGTATGAATATGACCACTCAAAATTTTAATCAGTTAATGAAGGGCAGTCTTGGGAAAAGCAAACAAAGCTGTTCAAAGAGGGAAGTTTGGGATAGGGGAGAATTTTGAACAGAATTAAATAGATTGTCTAAGGTTATAAATCACCTATATCTGCTGCATACAGTATCTTACTTCTATGAGTTTTCTGTCTGAACTAGATAATCCAGTCCTGAGACACACTTGGTAGCTTGTGAGGTAGAATGGAAGAAACAAGTTCAAGAACCCATTACTCCACTGGAGAGAAAACAATCCTCTATATTTTCTCTAGTTTCTCTTCACTACTCTTTCTTCATACTTTTAAGTCAATTGATTTTGAATTATATTTTTCCTTCTTTCTTCTGGCAAAGTAATTGGTCAAAGTAATTTCATTAAATATTATTTGCCATTTTCTTCTTTCATGCTGTTTAATTGTCCAAGTGAGTCCATAAAACTTCCCTCTTGTATTTGGTTGCCATGAAACAACATCTATGTTAATAAGGAGAAATCTAATGTAAAACTTTGTGTCCAGAAAACAGTCCAAGAGGCTGTGATCACAAATATTTGGCTATATATTTTTTCTTTTACCTTGAAAGACTTCTTGTGTCTAAAGTGCCCACAAAAATAAGTACTCCATCACTTGTTGGTTCAATCAGAATTGTCTAACCTCAAAGATATATTTTGCTAACCAGATGCTTAGAGGAAACCAAAAAATACTGCACTTTTTATCTTCTCTCTTAAGATTCTCCTTAGATACCATATCAGGAACAGTGAAGTTATTCTATGCAAAATTATTTTAATAGATCATTTTTCTCTTGGTCTTGCATTTGTTCACCAAGATGTGTGGAGGAGAATAGAGTTAAATCACCCATACCTTGGAAGAAAGTGTCTGTTACAAAAGGAAAATGCTTCTATGTCCTACTTCTATGTCCTACTCTTAGCTCTTGCCAGAGTTCCAATTAATCACAGCTTCTTGGCTTCTAGTCTAGTGAAGCTGAAGGACCATACGGGCTCCACCACTGCTACATCTTCATTATTTCTCTTTTAAAAGTCTTCAAGTTGCCTCATTTGGATGTGGAATGTATTTTCATGTCTTCATTCAATCAGTTCTGCATTGTAGTGAGCCCAATTGGCTCTGTAAAATCACTTTAGGGAGTAAAAATACTAACACAATTTACATCAAAAAGTTTTGGCCTCCCTTCACTGCTGAAGTCAATACGCTTAGCTAAGGCTTCTAAGAAAACTTTTATTATTAATTTTTCCATTTGCTCAATTCTTTTCTGAACTTTTTGGCATATGTAATAAAAGAAGTCTTCACTACCTCATATTAATAAGAATATTATTTTTTGTGAGCCACTTAGAAATGTGAAATCATTGGTTTGAAGTATCCAATCAAATTTTTTTCTGTGTTTCAATGCTTCATGTCCAAAGACATTGTGGAAAGTGTTACAAACAGAAATGTGTAATCCCAACACCTTCTTTCATTGTGGAGGGTACTTTCTCCCTAAATATTTTGACTCAAATTATCTTTTTAAGAGAATTACTGTTTGGTAATTAAAGGTAAATTCACAAATTTTGATGTCTTATATTTTTAAGAAATTTTAATTTAAATTCCAATACAACCTTCTTTCAAACAGTGATAATATAGTTCCTGGGTAAGGACAATTCCAAGGGAACCTACAGGATTTACAGCAAGGTTTCTGAGGTTTGTTTGTTTAGTTTGAAAAAGAGCCATCTTCATCCACATTGCTCCCTCTCTACTAAGTCTCCTTGGATTTCTTTGCATGAAAGCCTATTCTTCCAGGCAATTTTAAATTTTCTTAATAGGCTAAGTTATTAAAAATTTTGAACTATTAAATTTTACCTGTCATAACTTTAAAACTGTTGAAAATCCTTTATCAGAACCCCAAATTCACCAATCCTAATTCCACCTTTACCATCCAAATGTTAACATGTTGTTTTCATGATATAGTATCCATGCAGCTATTATTTTCCAGTGGCTTTGTTATACATATATGTAACCATATTAGCTAATGCTAAGCAAAATGAATTCCAAGATATGGAACCAGATTTTTTTTTCATTTGTGATTGTTGTTTTTGATGAACTATGTGATTTCTGTTTTCTTTGGGGTTTTCCCCTATGGTTTATCCCTGCTATATGGTGAGACAATGGTGAGCATAATGGTGAGACAAAGGACAAAAGGCAAACCAATGCAATAGCAATACTCACAAGACAATATGTTGGAAATGTACTTTACAACTTGTGAGGGGTGAAGGGGTGAAGGAAAACTGTGAGAAAAATGTGAGAGGGTTACTAAGTTTGAAAAGTTATGACTTAATACCTTACAATTACTGTAACCCCACTGTACATCATTTTGATAATAAAATTGAAAAAATAAGCTGCATAAAATATAATTTCACTGTATTGGAACAGTAAATAATATTCTTTATGTAGTAACATTTTAAAAATCAATACTATTTGGCATCTAATTTGAATTAATTATTCCTTCTTTATCAGAGGTTCATCAAATTGAATGTTATCCAACTAGACAATATTTTCACAATATACTTGCCAAATTTTTCAAAACAGAATAAATTTAGTACTTTCTCATTCTAAAACAGAAAACAGGGTCTGGGAAGATGGCTCAGTGGTAGAGCGCTTGCCTTGCATTCTTGAGGCCCTGGGTTCGATTTCTCAGCACCACATAAGCAAAAATGAAAAAAACCGGAAGTGGTGCTATGGCTCAAGTGGTAGAACGCTAGCCTTGAGCTGAAGAGCTGAGGGACAGCGACCAGGCCCAGAGTTCAGGCCCCACGACTGGACCCAGTTTAATACTATGGAAACCCATAATTTTAAAAGTAAGTTTTTAAGAGGACAGAATATATATGTTCTTCAAAATTCCTATGACTAACAACTACTCATTTTTAAATTCTCAACATTCCTAAGAGATTCAAAACAGTACCTGTTTGCATGTTATGTAATTCTGCAATAGATGCAGTTTCCAATGGGGTGTTACAGATTGAGAAGTAAACAGAAAAATAGCCATATTCTTGTAGAGGATAAAACTGTGAAGCATGTGTAATAATTAATTCTTCAAGAGTAAGCAATTATTTATAAGGGTAAGATATTATGTCTATGACCATCAATCCCAAGATTTATGCCATAAAGTCATCCTAGCCCAACAGTTTCCAACTTGTAAGGGACACCTTAAAATTCCTTAATTCACATCATGAATACCTTATCTCTATTTTGAGAAAATACTACACCTTTGCTAATGTGAGGCCCTCCTTGTTCTGAAAAGAACACCACAATAAACTGACCTGCATCATTTTTCCTCCACTGGTATTCTTGAGATCAGAAAACTTGCAAATTTTATTTATATTTATACTTTTTTAACTATCATAGATATTCAGGATGTTAAGATAGGAAAATTATGGTTCAAAGCCCACCCAGACAGGAAGGTTTCTTAGAATCTTATCTCCAAAAAACTTCTTCACAAAAGCCAGACTCAAGTGGCACTGAGGATGAAGTGGTAGGGCATGAGCCTTGATCATAAACAGGCTCAGAGACACTGTCCAGGCCAAAAGTTCAAGCTCTAGGACGAACCAATAAAACAAAAACAAAACTGAAAACAAACCCCAAGCCTAGCATTTTTCTACATGTATACAGAGGCAAGTAAATAAGGAAATGGCTTCTTGTGTTACATATTGGTAGAAGAAAGTAGATGTCACACAATTACTCTCTTCATACCATATTAAACCAAACCTTTAAAAAATTGGTTTTTCTAAATGTATAAATTAATGTCATCCATTTGTTGGCAACTCTTTCTAGATTATTCACATTAACATGGTATACATGAACTGTGGGAATTATCTATTAACTATGTTCTAATTATAACACTCTTGAAAGAATATCTAGGCAAATAGAATGCCAGAATCATTTGTGAATTTTTCAATTAATCCCTCTACTTAAAAAGAATTTTGTAGTATTCTATAGAATATGAAATTACAAAAAAATCCAAAAAATATACTTTAAATGTAAATTCTAATTTAACAAGGTCTACAAAGTCCTACATTAGACAAACTTTGCTATTTCTCCAGACTTAAGCTTTTGTAATCCTTCAACATTTTTTTGGAATCCAACAGAATGAGGCTTACTCACTTTTGCAAATTTTTGGATGGGAATCATGAACTATTTTGCATCTAGGAATGTTCTGTAATGATGAGAGCATTTAAAACACAAGTGAGGATATATATGAGTTGCATTCAATAAGAAACTTGACTTCTCAAAACAATGTCAAAATTAGTCGAAACTTCTGTGTATTCCTTTCTTGTTGTTTGGTTTGTTTTACTGATATAAAATTATTCTACTTGGTCCAGGGAAGGTATCGTTATGTAATTCCACTCTCTAACCTCCTGTCTGAGTGCTAGAATTCCAGGCTTGTATCACATTGCCCTGCCATAGTTTTTTTTATTTAATCTAGAAACAGACTAGAATTTCTGAACTTCTCCCATGATTTTATGCACTAGACTGACTGCTCAGACTGTTTATGTACTATTTTCAAAGGTGTTTTAAAATTTGACACAGGATAGGAACATTTTCAGATGCACCTGCAGGCTTCCCTGATTCATTCCACCATGTATCCTATCCCGTTAAGAATGCTTGCTTGACTCTCTTACTATCTCTGGTCCCTACCTATGTAATATTCTCAACTTCTGGGGGAAAGTTCACTTGAAGGATTTCTAATATTAAAAGTTATCACTTGATTCTAGTTTTACTCAGGTCCTATTTTCTATTGTTTTCTAACTTTTCTACATATTCTGAGAGTTGTTTCATTTGTGTATTTTTGTGTGCACCTATAAGTGCCTCTGTGTGTATGGGTATGTTTGTATGTATGTATGTATGCAAAAACCTAAAGCTGTAATTCAGCAATCTTGCTCGTGACTGGTATCCCAGCTTTGGCTGGTTAATTATAGGTAGTGTCTCAAAGCCTATACTGTCCAAGCTGGATGCAAATTGAACTTCCCAGACTCCTTTACATTCTTAGGTTTTATTTTTCCAGGAGTATCAACTTTTAAACTTAAAACACTTTTGTGAGTGTAAAGTCTAACTGTAGCCCAGATTTTTAACTCAAGAATTCATATAAAGATAGATGAACATATACATTACATATCCTGAGTGTACACTGTTAGAAATGTGATCATAAAACAAGTTGTTGTGAGATCTGAGGATTGGGGTTGAAAGCCAGCACGGGTATGAAAGTCCTGGAGACTCTTTTCTCCAATAATTACCAGAAAACTGGAAGTGACACTGTAGCTCAAGTGGAAGAGCACTAGCCTTGAGCTGCATTTCAGAAGGACAGCGCCCTGTCCCATATTTCAAGTGCCATGAAAAACAACAACAATAAAAAGGAATATAAGAAAAGGAAAGAAAAAGAAATATGATCTTAGCCACCAGGTTCATTGCTAGTATAATTCCTGTTCCCTCAAGATAGAGTCTTTTTTCCAGTTAAGTCTATTCTCCCATATGTGACTTTCATTGGAAACAGAATCATTCTTCCATTCTCCTTTTGCACATTTACATGATTAGCAAGCGTGATTTAGAAAGGGAGTGGCCTCATGCTTCATGTTCCACTTAAGAGTAATGCTTTCTCTATATCACTCCCATAAATCTACATACAGGACTTGGCTTTATTGTTTCAATTTTTTAGTTGTAGAGTCTTGTATATTGTATTGAACACTTATACATAAACACAGAACTACTTTTTCTCCTATAATTGCTATTGTTTCTCTTACTGTTAACTCATGTACAGTTGGGAAATTAATGCACAGCATATAGACTCCCAAAAAATGATCTGAGAACCTTCTTACCATTTAAAATTCACCTTAATTTCCAGAGCACATGAGAAGTTTGAACAAAATATTCTCATGGATAATGTATTTATAAGCAATTTAAATTGCATTTGACTTTACTAAGTTGTCTCTGAAACACGTGTTACCTCATGTCCAAAAGTGTCTTTGTGCTATTTCAATGAAGCCAGAAAACATTCATTTTTTTCTGGAGCAGCACCATAAATTGTTACTGGAAGTAAGTGGAAGTAACTGTTACTGGATGTGGAAAGTTATCCCAGGAGAGGAATTGAACATAGAGAAATGACAAAGTTCAAGTTAACTATTGCTTTCCTTTGTACTGTACAAGAAAAGAATCCAAGGCTGGAAGGAAACTCTGTCCCTGACTTTTTTGAGTGTGTCCTTTACTCATATAAAACTTGTCTGTAAACTTCTGGTTGAGAGTATTGCAAAAGGAAACAATATGCCATTTGAAGGCAGGCATAGAACAAAAGGAAGTAACTTTGTTTTAAAAGTGTTCTACTGCAAAGAAGCAAAGATATGGAGGTTTTAAAGTGTCTTGTGGATGGATGTTTCACTCCTGAGATGATTCTCTTGTTGCAGGAATCAGTTTTCAATTCCTTTAGTCTGTCTTGAGTTTTCCATAGCAATAAGAATTCCAAAAAAGCAGGATCCAGTGAGTATGATCAGCAAAAGCAACCTCTTCTCGGACCACCACTATTTTAAGGAGAGTCCCAGGGTTTGTTTTGTTTGCTTGTTTGTTTAGTTTGTGTTGGTTCTGGGGCTTGAACTTAGAGACTGGCCCCTGTCCCTGAACAGTTGTCTTTCTTTCCTACCTGGCCCAAACCTAGTACTCCACTGCTTGAGCCAAAACTCCACTTCTGGCTTTTTTGGTGTTTAATTACAGATAAGTGTTTGACAGACTCTCTTGCCTGGGTTAGCTTTGAACTAAGACAGTAAGAATGCTAAGTGACATCAACTCTATGGACTTCTCTTTTGAACCAAGAAATATTAGATGAAGTTTATTATAAAGCTAACATTTGGCAATTTTTAAAGAAGAGAATATGTTTAGCAAAGAAGCCATAACAAATAACTCAGCAAAAGTAGGTGCACTACTAAATCATTTGGGAAGATTACTATTGACTTCATCATTCCTTTGGGGGAAACTTAAACCTATATTTGCACTTTTTTGTTGGTTGTGGGGATTGAACCTTGATCCTGGGCACTGTCTCTCAGCTCTTCAGCACAACTTGAGCACTCTACCACTTTAGCTACAGCACAACTTCCGGGTTTCTGGGGTTAATTGAAGATAAGTGTTTCATGGACTTTCCTGACCAGGCTGGCTGTGAACCACAATCCTCTGGACTCAACCTCCTGAGTAGCTAGGATTACAGGCATGAGCCACCAGCACCCCGCTCATATTTGCATTTGTGTGCACTTAATGTCACTATGTAGACAAAGAATGGAAATATGAACCATAGGATGTGACATTGCAGCTTTTCAGAATAATTAAGGTAGCAATAAATATGTCCTCTTTTTCCATTTTGTTACATTAATGACTCATGAGCTATGGGACTCTTACATTAGCATCCTCTTTCATCTTTGTAGGTGTATTTAGTATTAGGAATATTCATAGATAAATACAGCAAGACAGATTGTTAGAAAGCAAAGGAGATCAGGTATGAAAGATCAGCATAGAAGGAGATACATTCATCACACAGAGATTAAGAACTAGCCTAGGAGATTTTGAATGCTAAAGGCAATGAGGAATAAGCCTAGTTGATACTAGTTCTTTAATAAGCAAAAATGGTTCCCTAGAATGGTTTCTGCTATACCTTAGTTACTATCATTTATTCTTTCCATCTGGAGTTATTCCTTCTCTTCTGTCACAACTGTTAATTAGCCTCTGCCTTTTTTGTAAGATGACTGGCCAAAATAGTTTCTGAATCTCACTTACACTATCCTTCTTGTGATTAGCAGTGACCCCACTCAAAAGCCTGGAATATTTGAATTTCCAGAATTAATCTTCACCTGACATCTAAGCACATTCTTAGCATTAATTGTCGTGACCTAATGAACAAAACATTTTTTCAACACAGTATCCTAACATAGGTAAAGTACATGTATTAGGAACTATTGTCAGGTATCAGTATGGAAGGAGCAATTATATATTTCAAGTATGGGTTCTTTATTTCGCATTTACTAACTAAATGTTCATTGTTGTTGTTGCTGTTGTTTTGGCAGTCCTGGGGCTGAAATTCGGTGCTTGGGAATTATTCTTCAGCGTTTTTTTTCCTCAAGGCTAACACTCCACCACTTGAGGCACAGGACCACTTCCAGTGTTTCCTTTTCAATTTATGTGGTACTGAGGAATTGAACCCAGGGTTTCATGCATGCTAGGCAATCACCATACCATGAAGCCACATTCCCAGAACCCTAAATGACTTTCTTAAGATGGCATTACATTTTCATTCTATAACTCTGTATCATAATTTTAGCCAGGAAGTTTTGCTAGAAAAGAGCATTGAACACAGTACTGAGTCCAGTAAGGCTAGATGGACAATGGATAACTGTCACAGTGTAGCCAGGGCACAGAGGGACTTACCTCATGGAGCTGGTACAACAGACTGAGTGAGACAGCTCCTGACCCACAGGTTACCTCCAGAATGAGAGGACCACCTTGGTTCCATCCACATGGGGATGCTGGGCCACCTCCTCCAGCACCCATTGAATCAGTTCCTGAGAGAGAAAGTGAAAGAAAGAAGGTCAGAATTACACTTAAACCAGGTCCCGGTGACTCATGCCTGTAATCCTAAGTACAATGAAGGCTGAGATATGAAGATTGTGGTTTATAGCCAGCCCGGGCAGGAACAACTGTGAGACACTTATCTCCAAAGAACCACCAAAAAACTGGAAGTGGTGCTGTGACTCAAGTGGTAGAGTGGTAGCTTTGAGCTGAGGAGCTCAGGGAGCTGCCCCAGGCCCAAAGTTCAAGCCACATGACTGAAAAGAAGTGGACTTCCCACCACAAGAAATGGACTGAATAGCACCCATTGTCCTAGGGAGGATGGCAGAGAAGTCAGACCGAGCTTCCTGTCAGCTGGGAGTCATTAGTAGGTCACCCGGCTTCTCTGTGCCTCAGTTTCCCCAGCTTCAAAACTGAACAAAGTGAAGGATCCCGTTACTCATGGGGATAGAGTAATAAAGAAAGAGAGCCATGTTTTGTTTCATAATCCCATTACTGTTGCAACGTTAATAACACACACCATCTGAGATCTTTCCGGGTATCTTCCTATCATATGCTCAAAGAATTGCCAAGAACAGTATCAGATGGCCCCTCCATCTGTGCCTGTCCCTGCTCCAGAGATCCCTCTGTATCAATCCCTTGTTTCCTCACAACTGTCCCATGAGGAGATTGAAGTCCAATGGTTGAGGCCTAACCCAGAGATTCACCTCCGGTCAAGAATCGGCTGCCGTGGACTGTGTTTGGGATAATCCATCTAAACCAATGACGGAGCATGTCGCTACATATCTACCATCCCAACTACAGAAGAACGGGCCTAGTGGCTCAGGCCTGTCACAGATAGGCAGAACGTGATCCAGCCCAGAATGAGCATATATTAATTCTCCATCTCAGAAAAGCTTGACTCGCATGGTAGAAGACCTGACTGGCAAGCCTAAAGCCTTGAGGTCAAACCATAATATACCAAAAAGAACCAGAATCCCAGTGCCAGAGGCTCATGCTTATAATACTAGGTACTCAGGAGGCTGTGATCTGAAGATCACAGCTCAAGATTTAAAATAGTGTTGGCCTCGCCCATCAGACGTTATGATGAGAAGACCCAGAGTCTGACCTATGCTGTTGTGCTCCATACTAGCAGAACTCATATCCTTACTAAGAGTTGGCCATGCTCTCTGTCCTCCTGGTAAGCTATCCCCTGCAGGCCACACTCCCAGGTCCTCCCAAGCTCCCACTTCCACCAACCAGGCCCAAGGGAGTACACAGGTCCATTGCACACAGATCCCTTGTTCTTGTAATTTAACTGTGCTGTGTCCCCTTCAAGCCTCTCACCCTTCCAGGCCCCCAGACCTCAGCTGTGAAGTCTATACATGCCCCAAAGATAGCAGGTAGAAGTTACCAAAGCATTCAGCCTCCTTGTTACAACCCACTTCTACACACACACACACACACACACACACACACACACACACACACACATCCAGACAGGTGACAGAAGACTCCTCCATGCAGCACCTGCGATTTGCCAACTGATCACTCACCTGAGCACAGTCAGGCTGTACAAGGAAAAAGATTATCTCTCTCTGTCTCTGTCTCTGTCTCTGTCTCTGTCTCTGTCTCTCTCTGTCTCTCTCTCTCTCCTGTCTTCAGGTGAAAGTTTGACTGAGCACAGAAGACAAGGGCTCACACAGCAAGGGTGTCTATCTTCTGCATCCAACACCTCCCATACCCAGAAAAAAAGGAAAAAAAAACCCAGAAGGCAGGTGTAGACATGCTGCTCCCCACCTCTGACTAAAGCCACTGGGTTCCCACCAGGGAGTGGAAGGGCGCAGATGTGCTGCTGTGTGGCTCCCACTGCTCCAGGCAAGGGATCTTTGGCGCCCACTCCTAACCCAACCTGCATCTCCCCGTATCCTGGACACTGGCCGCTGGGGATGGGGGTGGCATCCTTGGGTCAACCCCCACCCTAACCCCTGGGGCACATTTGTGGCAGGGCGTGGGCCAGACTGTGGGGCACAGGGGAGGCGCTGTCCGGGTCGGAGGGGAGGTAGTGGTGTCAACAAACAGAGCGAATCAAGGTGGTACTGGGCAGCAAGGAATGTGGGCGTGGCCACCATTCTTGTATCCCATTGGTCAGAAAGAACCATGAAACAATAGAGGTGTGGCTGGAATCTTCTGATGCAGGCAGAATGGGTGGAGTCAAAATGAAGGCAGCCCCTTTCCCAGGGAACTCTGTCCAATACAGTTGGGGACAAGAGAGTGACCCACTTTAGCCAGATGGCTGCACAGATTGTTGTGTATGTCTGTTTGTTCCCAGAGCTTGAACTCAGGATCTGGGCACAATCTGTGAGTTGTTTTTGATCAAGGCTAGCTCTCTAACACTGGAGCCACACGGCTTTACTTCTGTCTTTGTTGGCTCAAGTTGGACAGGAGTCTCAAGGACTTTCCTGCCTAGGATGACTTTGACCATGATCCTCCTGTCACAGCCTTGTAAGTTTTAAGGAGGACTGCTGAGAGCCACTGATGCCTGGTTTTGCTGATGTTCTTGGACAGACCTGTGAGTTCCCTATCCTCAGGTTTAAGTGGTAGGAGCTGGAGCCCACAGCTTGAATCCTGTTCCTGCCACCAACAAATGGCAGGAGATCCTATGAAACTCATTCCTATTCATATGATTACCAAAGGAATGTGATGTATGTCATGATTAAATGGGCAGTACTTGAATGATTCGAGGATAAAATTATATACAATTACATTATAGGACACTGGTCGATATTAATTAATACTTTATGAAGCATTTAAACAATCACCTTCATTAAATGGAGGCCAAATGAAATACCTACGAATTGGGCATCACATAGCATAGAGGTGCCATTTTTTTTCTGCCAGGACTGGGATTTGAACTCATGGTCTAGGTAACCCTGCTGTTGCACTGTGTGGGAAGGGGAAGCTTGCCTCCTTGAATTCAAGAAATTCAAGTCTGTTTCTTAGGCCTGAAATCGATGCCCACCCCTAGAAAACATACTATTTGTTTACATTTTAAATATATGATTTATATTTTTATACATATGTTGATTCCATATTGCATTCAGTGTAGTTATTTTATTTTTTGTTTTATTGATGTACTGACTACTCATTTTATTGACTATTATGACACATAGAACAGTGATCACATTGATTACATAGGATATAGGTTTGCATATGTATTGCACGTCCTTCCTGACACCCAGGACTTCCACAGAAAAGGAAAACATGTGTCACCATCAGCTTCTTATTACACGATTCATTTTTTGGGAGTGCTGGCATCTGAACTCACAGCCTTCAAGGCCCAATTCATGAATGGGTGAGTGTCAGCCTGCCATCCTGTGGCAAATTGAGCTGACAGACAGTCCCGAGTACCTGAGACCGAGCCCCAGCGGTTGACAAAATAAGAACAGATTGACATACAGATGGTAGTAAATGTATATCTTTATAGAGTGCCAGAGATGTCTATACATTATTCAGTTATATAGACTACATTCCTACCAATTCTTGGGTATTTATAATGCCTCCATGTAATTAATCTTATTGTTTTCATGGTTAACAAACTATTAAGTAAATCAATCAATATCCTGAAATTATTGCATTCTGTACGTAATGTTTCATAAATATTAAATAAAATCAGTCTTCTGAAATGATGCTGTCTAATTTGATAGGAGCGTCATTCACCATCAACTCATTCAACTGTGACATTGATAATATTACCTTGTTATTCCCATGGATGGGAACGAGTCTCTTAGTATCTCCTGCCATTGATTGGTGTCATGACTGGGATTCGAAATCAGGGCCTACACTGCAATGTGGACCTATGACTTCCTCAATAGTCTGACAACCTTCAGCAATGAAAGGTGAAGTACCCTTTGCAACAGTGTCATTCAGACCCAGGAGGGTCACCGTGCAAAAGAAGGAAACATAAAAAGGCCATCTCGCTGCATTTTTTCTGTACAATTTTGCCACACAAGGCCTGGGGATCTAGGATCCCAGGATCTACTGTGGGTCCAGTGGCTGCACCCCATCATAGGGTGTCAAAGCTGAGGCAGAGTTACCACAACCTGAGTTCAAGCCCCCTGCTGAGCAAAAAATAATTAAAAGGGATTAGCTCCCTGGCTTGCAATTCATCCCGTTTATTCTGCCAGGCTTTGGATTTGAACTCAAAGTATTGGTGAATCTACAGCACTGTGGAAGAAGCAGAAGCTCACCGTACTTGAAGATAAGAAAGTCAGGCCTGTAATCTAAGCCAAAATTCAAGCCCCTGCCTTGAAAAACATACTATTTATATACATTGTAAATACAGGATTTGTACTTACCTATGGTTGTTCAGTCCATACACGTTTGGTGTGGTTGTTCCTTGTACTTTTTGTTTTATTCATTTATTTACCGTTAATTTTACTATGATGACACCCATTCCCTTTATTACATTGATGACATCCTATCACATGGAATCTAAATTTGTAGACATGTTCTCCGTCATGCCAGACACCCAGGACTCTCAGAGAAAAGGAAAAAAGTTTCACACTTGGCTTCTTACTGCATGATCCAGTTGTTGGTAGTGCTGGGATCTGAACTCAGGGCCTAGCAGGACCAATTGGTGAATAGTTCAAGGTGACCACACCAGCCTGTGAGTGACAAAGGAGTTAGGCCATTCTCAGCAACTGACATGGATCGCCCGGGTGGGCCATGATAGTCATAAATTAATAATTTAAACGTAGGATCTATATTTACATATATGTGTGGACAGTATCTTGCCTTTGGAGTACTTTTCTCCTTATTTTCTGTCTTATGTAAGTGTTGTGTATTTTACTGAATAATGTAACAGATATAACAGTGCTTACATGGAAGACAACCTATTGCCCTGGCTATAGGGTTTCCTATGCATTCTCCATCCAAGCTGAGACCCAGGACTTTCACAGGACAGGAAAACAGGTGAATCGATAAGCTTCTCACATCAGGATTCATCTTTTGGCAGTGTTGGGATTTGAACTCACACTCTATCAGGCCCAATTGGGGAAATGGTCAAGGTGAGGACACCAGCCTGTGAGCAACGAAGGAGATAGGCCATTCCTAGGAACTGACATCGAGTCCCAGGGAGGTCCAGCTAGTCATAAATTCGTAATTCAAATATAGGATCTATATTTACATACGTGTGTGGACAGCACCTTGCATTCTGTGCACTTCTCCTTAATTTGTGTCTAATTCATGAAGTTATTGTGTATTTTACTGACAGGTATACTGTGCTGACATGGATGACAATCTGTTCCCATAGTTATACGGTTGCCTATGGATTCTACATCCTAGTGAAAGCCAGGTTCTTTCACAGGAGAGGAAAACATGTTCAACGACTGGCTTCTGACAACAGAATGAATCTTTTGTCAGTGCTGGGATTTGAACTGAGGTCTGGGTAGCTCTGTTGCACTTTGGGGCAAGGGAAATCTCACCATCCTTGAAGACTAGAATGTCAGGCCTCGTCAAGGGCCTGATTTGAAGCCCCAGTACTGGACAAAATAAAAAGCCCGCCTTTTTTTAAAAATAGGATCTCTCTTTACCTACAAGTTTGATATGCATCTTGCATTCAGTGTAGTTATTCTTTTTATTTTGTGTCTTATTCATGGATGTATTGTGTATTTTATTGAGTATGGTGCTAGATATAACTATGCTGACATGGATAACAACCTATTCGAATGGCTATAGAGTTGTCTATATAGAATTCTCCATCCTCGCTGAGACCCAGGATTTTCACAGGACAGGAATACAGGTGGATCGATTGGCTTCTCAAATCAAGGTGAATCTTTTGGCAGTGCTGGGATTTGAACTCAAGCCCTAGCAGGCCCAATTGGTGAATGGGTCATGGTGAACACACCAGCCTGTGAGGCACTAAGGAGGTAGGCCATTCCCAGGACCTGAGATGAAGCCCTGGTGGGGGCCAATATGGTCATAAATTCATCATTTAAACAGAGGATCTATATTTCCATACATGGATGGGCAGCATCTTGATTTGGTGAGTCATTCTCTTTATTTTGTGTCTTATTCATTGATGTATTGTGTATTTTCTTGAGTATAGGATGACAGCTATAACTGTGGTGTCCTGGATGACAACTTAATCCCATGAATATAGAGTTGCCTGTGCATTCTCCATCCTAGCTGTGACCCCGGACTTGCACAGCACAGGAAAACTGGTGCAATGACTGGCTTCTCACAACAGGGTAAATTTTGGCAGTGCTGGTATTTGAACTTTGGGCCTAAGAGGCCCAACTGCCCAATGGGTCCACATGATCACACCAGACTGTGAGCCACTAAGGAGCTGGTCGGGTCCCAGGAACAGAGATCGAGCACCAGGGAGGCCACAATTGTCCTGAATGCATCATTTAAACATGGGATGTATATTCAAATCCGTGTGTGGACTGCATTGTGCATTTAGTGTAGTTATTCTATTTTGTATGCTATTCATTGATGTATTGTGTATTTTCTTCAGTATATGATGAGAGGTATAACTTCCCTCACATGATAACAACCTATTCCCATGGCCACAGGGTGGCCCATGTATTCTTCATCCTAGCTGAGACCCAGGAGTTGCACAGGAAAGGAACACAGGTGCAACAATTGGCTTCTGACATCAGGATGAATCTTTTGGTACTGCTGGGATCTGGACTTGGGGACCAGCAGACCCAATTGACGAATGGGTCCATGTGAGCACACCAGCCTGTGAGCTACTAAGGAGTAAGGCCGTTCCCAGGACCTGAGATGGACCCCCAGGTGGGGGTGGGGGAGGGTACACAGTAGTCATCCATTCATAAGTTGAAGGTAGTATGCAAATGAGTACACATTTGTATTGAGTAGGAGAGACAATAACCTGTGATGGAATCCAATCTACCATGTGTCTACTGATTCTTGGATCTTTCCAGATGTCTTCATTTCATGACTGTGATGATTATTGTCACGCTTAATCAACACTGCTTTACAAATAAGTGATACCCCATGAGTCTTGCCTATCATTCCCTAGTCACATCATGCATGAACTACTCATTCGATGAGATTGATCACATTCCATGACTTTTCCTGGTCCAGAAACCAGTTTCTCAGGATTTCCTGCCATTGCTTTCTCATGGGGGTGGGCTGAATTCAAGCCTCAGGCATGGAAATCATACTCCTTATATACATTTTAAAGATAGGATTTATACTTCCATACAGATGTTCAGTAGATACTGTGTTTGGTGTGGTAAGATTTATACTTCCATACAGATGTTCAGTCCATATCACGTTTAGTGTTGTTATTCATTTTATTTCTTTTTTATCCATTTATTTAGAATTTATTGTCTTTGATGACACCTATACCATTTATCCATTTATTACAATTTTTACATCATATCACATACCATCTAGATTTGTAGATGTGTTCTCTATCATGCCTGACACCCTGGACTCTCCCAGAAAAGAAAAACGTGTCATACTCGGCTTCTTACTCAAAGATTAAATTTTTGGCAGTGCTGGGATATGAACTCAGGGACTAGCAGGCCCAATTCATGATTGGGTGAGTGTGAGTACAGAAGCCTCTAGCCAATGAAGCTGTCAGGTGGTTCCCAGGCACTGAGATCAAGCCCCAAGTTTGGCCAAAACAGCAATACATGGCTAGGCAGAGGTGCTATACAAATAAATATATATTGTTAAAGAGTTCCAGAGCTGTCTATCTATGACTGAATGACATCTACTACGTTCCTACCAACTCTTAGGTATTTATTATGTCTCCATTGAAACAATATTATTCTTTTCATGCTTAATAAACTATTAATTAAGGTCAATCAGCATCCTAGGATTATTGCATCCAATCTTAGAGTAGACAAATGCATGAACTACTCTTTCAATCAGTATTCTTATGCATAGGAACGAGTCTTTTGTGATCTCCTGCCATTGGTAAATGTAAGGATTAGGATTTGAACTGAGGGCCTATGTTGACATGTTGGCTTATGGCTTCCCTGATAGCCTGTCAGCCATGAGCAATGGCAGGCCAGGTCCACTTTGAAACCATGTCATTCAGACCCAGGATGGTCACCAGGTAAAGAAAAATATTGTAAAACCCTGAGCCCTCTACAGCTCCCCACATTTTGTGCTGTTCTGCTTTTTTTCCTTCCTGCAAGCCCTCTGGGCCTAGGGTCCCAGGATCAGCTTTGGGTCCCGAGGCTGCACCCCAGCCTAGGGAGAGTAAAGCTGAGTCAGAGTTACCATGACCTGAGTTCAAGCCCCATGGTTGGCAAAATTAATTAACTAATTAATTCATTAATTAATTAACTAACTAAATTGAAATAATAAAGCTCCTTGGTTTGGAATTTCTGACAGTTTTCTTTAATAGCCTGGGATTTGAACTCAGAGTCTTGATGAATCTGTAGCAATGTGACAGAAGGCGCAGAGTTGCCAATATTTGAGTTCAAACCCCATGCCAAGCCAAAAATAAATAAATCACTGACCTCAGCAGGGAAGTTAGTTGTGAAGATGGGAGGGAAGGGATGGTAAGGGAAAAACAAACGAGGAGGCAACAATGCTCAATAGGAAATATACTCATTACTTTGCTCATGTACCTGTGACCCATCTGTACAACATTTTTAAAATAAAAAACGTACAAAAAATTGTGTAGTGCTCAAGAAGTACTTTGGGGTTAAGGGATGGATGTCTGAATAGCTGTACAAAATTCTACACTGATTTTTTTTCAGTGTTCAGTATGGAACTGAATAAACATAACTGTTTCTGTTACAAATATTAAGTCACTGTCTTGGAACTAGGGCTAGTATTTATGCGATTGCTGGGATTTGAGCTCACTGTCCATGTAACTCTTTTGCACCTTGGGTGAAGGCTAAGATCCCTGTCCTTGAGGAAAAGATTTTCAAGCTAGAGTTCCCAGGGCCTGAATTAAGACCCTGCAATAGAAAAAATATTTGTGTACATGTGTAATATAAGATATATAGGTAAATATGTATGTTTATTTCATATTATGATTATTATTAATTTTGTATTTAATTTTTATTTTACTCATTTTATTTATTGTATTTAGTATGATTATACACATAATATTTATTATGTTGTGAATATCTATTATAAAATTATACACAATAATTCAATACATTGACTAATTTTCATTAATACTTTATTAAGTTTTGAAATATAATAATTAAATGGAGGCATTTGTCAAGTCATCACATGGTTAGTGTCTGTCCTCAGTATGAGGTTTGTCTTATTTATCTTTGAAAAACTTCCTATACGGATTTGTTTAGATGATTTATACTCAGAAGCCTTTTCTTGTGGATAGGCAAGTTGAGGGATAAAATCGTAAGGTTGGGTCTGGAAATGTGGCTTAGTGGTAGAGAGCTTGCTCAGCATGCATGAATGCCAGGGTTTGAATCCTCAGTGCTACATACTCAGAAATAGCCAGAAGCTGTGGTGTGGCTCAAGTGATAGAGTGCTAGCCTTGAGAAAAAGAAGCTCAAAGACAGTATCCAGGCCCTAATTTCAAGCTCCAGGTCTGGCAAAAACAATACTCCAGATTCCAGTGGCTCTGGAAACCTACTTTCTCAGGAGGCTGAGATCTGAAGATCACAGTTTGAAGACAGCCTAGGGAAGGAAATCCTGTTAGACTCTTACCTCCAATCAACCATCAAAAAACCCCATGTGGCACTGTGGGTCAAGTGGTAGAGTGTTTGCCTTGAGCTGAAGCGCTCAGGAACAGCGCCCAGGCTTCAGTTTGAGACACACAACTGGAAAAAGATTGAGGGATAATCAAAATAATTTTCCTATTTGCTACTTATGAAAATATTTTTAGGAAAATGAATGCTGATGTACACTAGAATTGGAGTCAGACCTCAAGGTTCAAGTGTAGCACATCCATAAGCCCAGCCTCTCAGACTCTAGCATTATAAACTTGTGTCCTACAGGGTTCTGAAAGGCACATTGTTGAAAGTCTTAATATGCTCCCCAAGCACTTTGTGATAAGCAGTTGACTTGTATTCTCAATGTCATTACAGTTCTGACCCTAGCAGAGAACCAATACTTCACGCCCATCACCCTAGCTCAGGAGGCTGAGGTCTCTCATAGGGTGAAACCAGCCAAGGCAGGGAAGTCTAGAACATTCTGACTTCCTGTTCCGAAAGGTCAGATGCTTAAGAAATTCCTGTTTCCCTTGGTGATGAGAAGTTACTTGCACTCTAAATGTTCTTGGAGTTCTTGAGCTACAGAAGAAGGAAAGAAATATTATTGACCCAATCAGGGTTCAAATGAAGTTCTCAGGATCCAAGCCCTAGCTCTGTTAGCAGGAAGAACTCCAGTGTAACACTGTATTTGAAGGACAGAAAACAGTTTCAAAAGCCAGGCTAGGTGCAGAGAACTAGGCCTGCAGGCTTAGGAGGCAGAATATACACATTCATCACGGAAGTGAGCTGCAAAACCACTTCATTCATTCCAGGCACAGCCAGCAATGGGGGCAACCTGAAACATTTGTTAGAGTTACAGCAAGGTCAGGCTTTTCTCATTCTCTTCAAACAATGACTAATTAACCTTCCTTCCTCATGTGAAGGGAGCCTCAGGCTATCTTTAGGTTACCAATAGAGAGCCAGTTTAGTGCTGGAGAGGGGAGGAATAGAGTAAAAAAACCCTGCTCTCTGGTCTTAGGGAGTGGGTTTTTGACTCTCAGTTTGTCAAGTTTGAAGGCCCTTCTATCTCTGCCAGTCCATTCTCCTTACTTCATTCTCTACATCATTAATGCAAATCCCCAGTCCAAGGAGGGGCAGGGCCATTTCTCTTCTGTCTCCAAGCACCTGAGTTAGAACCTGGCTCTGCCCTCTTGACTCTGGGGCTCTTGGATGCCTGAGAAGTGGGACAGAGACAGTCATCCTGCTCTGCGTTTGTGTGAAGGTGATGATGGTGTCCTGGCACACTGCAGAAAGCCTCATGACTGGGAATGTTCCCTTCTTTCCTTCTGATGTCAAAAACAGATTCATCTATCAACTTTTTTCCTTCCTTCCTTCCTTCCTTCCTTCCTTCCTTCCTTCCTTCCTTCCTTCCTTCCTTCCTTCCTTCCTTCCTTCCTTCCTTCCTTCCTTCCTTCCTTCCTTCCTTCCTTCCTTCCTTCCTTCCTTCCTTCCTTCCTTCTTTCCTTTCTTCCTTCCTTCTTTCTTTCTTTCTTTCTTTCTTTCTTTCTTTCTTTCTTTCTTTCTTTCTTTCTTTCTTTCTTTCTTTCTTTCTTTCTTTCTTTCTTTCTTTCTTTCTTTCTTTCTCTCTCTCTCCCTCTCTCTTTCTCTTTATTTCTTTCTATCTATTTACCTACCATCCTACCTAGGTAGCTATCTCTTTGCCAGTTGTTGGGTTGAATTCAAGGCCTGGGCATTGTCTCTAGCACTCTGCTACTTGAGCCACAGCACATATTCTGGCTTTGTCTGTGTACAGGTGCCTGAGGAATCGAACCCAGGGCTTCTTGCATGCTAGGCAAGCACTCTCTCATTAATTCATATTCCCAGCTCCTTCATTTTTTTCTTAATGGTAGTTTTTACATAAGTATGCTACCATTTTATGTTCTCAAGTTTAATTTTCTGAATACCGGTTACTTCTAAGAAACCTGATCTCTTCCCCTGCCAGATTTGTGATTGTTCCTGGATTGCCCTCATAATAAAATGTAAATAAAGGCTGCTATGAGCTTCAGTGTGCATCATATAAAGACACAGGCCTAGAACCCAGAAAGAGAAAAGCAATGGGCCTGAAATGAAGAGAATGATGCAGTATGTAAAACTAGCATATCTGAAAAATAAACCAGAAAATAAAAGCAGATTTTGCACTATGGGAGGTAATATATATACACACATAAGTAGGTAGGGCACTGATACATAAACTTGGCCTTCTCTTTTTGAATTTTTTTGTGGCCATCCCAGGACTTAAACTCAGGGCCCGATGTGTTCCTGAGCTGTTTTGCTCAAGGCTGAGTCTCTACCACCACCACAGCTCCACTTCCCGCCAGCTGGTAGTTAATTGGACCTAAGCAATTCCCAGGCTTTCCTGCCTGGTCTGGATTGTATTTCCTACTCAGTTTTCTCTCTCAAAGCTGGAGCTCTACCCTCTGGGCCATTGCTTCACTTCTGGTTCTCTGGTGGTTTATTGGAGAAAATAGTCTCAGAGACTCTCCTGCTCTGCTGGCTTGAATGGCGTTCTCCTGAGAAGGCTTCAAATGGTTTCCTCAGGAATTCACTGAGGAGCCACTCCACACAAACCCTTAGTCTAAATCTTGAGGAGTAATAAAGAAAAATGGAAACATTGTTATACCCCAGTCGCAGGACCTCCACCAAAAAGACCACCGAGTGTCAGACTTTACAGCTGTTTTAAGGTTTTATTTAAACGGGCTGCAGCTCGGGTCTCATCCTACACTCCAACACAGCAGCACCTATGAGGAGAGCCCCAAGGTAAAGATTTGCAGGGTTTATAAAGGCACACAACCAACCGGGTGTTTGGATTACCACAACGTGTTGCTCTGCTAGATACAAGCAATAAGTGGTCACTGCCTCAAAACTTTAACCCTTCACTCCCCCCCTTGGCTTATGGTCTTGTGGCTCTAGCCTCAAACTAAACTCCAACAGCTCTTGATCTTGAACGGCTATGGTCCCTAACTGACCTTAGCCATACTATTAAACAACAATACCAATAATAATCAGCTCATTTTTCTTTTCTTGAGTTGTATGCAGAGTGGTTGGGTAGGATGCTTGAAGACTTCCCATGTTTCCCCATGGTTGTGCAGGGCAAAGGGGTCAGCTGGTCTGGTATGGGAATAGTGGATCCAAGCAGCAATGCCATCCACCTTAAGGGCAGTAGGTGTAGCCAGTAGCACCATGTAAGGTCCCTTTCACCGTGGTTCCAGAAATAACAGGTTGTGTCTTCCAACAAACACCCAGTCCCCTGGTTTAAACAAATGGGGGGGGGGGGTAGGAATAGAGGCAGAATCATATAATGCTCTAAGCTGGGTCCACATCCTCTTATGCACCATCTGTAAATAGTCAAGCTTACACAGAAATTCAATATCATCCAAATCAGCAAGCAATTCAGTCTGAAGGCTAGGGATAATGGGTGGAGGGTGTCCATACATTATTTCAAAAGGAGTAAAACCAAGCTGATAGGGTGAATTTCTTACTCGAAACAGGGCAAAAGGAAACAGCGATACCTAGTCTGGGCCAGTCTCCAAGGCCAATTTAGTTAAGGTCTCTTTTAGAGTCCGATTCATTCTTTCTACCTTCCCTGAACTCTGGGTCTATAAGCACAGTGCAATTTGCAATCCATCTCCAGTGCCGCGGCTATTCCCTGACTTACTTTTGATTTGAAGGCTGGTCCATTGTCCTACCCAGTGGTGGATAAGAAGCCATCCCTGGGTAGGATTTCTTCCAGGATCTTCTTAGATATGACGTTCACAGTCTCATGCTTTGTTGGGTAGGCTTTAACCCATCCTGAAAAGGTGTCTACAAAAACTAGCAAATATTTATATCCAAATTTTCCAGTTTTAATTTCTGTGAAGTCTACTTCCCAATACACACCTGGCCTATCTCCATGGAGATGAGCTCCTGTTGTAACCAGTTGATTAGGGGCATTGGTGAGCTGATAGGCTTTAAAATTTTTTAACAATGTCCTCAATGAGTTGATTTCCTTGCCTGATTTTTACTTCTGAGAGTAGGAGCAAGTTCTCCATTCTTCGGGTTCCCATGTGAGAGACCCGATGGATTCTTATAAGAAACCTCTTGCCCAATCTTTGTGGCAAGATAAGTTTCCCCTCACCAGTTTTCCACCAGTCTTTATCTCTTTCTCTGTTTGGGGGTTTATAGGCCATGGAAATTTTCTTTATCCACTCCAAGTCTTCTTGGGAGTACTGAGGCTCAGGAGGCAAAACTTGTGGCCCTGGGCTGGAGGTCCACCTCCTTAGCTGCCTGATCGGCCAAGTTATTTCCTTTGGTTATTGAATCAGTTACCTTTTGATGGCCAGGAAAGTGCACAATGGCAATATTTGCTGGTTCCCATAAGGCCTGGATGAGGCTTAAAATTTCTTTTTCGTTTATAATAGCCTTTGCCTCAGCTGTCAACAGCCCCCTCTCTTGGTAAATGGCTCCATGGACATGCACAGTTGCAAAAGCATACCGACTGTCCATGTAAATGTTTAGTCTCTTCCCTTTTCCCATCTGTAGGGCTTTTGTTAGTGTCACTAGTTCTTCTCTTTGTGCAGATGTTCCCTGGGAGAGTGCTTCTGCCCACACTATGTCAGTGTCCGTGGTGATTGCTGCACCGCCGTACCTTTTTCCCTCTCAAATGAAACTGCTGCCATCTGTGAACCAGGTATGCTCAGCATGCGATAGTGGCAAGTCCAACCAGTCTAGCCTCTTTTCTTTGGCCTGGTCACTCTTTTCACACTCAATTTCATGTTCTTTGTCCTTCCATTCCTGTCTTTGCTACTCTCTCTCTCTTATTGTAAACCCTTTCCGCTGCAGCTACTAGATCCCTAATAGACTTTTCACTAAGTCTGTCTAGAGCCTGCAACTTTCGCTTTATGTCTGGTGCAGCTTGATTTATATAGGCAAACATAATCATCTGAGCCGACTCCTGGGTCTCAAGATCATACGGGTATATTGACTAAAAGCTTCCATGAGCCACTCAAGATATGCTGCCAGACTTTCACTTCCTCCTTGTCTAACATTATAAACTTTGGCCATATTAGTAGGTTGGCAAGCCGCCACCTTGAGACATGCCAACAGAGCCTGGCAATAGACGAGTTGTCGCTCCCTACTTTCAACTGTATTGTTGTCTCAATTGTTGGTTGGATCTCAGGAAAATAGGCAGTGATCAGGGCAGGATCCGTGATACGAGCTCCTGTGGGGCCAGGGATATGTTTCCTGGCTGCCTCTTGGATATAGTCTCTCTCTTTGGTGGTAAAAAGGACCTGTAAAAGCTGACTAAAATCATCCCAAGTGGGCTGATGAGTAAAGAGAATAATTTCAAGCAAACAAATTAAATCCTGGTGTTTCTCAGAAAAGGGGGCATTTTGGGTGTGCCAATTGTGTAGATCACTGGTAGAAAATGGCCAATATTAGAGTTGCTGTTGACCATCTGCATCCACAGGACCTATGGTGCATATGGGAAAAACAGCTGCATTAGAAGGGGGGTTGATCCCACTTTGTCATGGAGTGACTGGCCCCTCAGAAACTTTAAGGGCAGTTGCCGAGTGTTTTATAGTTCCCTCCTACTCTTGACCATTCTCAGGTTCTGCAAAAGGAACCTAGAAAGGACAGTATGGGGGAAGAAACATTTCTTCTTCCAAGTTATCTCCCTGAAAAACCGGGGGGTACCTTTTCTTTCCTTCTGTCTCAGTTACTTTGTGTAAGTCTAGGAGGCTAGATGGAGTGGTGCCTATGGTTTCCAGTCCCGTCAGACGTACAGTCCAAAATACAATAAACAGTACAAACAAAACACACGCAGGCCTGACAGTTACCAAAAAGAGCTTACAAAGTGGAGATCTCCCAAATTGGTCCACTGACTACAGTCACGGTGGGGTTCCACACCCAGGCCACACAGCAGAAAGAGCAGAGCCACAGTGGGCAAGTTGGGCCTCTGTTAGGAGGCCCTCTTGGTCAGTTCCAGCCCAACACTGAACCAACCCCCACCCCACAATTCACACGGCAGTGTTCCAAGGACTGCCCCCCACCCCACACAGCGGGGTTCCAAGGACCCCCGCCCCACAAGAGGATCTTGGACATCTCCCAGTTCCTCCAGGGTTGTGGTGCAAGCGCATCTGCCTCAACAACCCTTTAAGAATCGGAGTGGCCATCCTCACAAAGGAAAATGAAAGTAAAACAGACAAATGACAGGACAAGACAAATTAACAAAGACAGCTCTGTATTACCTTTGGAGTCTGAGATCTCGGGGATCTTTGGGGGGATCCCGGACAAGCCCTCACTAATATGTTATACTCAGGTCGCAGGATCCACGCCAAGAAGACCATCGAGAGTCAGACTTCGCAGCTGTTTTAAGGTTTTATTTAAATGGGCTGCAGCTCGGGTCTCATCCTACACTCCAACACAGCGGAGCCTAGGAGGACAACCCTGAGCTAAAGTTTTGCAGGGTTTATAAAGGCACACAACCAACCAGGTGTTTGGATTACCACCACGTGTTGCTCTGATAGAAACAAGCAACAAGTGGTCACTGCCTCAAAACTTCAACCCTTCACATGAAGATGCTACTAGTGTGTTCTAGACACTTAACGTTGGAGACACAAAACACTTATAATTATTAGATCATTTTATAGGCAAAAGGAGCAATGCAGACTCTATGAGGATCGCTCCAGATTTCAGTCCTCATATCCTGAGACAGTAAAGTCACAGCAGCTCAATGCTAAGTGACAGAACTGGCATGTACTGTGGATATTTGCTCCCAAATCCTGTGACACTCATTTCTCACTTTTGGCCTCAAACTTGTGACCAGAGGGGAAGATGAGGAGAGAAAATCCTTCTAAGGGAAAGCAGCTATAAATAACATTGGATAGTTTACTTATAAATTAAAACCTTGGGAATGACCCTGTTAAGAAGTCAGATTGTCAAGATTAAAAAATGAAGAAGAGAAGAATTAAGGTGCCAGTGGCTGCTGTCTGTGATCCCAGTTCCTCAGGAGGCTGAGATGTAGAGAAAATTAGTTTGAATCCAGCCAGTATAGGAAAGTCCATGACACAGTTATTTCTAAGAGATCACAGAAATACCCAGAAGTGGTGCTGTGACTCAAGCTTAATGCAGTACCCTTGAGCAAAAGGAGCCCAGGGACCATGCATAGGATCATATTTCCATCCCAGGACCAGCCCCCTCAAAAAGAGCCTGTACTTCCATGTCTTTGTCTATGTATTGTATTCTTATAGGTGAAATTCCCGAGTAGCTATACTGAATGGCACCAACCTAGGAAATTTGTATTCAGTACAATGAGTTCATAACAGAGAGACTTCTTTCAAGATAGTGCATGTTCCTGGGCTCCCCTCACTGTTCACAGTGTAACCTGAGGGTTTCTCTGCATCACAGGCCTGCTGGAGGAAGTCTCTCTCAATGTCTGGACAGGCACACAAAAGTCCTCACTCCTGTACAGCTGGGTAACAAACAACTCCATCTGGGCCAGTTAGTGAGGATGAGTGTGAGTGGGCTCTGAAGGTCAGGAAAAAAAGGCCTCTTTGTACCCTTAGCTATCTCTCTCCCCAGTGCTCTGTTTTAACAGGAGACCTTCATTTATGCCACCTCTCATGGCAGGCCAAGTTCTGTGCACTTATCCTGCCTTTGTGAGACTATATTCTGTTGTTCAGTTACATTGCTCAATATAATTCAGGAGTCATTCAGGCAGACAACTAAGGCACTGAACATAATGAAATGATTCATTGCAAGCAATGTTGGGCCTATGATGCCTTTCCTATGTTTCCGGAAGCTTGGGAAATCCAAGCACATGTTGGATATCACAAAGCTTCCTGTCATCTAGGACTGATGAAGCTCATCAGGTTTTGAAACCTTTGACTTCTCCTAGCTGGTCCCTGGGTGGCCAGGTTTTGGGGTTGAACATAGGGCCTGGGTGCTCAGCATGAGCTCAGTGCAGAAGTCCAGTGCTTTCCCATTTTGTGTAACAACATCTCTTCTAGTCTGTGAGTGTATGTGTGGGTGTGTTTGTGTGTACACCACGGTGTGTGTGTGTGGGGGGGGGTGTGCGTGCACACATATACATGAGTCCTGAAGCTTGAACTCAGGACCTGAGGACTGTACTAGTTTCTCTTGTACAATGATATCCCTCTCCCACTTGAGCTACAGAGCCACTTCAGGCTTTGTCCTAGTCATATGGCCTTGAGAAATGAAGCCCACGATTTTATATATGCAAAGTATTCTACCACTAAGGCACATTCCCAGCCCTCTATTTCAGCTTTGTTAGTTTATTTCTGTCTTTTTTTATTGTTGTTGTCATTTGAAGGAGTTGAAGTATTGGTGTGGGTGCTGTCCCTGACCCCTTCAGCTCAAGTCTTGTGCTCTACCACTTGAGCCACAGAGCTACTTCCGGTTTTCTTGTAGTTCATTGGTGCTAAGTTTCTCAAGGACTTTCCTGCCTAGGCTAGCTTTGAACCATGATCCTCAGATCTCATCCTCCTGAGTAGTTAGGATAACCAACATGAGCTCAAGCACCCAGCTTCCCCTTCAGGTTCTTAGTAGTGAATTGGAGATAATAGTCTCATAGTACCTTTTGTGTCTGAGATAGTTTGGAACCCAGATCTTTAGAACTCAGCTTCCCGAGAAGGCAGGATGACAGACTTCAGCTACTGACCCCTTGGCCATAGCCTCTGCTGCAAGGGGGTCCATGGCTCCACGTGGTGGAGTGCTAGCCATGAGCCCAAGTGATAAGGGTCAGTGCCTCAGCCCCGAGTTCAAGGTTCATGACCAAGAAAAAACCATACCAAACCATTGTCTGCTGTAGACAACTCAGGAGTCTTCAGTAATACATAATTTTGTCCCTGACATGGGGGCCTATCTGAGCCTCAATATTCTTGTCTGTATAATCATCTAAGTTGTGGAGCTCTTACATAGACAAGATGTAAGAATGCACCCGGTTAAGGACACAGCACATGGCACTCTTTGCACCACTCAGCACACAACATCTTGTGAAAGATTCAGCACCCAGCACACTGCATCCTGTGAAAGACTCAGCACATAGCACCCTGTGCAGGACTCGGAATGGAGCACCCAATGGAGGACTCAGCACATAGCTCCATTCCACAAGCTGTCATTAGAATTAGGGTGCTTTCATCAGTATCACCATTCTTTGAGGAAAATTTACAAACCATAAAAGTTCACATTTAATGGTTTAGTGGGGTGTTTTTCTGGGGAGGGGGTGTTAGCCATGGGGCTTGAACTCAAAGCTCTACCACTTGGAGCCACATTTTGAGGTGTCTCTCAGACTTCCTGCCAGGACTGGGTTTTAATGCCCCTGAGAAGCTAGGATAACGGGCATAAGCCAGGATGGTATGGGTAACCCGTGGAGCAGTGTTGCAGCAGTTTACATGTGACTAAGTCAGGTTAGGTGGCAGCTGTCAGCACCAGACTCCTAGCTTGCTCTGTAATGAGGTATTTGAAGTTCTGTCCTTCTATAGAATATCCTAACTTTTTTGGCATCATACCTGGGGCTTGAGTAAGAGCTTAGACACTGTCCCTAAACGTTTGTGCTCAAGGCTAGCACTCGATTGAAAGACAGCAGAACTTCTGAGTTTTCTGTTTTGTGGCACTGAGGAATCGAACCCAGGGCTTCGTGCTTACTATGAAAGCACTCAACCACTGAGCCTCAGGAGTGAACGAGGTATAAATAGACAGAGACTGCTGTATATAAATATTATATACACAAAAAGAGATTTCTGCATAATATTGAATTATAGATAATATTGCTACCAATACTTAGGTATTAAATTATGTCTCCATTTAATGATGTGTCCCAGTTAACAATTAATAAAGCATTAATTAATAATTACTCAATATCCCATAACTGTTTATCATATATATACATATATCCATACATATAATTCGATATTTCATAGAATGAGAACAATGTCTATATATTATTAAATTATGCATCATGTGTTACTCCCAATTATTAGTTGTTTAATTATGTCTCCTTGTAATTTTTATTTTGTTAATGCTTAATAAAATATTAATTAAACTTAGTGCACATCCTACACTTATTGCATGTAATGTTATCCTAGAATGATTCACTACTAATTCAATCTGTTTATTATTTACTATAGTGGTAACTCTTCTACCTATGATGTTTTCTACCTTATTACATCCTATTACATAGCATATAGATTTGCATCCAAATTATACATCCTACCTGACACTGAGCACTTTCAAAGAAAAGGAAAACATGTGTCGTGCTCAGCTTCTCACTCCAAGATTACATTTTTGGGAGTGCTGGGATCTAAAATCAGGGCAAAGAAGGCTCAGTTCATGAATGGGTGACTGCCAGCCCCTAGCCAATTCAGCTGCCTGGCAGTGCCCATTCCCTGAGATTGAGCCCTGTATGTTGACTCCAAATTGTGCTAGAGTAGTTGTTCATTTTATTTTTTTATTCATTTACCATTTATTTTATTGACTGCTATAACACATGGAATATTTACTACATTTATTACATAGGATATAGAATTGCCTATGTATGAAACTTCACACCTGACACCCAGGACTTTCACAGAAAAAGAAAACATGTGTCACCCTGTGTCCTACTGCATGATTCAATTTTTGTTAGTGCTGGCATCTGAACTCACAGCCTACAAGGCCCAATTCATGAATGGGTGAGTGTCAGTACGCCAGCCTGGGGCATATGGAGCCGACAAGCAGTTCCCAGCACCTGAGATTTAGCCCCAGGGGTTGACAAAACAAGAACAGATGGACATGCAGATGGTAGTACACAAATAAATATAGATCTTTATAGAGTACCAGAGATGTCTATATATTGTTTAGTTATATAGGCTACATTCCTACCAATTCTTGGGTATTTATTATGCCTCCATGTAATTAATATTACTGTTTTCATCCTTAATGAATTATTAATTATATCCACCACTGTCCCGAAACTGTTGTGTCCATGTAATTAATAGTATTCTTTTAATGTGTTAAAAATATTCATTAAAATCCATCGGCCTCCTAAAATCACTCTGTAATTTTATGCTAGTATCATTCAGGAACAAGTAATACAACCTTGACATTCATAACTTTCTATCGTTATTCCTATGAATAGGAACGAGAATCTTTGGATCTCCCTTCATTGGTAGGGGTCAGGACCCAGCTTCAAACACAGGGCCTATGTTATCATGTTGGCCCATGGCTTCTCTGGAAAAACGACAGCATTCAGCAATGCCAGGTTACCAACACTTTTCAGCCCTGTCATTTAGACCCAGGATGGTCACCTTGAAAAGAAAACAAATGTAAAACCAGCAGCCATCTGCAAGTTACTGGGTTTCTTTTTCTGTGTCTTTTCATTTATTTATTTTTCCTGTCAGCCTTTGAGGCCCAGGAACCTAGGTTCGGCTGTGGGTTCAGTGGCTGCAACCCAGGCTAGAGTGATCAAAGCTGAGAAGAGTTGCCATGCCCTGAGATCAAGCCCTGTGCTTGGCAAAATAAAAATACGTAATACATACATGCATACGTACATATATATATTAAAAATATTTAGCAATTATTAGGCTACTTGGAGTTGTATTCTCACCATTTTTTCTGCCGGGCCTGGGATTTGAACTCAGGGTCTGGGTAAATCTGCAGTACTGTGGGGGAAGGGAAAGCTCACAGTCCTGTAAGATAAGAAAGACAGGCCTGTTCCTAGCACTCGCAAAAATAATATTTGTACACATTTTAAATACATGGTTTATACTTACATACACATATTTACTGCATATTTCAGTTAGTGTAGTTATTCATTTTATTTTGTTTTTTATTCATTCACTTTATATTTTAGAGAGAATGATTACATGTATAATATTTTTTACATCCTATTCCACAGAACATAGATTTGCCTATGTATTATACATCATTCCTGAGACCCAGGACATTCACTGATAAGGAAAACAAGTGGGACACTTGCCTTCTTCCACCAGGATTAAGTTTTTGGCAGTTCTGTGATTTGAACTCTGGGCCTAGAAGGCCCACTTCATGAATGGGTCAATGTTAGCCTACCAGTCTGACGCAAGTGAAGTTGTTGAGCAAATTTGAGGACCTGAGTTGAAGCCCTAGGAGTGGCCAATATATAAACAGATAGATGTGTAGATTGAAGCATGTGTGTGTGTATTTACATATGTATATGAATCTATAAATAAAGTTATATAGAGAGACAAACATTTATGTAGATTCTAGTGTATAACTCTATACAAAGATTGATGACCTATATCTTATTTTTATATATTCTATTACTATGAATTATTTGGTCTAAAATTATGCCTCCATTAATTAATCACGGTAGGAGACTTAATAAAGTATTAATTAAATTAATCAATGACCTATATTTATTGTGTACAATCTTATACTACAATGACTAGCTAATTAGTAGTTCAATTCAATTGGTACATTACAAACATTATATCATTGTTCTTATAGGTAGGAACGAGTAGGTGAAAGTCCCAGGATCAAACTGAGGGCCTAAGTGTCTTGGTTGGGCTCAGGCTTCACTGACAGCCCACCAGCCTTCAGCCATGCAAGAACATGTACAATTTTCAAACCGAGGCTTTGAGAGCCAGGATGGTCACCGTGCAAAGGAAACAAAGGTAAAACTGTTGTCTAAAACTTCCTGGTTTTTCCTTCTCCATCTTGGTTGGTTTATTTTTTTGCCAGAGCTGGGAGTAGAACTCAGGTCGTAGGATCCCTGGATCATCTGTAGGTGTAAAAGCTGCACCCCAGCCTAGGGTAATCAAGGCTGAGGCAGAGTTGTGGTGACCTGAGTTCAAGCCCCGTGCCTGCCGTCTCAAAAAAGTTAAGGTCCTGGCTAGGAGTTTGGGCGCTACCCATGATCCCCACTGGTAAGAGTCAGTGGGTAGGCCCTGAATTCAAGGTTCATGATCAAGAAACATAAACCAAAACAATTGTCTGCAGGAGACAACTCACTAGAGTTAGGTACATACATAATTTTGGCCGTGACATGAGGACATATCTGAGCCACAAGTTTCTCATCTGCACAATCATCTTACTTGTGTAGTTCTTACAAGAACCAGATGAAAAAATGAAAAATTGCACCAAATGAAGGACTCAGCCCACAACTCATGAAAGACTCATCACATAGCTGTAACCCACATAATGTCATTAGAATTAGGGTGCTTTCATCAGTATCACCATTCTTTCAGAAACACGCCACATACAGTCCAAATTTAAATTTTAGAGGGGTGAGATTTTTTTTGGGAGGGAGTCAGCCACTGGGATTGCACTGAAATGTTGGGGGTACTGTCCTAAGGTCTTTTGATCAGACTAGAACTCTAACACTTTAAGCCACAGCATACAGAGACCCAGGACTTTCACAGAGAAGGAAAATAATGGGTCAAAATTGTCTTTTGACTCCACATATAAACTTTTGGCCATGCTGGGATTTGAACTTACAGCCCACAATGCACAAATCATGAATGGGCCAGTTGTAAAACAAAAGCCTTTGGCAAACTGAACTGCCAGCCACTTCTGAGGATCTGTGATCAAGCAATAGTAGTGGCGGATAGATAGATAGATAGATAGATAGATAGATAGATAGATAGATAGATAGATAGATAGATAGATAGATAGATAGATAGATAGATGTGTAGTTTGCTATGTATATGAGAGAGAATGTGAGGATATTAAATTATATATATTATGGATTATTAGTTATTAAATTATGCCTCCTTTGAATGAAATGAAGTATCATGGTTGAATACTTATTAAAGCATTAATGTAAAAGTAGTCAGTATTCCTTAATTGGGAGAATCATACCATGGTGCTAGAATGGAAGACAATACTTTTTGTGTGGCATTCTATAAGAGAATCATGAACTAACTGCAAATTTAATTGTTACTTTTATAACATTCCATTAGGCATTCCCATGGATAGGAATGATTTCTCAAGATCTCCCTCCATTTGTAGGTGGCAGTCCAGGCACTTCAACTCCAGGCCTGGGTATTTTACTTCAAAATGCAAACCATTGGAATGACACTGTGAAGATTTCAGATTGTCAGGATGAAAGAAAAGAATGAGAAGAAAAGAAAGCCAAGTGTCAGTGAATCCTACCTGTAATCCTAGCTCTTCAGGAGTCTGAGAGGCAGAGAATGCCAGTTTGAATTCAGCCAGGACAGGAAATCCCACCACACTCTTATTTCTGAGGGATTACAGGAATAAAAAATTCCCATGAATGTGGCTATGACTCAAGGGCAAAGCACTACTCTTGAGCAAATGGAGCTCAGGAACATTGCCTAGGCTCATAGTAAAACCCCTGGACCTTCCAATAAAAAAAAGCCAGTAACAACATGTCACCCCCTGTATGTATGCATGTATTTCTATTGGTGAAGGTCTGGAGTTCCTATGATGAAAGGTATCCAGCTAGGAAATTTACTTTGAATAGAATGATTTCATAGAACAGAGAGAATTTTCAAGACAGTGCATCTTCCAGGGCTCCTTTCACTGTTCCCATTGTAGCCTGAGGTTTTCTCCACATCAGGGACTGCTGGAAGAAGTCTTCCTCGTTGTTGGAACAGGCCTCACTCCTGTACAGCTGAGTGATTTAAAAAAACTCCTTCTAGGCCAATTAGTGAGGAGTGTGAGTGGGATCTGAAGGCCAGGAGAAAAAGGCCTCTATGTACCTCAACCTATCTCTCTGCCGAGAACACTGTTGTGACAGGAAGACTTCATTTGTGCACCTCCCGTGGCCAAGTACCCTGCAATTATCCTGTCTTTGTTAGACTATGTTCCAGTGTTGAAATAACCTGCTACAATTAATTCAAAGGTCCTTCTGGCAGACAACTAGGGAGCTGACACTAGTGAAATGATTCATTATTGGCAATGATCCTCCCTGCGTTTTCAGAAGCTTGCTAAATCAAAGCACATGTGTAATATCACTATGCTTCCTGTCATCTAGGGCTGGTGAAACTCTTCAGATTTTGAAATTTTGACCTCTCCTAGTTGGGCCCTGGATTGCTGTGTTTCAGGGTTGAACACAGTACCTGGGTACTGACTATGAGCTCATTGCAGAAGCTCAGTTCTTTATCATTTGGTGTCACAGCTTTACTTCAGGTATCTGTGTGTGTATGTTTGTGTGCATGTATGTGCGTTCATATACTTGTCCTGGAGCTTCAACTCAGGACCTGAACACTGTACCTGAGTTTCTCCTGTACAAGGATAGCACTCTACCACTTGAGGCACACAACCACTTCACGCTTTTTTGTAGTGATGTAGTACTAAGGAATCAAACCCAGGGATTCACACATGCAAAGCACTGCACTCCTAAGACACATTCCCAGCACTCTATTTCAGGTTTCTTTCATTTGTTGGAAATTGGAGGAATATAAATCTAGGCCTGGGTGTTATCCTTGAGCTATTTAGCGAAAGCCAATCGCTCTACCACTTGTGCAACAGCACACCTTCAGGTTTTTGGTGGGTCACTGGAGAGAAACATCTCAAGGAATTTCCTGCCCAGGCTGGCTTTGGACCGTGATCCTCAGCTCTCAGCATCCTGAGTACCTAGGATGACAGGCACGAGTCCGCAGCGACTAGCATCCACTTCAAGTTTCTAAGTGGTGAATAGGAGATAATAGTCTCATGGGACCTTTTGTGTCTGGGATAGTTTTGAACCCAGATCGTCAGATCTCAGTTTCCTGAGTAGGCCGGATGACAGACCTCAGCTACTACATGACTAGACTGTAACATTCTGCTGCAAGGGGGTCCTTGGCTCCACATGGTAGGGCGCTACCCATGATCCCCACTGGTAAGTGTCAGTGGCTAGGCCCTGAGTTCAAGGTTCATGATCAAGAAACATAAACCAAAACAATTGTCTGCAGGAGACAACTCACTAGAGTTAGGTACATACATAATTTTGGCCTTGACATGAGGACATATCTGAGCCACAAGTTTCTCATCTGCACAATCATCTTACTTGTGTAGTTCTTACAAGAACCAAATGAAAAAATGAAAAATTGCACCCCATGAAGGACTCAGCACACAACTCATGAAAGACTCGTCAGATAGCTGTAACCCACATAATGTCATTGGAATTAGGGTGCCCAGCCCTACAAAAGATTCTTAAAGATGTCCTACATATAGAAAACCAACAAGCCCACAATAAAGGCCAAGAAACTGCACCCAAACTGAGAATCCAAGAACCATAGGAAGAACCCAGTTTTCGCAGCCCCCAAGAAGGTGGATAACATGGCAGGAACTCTCAAATACCTCTCAGTCCTATCTCTTAATGTTAACGGACTGAACTCTCCAATTAAGTGACATAGACTGTCTAATTGGATTAAAAAAAAAGACCCTTCTATCTGCTGCCTGCAGGAGTCACATCTTGTCCGTAAAAACAAACACATTTTCAATGTTAAAGGCTGGAACAAAATCTACCAAGCAAACGGCCCCCATAAACAGGCGGGAGTTGCAATCCTAATATCAGATAAAATAGACTTCAAAATAAAATTCGTGAGAAGAGATAAAGAAGGTCGCTACATACTAATTAAAGGATCTCTCCTTCAGGAGGATATTACAATTCTAAATATCTATTCGCCAAACAATGGAGCACCCAAATTTATCAAAGAAACACTACTTTCCCTCAAATCCCATATAGATCCAAAGACATTAATTGTTGGGGATTTTAACACACCACTCTCCCCACTAGATAGATCAACTCGGCAAAAACTCAACAGAGAAACCGCAGATCTAAACAGCTGCATAGATCAACTAGACTTAATAGACATCTACCGACCATTTCACCCAGCAGCATCAGAATACACGTTTTTCTCAGCAGCACATGGAACATTTTCTAAAATAGACCACATTTTAGGCCATAATGCAAACTTGTCTAAATTCAGAAACATTGAATTTTACCTTGCATTCTCTCTGACCACAAGGGAATAAAATTAGAACTCAACACCAAAAGCCACCAAAGAAAGTCCGGTATCACATGGAGGCTGAACAACTCACTGTTGAATCATGAGTGGGTCATGGAAGAGATTAGAAAGGAAATTCAAATGTTCATGCTATTCAACAAAAATGAACACACAAATTACCAGCTCCTCTGGGACACAGCAAAGGCAGTACTCAGAGGCAAGTTTATAGCTCTGAGCTCCTATATCAACAAATTGGAGAGATCTGAAACTAACAATTTAATGACACATCTGAACCTCCTTGAAAAAGAGCAACAAGATAAACCCCAATCCAGTAGACGGAAAGAAATAATTAAAATTAAATCAGAATTAAATGAATTAGAATCCAAAAAAACTATAGAAAGAATCAACAAAACAAAGAGTTGGTTCTTCGAAAAACTTAACAAAATTGACAGACCCTTAGCAAATCTTATCAGAAAAAGAAGAAAACACACCCAAATTAATAAACTCAGAGATGAGAATGGAAACATCACCACGGAAACAACCAAGATTCAGAACATTATAAGGGAATACTTCTGAAAAATTTATGCTAATAAGTTTGAGAACTTGACAGAAATGGACCTTTTCCTAGCAAATATTGACATGCCAAAACTAAACCAAGATGAGTTAAACTACCTTAACAGGCCCATATCAAGCATTGAAATAGAAACAGCAATAAGAGACCTCCCAGCTAAGAAAAGTCCAGGACCAGATGGTTTTACAGCAGAATTCTACAAGGCCTTCAAAGCAGAGCTCACACCAATTCTCCTCCAACTCTTCAATGAAATTGAAAGAGAAAGATCACTACCGAACACATTCTATGAAGCCATCATAACCCTCATCCCAAAACCAGGCAGGGACTCATCAAAGAAAGAGAACTATAGACCCATTTCGTTGATGAATATTGATGCAAAACTTCTCAACAAAATTTTGGCCAACCGACTTCAACAATTCATCCAAAAAATCATACACCACGATCAAACAGGATTCATTTCAGGGATGCAAAGCTGTTCAATATACGCAAATCAATTAATATTATTCATCACATCAACAGGAGCAAGAATAAGAACCACATGGTTATCTCAATAGACGCAGAAAAAGCATTCGACAAGATCCAACACCCCTTTATGATGAAGGTTTTGGAAAAATTAGGAATCCATGGAACATTCCTCAATACAATAAAGGCTGTATTTGACAAACCTACAGCCTGCATTATACTCAATGGTGAAAAACAAAAGCCATTTCCTCTTAACTCAGGAACAAGACAAGGATACCCACTCCCTCCACTTCTCTTCAATCTAGTATTAGAATGCCTAGCTACAGCAATAAGACAAGATGCAGACATAAAAGGGGTCCAAATAGGGAAAGAAGAAATAAAACTCTCCCTCTTTGCAGATGACATGACCTTGTATTTAAAGCATCCCATATACTCCACTCCCAAATTTCTCAAGCTGATTCAAAACTTTGACAAAGTAGCAGGCTATAAAATTAACCCCCCAAAATCAATGGTTTTTCTGTATGCCAACAATGAGAAAAGTGTGGCTGAAATTAGGAAAGCAACTCCATTTGTAATAGCCCCACAAAAAAAAAAAATACCGAGGAATTAACTTAACCAAAGAAGTGAAGGACCTCTATGGTGAAAACTTTAAAATCTTGAAAAAGGAAATCAACACAGAACTTAAAAAATGGCAAAACCTCCCATGCTCCCGGATTGGACAGATTAACATCGTGAAAATGGCAATACTTCCCAAGGCTATCTACAAATTCAATGCAATACCTATCAAAATTCCAACCTCATTCTTCAAGGAAATAGAAGAGGCAATCCAAAAATTCATATGGAATAATAAAAGACCCCAAATAGCAAAAACACTCCTCAACGGAAAGAACACTGCTGGAGGAATATCAATACCAAATTTCAAACTCTACTATAAAGCCATAGTAATCAAAACAGCTTGGTATTGGCATAAGAACAGACCTCAGGACCAATGGAATAGAATTGAAAACCCAGAAATGAACCTACAGACCTATAGCCATCTAATCTTCGATAAGGGAGCTAAAACAATAGAATGGAAGACAGACAGCCTCTTCAGTAAATGGTGCTGGCAAAACTGGTTAACTACATGTAGAAAACTAAAGCTAGATCCTTATATATCACCCTGCACCAGAATCAACTCCAAATGGATCAAAGACCTTGAACTCAAAGCAGACACTCTGAAAACATTACAGGATGGAATAGGAGAAACCCTGGGTCTCCTCGGCTCAGGCCGAAATTTTCTGAATAGAGACCCGGAAACACAACAAATCAAAGAAAGGTTCGACAAATGTGATTGCGTAAAGTTGCAGAGCTTCTGCAGGGCAAATGACATAGCTAGCAAGATCAATAGAAAGCCCACGGATTGGGAGAAGATCTTTACTAGCCATACAACAGACAAGGGTCTCATATCTAAAATATACTTGGAACTCAAAAAATTAAACCACCCAACAACAAATCCTCAAAGAAACAACTGCCCAATAAATAAGTGGGCGAAAGACTTAAAGAGAAATTTCTCTGAAGAAGAAAGAAGGATGGCCAATAGACACATGAAGAAATGTTCAACATCCCTAGTCATAAAAGAAATGCAAATCAAAACAACATTGAGATATCACCTCAGTCCAGTTAGAACGGCAAAAATCAAGAACTCTAACAACAACAGATGCTGGAAGGGATGTGGACAGAAAGGAACCTTACTTCATTGTTGGTGGGAATGTAAACTTGTTCAACCACTTTGGAAAGCAGTATGGAGGCTCCTCAAAAGACTTCACATAGAACTCCCCTATGACCCAGCAATCCCACTTTTGGGCATTTACCCAAATGTTTACAAACAAGACCACACTAAAGCTACCAGCACAACTATGTTTATTGCAACATTATTTACCATAGCTAAGATATGGAACCAACCCAGATGCCCCTCAGTAGATGAATGGATCAAGAAAATGTGTTACATATACACAATGGAATTCTATGCCTCCATCAGAAAGAATGACTTTGCCCCATTTGTTAAGAAATGGAAAAACTTGGAAAAAATTATATTAAGTGAAGTAAGCCAGGCCCAAAGAAACATAGTTACCATGGTTTCACTTATTTGCAATATCTAGTATATGTATGAGTCAAGCGGAAAAGGTCAGATAATGTGATGTCAGGAAAATGAACCCTTAGATATGTATCTTAATGTTTTTTTCTTTCATGCATGTGTTTCTAACGCATTTATAAGATTATTTCTTTGTTGATTTGCATGTCCCTCCCCCACAGTATAACCCCTGTTTTCTCTATATTTGATGTAAGTATAACTTGTGGAGGATATGGGGAAAAACCAGTTGTTTAAGGATACAGGTTGACCTGTTGCAACAATGAGAAGTACAAGTTGTCATGTCCAAAACGAGCTTTACCATCACGGTCCGGGGGGCGGGGGAAGGAGAAGGATTGGGATTGGGGGGGAGGTGGGATGCTGGGAAGGGATGTGAATGGTAAACAAAGGAGGAGCCTGCAATGCTTGGTAAGAAATGTACGCATTATCCTGCCCATGTAATTGTAACCCCTCTGTACAGTATGTTCACAAATAAAATAAAATTAAACTAAAAAAAAAAAAGAATTAGGGTGCTTTCATCAGTATCACCATTCTTTCAGAAGCACGCCACATATAGTCCAAATTTAAATTTTAGATGGGTGAGATGTTTTTTGGGGGGGGGGAGTCAGCCACGGGGATTGCACTGAAATGTTGGGGGTACTGTCCTAAGGTCTTTTGATCAGACTAGAACTCTAACACTTTAAGCCACAGCTCAGTGTTTTACAGACTTCCTGCCAGGGCTGGGTTTTAAACCCACCAGTGTCAGATCTCAGCCCCCGAGTATCTTGGATGACATGATGAGCAAGCCAGCAGAATCTAGTACATGGAACTGGGTTGCAGCGGTTTACCTCTGGCTAATTCAGGTTAGATGGCAAGTTTCAGTACTAGACTCCCAGCTTGCTCTGTGATGAGGTATTTGCAGCCCTATCCTTATATAGTTGCAGTAAGAACATTCTCTTTTCCTTTTTTATTTTGTTTTGGTGCCAGTCCTCGGTCTTGAGTAAGGGTCTAGACATAGTCCCTAAGCATTTATGCTCAAAGCTAGTCCTCGAATGTTTTAGCTACAGCAAAACTTCTGGATTTTTCTATGCACATGGTAGTGAGGAATCGAACCAAGGGCTATGTACTTACTAGGCGAGCACTCTACCACTGAGCCCCAGTAGTGACAAGTGTATAAACAGATAAATGTGTAGATTGTTACATAGACAGACAGATAGATAGATAGATACATAGCTAGCTAGCTAGCTAGCTAGATAGATGTAGATATATTTACCAAGAGATGTCTGTAAATTATGAAATTGCATATTTGATATTTCTACCAAATATTGCCAATTAAATTATTCCTTCCTTTTTTAAGTATCATGATTAAATGCATAATAAAGTATTAATTGAAAATTAGTCCATGTAGTAAAATTGTTGTGAATAATTTTATAATATACTCGTACACTACTAATGTAATTGTTATTTTTACAACATTCTATTTGTACAGATGTCTATTCGAAAGCGTTTCTTTTTTTAATTTTAATTTCTTTTAATTTTTTTGGGGGGGTCCGGTCATGGGGCCTGAACTCTGGGCCTGGTCGCTGTCTCTCAGCTCTTCAGCTCAAGGATAGGGCTCTACCACTTGAGCCACAGGGCCACTTGTGGCTTTTTTCTTTTTGCTTATGTTGTGCTGAGGAATCGAACCCAGGGCCTCTAGCATGCAACACAAGCGCTCTACCACTGAGCCACCTTCCCAGCCCTGGAAAGCGTTTCTTAGAATCTCCCGCCAACTGTTCATTATTGGGAGTCCCGGGATTCAACCTTCAGGCCTAAGTTGCTTATTTCGGCTTGGCTTCCCTAATATCCCGCCAAACATCAGCAATGTAAGGTCATGTACATTGTCTGGGCATTGTTATTTAGCCCCAGGATGGTACAATACAAAGGGAAGAAAAAGTAAAACCACCTTATTGAACTTCTCAGTTTTATCCTTTTCCTTTTTATTTATTTATTTATTTTTTGCCAGTCCTGAGATTTGAACTAAGGACCTAAGATCCCAGGATCGTCTTTGGCAGAGATGCCAAGACTTGAGTTCAAGCCCGGTACTTGGACTACAACCAAATAATAACATCAACAACAACAACAACAATAATAATAATAATAAGTCTCTGGCTTGGAATTTGCACCATTTTACTGGCAGGCCTGGAATTTAAACTCAGGGTCTGGGTAACTCTACGGCACTGTGGGTGAATGGGAAGATCACCGTCCTAGAAGACAAGAAGTTCAGAAAAGTTCCAAGGGCCTGAATTGAAGTCCCAGTACTGAAAAAATTAATACTCATATATGAGATCTATTTACATACATGGGTTTATTCCATATGACATTTATTATTATTTAGTATTATTACACATAAAACTTTTATTTTATTACATCATATCACATATACTGAGACCCAGGACTTTCACAGAGAAGGAAAAAAATGGGACAAAATTGGCTTCTTACTCCATGAATACATTATTGGCCATGCTGGGATTTCAACTCACAGCCTACAATGCCCAATCCATAAATGGGGTCACAGTCTTAGCCTAGCTGCTGCCAGGAAGTTCTGAGGACCTGTGATCAAGCCACAGTAGTGCCCTGTATATATATATATATATATATATATATATATACATATATATATATATGTATATATATATATATATGTATGTATGTATATATATGTGTGTGTGTGTGTGTGTGTGCTTGTGCGCACATGTGCATAAGTGCATCTTGGTAGTAAGGCTTGAATTCAGGGCCTGTGCTCTGTCCCTCAGTTTTTTCATTCAAGGATAGCCCTCTACCACTTGAGCCACAGCTTTTCTTCCAGCTTTCAGGTGGTTCTTGGGAGAGGAGAGTCTCACAGACATTTCTTGTTGGGCTGCATCTTAATGTTAGTCCTCCGATCTCAGCGTGCTGAGGGAGCTAGGAATATGAGAGCATGAGCCACTAGCATCTGGCCACGCTTTCCTTCTTGGATAAAACAGAATACCTATTTCCTAGCCGAGCACCCATCTACAGCTATCCCTCCTTCCCCTTACTCTAACCCTCCAGGCTTCAGAGGAAACATACTCTCCCCTGAGGACAAAGAAATAGGATGCACTGACAGGTTTGAGCATTATGTTCTCCACAGAGTCAGGGGCTGCTGGGAGTTAATGTAGAGGTCAGAGATCTAAGCCAGGGAAAGTAGACAGCTGTTAGAACAGAAAGTATGAAAAGACATCCTTGCAGCTGCATGCCAGTGGCTCATGCCTATAATCCTAGCTACTCAAGGCTGACTCTGGAGGATCAATCAAGATTCAAAGCTAGCCTGGGCATACTCTTATCTCCAAAGAATCACCAAAAAGCTGGGAAGAAGAAATATTATAATTCAAATGTTAGAGCACCAAACTTGTGCAAACAAGCTAAAGGTTACCACCTAGGCTCTTCAAGCCTTGGTAAACACACCCCCCCCACCCCCACCCTCACCCCACACCATGTGCATGCAAAATCAGAGATTTCTACACTGTAACCTTTGGGTATTCTCTACATTTTTCCCCACTAAGTCTGGTGGTTGTTGGCCTAGGAGTTCAATGCATCCAACACCACCTGACATCTATAATTTTGGGGAACAGACTGGCTATAACATCAGCCTTCCCCAATCCCAGCTCCTTGATTGGGTCATGGTCTATCCAGACCCTTTGGGATTCTTTTTACAGACTCGCCAAGATCCTTTAAAGAGGCATCACATGCTGGGCACTGGTGGCTCACTCCTATTATTCTAGCTACTCAGGAAGGTGAGATCTGGCTTCCAAGCCAGCTTGGGTAGGAAAGTGTGTGAGACTCTTATCCTCAAAGAACCATCACAAAACAAGAAGTGTCCCTGTGGCTCAAGTGGTAGAATGCAAGCCTTGAGAAAAAGAGCTCAGGGACAGTGCTCATGGACAACAACAACAAGGAGAGGCATTGCATGTTGGCTTTGGGATTGACATGGGCCAAATATTGGAAATTTCAAGAGTGCCAAGATAAAGCAGTACCTCCTTTAGTCCCATGCTCTTCTATCTTGTCCAAACCCTGTCCTTGGCCGTGCTTCAGGTCAGGATGGCTCTGGCTTGACTGCAAGGCTCCAAGGACGAAGATCCCAGACCAATGGCCCTCTCTCCTTCCTCCCTGCTCACACTGCGGATTCTGCTCTTTGCCATAGACGTTCTTCCTGAAATCCATCCCTGAGATCATTGACACCAACACAGTGGTGAATGGTGGGTCCAGCCTAACTCGGGAAAGTCAGAGGTGGAAGCCAGCCTGGGACTAGGCTTCTACTCTGGGTGTGGGCTGAAGCCAGGGCTGACATTTATTTCATTCTGAGCCTTGCAGGGGTAGGGAGACAGTGTAGACACAACATTGAGTCAGGTAAGATGGGAATCTGTAGCACCACTTGTGTGGGGGAGGCTGTGGCACTCAGGGGGGCAATGTTCTTGGTACGCCTCTTTTGGACGTCCCTCTCCCTCTCTCATCCCTCAATAGTAAAAGAGAAACTTTAAATAAGGGTGTCAAAGAAGGGGCAGGGAAGTATCCATGTGAACCAGACTTGTGCTTCATATTCATCCTAGCCCCTAATTCCTATTTATCTGAGGATTGGCCATATGGGTTTGGGGGAGGGGGATCATCCTAGCTGAGAATGTGGCTCAGTGATAGAGTGGTTGCCTAGCAAGTCTGAAGCCCTGGGTTTGATTCCACAAAGATAAAGCTGGAAGGGGAGGTGGGGCTCAACTTGTAGACGACCAGTCTTGATCAAATAGAGCTCAAGGACAGTGGCCAGGCCCTGATTTCAAGACCCATAACTGGAAGAACAAATCTTTGTGGAGGCTTTATTTTCCCTTTAGAAACAATTTATGCTTTGTGATAAGCATAACATGGGCCTCTTCCCTGACCACCAATGGGCCATTAGAGTTCCCTGGAATTTGGGCCTCCTCCCAGCAGCCTCTGCTCTACTCGGCCCACAGGTTACCCTTCCTATCACCAGGCAGATGGAGGCCTAGCGAACCCCACCTGGCCACCTAGTTCTGGTGGCTGCTGAGGATTTGGGAACTCAGTATGTCACATAGGAAGTCATCATCCCCATCAGTCTACAGAGAAAATGGATGGAGCACTGCAAGCCTGAGTGCACCAGCTGTGGGTAGTTCTGGATGTGGGGATCTGCAGCAGGACGTGCTCTGTGGGGGAGTCCTGTATAGGGCAGCGAACCCTGACTTCTTCTCTTGCAGTTTCCACACTATCCTGAAATAGCAATTCTTCAAAACCTTTTTGTGCCTTCCTCATTTTGCCCAACCAGGAGCCTGAGGCCTCTGAAGAAGCTAGACTGGTGGGGAGCTCAGCCTGTGTCGGTATCTGGAGCCCCATGTAGGAGCGACAGCAACTCTTGTAGCTATATACTTTCCATCTTCTCCTGGGACAGCCGACACATGCACTCGGCTTTCTCCTGACACAGCTGATACAGAATGAACATCTGTCCTTTACATGCCAAGAGGGATTCCTGGACGGTGCAGATATGTGCCGACAGCTGGTTGCATCGATGGTGGAGCTCATCTGCAGGACTCTGGAAGTCCACCTCATCAGGCAGGTTGCGGATGAACCAGATTTTCTTCTCGGATGCCCACATGTCCCACTTCTCATTCTCTCACGTGTTGTGGTGGCAGCTCACGGGGCGGGGGACCTGTGGCTCCAGCTCTATCTGGTACTGAGCTCTCCGGGGAAGGAGGAGTGCCTGCAGCAGTCCGGCATGAGTTTCCCCCTGTGGATCTCAGCCTCCGAGAGTGCTAACAGAACCACATCCCTCTCAGTTTGGGGGACATCTCCATCCTCTGCCATGGGCACATCGAGGTGAGTCGCTTCCTCAGCTTTTGCTTATCCAGGGTTCACAGCTTCCCCTTCCCCAGGGAAAGCCAGGACGCTCAGCTGGGCCTGCAGGTGCTCAACCTGTGGACTGGTCACTTCCAGGCACTTGAAACTGTCATGCCACTTTGGGGGCACCACCTAGTCCCTCCATTTGGTTGGACCCTGCACTTGTTTCAGCTGCTCCAACTGCTGGGTCTGCTTCTGCAAGTGCTACTGCAGGACCTGCTACTTGGAGCACAGCTGCTCATTGGAAGTGATGTACTGCTCACAGGTGGCTCTGAGCTCCTCCAGCTGAGCCAGGGACTGCTCCTGCTGCTCCTGCAGCTCCTGAGCTGCTTGGCTCTCTCAGCCACCTCTTTCCATTCCTCTATCTTCTCCTCTCAGTTTTCCAGCTGTTCCCACATATGTTTCTTCGCCTGCTGCTCTGAGTCCACGATGCTGGTGAGATCCTCCTTCTCACTGCTCACCCTGTGGAGAGTGTCCCGCAGCAAGGCCAGCTGTTCCTCCAGCTGTGGGTTGCACACACATGCACACTATGAGGTCTCGGGGATCTCCTGCCGATCCTTGGTTTTCTCCTCTAGTCTTGCCAGTTGCTCCTGTTGCTCCGCAATCTGGAGACAGAGCCTCTGGTTTTCCTGGACTTAGATGTGAAGTTGTTCCTCCAGGTTTTTCAACCCCATCTGCGTGCGGTAGGCGTGGGCCTGCAGTTGCTGCTCTTCCTGAGATGGACGCTCAGGGGACCATGGCTCTGCCAGCTTTGTTCTCAGTTCCCCCAGCTATTCTCTAGGTGCAGCACCTACCTCGATCCTCACTCCTTCTCCTCTGTCAGTTGGTTTACCTGCTCAGTCAGCCACCAGGCCTCCTCCTTCTGTGCGGACCTCTCAATGCTCAAGTTCTGTCATTAGGTGTCTGTCTCCAGATTCGCTGCGGTCACCATTCAGCTCAGATTGTCCTGTAGTCTCTTTAGTACATCATGCTTCTGCAGCACTTGTTGGAACTTGCAGATTCTGTTCTTCCTGTTGCTTGTCTATGTTCAGAGTGCTTCCAGCTTCTCCTAAAACTCTCTGTTCACTTTCTCCAGGTCATAGAAGCTTCTGGTCTTTTCCTTGAGCTGAAGTGTTACATCATTCAGTTGTTTGAACAACATTTCAGTCTCCTTCTGTAAGTAGTAACCACAGAAGCCACCATCTCCAGCTCCCCCATGCGCTGCTCTGCGGCCTGTAGGCAGCTGGTGAGAGCTTCATGCTCCATTTCTCTGGCACCCGCCATGAGCTGCATGTGGGCTGGTGCCAATTGTAAATCACTTTCTGCCAAAACCAACCTCTGTATGGGTAGCTTGTGGATGTCTAGCTCTGTTTTTGGTGCTTTTGCACTTGGGCTACCTTCTCCTTCTCTTTCTCTTGTCAATCCTGCAGTTCTCTCTTTTCCTGCTTCAGTGGTTGGATCTTGGCACAGAGCACCTGGTTTCTTCTTTTGCTGCAGTCCAGGGCAAGCACCACATGTCAGTAGCACCTCCGTAGATTCTTGGTGGTATGCGGATCCATGACACTCTGGACCCTGGTGGCTATTACTGTGTCCAAAGGCAGGGGAAGCCTGTGGTAGGCATCACCTTTGGCCAGACCCTCCATTGAATCACCCTCCCCAGTGGTGTTTGTCTTTGGGATCCTTCTCTTTTTTTATTCTTTGTTTTCTTGAATGTTGAAGGTCTGATGGGAGGATTCTTCTGCTGGTGTTCTAGCAGTAATTTGTTGCCCGCAGCTCTGTCTCAGAATCTTGTTGTTTCAGACATCTGAGCACTGGGATGGGAAAGATGGGCTGGCCACATTCCCAGGCTCTAGGAAATCCTCTATTCTCCCACTCACTGACTAGGTCATCAATTTCCTATTGTACTCCAAATTCGCCTCAAGACTCTTGCTTACCACTCAGTTACCTCTACCTTCCTCAACTGCTGGTAGTGATGTCAACCAACAGACGGCCAGATGGCTGCACAAATTGTTGTGTATGTCTGTTTGTTGCCAGTCCTGGACATTGAACTCAGGATCTTGGCACATTCTTTGAGCTGCTTTTGCTCAAGGCTAGCCCTCCAGCACTGGAGCCACACAGCTCTACTTCTGGCTTTGTTGACACTGAAGTTGGACATGGGTCTCAAGTATTTTCCAGCCTAGGGTGACTTTGACCATGAATCTCCTTTCACAGCCTTGTAAGTATCATGGAGGTCTGCTGAGAGTCACTGGTGCCTGCTTAATCATTGGTCTTGCTGATGTTCTTGGATAGACTGTTACGTTCCCTATCTTCGGGTTTAGGTGGTGGGAGCTGGAGCCCACAATTCGAATCCTGGTCCTGCCACCTCCAAATGCCAGGAGATCCTAAGAAACTCATTTTTATCCATATGAATACCAATGGAATGTGATGTATGTTATGATTGAATGGGCAGTTCTTGAATGATTGTAGTATAAAATTATATACAATTGTATTCTAGGATACTGATTGATTTTAATCAATACTATATGAAGAGTTTAAAAAATTACATTCATTAAGAGGAGAAATAATGAAATACCTAAGAATTGGTTGTCACATAGCATAGAGATGCCTTTTTTTTCTGCCAGGACTAGGATTGCAACTCATGGTCTGGGTAACACTGTTGCACTGTGTAAGAAGGGGAAGCGTACTTTCTTGAAGTCAAGAAATTCAAGTCTGTTCCTTAGGCCTGAAATCGATTACCACCACTAGAAAACATCCTATTTTTGTACATTTTAAATATATGATTTATATTTACATACATATATTTACTCCATATTTCATTCAGTGTAGTTATTCATTTTACCTTTTGTTTTGTTCATGTAGTAACCATTTATTTTATTGACTATTATGGCACAGAGACTATTGATTACATTGATTACATAGGATATAGGTCTGCATATGTATTCCACTTCATACCTGACATGCAGGACTTTCACAGAAAAGGAAACATGTGTCACCATCTGCTTCTTACTCCACGATTCATTGTTTGGGAGTGCTGGCATCTGAACCCATGGCCTACAGGGCCAAATTCATGAATGATTGAGTGTCAACATTCCATCCTGGGACAAACTGAGCTGACAGGCATTTCCCAGGACCTGAGATTTAGTCCCTGGGGTTGACAAAATAAGAGCAGATTGGCACGCACATGGTAGTATGCTAATAAATATATATATGTGCCAGAGATGTCTAGCCATTATTCAGTTATATAGACTACATTCCTAACAATTCTTGGGTATTTATTATGCCTCCATATAATTAATATTATTGTTTTCATCCTTAATAAACTATTAAGTAAATCAGTGTCCTGAAATTATTGTGTCTCTATAAGAAATAGTTGTCTTTTAATGATTCATATTAAACAAAATCAATCAGCCTACTGAAATCATGATGTCTAAATTTATACGAGTATCATTCATGAGCAATTCATTCAACCCTGACACTTACAACATTCAATCATTATTCCTATAAATGGGAACGAGTCTCTTAAGATCTCCTGCCATTCGTAAGTGACACGACTGGGATTCGACTCTAGGCTTATATTGCCCTTCAGGACTATGTCTTCCCCAGTACAATGCCAGCCTTCAGCAATACAAGGTGAAGTACCCTTTGGAGCCGTGTCATTCAGACCCAAATGATCATGGTGTCACCCTTGAAATCTTACACCAGGAAGAAATTTTGGTAATGATGGGACCTGATGTGAAGGCCTAAGAGGCTCAATTCATGAATGGGTGAGTGTCAGCACCGCAGCCTCTAGCCCATTCAGCTGCCAAGTGGATCTCGGGACCTGAGAGCAAGCCCCAGGTTTGGCCAAAATAGCAGTAACTTTCTAGGACGATGGTGGTATATAAATAAATATAAATTTATTTATTTATTTGTTTATTTTGGGATTCCATCGTGGGGCCTGAACTCTGGGCTTGGGCACTGTCCCTCAGCTCTTCAGCTCATGGCTAGCACTCTACCACTTGAGCCACATTGCCACTTCTGGCTTTTTTTGCTTATGTGGTACTGAAGAATAGAACCTAGGGCCTCACGCATGCAAGGCAAGCACTCTACCACTGAGCCACTTTCCCAGCCCAAATATAAATTTAGATATTTAGGTACTGCCAGAGGTGTCTATCTAGTATTCAATGACATATATTACCTTCCTACCGATTCTCATGTATTTACTGAGGACTCCATTTAATCAATAGTATTCTTTTAATGCATAATAAACTATGAATTAAAATCAATCCTGTCCAGTGATTATTGGGTCTAATTTTATGCAAGACTGATTGAGGGACTACTCATCCAACCATGACATTAATCACATTCCTCTGGTGTTCCTATGGACAAGCAATAGTTTCTTAGGCTCTTCAGCCCCTTGTAAGTGGCATGACCGGGATTTGAACTCAGGGCCTAGTGTCCATGTTGGCCTATGGCTTCGCTGAGAGTGCCAACCTTCAGAAATGCCAGGTGACCTACAGGTTGCAGCCATGTCATTCACACCCAGGATGGTCAACGTGCAAGGAAGGAAAACAGAAACTGCTGACCGCCCACAGTTTGTGGCTTTTTTTCAATGCTGTTTTCATTTTGTTTTCCAGTGAACCCCTGAGGCCTAAGACCCCAGTATAGGCTGTGAGTCCAGAGGCTGCACCATCTCAGCCGAGGGTGATGGAAACTGAGGCAGAGTTGCCACAACCTGAGTTCAAGCCCCGTGCTTGGCAAAAAATTAATTAATTAACAACGCTATTGAATCTCCCTGTCTTGGATTTTGTGCCCTTTTGTTGTCTACCAGGCCAGGGATGTCCCCTTGGGATCTGGGTAACTCTGATGCACTTGGGGCAGGGGATGGGAGAAAAGGGAAGCTCTCCTCCCTTGAAGAAAAGGAATTCAGGCCTGTTCCCTAAGCCTGAATTGAAGCTCCAGCCTTGAAGAACATAACATTTATAGACGTTTTCATTATATCATTTATACTTACATCCATACATTCAGTCTATATCTTGTTTGTTGGAATGATTCATTATATTTTATTATATATTTATTTGTTTACCATTTATTTTGTGGACTGTGAGTACACCTATAGCACTTATTACATGCATTCAAATCTATTCCATAGCATGTAGCTTTGCAGACATATTATAAACATCATACCTGACACGCAGCACTTGCACAGAAAAGGAAAACAGGTATCACACTTGCAATCTTACTCCAGGAAGACATTTTTAGCAATGCTGGGACCTGAACTGAGGGCCTAGAGGCCTAAATCACGAATGGATGAGTGTCAGCACGGCAGCCTCTAGAACATTCAGGTGCCAGGTGGATCCCAGGACCTAGGATGGAGACACAGGTTTGGCCAAAATAGCAATACCTTTCTATGCAGACGGTGGTATACAAATACATATGTATTTAGATATTTAGATATTGCCAGTGATGTCTATCTAGTATTCAATGACATATAGTACCTTCCTAGTGATTCTCAGGTATTTATTTAGGACTCCATTTAATCAATAGTATTCTTTTAGGGGCTGGGAAGGTGGCTCATTTGGAGAGTGCTTGTTTTGCATGCATGAGTCCCGGGTTCGATTCCTCAGCAACACATGATCAGAAAAAGCCGGGAATGGCAATGTGTCTGACATGGTACCGCGCTAAAACAGAGCTGAAAACCTGAGGGACAACGCCCAGGCCCAGAGTTCAGGACCCACTGCAGACAAAACACACACACACACACACACACACACACACACACACACACACACACACATATACACACACAGAGTATTATTTTAATGCATAATAAACTATAAATTAAAATCAATCCACATCTTGTGAATTCTGGGTTTAATTTTATGCTAGACTAATTGACAAACTAGTCTTCCAACCATGACATTAACCACATTCCTCTGGTGTTCCTATGGAAAGGCAATAGTTTCTTATGCTCTCCAGCCATTTGTAAATGTCATGACTGGGATTCAAACTCAGGGTCTAGGTGCGCAGATTGGCCTATGGCTTCGCTGACAGCCTGCTGACAGCAATGCCAGGTGACCTACAGGTTGCAGTTGTGTCATTTGGACCCAGGATGATCACCATGCAAGGAAAGAAAACCGAGAAACCTCTAACTGTTCGCAATTCATGGCTATTTTTCCTTGCCATTTTTACTTTTTTTCCCTGTCAGCCACTAAGGACTAGGATCCCAGGATACGCTGTGGGTCCAGAGGTTGCACCAACCCAGGCTAGGGTGATGGAAGCTGAGGAAGAGTTGCCACAACCTAACTTCAAGCTCCATGCTTGGCTAAATAAATAAATAAATAATAAAATAATGAAATATATAGAAAATAAAATTAAATAAATTAAAAAAATTTAAATATATTAAAAATACTAATGGAGCTCCCTGGCTTGGAATGCATGCTCATTTTTTTTTCTGCCAGGCCTGGGATTTGAACTTGGAGTCTGGAAAACTCTAATGCACTGTGGGGAATGGGGAAACTCACCCTCTTTGAATACAAGCAATTCAGGCCTGTTCCCTAGGCCTGAAATCAATCCCCAGCCCTATAAATTAATTTTCATTCATATTTGAAATGATTAATATCTACATACTTATGTTTACTGCATATTGCTTTTTTGTATTATTCATTTATTATATTTATTGACTATTATTACACTTATAACACATATTTATTACATTTTATGAAAATTATACAGATTTGCATATGTATTATATATCTTACTTCAGATCCAGGACATTCACAGAAATACTATAGTAGATGATCCCATGCTTAGAAAAACACAAAGAATACACCAACCAAAGTCTAATTTATCACTAGGCACCACAGTGGCTCACATCTGTAAGCTACTCAGGAGACTGAGAACTGGAAGATGAAATTTCAAAGCCAATGAATGCAGAAAAGCCTGAGAGATATCATCTCCAATTAACTGGCAAGTGAAGTGGTAGAAAATCAGCTATGAACAATGAAGCCAACAAAGAGCAAGCTGAGTTCAAATGTGAGAAGAGGTAGGGGGATAAAAGGGAGAGAAATCCTCCAAAAACAGAGAACAAAACGACAATACACAAATCTCACCTAATTTAAGGTACCAATCAAACTGAAAAAAAATGAAGCTTATTCAATTGTATAACTTTACCTGAGCACATAAGCTCTTAGGTGCACTTCAAAGCTATGTTTTTAATAATATATGTATATATATCTTTAAATAAACTAAGAAACCAGCCAATGAATAAATATTTCTGAATTAGTGCCTTAACCATGACATTATAAATTATTTACACTAAAAGTGTATTCCAAGTTTCTTTTCTCAGAATCAATCTTTAAGAAGATTGTTCATGTGCCTGGCACTGGTGACTCATGCCTATAATCCTAGCTACTCAGGAAGCTGTGATCTGAGGTTGGTGGTTCAAAGTTAGCCCAGGCAGGAAAGTCCATGAGACTCTTATCTCCGATAAACCACTAGAAAACTGAAGTGACATTGTGACTCAAGTACTAGATCACTCACCTTGAGCTGAAGAGCACAGGGATAACCCCTGAGTTCAAGCCCCAGGACCGAAAAATAAATTTAAAAAAAGTTTGTTCATGCAGATCATAAAATTCTAACATTCTGAGCTTTAGGAAACTTTTCTGTCAGGGTCTTATGCTCTTTAGGCAAGTACTCCACTACTGAGATACATCCCAGTCCCATTGTTTTTGTTTTTCATTTTACAATCCAGTTTATTGAGGTTTTATTCAGAAACCCAACATTTTGTGATATGAGGACTCCCCTAGTGTATTTCTTAGTAGGCACTGAGGAAAACTCATACGATACAAATGCAGAGAGTTTATAATTGTAGAAATAACTCTAAATAGAAATAAATTCAACTGTCCTGACATTTTAGAGAGAAATGATGTCCTTATTTTCATTCTCACTCTTCAAGGCAGATGTTCAAAATAGAAGCACCAATGTGCTATGCTGAAATGTAAAAGTTTAAATCCCTTTTTTGAAAAATCTCTCATGCTCTAAAATCAATATGTATCAAATAAAGGCAAAGTGAACTTAAAAAATATTAAAAATACTAATGAAGCTCCCTGGCTTGGAATGTGTGCCATTTTTTTTTTTGTCTACAAGTCCTGGAATTTGAACCCAGGGTCTGGGTAACTCTTTTGCACTGTGGGGAAAGGAGAAGCTCAACATGCTTGAAGACCAGTAAGTCAGGCCTGTTCCCTAGGTCTGAATTCAAGCCCCAGAACTGGAAAACGTACTCCTTATATACATTTTAAAGATAGGATTAAACTTCCATTCAGATGTTCAGTCTATATTATGTATGGTGTGGTTATTGATTGTATTTTTTTATATTTTTCATTAATTTACTGTTTATTTTATTGACTGTGATGAATCCTAACTATGTATTACATTGTCTACCTGCTATCACATACCATCTAGATTTATAGATGTGTTCTCCATTACGCCTGACACCCAGGACTCTCCCAGAAAAAGAAAACAGGTGTCACACTTGGCTTCATACTCCAAGATTCAATTTTTAGCAGTGTTAGGATCTGAACTCAGGGCCTAGCAGGACCAATTTATGAATGGATAAGTGTGAGCACAGCAGCCTTTAGCCAATGAAGCTGTGAGGTGGTTCCCAGGTGCTGAGATCGTGATCCAGGATTGGCCAAAACAGCAATACAAGGATATGCAGTCAGTAGTATACAAATAAATATATGTTGGTAAAAAGCACCATAGCTGCCTATCTACGATTGAATGACAAATACTACATTCCTAACAACTCTTAGGTGTTTATTATTATACTATAATTAAAGGAATATTATTCTTTTCATGCTTAGTAAAGCATGAAACTAAGATCAATATTCTCCTAGGATTATTGCATCCAATTTTAGGCTCGACCAATGCACAAACTTCTCTTTCAATTGGTATTCCTATGCATAGGAATGAGTGTCTTGTGATCTCCTGCCATTGGTAGTTGTCAGAACCTGGATTTGAACCCAGGACCTATGTAGACAGGTTGGCCTAGCCCGCTAGCCTTCAGCAGGTCAGGTCCAGTTTGCACCCGTGGCATTCAGACCCAGGATGGTCACCATGCAAAGAAAAAAAAAATTAAACCCCCAGCCCTCTGCAGCTTGCCAATTTTTGTGCTATCTCACTTTTTTTTTTTTTTTTTATTTCTGCAAGCCCTCTGGGCCTAGGATTCCAGGATTGGTATGGGTCCCAAGGTTGCACCCAGCCTAGGGTGATCGAAGCTGAGGCAAAGTTGCCACGACCTGAGTTCAAGCCCCATGATCGGCCAAAAAAAAAAAAAAAAAGACAAAAGACAAAAATTAATTGATTATTTAGCTAAATTAAAAAAAAATAGAGCTCCCTGGTTTTGAATTTCTGCCAGTTTTCTTTCCTAGGCTGGGATTTGAACTCAGGAACTTATAGCAATGTGAGGGAAAGTGCAGATTTGCTACTACTTGATTTCAAACCCCGTGCCAAGACAAAACTAAAAAATTAAGTCACTGAGCTTGGCAGAGGGAGTAGTTGTGGAGATGGGAGGTAAGGGATAGTAGGGGGAAAACAAAGGAGGAGGTAACAATGCTCAATAGGAAATATACTCATGACCTTGCTCATGTAACTGTGACCAGTCTGTACAACATTTTTACAATAAAAAACATACAAAAAAAATAAACAATGTAGTATTCCGAGAAGCACTTTGGGGTTAAGGGAAGTATGTCTGAATAGATGTACAAAATTCTACACTGCTTTTTATTTAATGTTCAGCATGGAACTGAATAAACTGCTTCCATTAAAAAATTAATTCACTGTCTTGGAATTGGGGCCAGTATTTATACCATTGGTGGGATTTGATCTCACCGTCCAGGTAACTCTTTTATACCATAGGTGAAGGAAAAATTTACTGTCCTTGAGGAAAAGAAATTCAGGCTAGAGTTCCCATGGCCTGAATGAAGGCCCTGCAATGGAAAAGATATTTCTATACATGTGTAATAAATGATATATACTTACATATGTATGTTTATTACATGTTATGATTTTCATTATTGATTTTGTATTTATTTATTTTTTATTTGATTCATTCTTTTATTGTTTTTTATTTATATTGTCATTCCCATTTACATTTTGCACATCTATTATAAAATTATACACAATAATTTAGGACATTGACTCATTTATCATTAAAATTTTTTGTGTTGAAACATGATACATAATTAAATGAAGGCAGTTGTCACAGTCTTCTCACGTTTATAGTCTCTCCCAAGAATGAGCTTTGTCCTATTTATCTTTGGATACCTTCCTATAGGGATGTCTTTAGATGATTTATACTGAGAAGCCTTTTCTTGAGGACAGGCAAGTTGTGGGATCAAATTGTAAGGCGGAGGCTAGAAATGAGGCTTAGTGGTAAAGAACTCACTCAACATGCATGAATACCAGGGTTTGAATCCTCAGTGCCACATACTCAGAAAAAGACAGACGCGGTGGAGTGGCTCAAATGGTAGAATGCTAGCCTTGAGAAAAACAATCCCCAGGGCTGTCAAAAACAATAGACCAGATGCCGGTGGCTCACACCTGGAAAACTACCTTCTCATGATGCTGAGATTTGAAGACCACAGTTCAAAGACAGGCTAGGCAAGAAAAGCCTGTTAGACTCTTATCTCCAATGAACCACTAAAAAATCCCATGTGGAGCTGTGGCTCAGGTGGTAGAGAGTTAGCCTTGACTGAATTGCTCAGGGACAGTGCCCAGGGTTGATACAAGACACAGAACTGGAAAAAAATTGAGGGTTAATCAAAGTACATTTATATTTGCTAAATATGAGAACATTCTCTGGAAAATCAACGCTGATATACAGCAGAATTGTAGTCAGACCTCCAGGCTTAAGTGTAGCAGATCCACATGCCCAGCCTCACAGACTCTAGCATTGTAACCTTGTGTCCACAGGGTTCTGAAAGGTCCAATGTTGAAAAGCTTAATATGCTACCTAAGCCCTTTGTGATAAGCAGTTGACTTGTATTGTCAATGTCATTACACATCTGAACCTAGCAAAGCACAAGTAGCTCTTGCGCATCACCATAGCTCAGGATGCTGAGGTCTCAGGATCACACTGAAGCCAGCCAGGGCAGGAAAGTCCATGACACTCTGACTTCCACATCTGAAAGGTCAGATGTTCAAGAGCTTCTTGTTTTTCCTTTGGTGATGAGAAGTTACACTAAATGTTCTTAGTGTTCTTGACCCATTGACCCATCCTGGGTTCAAATGAAGTTCTCAGGATCCGAGCCCTGGCACAGTTAGCAGGAAGAACTCCAGTGTAACACTGTATTTGAAGGACAGAAAACAGTTTCAAAGCCAGGCTAGGTGAAGAGAACAAGGAGGCAGAATATACAAAATCAACCGGGAAGTGAGCTGCAAAACAACGTCATTCATTCCAGGCACAACCAGCAATGGGGGAAAACCTGAAACATTTGTTAGAGGTAAAGCAGGGAGAAGTTTTTCTCAGCTTCCTCAAACAAAGACTAACCTTCCTCCCTCAGGTGAAGGGAGCCTCGGGCTATCTTTTGGTTACCAATAGAGAGCCAGTTTAGTTAGGGAGAGTGGAGGAACAGAGTAGAAAAGCCCTGCTCTCTGGTCTTAGGGAGTGGGTTTTTTACTCTCAATCTATCAGATTTGAAGGCCCTTCTTCTACCTCTGCCAGTCATTTCTCCTTCGTTCATTCTCCACATCATTAATGCTAATCCCCAGTCCTAGGTGAGGCAGGGTCATTTCTCTTTTTTTTCTCCAAGCAGCTGAGTTAGAACCTGGCTCTGCCCTCTTGGCTCTGGGGCTTCGGCTGCCTGAGAAGTGGGAAAGAGATATTCTTCCGGCTCTGTGTTTGTGTGAAGGTGATGCTGGTGTCCTGGCACACTACAGAAGGCCTCATGACTGGGAATTGTTCTCTTCTTTCCTCCTGAAGTAGATTCATCTATCATTTTTCTATCTATCTATCTATCTATATCTATCTATCTATCTATCTATCTATCTATCTATCTATCTATCTATCTATCTATCTATCTATCTATCTATCTATCTATCTATCTATCTATCTATCTATCTGTCTATCTGTCTATCTGTCTATCTGTCTATCTGTCTGTCTGTCTGTCTGTCCGTCTATCTATGTACCAACCTACTTACCTGCCTACCTACTTACCTACCTACCTACCGACCTACATAGTTATCTCTTTGACATTTCTTGGGCTGAACTCAAGGCCTGGGCACTGTCTCTAGCACTCTGCTACTTGAGCCACAGGACCAATTCTGGATTTTTCTGTATATGTGTTGCTGAGGAATTGAACACGGGGCCTCTTGCATGCTAGGCATGCACTCTTCCACTAATCCACATTCCCAGCCCCCTCACCTTTTTTTCTTAATGGTAGTTACATACATATATATGCATACATATATATGTATGTTACATACATATATGTATGTTACATACATATATATAGCATACATATATATGCTACCATTTTGCGTCCCCAAGTATAATTTTCTGAATACCGCTTATTTCTATGAACTCTGATCTTCTCTTCCCCTGCCTGATTTGTGACTGCTCCTGCATTGGCCTCATAATAAAATGTAAATAAAGGTTGCTGAGAGCTTCAGCGTGCATCATATAAGGAAACAGGCCTAGAACCCTGGAAGAGAAAAGCAATGGGGCTGAAATGATGAAAATGATGCAGTATGTACAATGAGCATATCTAAAACATAAATCTTAAATAAAAGCAGAAGTTTTGCATACAGCCTCTTTTCACTTAGGGAAGTAATATACCCACGTAAGTAACTAGGACACTGATACATAAACTTGGCCTTCTCTTTTTGAATTTTCTTTTGTGACCATCCGATGGCTTAAACTGAGGATGTGATGTGATGAATTCTTCAGCTGTTTTTCACAAGGCTGAGGTTCTACCACTGTCACAGCTCCACTTTCAGCCATCTGGTTGTTCAATGGACATAAGCGCCTCCTAGGATTTCCTGCCTGGTCTGGCCTGTATCTCCTGCTTGGCTTTCTCTCTCAAAGCTGGAGCTCTATCCTGTAAGCCACTGCTCCACTTCTGGTTTTCTTGTGGTTTATTGGAGACAATAAAGCTTTCCTGCTAGGGCTAGCTTTGAATGGAGATCTCCTGAGCAGGCTTAAAGTGGATTTCCTCAGGGATTCACCTAGAAGCCACTCCACCCAAACCTTTAGTCTAAATCTCAAGAGGTACTAGAGAAACAGAAACAGGAACATGCTTCTAGTGTGTTCTAGATCATGAAGATTTGAGACACACAGCTCTCATAATTATTAGATCATTTTATAGGCAAAAGGAGCAATGCAGACAGTATGAGGATTGCTCCAGCTTTTGGTCCTCATATCCTGAGACAGTAAATTCACTGCAGCTCAATGCTAAGTGACAGAACTGGCATGTCCTGTGGACATTTTCTCCTAAATCCTGTAAAACTCATTTCTCATTTTGGCTTCAAACCTGTGACCAGAGAGTAAGATGAATAGAGAAAATACTCTCAAAGAAAGCAGGTATAAAGAACATTGGGTAGTTTACTTATAAGTCCCAACCATAGAAATGACCCTATTAAGAAGTCAGTCCAGATTATAAAACAAAGGAAAAAAGAAAGAAGGTGAAAGTGCCTGCTGAGTGTAATCCCTGCTCCTCAGGAGGCTGAGATATAGAGAATTTGAGTTTGAAACCAGCCAGTGTAAGAAAGTCCTTGACAATATTATTTCTAAGAGATCACAGAAAAACCCAGAAGTGGGGCTGTGACTCAAGCTTAATGCAGTACTCGAGAAAAAGGAGCTCTTGGACTAGGCCTAGGCTCATAGTTCAACCACAGGACCTGCCCCCTCAAAAAATAAAACCCGTACCACAATTTCTTTGTGTATGTATGGATGTATTCCTATAGGTGAAACTCCTGAGTAGCTTTGATGAATGGTACCAAGCAAGGAAAATTGTATTCAATACAATGATTTCATAACACAGAAAGTGCTTTTATGATATTGCATATTCCAGGGCTCCCCTCCCTGCTCCCAATGTAACCTGAGGGTTTCTCTGCATCCCAGGACTGTTGGAGGAAGTCTCCCTCATTGTCTGGACAGGAACACAAAAGACCTCACTCCTGTACATCTGTGTACCAAGTAACTCCATCTGGGCCAATTAGTGAGGATGTGTGGGCAGGCTCTGAAAGTCAGGAGAAAAAGGCCTCTTTTTACCCTTAGCTATCTCTCTTCCCAGTGCTCTGATTTAACAGCAGGCCTTCATTTTTGCCACCTCCCATGGCAGGCCAAGTTCTGTGCTCTTATCCTGCCTTTATGAGACTATATTCCAGTGTTCAGATACGGTGCTCAATATAATTCAGTAGTCCTTCAGGCAGACAACTAGGGCACTGAACATAATGAAATGTTTCATTGCCGGCAATGATGGGCCTCTAATGCCTCTCCTAGGTTTCCAGAAGCTTGGGAAATCCAAGCACATGTTGGATATCACAAAGTTTCCTGTCATCTAGCACTGGTGAAGTTCATCAGGGTTTGAAACCTTTGACCTCTCCTAGTTGGGCCCTGGGTGGCTAGGTTTTGGGGTTGTACACAGGGCCTGGGTGCTGACCATGAGCTCAGAGCCGAAGTCTAGTGCATTACCACTTTGTCACAGCTTCACTCCTGCTTTCTCTCTGTGTGTGAGTGTGTGTACGAGCATGCGTGTGTACATACACTAATCCTGGAGCTTGAATTCAAGACATGAGCAGTGTACCTAGTTTCTCTTGTACAAGGTTTGCCCTCTCCCACTTGAACCAGAGACCTCCTTCAGGCTTTTTCTTAGTGATGTGGTTCTGAGAAATCAAGCCCAGGGTTTCATACATGCAAAGCACTCTACCCCTAAGGCACATTCCCAGCCCTCTACTTCAAGTTTGTTAGTTTGTTTCTGTCTTTTTGTTGTTGTTGTTGTCATTGTAGGAGTTGAAATCTGGGCCTGGGTGCTGTCCCTGAGCTCTTCAGCTCAAATCTTGTGCTCTACCACTTGAGCCACAGAGCCGCTTCCGGTTTTCTGGTGGTTCATTGGAGGTAAGTGTCTGAAGGACTTTCCTGCACAGGCTAGCTTTGAACCATGATCCTCAGATCTCATCTTCCTGAGTAGTTAGGATGAACAGCATGAGCCACAAGCACCAGCTTCCACTTCAGGTTTCTTAGTGGTGAATTGGAGATAATAGTCTCTTGGTACCTTTTGTGTCAAGGATAGTTTGGAACCCAGATCTCAGCTTCTTGAGAAGGCAGGATGACAGACCTTGGTTATAGAACCCTAAGCAGTGGCACTCTGCTGCAAGGGGGTTCTTGGCTCCATGTGGTGGGGTGCTAGCCATGAGCCCAAGAGGTATGGGTCAGTGCCTAGGCCCTGAGTTCAAGGTACATGAGTTAGAAAAAACAAGACAAACAATTGTCTCCTATAGACACCTCACTAGTCTTCAGTAATACATAATTTTGTCCCTGCCCTGGGGACAGATCTGACCCTCAATATTCTTTTCTGCATGGTCATGTCAGTTGTGGAGTTCTTACAAGGACAAGATGAAAGAATGCACCCTTTGAAGGACAAAATACATAACACTCTTTTTTTTTTGTCGCTCATGGGGCTTGAAATCTGGGCCTGAACTCTGTCCTTCAGTGCTTCAGCTCAAGGTTAGTGCTCTACCAATTGAGCTGCAGCGACACTTCCAGTTGTCTGGTGGTTTATTGGAGATCAGTGTTTCAGCGACTTTCCTGCCCGGGCTGACTTTGAACCATGACCCTCAAATCTCAGCCTCCAGAGTAGTTAGGATTATAGGCATGAGCCACTGGTGCCCGGCTCCAAATAACTCTCTTTACAGGACTCAGCACACAGCATCCTGTTTAAAACTCAGCACCCAGCACCCAATGCAGGACTTAGCACACTGTACCCTGTGAAGGACTCAGCACATAGCATCCTGTGCAGGACTCAGCACACAGCAACCCGTGAGGGCCCCAGCACCCCAGGAAGGACTCATCACATAGATGTATCCCACAAGCTGTCATTAGTATTAGGGTGCTTTCATCAGTATCACCATTCTTTCAGAAAGACATCACAAACTGCACAAAGTTCACATCTAATGATTCAGAGGGGTATTTTTTTTGGGGGGGGGAGTCAGCCACAGGAATTGCACTAAAATGTTGGAGGTACTGTCCTAAGATCTTTTGCTCAAGGCTAGAGATCTATCACTTTGATCCACAGCTCAGAGTTTCACAGACATCCCACCAGGGCTGGGTTTTAAACCCACCAGTGTCAGATCTCAGCCTCTGAGAATCTTGGATGACAGGGGTGAGCAAGCCAGCCGCATCTGGTTCTGTGAGGCTGAGTTGCAGTAGTATGCCTCTGTCTAAGTCAGGTTAGATGGCAGTTGTCAGCACCAAACTCCCGGCTTGCTCTGTGATGAGGTATTTGAAGTCCTATCCTTATAGAGTTGCAGTCACAACATTTAGTCTTTTTTTCATGCCCATCTTGGACCTTGAGTAAGAGTCTAGACACAGTCCCTTAGCTTTTATCCTCAAAACTAATGCTCACTGCTTGAGTGAGAGCACAACTTCTGGATTTTTATGTGCATACGGTAGTGAGGAATCGAATCCAGGGTTTTGTATGTACTAGCCATCGTTATACTACTGAGCCCCAAGAGTGACAAGTGTGAACAGATAAATATGTAGATTGGCATATATGTGTATATATATATGTGTGTGTGTGTGTGTGTGTGTGTGTGTGTATACACACACATATATATACATATATGTATAAAACAAGAGAAAGCTGTCTGTATAGTATGAAATTACATATATAATATTACTACCCATTATTGACAATCAAATTATTCCTTCCACTTTTAAGTATTATGGTTGAATACATAATAAAGTATTAATTGAAAATTAGTCATTGTAGTATAATTGTTGTGTATAATTTTATTGTATACTCATACACTAATTACTAATTTGTTACTGTTATAAAATTCCATTCATATGGATGTACATGGGAATGGGTTTCTTAGAGCCTCATGTCAATACTTAGTAGCAGTCCCTGGATTCGACCTCCAGGCCTAAGTTGAGGTTTTGGCTATGGCTTCCCTATTAGCCAGCCAAACATCATCATGCAATGTCATGTACACTTTCTGGGCCTTGTCATTTACACGCAGGATGGTCACAATGCAAAGGGAAAAAAATGTAAAACCACCTTCTTGAATTTCTCCATTTTATCCTTCTCCTATTTATTTCTTGCCAAAATCAAGATTTGAACTTGGGTCCTAGGATCCCAGTGTAGCTGTGGCAGAGTTGTCAAGATCTGAGTTCAAGCCGCATGATTGGCAAAAATAAAATAAAATAAAAAAAGGCCCTGGCTTGGAATTTGCACCAATTTTCTGGGAGGCCTGGGATTTGAACTCAGCATCTGGGTATCTCTGTGGCACTGTGGGTGAAGGGTAAGCTCACCGTCCTTGAAGACAAGAAATTCAGACCAGTTCCCAGGGCCTGAATTGAAGCTCCAACACTGGAAAAATACATACATGAGTTTAGTGAGTATGACATTTATAACCCTTATTCATTTAGTATTATTACACATATAACATGTCATTTATTACATCCTATCACACAGGATATATTTGCATATGAAGTATATATCATTTTGAGACCCAGGACATTTTTCAGGAAAAAAAAAAAACTGTGTAAAAGTGTCTTCATACTCCATGAATAAATTTTTGGCAATGCTGGGATTTCAACTTACAGCCTACAATGCCCAACCCATAAATGGGGTCACAGTCTTAGCACACCAACCTCTGACAAACTGAGCTGCCAGGAAGTTCTGATGACCTGTTATCAAGCCACAGTAGTGCCATATATATATATGGAGTGAGAGATGTGTAGATTGCTGTTTATATATGCATATATATCTATATATATGCATATATAGATATATATGTAGAGAGAGAATGTGAGGATATCACTAAATTTCATATATATATATAGTTACCAATAATTAGTTATTAAGTTATGTCTCCACTTAATGAAGTATCATACTTGAATACTTATGAAAGCATTAATTAAAAATTAATCAATATCCTTCCATTAGGGGAATCATAGCATGGTGCTAGAATAGAAGATGTAAATCCAATAATTTTTGCTTGGCTTTCTAAAATAGAATCATGAATTAACTGCAAATTTAATTACTTTTATAACATTCCACTAGCATTCACATAAATATGAATGAGTTTGTCAGGATCTCCCTCCATTTGTGTGTGGCAGTCCTGGTATTCTAACTCCAGGCCTGGGAAATTTACTTCGAATGCAAACCATTGGAATGACACTGAAGATTTCAGATTTTCATGATTAAAAAAGAACAAGAGGGCTTGGAAGGTGGCTCAGTGGTAGAGCGCTTGCCTTGCATGCTCGTGGCCCTGGGTTTGATTCCTCAGCACTACATAAGCAAAAAGATAAAAGTTGGAAGTGGCGCTGTGGCTCAAGTAGTAGAGTGCTAGTCTTGAGCTGAAGAGCTGAGGGAGAGTGCCCAAGCCCAGAGTTCAGGCCCCATGTCCTGACCACCCCCTCCCCCCCCAAAAAAAGAACAATAAGAAGAAAATAAAGCCAGGTGTCAGTGGCTCCTGCACATAATCCTAGCTCCTCAGGAGGCTGAGATGTAGAGAATGCCAATTTAAATTCAGCCAGGACAGGAAAGTCCGCAAAACTCTTATTTCTAAGAGGTCACAGCAAAATATCCCTATGGGTTGTGGCTGTGGCTCAAGGGCTGAGAGCTACCCTTGAGAAAGAGGAGATCAGGGATAGGGCCTAGGCTCATATTTCAACCTCAGTCCTGTCAAAGAAATAAAAGAAGGCAGTAAGTCCAAGTTTCTGTGTAGTTATGGATGACGTATGGATGATGGGCATTCAGCAGGTTGCCCATGATCAGAGCCCCAACCTGGGCAAGCTGGGACAAGCCCTCAGAGAGTACTAAGTCTGAGCCAGTAGCTTGAACAAAGCATCCTTCTCTGCCATTTAATAACTGAAGCCCAGAATGCTTGCCTTGGTTGGGGTATGCAATGAGTGAATTATATTCTGGCTGAGGTGTCCCATTGGGACATCTAGCAGCTAGCTGCTGCCTCTAAGGGAGACCACTGTTGCTAGGCTGTAGGAGTTGTAGAAAATTCTGGCTCCATATTCTCTATTCCTCTGTAGGATGTGAGCCTAGATCTCTGAGGCCTGGTGGCTATCACTCATTCATCATTCCTCATTGCTGAGTCTCACACTGGTCCCAAATCCTGGCAAAGATATGAAATGGCCAGCGATTTCTGTGCTGAAAAGAGTATGTCAATAAATTGCACCCTCATAGTTCCTGTTAGAGGTAATCCTTGGGCTGTCAATGTGGCTAAGTGGAAGAGTGCTTACCAAGCAAGCATGAAGCCCTGGGTTGGATTCCTCAGTACTACATAAACAGAAAAAGCCAAAAGTGGAACTGTGACTTAAGTGATAGAATGTAGCCTTGAGCAAAAACAGCTCAGGAACATACCCAGACCCTGAGTTCAAGCCACAACACTGGCAAAATAAAAATGTGACCTTGGTAAGACATACACTTCTGGAACTCAGAGGATGGCCAAGGTTATAGGTAAGAGGTAGAGGGCAGGTGGTGATAGCTCACCCTTGTAATATTAGCACTCAGGAAGTTGAGGTCTGAAGATTATAACTGCAAGCAAGTGCAGGCAAGAGTCTATATGAGACTTTTTTCTCCAATTAAGCACCAAAAAAACCAGAGCTGTGGTTCAAGTAGTAGAATGGTAGCCTTGAGCATAAAAACTTAGGGATAGCATCCAGGCCATGAATTCAAACCCCAGGACTGGCACACACATAGACACACACACACACACACACACACACACACACACACACACACACACACACACACACACAAAGAGAAACACTGGAAATTCTACTTACCCATCAAAAAGAATATTGTACCATTTGTATCTCTCATTTCTCATGTCATCTGCCTGGTATCTCATTAACATTGTATTGTCCCTGTCCTGCACTAACTGACACATGCAAACTGATGTAAATGATTTTCAGGGTTATAGGCTAACCATAGATTTCTGAGTATGAGTTCTCTGCTCATTCTCTTTGTCTATTCATGCCTTTGAGTAGTGATTGTACAGATTCATTTGTACCATTTGCTACACAGAAAAGAGATGAACTATACATATATATGTATGTATATATATGATTATATACATACACACATTTATACATACATGGATATATGCACACATATGGATATATATTAAATACTTGAGTACGTTTTATGTTTTCAAGAATTATGGAGCTAACAAAAATCACATGCATTTTCCTTCCTTTTCAATTTTTTTCAAAATATAAAGAACTTTGTCTCTTTTGAATACCTAATTTTTAAGAGAATATCACCATCTCTGATTTGTCAGTGGCCTTGAAATTAGATGTTCAAATAAGACAAAATTATTTAGGGTTTTTGGTGGAAGAAAGGAATATTATTAGGGTTCTAGTCAAGGGTTCTCTGTTTGCTAGACAGGACTTTGTCTGTGTAGTACCAAGCAGCTCAACTACTTTTGCCATACTTCTACTCCATTTTATTTACTTGAGATCTTGAACTTTTTGCGCTGGTCTGATCTTAGATTGACTGAGACTTGCTACCTATGCCTCATAACATAATTAACTAGGATTACAGATGTGAACCACTATGGACGGCTCATTTGTTGAGATGGTTGTCTTGGCAGTTATTTCTCTGGCCTGGCCTCAGACCGTGACGCTCGTCATTTCTGCTTCCCAGTCAGCTGGGAATACAGATGTCGCCTACTATACTTGGTGTATATGACACCTTCTGTTTTGTGGGGGTTTTTTTTGTCGGTTCGTGGGGTTTGAACTCTGGGCTTGGGCACTGTCGCTGTGCTCTTCAGATCAAGGGAGCAATCTACAGCTTGAGCCACAGCACCAGTATCGGTTTTCTAGTGGTTTTATTGGAGATAAGAATCTCACGGACTTTCCTTCTCAGGCTGGCTTTGTACCATGATCTTCAGATCTCAGCCTCCTGAGTAGCTAGGATTTCAGGCGTGAGCCACTGGTGCCCGGCACAACTTCTGTTTTTTAACAGAGGTTTTTATTGCAAAAATGCTGTATAGAGGGGTTGTATTTACATGAGCAAGTTAATGAGTACATTTTCTATCAAGCATTGTTACTTCCTCCTTTGTTTTTCTCTAACCCTCCCCTCTCACCTCCACAACTACACTCCCCCCTCCTCCCTTCCCCTTTTCCTCGCCTATATTTTAAAGATCCTTTTTCAACATAGTGTCTTGTGCATCTCATTGTTACAATGGGTCAGCCTGTATCATTATTTAATTATTTTGTTTTTTCCCTTCCACTCCCCAAGCTAGAGAAGGGTTTATATAAGATGCAGGGCACCGACATTAAATACAGTGAAAACGGGTTACACCATGGGGGAGAAACTTAAAAAGAAAAAAAAAACACATGGTAGATTTTAAACCCTATCTTGAGGGTCATTTCACTTAACGTCATCTTATCTGGTCTTATGTACATAGCTTTTGAACTTTTATGCTTGTCTGAGACATATAATAGTTATTGCAATAAGGAAAACCATAGGACCTATGCTTCTCTGGGTTTGGCTTACTTCACTCGATATAATTTTTTCCAAGACTCCACTTAGAGCTCCCCTTTGATCCAGCAATCGCATTTTTGGCATTTGCCCAAATGTTCACAAACAAGACCATATTAAGCTACCAGCACGACTATGTTTATTGCACCATTATTTACCATAGCTAACGTATGGAACCAACCCAGATGCCCCTCAGTCGATAAATGGATCAAGAAAATGTGATACACACACACACACACACACACACACACAATGGAACAATGGAATTCTATGCCTCCATCAGAGAGAATGACAGCGCCCCATTTGCTAGGAAATGGAAAGATGCAGAAACAATTGTATTAAGTGAAATAAGCCAGGCTCATATAACCATAGGTCCCATGGTTAATCTTACTTGCAGTAACTAGTACATGGTACCATATGACCATATAAGATGATGTTATGTGAAATGAACCCCAAGATAGGGACACAAATGATTTTTATTTCATGAGATTCTTATCTCTATATAATCCCCCAAATAAAGTTGGAAGGAGAGTTGTCGTTCAAATACAGAGCACCACCCTTGAGGGAAAAATCCTAAGTGACAAGGTAAGGTCCTGAGTTTAAACCATAATATCAGCACTCAAAAAAGTTGATTTCTTTTCCTTGAGGTTTTTATTAAATTGCTCAGAAAATAATCAACGTTGTATTTATATTTAGCATTAATTTTAAAATCGTGATATATTTATTTATGTTATTCATTATTTTCTGAAATTTTACTTACACATTAATATCCAGTAATGATAAGATATGATTACTGTTTCACAAGTTTTTATGTCAGTTGAATATATGGATGAGAGGTGCATACAAGGTGTTTGGACTGAAAATAGGTATTTGCAATCTCTTCACATAAAGAATGGATAGTTGAAGGAGCTGTGGGCATGTATGAGATAAACTAAAGATTCCAGCAAGGAAAGATAAGGTATGATTCTAGAAAGCACACAATTTTGGAAGAAAAAAAAAAACAAGGAAAATATGTGGCTTTTGGTAAGAACTTTGTAACCCACCTTTTTATTTGATTCCTTATTTCTAGCAGAAGGCATTTCAGTTAACTTTATTTTACAAAGTTAAACATGATTGACATTTAATACTAACTGACCTCTGTCTCAGGTAAGCAATTATTCTAGCTAGGTGCCAGGGGCGCATGCCTATCATCCTAGCTACTCAGAGAGCTGAGACCTCTAGACCCTAGTATAAAGCCAGTCTGGAGAAGAAAATTGGTGAGACTTTTCTGTTCAATTAACCATGAGAAAATTGGAAGTGGCACTGTGGCTCAAAGTGGGAACACTAATCTTGAGTAATTAATCTCAGAGACAGAACCCAGGCCCTGAGTTCAAGCTCTCTGAAATTATTCTTAAAATACCTGTTCTCAGTAATTCTTTAACTTGTCTAGAAGACTGTTTTAAACTTAGACATTTTTTATTTCATGTTGTCGGAATTTATTTTTAAGATGTTCAGAGAAAAATTATTTATAGTAAGAACTGGCTTGTATTGCTTTGTATTACGAATTGCTTCTACACCTACAGATCAGCTGGAAAGTAGATGGCCAAACCCCTCCTACCCCCACCAAAGTTGTAAAGTTCATTTTTCGACATAGGGATTTGTACATCTCATTGATGCAATGGGTCCACCTGTATTCCTATTTAAATGAATTGTTTTTGCCCTTCCCCTCCACAAATTATACCAACATCAAGTACTGTGAAAGCAGGGGTTATACCATGGGGGAGGGACATACAAAGCAATATAGAAATCATCTTATAAATATGTTAAAAACAACTGTGTGAAAGAAAAAAATTTAATACTTATCTTGGGGTTCATTCACCTAACATCAACTTCATCTGACCTTTTCTGCTTGACTCAGAGGTATACTAGTTATTGCAAATAAGGGAAGCCATGGGACCTTTGTTTCTTTGGGTCTGGCTTACTTCATTTAATATAATTTTTTCCAAATCTTTCTATTTCCTAACAAATGGGGCAATGCCATTCTTTCTGATGGAGGCATAGAATTCCATTGTGTATATATACCACATTTTCTTCATCCATTCATCTACTGAGGGGTATCTGGGTTGGTTCCATATCATATCTATGGTAAATAATTGTGCAATAGACATAGGTGTGCTGGTAGCTTTAGTATGGTCTTGTTGGTGATCATGTGGGTAAATGCCCAAAAGTGGGATTGCTGGGTCATAGGGGAGCTCTATGTGGAGTCTTTTGAGGAAACTCCATATTGCTTTCCGCAGTGGTTGAACAAGTTTACACTCCATCTACAATGTAATGTTCCCTTTTGTCCACATCCCCTCCAGCATCTGTTGTTATTAGAGTTCTTGATTATAGCCATTCTAATTGGGGTGAGGTGGTACCTCAATGTTTTTATTTGCAATTCCTTTACTGCTAGAGAGGTTGAGCATTTTTTCATGAGTTTATTGGCCATCCTTCTTTCCTCTTCAGAGAAGTTTCTCTTTTTTTAATTTTAATTTTAATTTTTGTGAACATACTGTACAGAGGGGTTACAATTAAATGGGCAAGATAATGAGTACATTTCTTATCAAGAATCAAGAATTGCAGCCTCCTCCTTTGTTTACCCTTCACATCCCACCCGGCCCCCACCTAATCCTCCCTCCCCAAAGTATAATCCCTGTTTTCTCTATATTTGATGTCAGTATAATTTGTGGAGGAGATGGGGAAAAACAAGATGTTTAAGGATACAAGTGGGCCTGTTGCAACAATGAGAAGTTTCTCTTTAAGTCTTTAGCCCCCTTATTAATTGGGCATTTATTTCTTTGAAGATTTGTTGTTGGGGGATTTAATTTTTTGAGTTCCAGGTATATTTTAGATATGAGACCCTTGTCCGTTGTATAGCTAGTGCAGATCTTCTCCCAATTCGTGGGTTTTCTAGTGATCTTGCTGGCTATGTCCTTTGCCATGCAGAAGCGCTGCAATTTCATGCAATCCCGTTTGTCCCATTTGCCTTTGATTTTTTTTTCTACTTCTGGGTCTCTATTAAGAAAATTTTGGCCTGTGCCAAGGAGAACTAGGGTTTCTCCGATTCCGTCCTGTAATGTTTTCAGAGTAGGACTTGAAACTTTTAGAGTTTCAAATATTACAGGAAGATCTTTGATTCATGTTGAATGGATGTGAGTAGATTAAGCTCTGGCAAAATTCGTGTCGGGGAGGGCTGGTTATGTTTATTATTGAAATCAATGATAAGGAACTTGGTTTCTTTTTCTGAGATATATATTATGGTGATTCTTTGTTGGTAGTAGGCACTGATTTCTTGCTTTTGCCTGACGTGTACAATCCAGCTCAATTTTTCAATTAAAGTTCCTTAATTATTATTGAACTTATAGTGTTCTGATATTGCTTTGTCTTTAGTCTGCCATCTACGATCTTCTTTTCCTCTTAAATGTTAACATTCAATATAAATTTTACCTCCTGACTGATTTTCCCCTTTAATTTGCATTTTGCAATAAGCATTATAATACCTTTGATCTCTGTATTCATGAAGAAAAACCATTTTGAATTCTTTGTTTAATGTAATAAACCCTGGACAGATTTGCTAGCACCAAGACCTTAAATTTTCTTTTGTAGTTTTAGTTTAAAATAACCTTCTTCCATGTTTTTAGCATGGGTAGACAAAGAATTCCCACAATGCCTAAAAACATTTTTTTTTTATATTTCACTTTGTCTATGCGTCTTTTTCCTTGCTAAATTTTTCTGGATGCTTGTATTAGCTACCCCAACCCCTGCAAAGCTCTTGCTGCTACCCAATTTCCTCTGCTACTCATTTTGCTACCCATAAATCTTATCACCATGGTTCAAGCCACATGATCCCTGACACCTCTGGCTCTGCTACCATATTCCCAAACAAAGCAAGGCAAGAGTAGGCACAGACAGTCGACTTGGTTACTCCTCTTGCAGGCACAATGGGACGTTATTCCTCAGGTATTTATCATGAGGGACTAACTAGTGGTGAAAGAGAAGAGGTTCCTCAGAGTGGACTAAAATCCAAGGATATCAACTTATAACTTGTTGCTAGGAAAAGCAGGCCCTAAGGTGAAAGTTAATGAGAAAAGAAAATTTGACAAAAATATTGGGGGTGATATAAGAGTTTTAGCTGAGTCTCTTGTACCAGTGATACAAATTATTTTACGACATAGATATGTAACTACTTGGCATTTTAAAAAGTACATGAAGTTGCACATTTATGTGGTACTTATATTAATTTATGGAATTGTTACATATGATCATGTTAATGATATTCAATAGTTTATGCTTTATGATATGCTCATTACTCTACCTTTGGCAATATGAATAGAGCTCTCTAAAAATAAATGGAATTGCATTGTCAAATACTACAAGGGGATTACTGAGGCTAATACAAAAACGAAAGCTGGTAAAGAAACCTGAACAAAGCTACAAGTTTGAAGGGAAGGGGTCAGTGGTAAGGGCTATGATAAAAGAGAAATTCTTTACCATGGAATCTTGGAAGAATAGAATGTGTTTTGTTGAATTACTAGCTTTTTAAACATTCTTAGAAAGCAAAACATGATTTTTGATTCTTGCATTTTGGAACCTCTTTAATGAGTAGTTAAACAAAAATTTATCAAAATGACTGAAAATCCACTGTCATGAATTATTAGATTAACATTATACTCAAAGTTGCCTTGAGATACAGGCAGGCTGGATTCCTTTCCTATTACATTAATGGAATAAGCTTCCTTTTGAATGGTTGGACAGTCCATGACACTTGTTACAAAACAAGAAAAGATACTGGAGAGAAAAAAAAAGAGGAAGGAGATTGAAGGCTGCTGAAATTAGCGTATTTCCCATTTAGACTTTAATGGGTTGTTACTACAAAGAATTAGAATTTCATCTTAAGATAATAATTTCAAAATGGATGTGCTAAAGGATAGCTTCAAAATGTAATATTTAATGCTGTTGGATTACTTGAAGACAAAGGTTTACAGAAAACTTTAAATTCCAGAAAAACTGTAATGTACCAATAAACACCTAGGAGAAATATAATTTAAAAATTCACCTGTTCAAAGCAAACTCTGGCAGGAAAGTCTGTGAGTCACTTATCTCCAAATAGGAAGTGGCACTGTGGCTCAATTGGGAGAAGGGTCCTCTTGAGCTCAAGAATTCAGGGATATGTTAATACCCAGGCCCTGAGTTCAAGCCCCATGACTGACAAGAAGAAATTTTAAAGAATTAAACCATTAGGGCCAGAAGGAGACTCAGTGGTAGAATGTTTGTCTTTCATGTGTGAGGTCCTGGGTTCAATTCCTCAGCACCACATAAGCAGAAAAAACTGGAAGTGGCAACAACTGAAGATGTTGTCCAGAATAATGAATGCAGCATTATCCGTTTACATGACTTAGTTAATTGAAACCTAGTTTACCAGGGGAGATGGTGGGCATTTTGTGTATGTGCCAAAGCCTGCAAAATTATTTTATACTTTCCCAGGGAGGGAGAAAGGAGGAAATGGGGGGGGGGAGTGAGGTGTTTGGTGGACTTGCCTTGGATTCACTGATTGTTTTCTGGAGTCAAATTCAGATAAATTATGCTTGCAATCCTAGTTGCATGGGCAATGACGAAGCCATGTTCTGAAAGTGGTTTTGTCCTGTCCTTGGCCTGGTTCTAAACACCACTGGATAATCCAAGTCCCACTTCGGGAACAAGATGCCTTGAAGACTACTGATCCATAGAGCAGTTGGACCTAACCACAGCCAAAATATGCAGAAAAAGCAGTTCCGAGGGCAGCACTGGAAATCTACAGCAGACAGAGATTTTTTAAAATATATTTTTATTGTAAAAATACTGTACAGAGGGCTCAGAGTTACAGGAATAGGTAATGAGTACATTTCTTATACAGCATTGTTACCTACTTCTTTGTTTTTCCCCTGCCATGTTTTCCCTCCCCACATCTCCAACTCCTCCCTCATCGACCCGTGCCTGACATTGTAAATTCATTTTCAACACAGTGTCTTGTACATCTCATTGCCACAATGGGTCAACCCGCATCCCCATTTAAACATTCTGCCATATCGCTTCCACTCCCCAAATTACAAATATATATATATATATATATATATATATATATATATATATATATATATGATGCAGAACACTTGAATCAAATACAGTGAAAACAGGGGTATACCGTGGGGGGATGAACCTACAAAAGAATCACATAGTGATAAGCATATTAAAAACAAAAGAAAGAAAGGAAAAACCACTTGTGTCTCTGACTTGGGATACATTTCGCTTAACATCATCTTCTATAGTCATATGTTCTTAGCCTTTGATCTTCTCTGCTTGTCCTAGACATGTTCTAATCCTTGCAAACAAAGGTAAAACAAGGTAAACCATGGGTCCTATGTTTCTTTGGGTCTGCTAATTTCACTTAATATAATTTTTTACCATGTCTTTCCATTTCCTAACATATGGAACAATGTCATTCTTTCTGATGGAAGCATAGAATTCCAATGTGTGTGTGTGTGTGTGTGTGTGTGTGTGTGTACCACATTTTCTTGATCCATTCAAATGCTGAGATGCATCAGGGTTGGTTCCATATCCTAGCTATGGTGAATAATACTGCAATAAACATGGTTTTGTTGGTAACTTTGTGATCATTTGGGTAAGTGCCCAAAAGTGGGGTTGCTGGGTCATTGGGGAGCTCTACATGTAGTCTTTTAAGACATTCCATACTGTTTTCCAAACTGGTTAAACAAGTTTACACTCCTACAAATAATGCAGTAGGATTCCCTTTTAGCCACATCCCCACCAGCATCTGTCATTATTACATTTCTTGATTATAGCCATTCTAACTGGAGTAAGGTGCAAACTTAATGTTTTGATTTGCATTTCTTTTATGACTAGAAAAGTTGAGCATTTCTTCATGTGTCTAATGGACATTTTTTATTTCATCTTCAAAGAAGTCTCTCCTTAATACTTTGCCTCACTTGGTTATTGGGCAGTTGTTCTTTTGAGGATTTGTTGTTGGGAGATTTATGATTTTGAGTCCTAAGTGTATTTTAGATATAAGACTGTCTGTTTTATGACTCATGAAAAACTTCTCCCAGTAAGTGGACTTTCTATTGATCTTGCTATCTATGAGCTTTACCTTGCAGAAGCTCTGCTATTTCATGCAATCCCATTTCTACAACTTTTCTTTGTTTTGCTGTTTCTGGTTCTCTATTAAGAACATTTTGGCTTGTGCTAAAGAGCCCTGGAGTTTCTCTTATCCTTCATGTAATGTTTTCACGGTGTCTGCTTTTATTTTGAGGTCTCTGATCGATTTGGACTTGATTCTCATGCAGGCTGATATATATATGTATACATATATATGGATCTACAGGTGTTTAACCAATTTTGCCAACACCATTTACTGAAAAGGCTGTCTTTCTTCCATTCTATTTTTTTTAGCTCCATTGTCAAAAATCAGGTGGCTATAGGTCAATTGGTTCATTTCTGAGTCTTCAGTCCTATTCTATTGGTCCTCAGGTCTGTTCTTGTGCCAGTACCAAGATGTTCTTATTACTATAGCTTTTCACTATAGTTTGAAATTTGGAACTGATATTGCTCCAGTGCTGTTCTTTTGGCTAAGGACTGACGATTCTACAGCCAGCATTATACTTAATTGTGAAAAGTTAAAGTCATTTCTTATAAATTCAGGAAAGAGATAAGGATGTCTGCTTTCTCCACTCCTCTTCAACTTAGTATAAGAATGCTAGCTAGGACAATAAGACAAGATGGAAAATTAAAGGGAATCCAAATACGGAAAGATGAAGTAAAACATACAAGATGACCAATGGAATAGAATTGAAAACCCAGAAATGAATCTAAAGTCCCATAGGCATCTAATTTTCAATAAGGGAGCTAAAAAATAGAATGGAAGAAAGACAGCCTCTTCAGTAAATGGTGCTGGCAAAATTGGTTAAATATTGTAGAACACTAAAGCTAGATCCTTATTTATCACCCTGCACCAGAATTAACTCCAAATGGATCAAAGACTTCAGAGTCAAAGAAAACACTCTGAAAAAATTACAGGATGGAATAGCAGAAACCCTAGGTCTCCTTGGCACAGGCCGAAATTTTCTTAATAGAGATCCAGAAACACAAAATCAAAGACAAATGGGACAAATGGGATTGCATGCAATTGCAGACCTTCCGCATGGCAAAGGACATAGCTAGCAAGATAACTAGAAAGCCCACGGATTGGGAGATCTTCACTAGCCATACAACGGACAAGGGTCTCATATCTAAAATATACCTGGAACTCAAAAATTAAATCCCCCAACAACAAATACTCAAAGAAACAACTGCCCAATAAATAAGTGGCCTAAAGACTTAACGAGAAATTTCTCTGAAGAGGAATGAAGGATGGCCAATAAACACATGAAGAAATGCTCTTTAGTCATGAAAGAAATGCAAATCGAAACAGCATTGAAATACCACCTCACCCCAGTTAAAATGGATATAATCAAGAACTCTAATAATGCCGGGCGCTGGTGGCTCACGCCTGTAATACTAGCTACTCAGGAGGCTGAGATCTGAGGATCGCGGTTCAAAGCCAGCCCGGGCAGGAGAGACCGTGAGACTCCTATCGCCAATAAAACCACCAAAAAACCGGAAGTGGGGCTGTAGCTCAAGTGGTAGAGCGCTTGCCTTGAGCTGAAGAGCTGAGGGACAGTGCCCAGGCCCAGAGTTCAAGCCCCATGACCGACCAAAAAAAAAAAAAAAAGAACTCTAATAACAACAGACGATGGAGGGGATGTGGACAGAAGGGAACCTTACTGCACTATTGGTGGCAGTGTAAACTTGTTCAACCACTTTGGAAAGCAATATGGAGGTTCCTGAAAAGACTCTACATAGAGCTCCCATATGACCCAGCAATCCTACTTTTGGGCATTTACCCAAATGTTCACAAACAAGACCACACACTGTAAAAATTCCAGCACGACTATGTTTATTGTATCATTATTTACCATAGTTAAGATATGGAACCAACCCAGATACCCCTCAGTAGATGAATGGATCAAGAAAATGTGGTATATATACACAATGGAATTCTATGCCTGTATCAGAAAGAATGACATTGCCCCATTTGTTAGGAAATGGAAAGACTTGGAAAAAATTATATTAAGTGAAGTAAGCCAGACCCAAAGAAACAAAGCTCCCATGGTCTCCCTTATTTGCAGTAACTAGAATATGTCTGAGTCAAGCAGAATAAGTCAGAAAAGTTGATGTTAGGGAAATGAACCCTAAAATATGTATTCAAATGTTTTTTTTTCTTTCATGGGATTGTTTCTAACACATTTATAAGATTATTTTTTTGTCGCTTTGTATGTCCCTCCCCCATGGTATAACCCCTGCTTTAACTGTATTTGGTGTCGGTATAATTTCTGGAGGGGAATGGCAAACAAATCATTTCACTAGGGATACAGGTGGACCCATTGCAACAATAAGATATACAAGTCATTATGTCAAAATCGAACTTTACAACTTTGGTGGTGGGGAGGATGATTGGGTGGCGGCGCAAGGGGACTATGGGAAGGGATGGATCGGGTAAACAAAGTAGGTGGCTACAACGCTTCAGAAGAAATGTACTCATTATCTTGCCCAGGTAATTTTAACCCCTCTGTACAGTATTTTCACAAGAAAAAAATAATTAATTTAAAAAAAGAAGAAAACAAAGCCTGAAGAGGACATGATCTTGTATTTAATGGACTCCATGGACTCCACTCTCAAGTTACTTGAGCTGATCAGAAATTTTGGCCAACTAGCAGAATATAATTTTGTCTCAATAAAACCAACCAAGAAAGGAATAAAAAATAAACAAGAAAGAAATACACAGTTGGAAATTTGAGCTAATTTGGTCATTATGTTTTGAGAAGTCAAGTTCCCTATAGAAATGCAACTTATATATATTCCTCAGTTGTGTTTTAAATGTTGTGTTAATTACAAAACATTTCTAGATGCAAAGAGCTCATGATTCCCAACCAAAAATTTGAAAAGGTAAGCATCATTCTGTTAGATTCCAAAGAAATAAAGAAGGATTACAATAGTTTAAGCCTGGAGAAATAGGAAAGTTCATTTAATGTAGGACTTTGTAGACATGGCTAAAGTAGAATTTAGATTTAAAATAGATATTTTTGTTTGTAATTTAATATTCTATAGGATACTACAAAATTCTTTTCAAGTAAAAGATTTAAGTTACAAATTCACAAATGATTCTGGCATTCTAATTGACTAGAGTAGTCTTTCAAGTGAGTTATAATAAGAACTTAGTTAATAGATAATCCCAACAGTTCATGTGTAAAATGATAATGTGAATAATCTAGAAATATTGCCAACAAATTGATGATATTAATTTATAAATATAGAAAAAGAGCAATCTTTTGAAACTTTGGTGTAACATGGTAATGTAAGAGAGTAATTGTGTGACATCTTTTTTTTCTACCTATACATAACACAGGAAGAACGTTACTTAATTATGTACCTTTGTATACAATGAGAAAAATGCTAGGTTTGAGGTTTGTTTTTATTTTGTTTTTGTTGTTTGGTTTGTCCTAGGACTTAACCTCTGGGTTTGGGCACTGTCCCTGAACCTGTTTTTGCTCAAGGTTACTGCTCTACCACTTGAACCTCAGTGCAACTTGGGTCTGGCTTTTCCTTATGAGTTTATTGGAGATAAGAATCCAAGGAACTTTCCTACCTGGGTGGGCTTTTAACCAGCAACTTCAAATCTTAATATTAAGATATAAAGATCTCCTGAATATCTACGATAGATAATATATATGTAATAAAAAACATAAAATAAAATAAAAATAAATAATATTTGCAAGTGTTCTGATCTCAAGAATACCACTGTGGGGGAAATGATGTAGCAAATTTTAGTGTAGTATTCTTTCCACAATAGGAAGGGCATCACATTAGCAGAAGTGTAGAATTTTTTCACAATAGTGATAAACTAGTCATGATGTGAATTTAGGGAATTTTAAGGTGCACCTTACAAGTTGGAAACTGTTGGGCTAGGATGACTTTACATCATAAAACCTTGGGATTGATTGTCATAGAAATAATAGCTTACTCTGATGAACAAATATTTACTCTTACGGAATTATTTATTGGAAGTGGCGCTGTAGCTCAAACGGTAGCACACTCACCTTGAGCTGCAGAGCGCAGGGACAGTGCCCAAGCCCAGAGTTCAAGCCCCACGACTGACTAAAAAATAAAAAAAGGAATTAATTATTAAAGGTACTTCATAGTTTTATCCTCTACAAGAACGTGTCTATTTTTTCTGTTGACTTTTAAATATGTAATGCCTCATTGAAAACTGCATCTATTGCAGAATTAGATAAAATGCAAAGAGGTACTTTTTGAATATCTCTGGTATGGCATGTTCAGGATTTGAAAATGAGTAGTTAGTAGTCATAGGAATGTTGAGGAACAGATATATTCTGTCCTCTTAACAATTAGTTTTCAAAGTTAGGATTTTCCATAGAATTGAACTGTTTTCTGTTTTAGTATGAGACAACACTAAATGTTTTTTTTCAAAATAATGGGAAGTATATTCTGAAATTATTGTATAGTTTGATAACATTCCAGTTGAAGTCCCTCTGATAAAGAAAGAGCTAATTCAAATTAGCAGCCAAAATGTTCATTTTTTTTAAAGGTAATACACATAGAATAATATTTACTATACCAATACAGCCAATACAGTGAAATTATATTTTACATAGCTCATTTTATAACTTAATTTTATTGTCAAGTTGATATATAGAAGGGGTTGCAGTAATTGTAAGGTATTGAATACATAACGTCAAAATTTTTACCCCCTCCCTCATTTTTCTCACACTTTCTTTCACCCCAATACCCCTCACAAGTTGTAATGTAAATTTTCAACATGTTGTCCTGTGAGTATTTCTATTGCATTGGTTTCCCTTTTGTCCTTTGTCTCGCCATTTTATTGTTCTGCTTCCCTTGCCAAATGAAGATAAATGTATATACAATACAAAGGATACTGAAATCAAATACAACAATGGACAAACCATAGGGGAAAACACAAAAGAAAAAATAAATCACATAGTACATTAAAAACAACAACCACAAAGAAAAACCTCTTTCCCTATCTAGGAATTTATTTTGCTCAGCATCATTTTATATGGTCATTTATACATAGATATTGATTCATTCTGCTCATCTGCTAGGACTATCTTAGATATTTCCTAGTTATTACAAATGAGGGAATCCATGGAATCTGTTTCTTTGTGTCTTGCTGTTTTTCTTAGTAGGATTTTTCCAAGTCTTTCCATTTCACTATGAATTGGAAGCATAGGCTTACTCCATACATATATAAACCACATTTTGTCAAGTCATTCATCTACTAAGATGCATATTGGTTTAAAATATGATTGCATGTAAGTATCACTTAAGACCATTCAAAAATGACAGATGTCACCTCACCAAATTACTAATATCATGATTTCTTAGTAAGATAGTATTTTATGGTGTACAAGTGTTGAGATATAGGATGTCTAAGGTATATATTGCACTGAATGAGACAGGAGGATATCCAATATCATGTAGGATAAAAATGGTAGTGACAAAATATTTCCCTTGAGAAAGATATAGGAGGCTGCCAGAAGTATGAAGTAGTTCAGATAATTTTGAAGAATTTAGAAATGCAAGCTCAATTATGTCTCTTTAAATAATAATTATGTAAGTGGAAGGGCAAAAGAAGGGTAAGAGAAGAAAATAACTGACAGCAGATCATTGTCCCAAGTTAGAGTATAAAAAGATATAATCTATAACTTCTAGGTTAAAGTGAGACCAATATAATACGTCCACTTAATTTAGGTATATGCAAAATAATTACTACTTAATAACTTCTTGAATGCTCCAAAATAAATGAACACTTATAAGAAAAGTTGTGTGATTGCCATTGCTTCAACTTGAACACTAACACTGATCAGCCCTATTTTCTCACTTTGCACATGGAAAATAGTCCCTAAGTTGATGATGTTGTGGCTAATTAGAGTCAGAGTTAGGGGCTTCTACTTGTACAATTATCCCCTAATAGTTTAAAGCAGTTTTCCCCCAAGATATCCAACTACATTGTCTGAACCTGTACTTTGAACACATCCTCACACCTGAGCACATTATTTGAAATTATGCTTCAGCTTTCCTTGGCACATTCTACTTTGTGCCTTTGTCTTCTTTGCACATTCCTTTTGAGTTCATAGTTGCTCTATTTCCATTTCATCTGTACAAACTGTTAAGAACATTGTTCAACTACCACTTCTTTTTTGTTCATGCACAGTCTATGTATAAAGGTACTTTGTCCATGTTAAGCAATACGATAATACTCACTCTCTGAGGAGAAAAGTTCCACAATACAACCCTATTCCCACATTAAAGGATGTAGAATTTAAAGCATTTTGAGACAAACAGTGATATTAGATTTGAAAGGCTTCTTAGGGACATTTTCCTGGAGTTCATTAGTTTACCCAGGAGAAATATAAATATCCACAAAATTTGGAGCTATTTAGTAAGTATCCGAATTAACATTAGATCCTAGATGTTGTGTTAATACAAGTCACGATTGTATTATTGTTAAATCAGAATCCTTCACTACTTGACAATGTGTATGAGAAAATGAAAGAAAGGTATTAAGGCAAAATGTCTTATCTTTTTAGGAATTTAATCATAGTGGTGAGATTAATGTCTAAACTTTTCCATTCAATAAAAGCTTGAAGTTTATAAGAATATTGTCCTACAAATAAGAATTTGTGTCAGGTTGGTTGACAGGGTTATTTCAGCATGGAGATATACCTAACAAGAATTAGATTTCAATAATATATATGGCAGTTATGATGTGTCAATGGCTATTGAAGCATTTTCTATTCTAAAGAAGAATCAATTCCAGGAGTCTTCAGTCACATCAGTAATGCTGTATGTTCAACTAAATACTTGGTGTTACTTGTCCTACATTTATAATGAGTAGGCTGATAAGATATACAAACATATCTAAATATATTTCAATAACATCCCAAACTGATATGGATAGATGGGTCACTAATTGGAACTGTAGGAAAAATAAGGCTTTTCTGTGCTGTAGTTCAATCTATAATCTCCTGGCTAAATAAAGTTTTCAAAAATATTCACAGAATACCACTAAGAAAATTTCATGACAGTTATATCTGTATAATATTTCTAAGGTCAGGATTAAAGCATTTGTTCTCAACATTTAGTATCAACAGGATCTGTTGAATTAATGGATCCAGAATTTTATGTCTTCACATTCATATCTCAACATTTTATCAAATGACTTTCACCAAAACACTGTTCTTATTGAACTTGTCTATGTCTTTTTACTTTTCAAATCCAAATAGTAGATTTCCTTCAATATCTTCCTGAAAATTCTTTCCTTCCTTTTCTTCTGTAAATCTGTGTTTATTACTTTTTTGTTTCCTTATTTATCTCTTTCCTCCAATTTTCTCTACACTGGTACTCACATTGTTCACACTTTCGTCAGAACTTTCCTTTTACTCATCCCTTTAATAATATCCCTGATTTTATTATTATTTTTCATATTCATGGTCGTGAATATTTTGATGATATCCAAACAGACCTATCTTTGAATCTGTTTAACATAACTCTTAGAACTATCAGAGAGTTTTTTTCCTCTAAATCCATCTTTTCCACTTGTAGTCCTTATCACCAAGAATGTAACTAACATAGTTAGGAGACAGAGATGTGGAAACACTTTAGATATCCTCTTACCCTACCTCCATCCATTAGATAAGATGAATGATCAAGATTTTCTCTTTCTGTCACAAATGTAATTTCTATGTACTACTTTTTATGCCCCTGACACAAGCCTATTGCAAATACTCATCACAAGTCACTCAGTCTTAAAACAACTGTTTACAAAGTATGCATTTCTCCCCATAATCTTTTCATATTGGTCCTCTCCATCACCCAATGACTCTCCTTGTAAGCACACAGAGTGAAGATCTCAGACAAAACTTCTAGTATCATTATTTACTCACAACATTGGCTGGTGGTCTTATATTTCTCATCTGTAAATGGATGTAATCTACCAGAAATATTGAAGAATATATTTGTTGAATTCTAGAGCAATGAAAAAGAAAAGTGAAGAGTCCTTACATTTTCTACCTTAGATTTCAAATAAGGAAAGAGTCAAATTCAGTTTGTTGGTATAAAGCCAGAAATAGTTTCATGCTTAAATAAAAATAAATTTTAACTCCTGGCTCTACAGCCTGTGTCCTTTAAGGGTAACTGCAGATATGTAAGTAGTATTATGTAAATTGTGTCATGTATTTACAGCTGTACTGAAGAACATACATTTAATATATCATTGGAAAACATTGGTTATTGAATGGTATATGTATGAGAATGTTATTTGAACTAATCACACAAAGTTGGAACCTACATCTTAGTCCATCAAAATGTGGAAATAAATGATTTTATTTGTAAGAAAATAATACCACCAAGAAAGGTGAGTATACATTAGAAAGACTGCTGGAATAACATTAGGGGTTTTACTGTCTCTACCTGTTTATGTGATTGTATTTCTTGATATTCACACTTTCCTCTTGTTATTCTGTTTTTTGTTTGTTTGTTTGTTTGTTTCGTCATGCGGCCTGGACTCTGGGCCTGGCACTGTCCCTCAACTCTTCAGCTCAATGCACTCTACCACTTGAGCCACAGTGCCACTTCCTCCTTTTTCTGCTTATGTGGTGCTGAGGAATCAAAGGCAGAGACTCAAGTAGGCAAGGCCAGCACTCTGCCACTGAGCCGCCTTCCCAGCCCTCCTCCTGTCATTCTTTTTTTTGGGGGGGGCGGTCCGGTCGTTGGCCTGAACTCTGGACCTGGGCGCTGTCCCTCAGCACTAGGCTAGCGCTCTACCACTTGAGCAACAGCGCCACTTCCGGCTTTTTTTTTTTTGCTTATGTGGTGCTGAGGAATAGAACCCAGGGCTTTATGCATGTAAGGCAAGCACTTTACCACTGAGCCACCTTCCCAGCCCCTCCGTTTATTCTTATTTTATGTAATCCAACGCTGTTTATAACTATGCATTCAATGTGGTAAATCCAGCTTCAAAGATGTCTAAGTTTTTTTTTTCCTTTTCAATCACAACATTGTCATTATCAGGCTACACTGTGGTCATCATCCTCTCCATCAAAATTATTTTTAGCATTATAAGTGCTAATTGAACGTCGTATATGTGTTTATTACTTATTACCCTTTGTCTTTTGATTAATAATTTTAATGCTACCACTGTGCATGCATCCATATTGAAATTTTGAACAAATAAACAAAAAAAACTAAACCATATCAGGTAACTTGACTATGTGCTTATAACAAATTATGGAATAGATTTTTTGAAGCATTGCAAATTCCTAATCAGTATGAATTAACTTCCTCTTTCCCCCTAACTATAATCAAATATTTAAGAGTGTGAGCAGAACCTTTTCAAGTAATATGCTGAAAATGTTACTACAATGTCATGTGTATATCTAAAATTCCCTTGAAAGTAATACACTCTGCTTTCTATTGAAATCTTAGTTATTTTATTCTAAGAAACTTTTAGAAAAATAGACTGTATATCTTTGAAATGAAAAAGGTCAAAAATAGTAGCATAAATGTTTTAGAGGGAGTCTGTTTTCTCTCTCTCTCTCCATATATATATATATATATATATATATATATATATATATATATGTATGTATATATATATATATAAATGTTATGTGTAGAATGGTACATTTTTAGAGATTATTTGTCCTCAGAAACATATATATATATCTAAATTTATGTGTAGAATGATATACATTATAGTAAAACAAGCATCTTAAAATATAATTTAAAAAAAAAAACATGAAACCAAGTGCCGGTAACTCACCCGTTTAATAAGAGGTATTCTGGGTGCTGAGATCTTAGAATTCTTTTCGAAACTAGCCCAGACAGAAAAGCACTTGTTAGATTCTTATCTCCAATTAACCATTAAAAACAACAACATAACGTATCACATTAATTTTACAAAAGCTTCTTTTCACTGCTGTGAACATTTCTTAGAAACATGATTACATGCCCCTGGAAAATGTTAAGTAAAATGTATAGAATATTTACATCTATGTTAAAGACGTGACTATTTAGATTGTTTAAGATGTTTACATAATGATTAGAAGTTAAGAATAATGATAGGTAGGTAATGATAGGTGGGTTTTTTTTAATTCTATTTTACAATAGTAATAAAATGATATTTATAATGATTATATAAAATTACTCTTACTTGGTATTTGAATTATCATAATTGATAAATATTTTAAATGATTTCCAAAGCAAAGGAGTATCAATTCTTTTGTAATTTCAAAACAATTAAGAAAATGATTTCAAGGCTCATTCACTCTAAGTATATATTTGTTTTCTTGTTCTAGTTTTCATACGTTAGAAGAAATTAAAATTCCAAAAATTTAATGGATATATGCATTCCCGAACATCTTCACATACACTAATATTAGAGTCCCTTAAGTGGAATTGTTTTATTTCATTTGTTACTCACAAATAAATCAAGATGATTGTATATTTTGTTCTTTTCACTGCTTTTGGCTCTTATTTTGAGAATACATTTTTCCTAGCAAAGTAGAGATAAGCAATTGGATTGAGTAAGTAACATATGACTTTCATAAAATGCAGATGCATAGGTTTGTGTCTTCTGTCATTTGCTAAAAGTTTCTTCTAGAAATTTTCTCAATTACTTAGAAGTTTTTCCCCTTCCCCTCCACAAAATTTACAGACATTAAACACAGTGAAAGCAGGGGTTATACTGTGGGGGAGGGACATACAAAGCAACAAAGAAATAATCTTTTTTTTTTGTCGGTCGTGGGGCTTGAACTCTGGGCCTGGGTGCTGTCCCTCAGCACTTCAGCTCAAGGCAAGCGCTCTACCACTTGAGCTACAGCGCCACTTCCGGTTTTCTGGTGTTTATTGGAGATAGGAGTCTCAAGGTCTCTCCTGCCCGGGCTGGCTTTGAACCGCGATCCTCAGATCTCAGCCTCCTGAGTAGCTAGGATTACAGGCATGAGCCACCAGTGCCTGGCAGAAATATTCTTTTTTTTTTTAATTTAATTTAATTTTATTTGTGAACATACTGTACAGAGGAGTTACAGTTACATGGGCAGGATAATGCGTACATTTCTTACCAAGCATTGCAGCCTCCTCCTTTGTTTACCCTTCACATCCCTTCCCAGCCTCCCCCCTCCCCCACTAATCCCAATCCTTCTCCTTCCCCCCCTTGCCCCCCTTCCCCCCCACACACCAACGTTGTAAAGCTTGTTTTGGACATGACAACTTGTACTTCTCATTGTTGCAACAGGTCCACCTGTATCCTTAAACAACTGGTTTTTCCCCATCTCCTCCACAAGTTATACTGACATCAAATATAGTGAAAGCAGGGGTTATACTGTGGGGGAGGGACATACAAAGCAACAAAGAGAAAATCTTATAAATGTGTTAGAAACACATGCATGAAAGAAAAAAAACATTAAAATACACATCTAAGGGTTCATTTTCCTGACATCACATTATCTGACCTTTTCCGCTTGACTCATACATATACTAGATATTACAAATAAGGGAACCCATGGGAAAAACTTGGAAAAAATTATATTAAGTGAAGAAATATTCTTATAAATGTGTTAGAAACCATTACATGAAAGAAGAAAAAACATTTGAATACATATCTTAGGGTTCATTTCCGTAGCATCACCTTATCTGACCTTTTCTGCTTGACTCAGACATATACTAGATATTGCAAATAAGGGAAAGCATGGGGGAAAAATAGGGGAAAAGGTGTACCCATTGCAAGAATGACATGTACAAGCCGTTATGTCATAAAAGGAACTTTACAACTTTGGTGTGGGGTTGGTAGCTGGGAGGATTGGGTGGGGAGGCAGGGGAGGTTGGGAAGAGATGGGAAGGGGAAACAAAGGAGGAGGCTACAATGTTTGATAAGAAATGTACTCATTATCTTGCCCATGTCATTGTAACCACTCTGTACAGTATTTTCACAATAAAAAATAAAAATAATAAAAAAATACTTAGAAGTGATGCATAATTCCTAGGTATTCCAGTTATCACATATGCTTTTGGATTGAGTTATCTCTGTATAAACTCAAACGGACAAAATACCCTCAAAATAAACAGAAATCACATCTTTGTTTTAAATGCAGTAGTTTACAAAGAGTTTTTCGCCAACACCGAAATCATCTTTTTAGCTATTGAATATTTTGTGTGAACAACTTTTAACAATAGTTTTTTTTTTTTCCTGACATGCAATTCACTTGCATTATATTATATCCTTTTATTGTATACATTTTAGAGCTTTGGAAGTGAATTGTACCTTCATAGGTTTTCAAAGCTTAATTTTCACAAACTTGCATTTTTTCAAACAGAAATGTTGTAAATTTTAGAACAGACATTAAAATAGATATAAAATTCAGTTATAGGAATTTGTCCAGCATACATCCTTTATAGTGTGTCTTTTCAAAATTTGTTTTTGGGGATTATTTGCAGGGTCTCACAGATATTATTCAAGTTCACTGTCAATTAACCACATTCTCTGCCCCAAAATTTTTTTACTTCTGTTGAATACATTCATAGAAGTGTAATGCCTGTATCCTATACAATACTCTTTCACCTTTGAAGACTTGAAAACTTGTTTGCTAAAATGATTGTAGTATTATACAAATAGATCTCTATGAGAAGTATATCAATTTCTCCACAAATGCATTATTATATTTTGCGTTGTCTTTTTATATTATGGTCATACTAGTGAGTTTTCTTTTTATTATTTCTTAGACACTAAAGAGGAGCTTATTTCATATGCTCCTCCTATTGACTATTAATTTACATATGTTATTTAAAGAAATATCCTATTCAGGAAAAAAATTTCTGTAGAATTAGAAGATATAAAAATACTTAAGTTTCAGAATCATTGTAGCATTAACATTGTAGCATTAAAAAATATGTGCCCTCTATCTGTTGAATATGGTTTCATTTCTGTTATAGTTGCCTTTGAATTATGAAAGGTTATCACTTGATATAATCCAGTTCTTGCTTTTCTTTAGCCACTAATATTTTCCATGTCAAATTTTTAGAAACTTTTACTGATCCAATGTCATGAATTTTTACATTTATGTTTTATAGGTTTTTACATCTCACATTTAGTTTGATAATCATTCTTTATAAGGTTTGAGGTAGGCCAGGTGCCGGTGGCTCATGCCTGTAATCCTAGCTACTCAGGAGGCTGAGATCTGAGGATCGTGGTTTAAAGCCAGCCCGGGCAGGAAAGTCCATGAGATTCTTATCTCCAATAAACCACTAGAAAACCAGAAGTTTTGCTGTTGCTCAAGCGGTAGAGTGCTCACCTTGAGCTGAAGAACACAAGGACAGCGCCCATGCCCAGTGTTCAAACCCCATGACCGACATACAAACAAACAAACAAAGGATTGAGGTAGTAGTCTAAAATCATTCTTTAAATCTAGAGAGGCAATAGTGCCAATACAACCATTTACGATTCTGTTTTTATTTCATAAAGACATAGCATCCTTTTCAAAATCTGTAGACCATAAAAATAATAATTTATTTTTGAAAAATCTGTTAACTTCTTCTATGTGTCTGTTCTTATAGTAGAACTATGTTATCTTCACTTAACATGGTAATACGATTCAAAGATAGTATGAAGGCTCAAGCTACACTATTTTACAAGATTGTTCTGTCTGACCTGTATTCCTTGAATTTACGTACAAGATTATTGAGCAGGTGGACCAATATTCTCCAGAGATATCTCGATGTTTGATAGGCACTTATATTTCGCACCTTGTGAAAACACAAACCCCTGATATTATATATAGAAAAATGTCTTTAAAGATTGCTCAAAGCAACTAAAATTAATTTAGGAATGAGTTAAGTTTTAGATAACATTATAGCATGAAAAAGTTGAATGATAATGACTTGAGCTGTACTGCAGAAGAAGGGGGGGAAGAATGGGGATCACATAGGAGCCCTATGTCATTGGTATTATTTCAAAAAACAGAAAGACTTCAGAGAAGAGAAGGAGAAAAATAAAGTGTCCTGAATCTAGTTTCTTTTTAATCCACCTGATAGTTTGGAATGAAAGTCAGATAACATGGAAAAAATAAAATAGAAAATAAAGCATTGTATAGAGCTGTTACAATGTAAAAAAGTTGTAATAGGAATATAATTAATTTCCAAAGAAGTAAAGAAAGAATAACAATAACAATTGCTAATGTGGATAGAAGATGTATCACATTTTATCATATATAATTTTGAGAAAGCATACTAGGAATGAAAATTTAAAAGTAATAACTTAAAACACAATGTGTATTATAACTAGACAGTATAGTTCAGTGGTAAAACATTGGCCTAACATATGTGAAGAAATTGTGTGATTTCCCAAGCATTAGAAGTACACACACAAAAAACACACATAAACACACACACACACCACATACACATATTTGGAATATTGTTATTATCATATTAAACAGGAAATTATCACAAACAATAAAAGTATTTTAATACGTGAAATCATAATATTGCTCATACTATTTAAAAGTTTAGTAGAAATAAAATAGTCACAAGATACTTGGATTCTTATAGATTAAGTAAGTTGATTATTAAGACATAAAAGACATGTGAAATTTGCAAAAAAAGTTTTAAATAATAAACATTCTAAAACATGTGTCCTTTTATTTTGAAAAAAGATTGATGTTACTGGTGTTTTAACTCCAGATTTAGAATATGGTAACCAGGTGCTCTAAATCTTGCTAGGGATGGCTATATCTCTAATCTTTTCACTATGGAAATTTTATGATAATATCTCATATTTTCCCAGTCTCTCCAGAATTACAAACCCTATTTATACTTCCCACCATAGTTAAAAAATGGAAACCTCAAATCACTATGCCCAGCTCAGTTTTTTTTTTTAATTCAAGTACAAATATTTCCAAAAAGTGACCATGTAATGAAGCCTTTTTAAATAATGTATGTGATTCTTGAAAATACAGTATTTGTTACCTGGGAAAATATGTTTAGAATTATGAGAAAATAAATTTGTTTAAATTCAGCAACCATATAACATTTAAGAAAATAATTTTTACATATTCACGTTAACTATTTTGAAAGCAAAATATATGTCTGAATAATTTACATGTGTTAAAATTATGCAAAACTAAATTAACTAATCCTACAACTCTGAAAAAAGAATTACCATAAACAAAACTAAACAATTTAGTTCAAAATTTGAAATTGAGAAAATAAAATGAAGTGTACTCTTTAGTTGACTTAAGTAACTATAAGCCCTCTGTATATCAATTTTATAATAAAAAATGCATTAACAAAGAAAGAAAAGTACCCATTGGACAATAGCGACAGGAAAAGCATCAGTAGTTCTTTTTTGAGTGTGCAAAAAAATCAATGGAAGAGATAACAATGTTCCTTCCATAATAAATGTACTCATTACCTTATTTATGTAACTGTATCCCCTCTGTACATTACTTTTACAATAAAATTAACTTGAAATTAAAAATAAACTGAATAATATACCAATTAAGAATTCGTGGAGACTTAGGAAGGTGGCTCAGTAGTAGAGCTCTTGCCTTGCATGCTTGAGGCCCTGGGTTCATTTCCTCAGCATCACATAAATGGAAAAAAAAGCCAGAAGTGGCACTGTGGCTCAAGTGGTCAAGTGCTAGCTTTGAATTATCCTTGAGGAACAGCGACCAGGCCCAGAGTTCAGGTCCCATGGCCGGAACCCCACCAAAAAAATAAATAAATAAAAACAGAATTACTAGAACCATTGGTTAAAAACTTTTTAAAAGACTGCCCTAAGTACCCAAGTAATATAATTCGGTGATACTATTTAAATACTTCAACAGAGAAGCCAAAAGTTTAAAAACTGTTACAAAGTAAAGTAATAAATCAGAATATATTACTACTACTAATAATAATAAGATAAATTTATAGTGGTAATCAAATATGTAAGAAATGAGGCAATTTGCCATTCATTTGCACTTAGTAAGTGAGAAAGAATTTTCTAGGTCTTTTTAAATATATAGTAAGTTTAATGAAGAAACTATTCTGTCACATCATATGATAATTAGATGAAGCTGATATTAGAACAAAGAGCAGATTGTGCTAAGTTTTTGGATGTTAAAGTATATACTTATTTTGGTTGTGGGAAACTGTGTTCAACTTGGGGTATTGTTTTTGTTAGACTGGTGTCATATCAGTGGTTAATTTTAGGATAGGGGTTCCCTTTCCACAAGAACATGCACGTAATCTGTCTTTTTAGCCTTCTCATTATCAATGGCATAAGAGTTGCACACCAACTTTTCTAGTTTCCTACCTTGGCTGGCCTGGATTCTGCAGTCCTTCCAATCTTAACCTGTAGATAGTGCAGGATGGTGGAAATGATCCAATGCACCCAGCTATAGATTTGGAAGAAAGTCCACTAAACTTTTGGCCTGGATTCTGTTCTCAAGTCTCCTCAGTAGTTAAAAGTTTAGATGGGAGCCCCTGGTGCCAAGCAGTAAGAGTATTTCTTAAAGCAAATAGACATATATATGACTTAGGCATGTGAACACCTCAGGACAAGAATAAAAGAGCAGTGAAGCGTAGAGGATAGGCCCAATTTTAACTAGCTACTTGGAGGCTGGATAAACTTAGTTAGCTACTCTGGAGGCTGAGATATGAAGACCACTATTCAAAGCCAATCCAATCATGAAAATACATGCGATTATCTCCAAAAAACCAGAAGTAGAACAATAGCTCAAGTGGTAAACCATAATCCTTGGTCACAGAAGCTTAAGGATGATGACATGTGCATGTGTGTATACACATGCATGTACACACACACACACACACACACACACACACACATACACACATGAGTATTTCAATAAGAAGTTCTTTTTTTACCTTGCTGTAATCTATTTCCCTGTATTAGTTTACAAAGTAACAAAATCAACTAAGCACCTATTTACATACAACTCATCATGTTTCTCTAAAGTCAACTCTCCTTCTGGAAGCATGCTTTTATTTGACCCAAATGTAAACTACTTAGGAGTTTGATTCTTCTCCCTCAATTCTGTAGAATTAGATGATTGTTTAGCTTCTTCCAAGCAATATAATATTGTGAAATCCTGCATCAAGCAAAGTATTTCTTTCACTAGAAGGGAAACTTCTGTCAAACAATTAATAATATGTTTTCCTTCTCTTTCCTTGCATCTGTAGTTTTATTGTCTTCATATATTTCATGATCTGTCTGTGTATGACAAAGACTGCTGTGAAAATAAAAAGACCCTTCGCAGCACTTATCATTTATATACCATCAATAGATATGAAGGTGTTTAAATATTACTGAAATTGCTTTGGAACAAATCATGTTCACCTTGACTATCATGAAAAAGAATTGGTTTCTCAGCACTTAACATAAGAACTTGTTTGAAAGAAATAAAAGAAAAAGTGAAGAACAACTAAACACATACAGTACTCAAGAACCAGCAGGAAATGCAAAGGCTTAAAAAAACATCAGCTATGACAAGCTTATGAAAATCCTGACTACATGGGAGTCTCCTTTTGTGAGGATAGAGGTTAAAGTCCAGACTGGACAGAAATACCTGTACACAATGCCATGCACCTATTATTCTAAATTCCAGGAAGAATAACATAACATGGACTGAGCCCAAGGTCATACACAATTATCTGAAAAATAATCAGGATGATTTAGGGCTGGGACATGACAAAGTGGTAAGGACACTCACTTAGGGGCACGCGACACTCAATTCAAACTCTAATATTTGGGTATTAAAGTAAAAACTATGATTTTAAATAATTGGAATAATTGTAAGATTTGAGTATTTGAGTGGAAAAATGCATGAGAGAGATAGAATGAACCCATGGTGCATTACTTTCAACTTAAGTGAAAATGTTTTATGGTACTTCAGACAAAACAGAGTTACCTTGCAAATGAGCATGGTTGTGCATTTGGGTGATGGAAATACTTTACTTACACAGGTATAATTAAATTGATTTTATTTGGGTAGATTGTACTTCTGAACTAAGAGCCTGGATGATATCCCTGAGAATTTTCTCTCAAGGCTACTACTCTACTACTTTGAGCAACAGTTCCAATTCTGATTTTCTGTTGGCTGTTTGGTGATAAGAGGCTCCTGGACATTCTTGCCCAAGAGGGCTTCAAACCATGATCGTCCGATCTCAGCCTCCCGACTAACCAGGATGCCAGGCAATAGCCGCCAGTAGTTTTAATAATTTAGTAAATTGTACAGTTACTGAAGTTATTCATTATCTTTATAACCTGTGTAATATATGTGTGTATGTATATATCAATGCATACGGATAGAAATATTTTAACATATTTTTGTATCTACGGTAGATTTATGAAATCATCCATTATAAAATAAAATGGAAACAAAAGTTAATAAGGGTCAAAACAAAGGAAAATATCACATGTTTCTTGTTGTTGAATGGAATATGAATTGCGAGAATCAGTTTGGGAAAACCATCTCCACGTTAACAAAATGGATAAGAGCTATTAATTCCTATCCATCTATTTGCCCATGTTGTGCAACCTCACACATGAGTGTCAAAATCAAAAAACACTTTTTGCCTTTGCTTTTAACTCACCTGTTATAATTTATGGATTAGATGTTGTAATCAAATAAAGACTAAAATAATGTTATGTGAGGCTATGAATTAGAGCTGAAAATGATTTTAAATATGATAATATCGAAGTAAATTGCATATTTCTTACTTTTACTCTGTCATGTCCCTCATTCCCACATTAGGAAAGTATATAGAAGGTTTTCATTGAATTATATGTACAATTATGAAAAAATTTATTGAAAGAATATGGGCACAGTGTGGTTTTAGCTTCTTGAGACCTGTAGAGGGAAGTTTGTTCTTGAGGACTTGCAATACATTGTGATGAAGATGAAGGGAGTGATGTGCTTATTCTGGAAAACTGGCTAGGGGATTCTTCCCATAAAGGTAGTGATGAATTCTTCCAAAAGGTTACAGTAAAATCACTTTCACCACCATGTTCACTGCTGCACTACTCACCATAGCCATGTTACGGAAACAACCCAGATGTCCTTTGGCGGAGTGATGGTTGGAGAAAGTGTGGCACATATACACAATTGGATTGCACCCATCCATTTTGACGACTGTTACATTATTTGGAAAGAAATGGATAGATCTAAAAAAATATTAAGTGAACTAAGTCAGAGCCAGACACACAAAGGACCCATGTTCTGTCTCATATTTGGAAGCTAGAAATTTATACAAGTTTACACAAAAATATTAACCAAAGCATCCTATTTGCAGAGGAGTATTTCAAAGGTGTAATTTCTTATAAAAATTGAACTTTACTCCAACAAAATGAATACCAGGAAACTATCACTTGGAAGATGTGAGTGGAAGTCAAAAGGAAGGAATAAAGAGAGTTATGGAGGAAGAGAGTGAAGGTATAATACTCAATGCAGATGTACGAAACTAGAAAAAATTAAAGTGGGGTGAGGTTTAGAAGGGTGTGGACAAGTTATATAAAGATCCAATATATTTAAAAAATTGATACGTTGAATGGAAATTCCCTTGTACAAGTATTTAAAATAATATAATTAAATATAATTAAAATATAATTAAATATAATTAAAAACAATGGAGACATCTGATCTTAAATTCTATTTCCATCTCTTTTAAAAAATAAAATTATTTGCTCTATAATTTGATCAGAGGGATGGATTTTGTGGTTAGCTAGATCATTGCACATCTGTCTCTCTCTTCATCTCTCCCTCTCATGGTTCTCATAGGTAATATGATTGCTCCATAATTATCCTAATGTATTTTGCTTTTATATTTTTGGTTGCATCATTTCACTGTCTGCTCTGTCATTTCCCAATTCATTTACATATAAGGCATTATTTCCTATTTTCTCATTCCTAGAATAAGCTGCACATGAAGACACCACTGGTCCTCATTTTCAGTCTGTCCCTTTGAATACGGAGGAAAATCTTTCCTCTGCTCTCTACCAAATCCCTACTCACCAGTTAGAATAATTTAGAATAGTAAAAATGAAAAAAGAGAAAATAAATAATAGTGAAAAAAACAGGTGCAGGAAATTCACCGTATTTTTGTGACCAGTTCATCCAATGTGAACTATTGGAAAACATGGACACCTCATTCTCACTGGCACTAAAAAACTCTGGTTAGGCAATTCTGATGAAATTGAGGAATAAGATGAAAAGTGAGAAATGGTATCGACTGCAAGAAAAAAAATGACGAAGGATTCAAGCAAATTTCTTCTTTGTTCTGCTGAAAATAATGGCCTTACTACAGTGCAGAGACTACTTTCCAAAAAGGCCACTCATGTGAATACTAGGGATAACGATGAGTCTACCCCTCTTCATCGAGAAGCCTACAGTGGACACTTAGACACTGTCTATGAGTTGGTGGCTCAAAGCAGATATTTATGTAATAACTGTGAATGGCTGGTCACCCCTGCACAGTACTTATACATGGAATAATACCAGAGTGGTTTCTTTATTTCATCATGATGCAGACACCAATGGCCAAACTAAAGGCCTCTTGACCCCCTTGTATCTTGCTGCTGGGAATAGATATAGCAAAGATAAGCTGCATCTCCTTCTGTTGAACCATTATATCAAACCAGATCTGAAGCACAACTTGGAAGAAACTGCATTTGATCTTGCCAAAAGGATAATTATGTATCACTACCTCTTTGAAGTTGTGGAATGCTGTACAAATTGTTTTCCTAAGTCCTAATGGTTTGGGTAACTTTCTTAAATTTCAAAATTGCCAGTCCGTCCCATGTGTCCATACAAAATATTTTCACAATACAAAGAAACAGCAATATCTTACTTTAAAAATTCATGGATTCCATGGTATTCTTCCAAGTGAATTGCCTGACTTTGATGTCAAAATATATTCGAGTTGTTTGTATACATCAATAATGATTTCTATAGTGTTTGTGATTTTTTTAATCAGAAATAATTTTAACTTATCTGTTGAAATGAGTAGTACAGAAACTAAAGATATTTCTGGTGCTTGTCTGAAAAAAATATATTTTAAAATATTTAGTATTCTGTTTGTATAATGTCTATAATCTATTTCTTTCCCTCCTAGATATAATACTTTGAATTCGACATTGTTTTATAATATATAGGTTCATTAATAAATGTGTCCTTTCAGATTGCTTTCCATATAGAAACAGTTTAAGATTCCTTTAATTCCTAGGTCCTTATAGAATTTTATTTCTTTAGGTTAAAATGACAATGCTATCTTATTTCAAAAGTTTTATAAAGGTTATGCTATGTAAAGGCTTTTCTAAAAAAGTGAAGATTGAATATACTGATGACAAAATAACTGTTATTTCTACGAATTACATGTATTATTACACTTGTATATTTGTAATCAACTTTTTAATAACTGTTTTTCACTTCTTGCATCTGAAGAACGAAAAATATAGAATACTTCACAAATTTTCATATCATCCTTGTGCAAAAGCAATGTTAATCTGTGTATTGTAATTCGGGTAGACGTGCTGCTGAAGCATGTAGTATCCTGTAAATTTAAGTAGTTAATGATGCAATCTTAAGACAGGCATATATCCTTGGTTGCCTATTTGTAACAAGGAAACCTTATTGTTCCTTAAATTGCTATTCATCTTATTTCTGTAAAATTCTGTGTATGGTGGAAAAAAGTATATTGTTTGTTCTATTGCTCATATTTGCAATTTTTGTCAATAACTATTTTAAGTCTTCCTCATTTGAAATTTGATCGTACTTTGAAGCCTTTATACCTACGTCCAAAAGTGATGGATTTTCAAATACTTATTTATGAACTGATTTAGCTTTGTGGAGCTAATGGATTCAAAGTAAGCCTTGCTTAAGAGCTACTTCTAAAATCCTGCAGCTTAAAATTTCCCAAATGAGGTCTTACTGGCACAAATGTCTCCCTGACACTTTACCCTTACTCCATGTAGGAACAGACCAACCAGGATATCTTACCCTGACAGCACAGATTGTCTTATTGGAGCAAAACTAATCTTAGTTACATAGGATCATAGAGAGATGAACAGTTCAGACAGAACTGTTCAGACTAAGCCGGGCTCATGCCTGTAATCCTAGCTACTCAGAAGGCTGAGATCAAAGTTCAAAGCCAGCCTGGGCAGGAAAGACTGTCAGACTCTTATCTCCAATAAACCACCAGAAAACAGGAAGTGGCGCTGTAGCTCAAGTGGTAGAGAACTAGCATTGAGCTGAAGAGCTGAGGGACAGCGCCCAGGCCCAGAGTTCAAGCCCCGTGACTGACCAAAAAAAAAAAAAAAAAAAGAAGTGTTCAGACTAGAAGGTATTTTTTCTTTTTCTGAATATAATTGTTTATTACACCCTACCATTTCAAAAGTAGCTAAAGCCAAGAAGGTGAAAAAATTATTCATATGCATGATTACCTCATGTCCTGGCTTGTCTACCATCCAACCAGGCAGGAACTTACACCAATGATTTTCTATCACAAAATATATTCCATAGCTCCAGGAAAAGTCCATATGTTTCTCCTCATTATTAGGCATTAAATTGTTTTAATCACAGTGTTTCCTATTCCCTCTAGGCTGTACATCTCCGAATGGTAAAGCTTTAGTTCTAATTCTACCAAACACTGAGGTATAGGTAATGGAATAATATTTTAAAACAGTTGCCTTTGTTACCCTAACCACAACAGAACAATGCAAAACATTTTCTTATATTATATATAATTATGTATTTTATATTTATATGTGCTGATTTTATATTTCACACAGTGAATCTTACTGGAATTAATTGATAATTTGACAAATTAATTGATATTTACTCCAATAAATAGATTGGAATATAAATAATCAGGATTAGAATATATATTAGAATATAAAAAGTATCAATGCAATGTTTTCGGTATAAACTTGTGATACCTTCTAAGTGTTCTTTGTCTTCTGAATTCACATGGTAAAAAAAAAAAACAATATTGTTTTCCTCTAATCTATAAGGGATTTTACACTTCTGCTCTGTTTATTGTTTAAACTCTCTGGTCCCAAACTGTTTTTCTCCATATTTCTGAAGCATTCCTACTGATTATACTCAAATTTTGCTGATATGATGTCTAAAAGGTATTATTCTTCTACAGGATCCACGGGACCTAGGATCCCAAGTCCCAGTTATCCGTGTCATCAGATAACTAGAGCAAGAGTTCTCACCTAGGCCCATGCAACATGCCAACAGAAAGTAATTGAAGACCCATCTCAATTTCTCATTTCCTATATTTCAGGGCTCCAATTCCTTGAAATGCAGGAATTAGCAGTAAGCAATTGGAAAATGCAAGGCAACTTAAAATGCAAGATGAGATCACAAAATGTGAAAGTACAGTAATTCAAACTTTCAATTTTCAGAAGACCATCCCATATGAGTGAGCAAGACAACAAATGTCACAAAATTATTTGTAATACCCCTCTCCTAAGGATTAATGAATGATTTAAGTCCAGCATCAGCAGGCCAAAAAATAGTTCCTGGAATGATAGATCCATAATTGGTCTACCAATGCTAGGAATACTTGTCATAGAGTTCAAATATAATTCAGAAAAAACAATAATTGAGAAGATCCTTAGTGCTTCAAAACACTGGTACTTCAGTAAAACTTGGTTCTGTAGTGTAAAAACGTTGTCATTCTAAAACAAATGATAACCTACATTTAATCTCCTGAAACTATATTCCTTTTCAAATAAACTTTTTAACATCACATTTGCCAAAATAATACTTTACAAGTAGATGATATTTAGTGACGTTACTAGTTTTTCAAGTGTAAGGAGCAAGTTACAATAGAGTTGATTTATTTACCCAGCACTAATGCCAATCAGATTCAACCATTCATTAAAGTGTAGAAATAGGACCCCTCACCATTTGTGTTTTTCAGTAGGTGCCTTCGAAAATTTATTAATAGATCAGCCTCCCATATTTCAAACCAAAACATTAGCTAATAAAGTAAATTTCATCACATAATAAGTACATTTTAAAAAGTCGTAAATAGTTGCCTTATCATATGGTGTTTTATGTTTTCCCTATCTAACATAGTAAGAAATATGACTTTAAGTCTTGAATATGAGTACGTATCAGAGATTTGACAAACATAAAATCTGTCTTCTATTTCTATCATATTCCTCTACAGTAGTAAATTTTAGTTTTTTTCTTTTTCCAAAACTCATAGGTGGTAGAAAATATTATCCCGTGTAAAATAAAATAATCACAAACCACTGTACAAAGCCATTTATAAAACTGTTAGTAAGGAATACATTCTAAGCCATTTTTCAACTTTCTTTTTGACTAATGAGTAATCTTCCAAATGGAGGGGAATAAAATCATGTCTAGGTGCTTCATGTCTCCAGTCTTGCAAATTGTTACTTCAGATGAATGAATTATGGGAATTTAAGCTGACATCAGTTTAAGTATATGCAGAATTGAAACTCCATGGAATGTATATAAACCTTTCAAAGTACTAACAGACAGTTGAACAGAATGACTATCAGGAAGTTGAAACCAGAGAGGAATAATAGTAAAGACATAGAATGAATGAAAAATGGAACAATGGTCAAGTACAGCTAGAATACTCAATGTACACATGTGAGAAAGGAAGTGGTAAATTGGAAATAAATCTTGTAGAAGGGGTTGGTTGAAAATGATAGAAGGAGTGACTCTGATCCAGGAACATTGAACAATTAGATGGACATATTTAATTGTAACACACTAGCACAACATTTTGAAATTCAGTGAAAAAACACAACAAAAAACAAAAACACACAAAAAGCACAACCAAACAGCAATCTCTATAGAATATGATTATGACCTCTCAAAATTTTAAATAGTTAATGAAGGACAATCTTGGGAAAACATACAAAGTTGTTTAAAGTGGGCAGTTTGGGGTAGAGGAGAATTTTTAACAGATTTAAATAGGTTGTCTAAGGTTATAAATCACCTACATCTGCTGCAAATATTCTCTTCTGCAAGTTCTCTTGGTCTGAACTGGATGCTCCAGTCCTGAGCCACATTTGATAGCTTTTGAAGATAAAATGGAAGTAACAAGATCAAGATCCCATCACACCACTGGAGAGGAAACAGTCCTCTATGTTTTCTCTCATTTCTATTGACTACTTTTATTCATAAATTTACGTCGAGTAATTTGAATTACATATTTCCTTCTTTGTTCTGGCAAAGTAATTGTTCAAAATAATTCATTAAATATTATTTTCCATTTTTTTTCTATCATGCTGTTTACTTGTCCAAGCGAGTCCATTAAACTTCCCCCTTGCTTTTGGTTGCCACGGAAACCCAGCATCAATGATAATGAGGACAATCTCTAATGTAAAACTCTGTCTCCAAAATACCAGTCCAAGAAGCTGTGATCACAAATATTTAGCTATACTTTTTTCTTTTGTCTTTTACCTTGAAAGTCTTCTTGTGTCTAAAGTGCCCTCAAAAATAAGTACTCCACCAATTTTTGGTTCAATCACTTCTAACCTCAAAGGTATATTTTGCTAACAAAATGCTTAGAGGAAACCGAAGAATACTGCACTTATATATTCTCTCTTAAGACTCTCCATAGATACCATATCAGGAGTACTGAAGTTATTCTTTGCAAAATTATTTCAATAGATTATTTTTCTTTGTTTTGCATTTGCTCAACAAGATGTATGGAGAAGAATAGAGTTAAATCACCCATACCTTGAAGGACAGTGTCTGTTACAAAAGAACAATGCTCCTATGTTCTAATTCTCTGTCCTCCTCTTAGCACTTGCCGGATTTCCTACTTATCACAGATTCTTGGCTTCAAGTCTAGTGAAGGTGAAGGACTATAAGGCCTCCCCTATTGCTACATTGTAGAGCTAGATCTCCTGCAGGAGGTAAGCATGAACGACGCACACGAGGAACACATATTGGGAGAACAGGCTTAAGCATGTCTGATTTATTTATGCAAATGGGTTGGGATTTTATAGCCCCAGCTTTCCCAACCTCCTGAGTCCTTCCCAGCCAATACTTAGCGGGCAGTTGATGATGGGCACTGCTTGGTGACAGGCACTGTTTGGTCCCCGGGGGGCATGTAGGGAGCATGTACAGCTCATGGTTGGCAGGCTAGGAAGACATGCCTGTGGGTCATGTCTCTATGAGCAGGAAGTGTGCATCAACTGCTACTCTAGCTGACTCAACCAGATCTGACCGGCTCTACCCACAAAATTCCCCTTTTCTTTTAAAAGGACCATCATTATGGTGACCCATCGTTGGAAGCGTTTTTGCTGGGAGTACAAGCATTTAATAATTCCTAGGAGAGTAAGCCCTACAAGTGCAAGGCCTCCCCAGATGACCAGAGAGGATGGCGAAAACCATTTTTGTAACTTTTTAAGCACATTTTCTAAAAAGTAGGCAGCGGGAATAAGCTGTATGGTGGTCTGGTTTAGGTGGTTAACATCATGCAGCAGGTTTTGGGTGAAGTTTAAGTACTCAAGGGACCTAGGGACTTTGATGTAGTTACTAAGTTCAGAGACATTGGGTGCAGGAGTGGAAAGCTGACAGACAGAATAGTGATAGCATTATATAGTCCTCCTTGTTTTAATCGAAGAAACGTAATCTGTTCTTAGAGCAATTCTATTTGTTGTTGGAGCACAAGGAGGCCTCCCTTAAGATGATTGGCAACTTGTAAATGTTGTAATTCTATGGATGACTGTTGAGGGATGAGCTGGTTTATCTGTTGCTCGGTGGACACGCCTTGGGACAGCAATATAGCAGCGGCTGAAGCCACTGTAGCGATGATTGTGGACCTGATTGCAATGATCAATCCTACTGTTCTTTTAGTGCGTGGACGAATCAATTGAATCTGGGAAAACTGAGAGTCATTAGTAGCCGGAAAAATAAATGGGGGAACACGTACCAAACCTGCAAAAGGATATGAGTCATTGGGTTGCCAGTGATTGCTGAAAGTGCAAGTAGGGGAGGAGTTGTCTCCTAGACAAAAAAAGAATGGGGCTCTAACCACAACCATTCCTGACTCCTGGTGGTATCCAGATTGGTTACAGTGATGAGTATTGGCCAATAGGAAAGGGGACAAATCGAGGCAGGAATGTGATGAGCAAACGATTGGCATGGGAGCTCCTAGGTCTCTCAATCGTCCTCCTGAAGAGTCATAAAACTCCTTTAGATTTTGGGGTTTGGGATCTTTTTCAGATTGGTTGTATATACCCGGGTAGAGGGACAACGCGAGGTCCCCAAATACTTGCCTTGCCAGGAATTGGCACAAAGGCTAATCACTAATTCCTCAAGAGGAGTGCAAAGAGTGCCAAAGGTATCAAACTGACTGCGTGGGCACAACTGCATATGAAAAGGTATGTCAGTAGCCAGATTGCAATTTTTTCTAGTGGGACAAATGGGGTAGGGTCCTGTGTAGTTCCACCATCCCATCCCATGCATTACTATTGTAAGGGGGATGATACAGCCATCAAATTGCTTTATTGTCTCGTTTGTAAAACAAAAAGAGATGGCTCCCTTCCATCTAAAAGTAAGGTTTGTTTTTTGATGCCAAAAGGCGTCTGCTGAGAAAGGAAGGCCAACCGTGCCATTGGAAGAAAGCATTTGAGGGAAGATGGTGGTAACCTCCCCTACCATCATTAAGATTTGGGGGCTGGGCACTAAAGTTATCTTACCCTGCCCTGCAACCGATTGAGAATTGGCTGTAATTATGGCACACATTAGGAGGAATAGAATACTATACCCCAGATCAGGGTCGGGGGCCATAGCCTGGGCTTGTTCAACCAAACCCTTTAGGTCTCCCCAAGTGATGGCATGGGCTGTAGCTCCATGTTTGTGTCTCCTCCTCCTCACACTGCTCAAGCATAACTGATGCATCTTGTTTGTAGGTGGTAACGGTTGGTCGCACAACTGCAGTTGGGATCCAAACAGGTTTATCACTCGTGTCTGGAAAGATACAAGGAAATCCTCTCTCTTGTGCCATTAAGGGAGCAGTGCCTCCCATTTTATTGTGATGTGGCCCCTCCATCTAACCAAAGGGACCAGAGTAGGTGTTTTCATGAGTCCCCAATGCAGGGATGCGGGGGTACCACATGTGGTGGGTGTGAATGTTAAAGGCAATAATTTAATTGTGTTTGGGGATCTTTAAGCCCTAGCCCCTCCAGTTCCCCCTTTTCTTTTAAAAGAACGGTCTTGATTTCTTTATGACTATGTTCAACAATGGCTTGGCCTTGTGGGTTATATGGAATACCTGTCTGGTGTGTAATGTTCAAAAGGTACAAAATTCACGAAAATGGAGGTGTAAGCAGGGCCATTGTCTGTTTTAAGGGTCCAAGGAACACCCATAATTGTAATGGCATGTAGAAGTTACTTAATAGAGTGCCGTGTTGTTTCACTGTTAAGGCTAAAGCTGTTATAAAGACTGAGAATGTATCTATACATACATGGACATACTTTTGTTTACTGAATTGGGGGATATGGGTTATGTTCATTTGCCGTGTTATTGGGTCTAAGGCCTCTGGGATTTGTTCCCATGGGTTGAAGTGGTCCTCAGGGTAAAAGAGGTGCACAAGAGGAGCAGGACCGAATCATGTGCTTGCATTGTTGGTGTGTTAAATCAGGAAATAACTGTTTGATATTAGCTGCTGGTAAATGAAAATGACCATGTAACGTTCGGGCCTGGTCCATGCACATATTGGTGAGTAGTACAGTTGGTATGACAGCGCAATCAATGGCTTCATTACCAGGAGCTAGGGGTCCGGGGAGGTTAGTATGAGATCTAATGTGTTGAATGTACGAGGGTTGGACACGATTGTCTAATACATTTTGTAGTTTACACATTATTTTTCCTACATCATGACCATCATCTTTTAATAAAGCTCCAGGAAGAATGGCAACAGTTTGTACAGTATAAAAACTATCAGAAAAAATATTAAGAGGTTCTTTGGGAAAGAGGTAAGGGCGAGCAAAATGGCCAGTAATTCAGCAGCTTGAACAGACAGGGAATGTTGTTGAAGCTTGTATTTTTTAGTATTGGCATTGTAAAACCCATAATATTTTTGTTAACATCGGTAAAAAGTACAATGGCTTGATGGATAGGTTGCCCATTGAGACGAGTACAACATTTCCATGAAAGTGGGAGTTCTTGGATAACTTTTAAAAACGTGGTTTTTGGGCATATGATTATCAATGTTAAAATAGTAGTGGATGACTTGTAAGGCTAATGCCTCTTCGGTTGTTAGGAAATCAAAGATTATTTTGTAATGTGCCATATCAGATGGTCGGGGAATCTGCCATAAGTTTGATGGCATCATTCCGTGCCTTTGATGGCCAGGTTGCATAGCATGGTAATGGATGTGCTAATTTTTGGTAATTGGGAAGTGGCAAGGTGTACCCTTTGTAACACAGCATGGGTTTGCGTCTGTTCCACCATTAGGCCATTATTATTTAATATAATTAGGATGATTCCTTGGGTGGTATCTAAAAACACCAAGGGTGTTGACCATAATCAATCAGCAACCTGTTGTGAAACTTGTTGAACATCAGGTGAAAGTACACGAAGCGAAGTTGGTTTAGAGGGTCCCTGAAGCAATTGAAATAATGGTTGGAGTTGTTGGGTCGGGAGATGCATAAAATTGCATACCCAGTTGATATGTCCACATAATTCTTGTAATTCAGTTAAAGTATATTGAGATTTAATGACAATATGAGGCTCATTTGGGGTAATTGTTTGATTTACATGGTATCCAAGATAGGCATAAGGGGCTTTGAGTTGAATGTTTTTGTGGGCAATATGAAGGCCCAGCAATGTAAGGCTCTCCTTGAGTTGTGTTAAACAGGTTTGCATGGTTGTAACATCTTATGTGCTATTAAAATGTCATCCATGTAACGGACACAAAAGCATTTGGAAAGCAAAGACTGAATAGCATGGGCAACATACATCTGACATATAGTAGGGCTATTTTTCATACCTTTAGGGAGAACTTTCCATAGATATCCACGAGTGCGTAGTTGACAATTAGGTTCCCATACTGAGAAGGCAAAATATTCTTTAGCTTTGGGATGTAGGGGGGTGGAAAAAAGCAGTCCTTGATGTCAATAATGGCAATGTGCCAATATTTGGGTATTGCAGAAGGATGTGGAAGTCCAGGATGAAGTGTTCTTATCTTTTGTATATGACAATGGAACGTAGATCAAGGAGAAATCTCCACTTTCCTTGACCCTTTTTTGGATAATAAAAATGGGGAATTGTGGGGACTGATACTAGGTCCTATGTGTCCCTTCTTTAGTTGCTCCTCCACTAGAGCCTGGAGATTAGGGAGCTTTTCAGAGGAAATAGGCCACTATTCAACCCAAATGGCTTTGGTCATGTCCGATTGGAGTGGAACTGGTCTTGTCACGCAACAGTGGCCATTAGAATTGGGGGTACTGTAGGTGATTAATGGCTCGATCGGTTATGATGTCTTCATAAAAAGCCTTATCATCTGTTGTTATCAGAGTACCCATATTAGTGAGGAAATCTCTTCCCCAAAGATTGCATGAAAGGGTTCCGGGAAGATGGCGGAGGAGAAGCTGGAATCTGAACAAGCTCTTGCATAGAAAACAGTTTCAGAGTTCCAGTGAACAGTCCCAAGCCAGAGAATCACACCAAGTGTGCCATCACAGGACAGAGAGTTAGTCAAGAGAGGGGAAGCCAAGCAGACACATCTGAGCAGCTGCCGCTGCGGCGGCAGGGTCGCAGCGGCGACCACCGCCGCGGAGGCATACCTGAGACGCAGTCCGGGACGAAGGAGCCAGACACAGCAGACGAGCGGATTCTACTCAACACCAGCAAGAACCGACAAGGAGCGGACAACTTCATCCTGCACTTTGCAGACCAGAGACGACCCGGGATCCAAGACTCCGCGTGAGTAGAAGCCCCACTTCCTCACTCCTTCTCTGGGAGCAGAGGAGGGAAGGCCACCCCTCCCCCCCAGCACCGGTGATCTCCATCTTGGATACCGACAAAGCTCTGAGGAGCGGCTAGCTCCAGCTCAGGCCTTGGAATAAAACGAGTCACTTAGCAGGTCACAAGAACTTAACGGCGAAGTGACCTCACAGACTCAGTTCCATCCAGGGAAAAGTCACCCAGCTCAGGCGCCAGCCATTGGAGTGGCTCTCCTCACCGGGTAACCAGAGCCAGAGGCTGCCCCGCCCTCTAGCAGCCACCACAATCAATTGAAAAACAGAAACCCTGAGAATGGCTCCAGGCTGGGTGCTGTGAGTATTTTTTCACAAAATAGCCCCAGGGAAAAGCTACTGTTCCTTGAAAGGCCTCAACTCTACCCAGAACCTAGCCTCATCACTGCATCCCCCTCTTTTGTGATTCTCAAAGCAGATCACCCTCCCAGTAAACTAACCTGGGAGGGGGATCTCAAAATCTTGGGTAAAGCAGAGCATTTTTCTGCCTGTTCCAACAAACTGACTTAAGAAACCAATCAAGCCACAGGACCTCAAGCTGACCAGAGACTCCAACCAGACTCTGATTACAGACAAAAGGGAGATACAGGACTCTTCCCACCCCTCCCAAAAAAAAAAAAAAATCAAAGAACTTTTTTTTTCTTCTTCTTCTTTTCTTTTTTTTCTTTTTCTTGTTTTGTTTTTTTTTCATTTTTTGTTACCTTATATATATATAAAATTTTTTTTGCTTTTCTAAAACTTTTATTAATCTTTAATTTTTGCCTCTTCTGAAAAAATAATTGTTTTCCATTAACTTTTTTTTTTCTCCTCTTATAATTTTTATTTTAGGAATACGTGAATGTGTGTTTTCTTTTCTTTTCTTGTCTTCTTTCTCTTTTTCTTTCATTCTTAATTATCTTTTTGTTTTTTTTTCTAGCTCTACTGAACTTCTGATCTTTTCTTCTCACTTTCCTATCCTTCCCATCTTTTCCTCTTTGTTCATCTTTATGTGACTTAACTCTTGTCCTGCACATCCTCAGATAAACCCGTAGTTAACCAGTAGACCCTATCCCCCATTGTGTACATACTTAATCCACAAATTTATTACTCAATTCAAAACCTCTGAGACTTAAATTCATTAATAGCAGTACTACCTCTTTATACCTATATAATATTTTAAGCATTTTTTTAAAGTTTTTCTCATCTCCTCTACGTCCCTCCCTTTCTCTCAACATATTCATATTCCTCTATAATAGATGGTCTTTTAATCTCTAAAATAACATTAATTTTTACGTTTCTATTTTATTTTCTGGTCTCTTTTCATTCCCTTTTCCCTTTCTTCTTTCTCTTTCTCTCTCTACTTGCATCCTACCCAACCTATTTCCTGCATTGTGATTAGGACATAGTTAACTCTCCCTGTGCCTCCCCACACCAATCTATTCCTATTTTTTACCCACATCTCTCCCTAACCCTAATAATTTCTGGTTTTCCAAATTCTTCTCTGCGGTTCGAAGTCCTTTAACATATAGTTGTTTGATGTCGAATAGATGTATCTGTTGAACTAGATTGTATCTGTAGACTATTGACTGTACAAATGCAAACTTTGGTTGATGGTTGCCTTAAGATAGTGTTCTAGCACAAAACTGGTGCTATCTTCATCTCAAATGGGCAGAGTAAGCCGGAAAAACACAAGAAAAATGGCAAATTCGGGTATCTCAATTCCCAATCCTGATAATCAGGGGTTAGAACAGATAATGAATAATCCAGAGGAGAGTTCCCAAACAGCTCTACAAACACTGCTGGCAAACATGATAAATGAAAATTTTGACAACGTACAAAGGAGTCTGTATGAGCGTGATAGGGAGAGAGAGGAGGCATCCCAGAAGTTTATACAGGAATATCATAAGCGTGAGGAAGCTACTCAAAAACTGATACAGGATTTGCATGAACAACTTGAGAATACTCAAAGAGAAAGAGAGGAATGGCGTGAGCAGGCTGAGAACACTCAAAGAGATCTGCAGGAATCCCACGAACGGGAGGAAGTTAATCAAAGAGTAATACAGGAATTGAGAGACCAGGTAGAGAACACACAAAGATCACTAAAGGCATTCATGGAATCCATTAACAAAGAGCTGAAGGAAGTCAGGGAGACCACAAAGGGAATGCTGAATGGAACCCAACAGAAGGAATGGGAGCCCAAAGAAACCATAACCAATCAACTAAGTGATTTGAGGACAAACACTGAACACCAAATTAAGGAAGTAAAGAAATTCATACAAGACCTAAAACAGAGCTTCAACAAAGATCTTGAAGCCATCAAAGCTGACCAACTAGAAGGAAAAGAGATAAAAAACAAAGTAGAGAGTCTTGACAGCAGGTTAGACCATGCAGAAGATCGAATCTCAGGGATTGAAGACAGCCTAGATATTATAGAGAAAGAACATACAACCATCCAAGACAAGTCCAAGAAATATGATAGATCTATCCAACACCTGGAAGACAACATCAGAAGGCCTAATCTAAGGATAATGGGTGTAGAGGAGCACCTAGAAACAGAAGTTAATGGTCTAGGAAATCTGTTTAACAGGATCCTAGCAGAGAACTTCCCAAACATGCAAAAAGATAGGCCTGTCCAGATACAAGAAGCCTTTAGAACCCCAAATAGACCAGACCAGAATAGGACATCCCACCGTCACATTATAATCCACACAGGATCAACTCAGAACAAGGAAAAGATCCTTAAAGCTGTCAGAGAGAAAAGGGTAATCACTTATAAAGGGAAACCAATTAGAATCACCTCAGATTTCTCAGCAGAGACAATCAAAGCAAGAAGAGCTTGGAATGATGTATGCCATGCCCTAAAAACAAACAACTATCAACCAAGAATACTGTACCCAGCTAAACTCTCGTTCATAACTGAAGGCCAAATAAAAACCTTCCATAGCAAAGAAAAATTGAAACAATACATCTCCACCAAACCAGCCCTACAAAAGATTCTTAAAGATGTCCTACACATAGAAAACCAACAAGACCGCAATAAAGGCCAAGAAACTGCACCCAAACTGAGAATCCAAGAACCATAGGAAGAACCCAGTTTTCGCAGCCCCCAAGAAGTTAGATAACATGGCAGGAACTCCCAAATACCTCTCAGTCCTATCTCTTAATGTTAACGGACTGAACTCTCCAATTAAGCGACATAGACTCTCTAGTTGGATTAAAAAACAAGACCCTTCTATCTGCTGCCTGAAGGAGTCACATCTTGCCCGTAAAAACAAACACATTTTCAATGTTAAAGGCTGGAACAAAATCTACCAAGCAAACGGACCGCATAAACAGGCGGGAGTTGCAATCCTAATATCAGATAAAATAGACTTCAAATTAAAATTCGTGAAAAGAGATAAAGAAGGTCGCTACATACTAATTAAAGGATCTCTCCTTCAGGAGGATATTACAATTCTAAATATCTATTCGCCAAACAATGGAGCACCCAAATTTATCAAAGAAACACTACTTTCCCTCAAATCCCATATAGATCCAAAGACATTAAATGTTGGGGATTTTAACACACCACTCTCCCCACTCGATAGATCAACTCGGCAAAAACTCAACAGAGAAACCGCAGATCTAAACAGCTGCATAGATCAACTAGACTTAACAGACATCTACCGAACATTTCACCCAGCAGCATCAGAATACACGTTTTTCTCAGCAGCACATGGAACGTTTTCTAAAATAGACCACATTTTAGGCCACAAAGCAAACTTGTCTAAATTCAGAAACATTGAAGTTATACCTTGCATTCTCTCAGACCACAAGGGAATAAAATTAGAACTCAACACCAAAAGCCACCAAAGAAAGTCCAGTATCACATGGAGGCTGAACAACACACTGCTGAATCAAGAGTGGGTCATGGAAGAGATTAGAAAGGAAATTCAAATGTTCATGCTATTCAACAAAAATGAACACACAAATTACCAGCTCCTCTGGGACACAGCAAAGGCAGTACTCAGAGGCAAGTTTATAGCTCTGAGCTCCCACATCAACAAATTGGAGAGATCTGAAACTAGCAATTTAATGACACATCTAAACCTCCTTGAAAAAGAGCAGCAAGATAAACCCCAATCCAGTAGACTGAAAGAAATAATCAAAATTAAATCAGAATTAAATGAATTAGAATCCAAAAAAACTATAGAAAGAATCAACAAAACAAAGAGTTGGTTCTTCGAAAAACTTAACAAAATTGACAGACCCTTAGCAAATCTTATCAGAAAAAGAAGAGAACACACCCAAATTAATAAACTCAGAGATGAGAATGGAAACATCACCACGGAAACAAGCAAGATTCAGAACATTATAAGGGAATACTTCTCAAAACTTTATGCTAATAAGTTTGAGAACTTGACAGAAACGGACCTCTTCCTAGCAAATATTGACATGCCAAAACTAAACCAAGATGAGGCAAACTATCTTAACAGGCCCATATCAAGCATTGAAATAGAAACAGCAATAAGAGACCTCCCAGCTAAGAAAAGTCCAGGACCAGATGGTTTCACAGCGGAATTTTACAAGGCCTTCAAAGCAGAGCTCACACCAATTCTCCTCCAACTCTTCAATGAAATTGAAAGAGAAAGCTCACTACCGAACACATTCTATGAAGCCATCATAACCCTCATCCCAAAACCAGGCAGGGACTCATCAAAGAAAGAGAACTATAGACCCATTTCTTTGATGAACATTGATGCAAAACTTCTCAACAAAATTTTGGCCAACCGACTTCAACAATTCATCCAAAAAATCATACACCACGATCAAACAGGATTCATTTCAGGGATGCAAAGCTGGTTCAATATACGCAAATCAATTAATATTATTCATCACATCAACAGGAGCAAGAATAAGAACCACATGGTTATCTCAATAGACGCAGAAAAAGCATTCGACAAGATCCAACACCCCTTTATGATGAAGGTTTTGGAAAAATTAGGAATCCATGGAACATTCCTCAATACAATAAAGGCTGTATATGACAAACCTACAGCCAGCATTATACTCAATGGTGAAAAACTAAAGCCATTTCCTCTTAACTCAGGAACAAGACAAGGATGCCCACTCTCTCCACTTCTCTTCAATCTAGTATTAGAATGCCTAGCTACAGCAATAAGACAAGATGCAGACATAAAGGGGATCCAAATAGGGAAAGAAGAAATAAAACTCTCCCTCTTTGCAGATGACATGATCTTGTATTTAAAGAATCCCATAGACTCCACTCCCAAATTACTCAAGCTGATTCAAAACTTTGGCAAAGTAGCAGGTTATAAAATTAACCCCCAAAAATCAATGGCTTTTCTGTATGCCAACAATGAGAAAAGTGTGGCGGAAATTAGGAAAGTAACTCCATTTGTAATAGCCCCACAAAAAATAAAATACCTCGGAATTAACTTAACTAAAGAAGTGAAGGACCTCTATGATGAAAACTTTAAAATCTTGAAAAAGGAAATCAACACAGAACTTAAAAAATGGCAAAACCTCCCATGCTCCTGGATTGGAAAGATTAACATCGTGAAAATGGCAATACTTCCCAAGGCTATCTACAAATTCAACGCAATACCTATCAAAATTCCACCCTCATTCTTCAAGGAAATAGAAGAGGCAATCCAAAAATTCATATGGAACAATAAAAGACCCCGAATAGCAAAAACGCTCCTCAACGGAAAGAACACTGCTGGAGGAATATCAATACCAAATTTCAAACTCTACTATAAAGCCATAGTAATCAAAACAGCTTGGTATTGGCATAAGAACAGACCTCAGGACCAATGGAATAGAATTGAAAACTCAGAAATGAACCTACAGACCTATAGCCATCTAATCTTCGATAAGGGAGCTAAAACAATAGAATGGAAGACAGACAGCCTCTTCAGTAAATGGTGCTGGCAAAACTGGTTAACTACATGTAGAAAACTAAAGCTAGATCCTTATATATCACCCTGCACCAGAATCAACTCCAAATGGATCAAAGACCTTGAACTCAAAGCAGACACTCTGAAAACATTACAGGATGGAATAGGAGAAACCCTGGGTCTCCTTGGCTCAGGCCGAAATTTTCTGAATAGAGACCCGGAAACACAACAAATCAAAGAAAGGCTGGACAAATGGGATTGTATAAGGTTGCAGAGCTTCTGCAGGGCAAATGACATAGCTAGCAAGATCAATAGAAAGCCCACGGACTGGGAGAAGATATTTACTAGCCGTACAACGGACAAGGGTCTCATATCTAAAATATACTTGGAACTCAAAAAATTAAACCACCCAACAACAAATCCTCAAAGAAACAACTGCCCAATAAGTAAGTGGGCGAAAGACTTAAAGAGAAGCTTCTCTGAAGAAGAAAGAAGGATGGCCAATAGACACATGAAGAAATGTTCAACATCCCTAGCCATAAAAGAAATGCAAATCAAAACAACATTGAGATATCACCTCACTCCAGTTAGAACGGCAAAAATCAAGAACTCTAACAACAACAGATGCTGGAGGGGATGTGGATAGAAAGGAACCTTACTTCATTGTTGGTGGGAATGTAAACTTGTTCAACCACTTTGGAAAGCAGTATGGAGGTTCCTCAAAAGACTCCACATAGAGCTCCCCAATGACCCAGCAATCCCACTTTTGGGCATTTACCCAAATGATCCCAATCAAGGCCACACTAAAGCTTCCAGCACAACTATGTTTATTGCAGCATTATTTACCATAGCTAAGATATGGAACCAACCCAGATGCCCCTCAGTAGATGAATGGATCAAGAAGATGTGGCATATATACACAATGGAATTCTATGCCTCCATCAGAAAGAATGACATTTCCCCATTTGTTAGGAAATGGAAAGGCTTGGAAAAAATTATATTAAGTGAAATAAGCCAGGCCCAAAGAAACATAGGTCCCATGGTTTCCCTTATTTGCAATATCTAGTATAGGTATGAGTCAAGCGGAAAAAGTCAGATAATGTGATGTTAGGAAAACGAAACCTCAAATATGTATTTTAATGTTTTTGTTTCTTTCATGCATGTGTTTCTAACGCATTTATAAGATTATTTCTTTGTTGCTTTGTATGTCCCTCTCCCACAGTGTAACCCCCGCTTTCACTATATTTGATGTCAGTATAACATGTGGAGGAGATGGGGACAAACAAGTCGTTTAAGGATTCAGGTGGACCTGTTGCAACAATGAGAAGTGCAAAATGTCTTGTCAAAACCAGCTTTACAATGTTGGTTGGGGGGGGTGGGGGGGTATGATTGGGTGGGAGGGAGGGGGGAGGCTGGGAAGGGAGGTGAAGGGTAAACAAAGGAGGAGGCTGCAATGCTTGGTAAGAAATGTATGCATTATCCTGCCCATGTAATTGTAACCCCTCTGTACAGTATGTTCTCAAATAAATTAAATAAAATTTAAAAAAAAAAAAAAGATTGCATGAAAGGCAAGGGGCAACAAGAGGTTTAAAAGCCCCGGTGGCCCCACCACAGTCCTCCCATCTTATAGGCCATTGGACATGGAGGGAATCTGTTTTTCCACCGACACCTTGTATGCAAGGGCCAGGAATTAGGTTCCATTCCAACCCTTCTACTTCATCTTTTCTAAGGACTTTGCAGTCAGCTCCCGTATCAATGATGCCCTTAAATTCTGTTCCATTGATTTTAAGTTTCATTCTAGCTTTTCCATTTTGGATAGGAATAGTCCATAACACTTTAGGTGGTGGCTGTTGCCTTTGTCCTATTGTGGTCAGGGCTGAGGACTGCCCCTTATTTAGTTGAAAGGCTGAGTCATAGAGCAGCATTCAGAGGCCGAATGAAAACCGTTTTTGCATGTAAGACCTACAGAAGGAGGTTGTTTTCTTTTGGGTGAGCCCCAGAGTGATGGGCAATCCTTTATGAAATGACCAGTTCCGCCACATCCCCAACAAGGTCGATTTCCCAATTTGCCATTAGGGGGCGCATGAGCACTGGCAGTCATAGAGGCTAAAGGCAGTGCAAGGGTACTCAGCATGAGTTGATGTCCCCAAATCTTTGGTGGCTAGGATGCAATCAGTGATCTCCCCATTTCGGTCACAGGCAATGGCTTTTCTGCATTCCTGTGTGGCCCCTTCCCATATTAGGCTCTTGATTAGCGCATCTCGGACTCCAGTGTGGGATACTTTCCGGGCCACTGCTTCTTGAACACAGGCAACGAAGTCAGTGAAAGGATCATTGGGACGTTGTATGAAGGGTTTAAGTTGTTTGTCCCCTTCTTTAGAAGGGACTGAGGAGACCATGCTCAATACACAGAGGTGTACTTGGTCAAAGTACTGCGGATATGCCACTGCTTGTGTGGCAGTAGATGCATAAGCGCCCTCCCCTTTTAAGCAATCAGGGCCCCCCATGGCGGCATCCTGACCTCTGGCAGTGATACTTCATGCGCTTTGTTGTTCACATTCATCATAAAAAGCAGCCTTCCATCAAAGGGATACCCTGAAGATAATGCTGTGTTCATTAAGCTATTCCAATCATGGGGTAGTTAATGTCAATGCTAAGGGTTTCGAGCATCTGTTGAACATTCGGGGAGTTTAACCCATCTTGCCTGACAGCGGCCCAGTATTTGTCAAGTACTTTTGGGTCATGGGGGTACCATTGATTAGGTCATGCAGAGGTTCAGTGGACGTTTACCGGGAACATGAACTGGGGTTCAATTATAGGCTTGGCTGTCATTGCCATGATAGTTGTGGAGTCCATTAACAACTGTTGTATTACAGGGGGAACAATGGGTTTTTGTTCTTGGGCAAAGTTGTATATCTCTGCCCAAGGATACAAAGTTTTCTGAGGGGAGTTCCCAGGCTGGCCTAAACAGCCAGAAGAAGTGATTGGGCAGGCTTCCTGGGACTGATAGTGTGGGGGAGGCGGTTTTAAAAGCATAGCTGGCCAGCCCCCTGGGTCACCTGATAGTGGAAGTTGTTGGTTATCTGTGTTCTTGCTGGAATTGTTTGCTGTGTCACAAGAAGATGTGAGTGCTTGAGCAGCTTTGCAATTTTCCTTTTGTTCTGTTTCTTCTTGCAGCGAGGTGTTAAATGCCTGCAGAGATTCCCCTTCTTCTTTCCCTGACAGGCAGGCTTGAATAGCTACTATGATGTGGTAAAAGGTTAGGGGCAGCTCAGCGCCTTCACGGACTTCCTTTTTATGAGCTGCGTGAAGGACGTGGGTCCACCTGTCTGGATCCCAAATTTCCCCGGAGTCAGTCCAGGGACACAATTCACTCACTATTTCCCATATTAAACTAGCTTCATTTTTGTTACTTTTATCTGCCTACTCCTGAGCAGGGCAACAAGTGCTCGTGATTGAGGCTCTCGTGCTGTGGGGGGAAGTTTGCCCATGGAGGCACTAACCTTACACTAGACCCTAGACCGTCCATCTGCTGAAAGCAATCGAGCCCCTCGTTGGGTACCACTTGTAGGGCTAGATCTCTGGCAGGAGGTAAGAATGGACGAAGCCCACAAGGAACACACATTGGGAGAACAGGGTTAAGCAGGTCTCGTTTATTTCTGCACAAGGGGGTGATTTTAAAGCCCTAGACTTCCCAACCTCCTGAGCCCTTCCCAGCCAATTATTTAGCGGGGAGTTGATGTAAGGCAATTGTGATGGGTACTGCTTGGTGACAGGCACTGATTGGTCCCCTGGGGGCATGTAGGGAGCATGGACAGCTCATGGCTGGCAAGCTAGGCAGACATGCCTGTGGGTCAGTTCTCTATGAGCAAGAAGTGTGCTTCAACTGCTACTCTACCTGACTCAACCAGATCTGACTGGCTCTACCCACACTACATCTTCATGGTTTTCCTTTCAAAACTCTTTTATTTGGATGTGGAATTTATTTTCATGTCTTCATTCAATCTGTTCTGCATTGTATTGAGCTAAATAGGTTCTGTAAAATCACTATAGGTAGCAAAAATATTAAGACAATGTATATCAAAAAGTTTGGCCTCCCTCCACTGCTGAAGCCAATTTGCTTAGCTAAGGCTTCTAAGAATACGTTTTCTTGCCTTTTCAATTTGCTCAATTCTTTTTTGATCCCAAAACTTTTTGGTTTATGTAAAGAGAAAAGTCTTCTCTATCTCATGTTAATAAGGATATTATATTTTGTGAGCTACTAAGAAGTGTGAAATCATTGGTTTCAAGTATTCAATCATATTTTTTTCTGTGGTTCAGTGCTTCACGTGCAAAGACATTTTGGAAATAATTTCAAACAGAAAAGTGTAAACCCAATACCTTCTTTCATTGTTGAGGACACTTTCTCCCTAAATATTTGGACCTAAATTATCTTTTTCAGAGAAATACTGTTTGGTAATTAAAGTCAATTCACAAATTTTGATGTGTTTTTTTTTAAGAACTTTGAATTTAAATTCTACTACAACCTTGTTTCACACAGTAAGAGTAGATTTCCTGGGTAAGTACAATTCTCAAGGGAACCTAAAGGATTTATAGCAAGGTTTCTGAGGCTTGTTTGTTTAGTGTGAAAATGAGCCATCTTCACCCACGTTGCTCCCTCTCAGCTAAGTCTCCATGGATTACTTTGCATGAACGCCTATTTTCTCAGGCAATTTTAAGTTTTCATAATAGGCTAAGTTTTTAAAAAGTTTGAATAAATTAATATTTACCTGTTATAATTTTAAAACTCTTTTGAAATTCCTTTATTGGAACTGCGAATTCACCAATCCTAACTCCACCTTTACCATCAAAAACAGTTAACATGGTGTTTTCATGATATAGTGTCCATGAAACTATTATTTTCCAGTGTCTGTGTTATGTATATATATAACCTTATAAGCTGATTCTGAACAAAATGAACTCCAAGATATGGAAACAGAGAATATTATTTGCGGTTGTTGCTTTTAATGTACTATGTGATTTCTATTTTCTTTTGGATTTTTCCCATATGCTTTATTCCCTGCTGTATTTGATTTTGGTAACCTGTGTATTGTGTATATATTTACCTTAATTAGAGAAGGGAAGAGGAACAACAAAATGGTGAGACAAAGGACAAAGGCAAACCAATGCAATAGCAATACTCACAAGACAATATGTTGGAAATGTACATTACAACTTGTGAGGGGTATTGGGGTGAAGGAAAACTGAAGAAAATGAAGGAGGGGGTAACAAGTTTGAAAAGTTATGTATTCACTACCTTAAAATTGTTGTAACACCACTGTACATCACTTTGACAATAAAATTAGATTTAAAAAATAAGCTGCATGAAATAAAATTTCACTGTATTGGTAGAGTAAATATTATTCTTTATGTAGTAACTTTTTAAAAATCAATACTCTTTGTCGTCTAATTTGAAGTAATTATCCCTTTTTAATCAGAGGACCATCAACTTGAATGCTGTCTGACTAGACAATACTTTCACAATATACTTACCAATATTTTGAAAAAAGAATAAATATAGTAGTTTCTCATATTAAAAGCCAAAACAGTTTAATTCTATGGAAACCTATAACTTTTAAAAGTAAATAAGTTGTTAAGAAGACAGGATATATGTGTTCTTCATCATTCCAATGACTAATAATTACTCATTTTCAAATTTGGAAGATTCCATACTTGAGAGATTCAAAACGGTACCGGCTTGCATGTTATGTAATTCTGCAATAGATGCATTTTCTAATGTGGTGTTACAGACTGAGAGTCAACAGAAAAATAACCACATTCTGGTAGAGGATAAAACTATGTAGCATACGTAATAATTCTTCAGGAGTAAGCAATTGTTTATCATAGTAAGCTATTATTTTTATGACAACCAATCCCAATATTTATGTTATAGAGACATCCTATCCCAACAGTCTAGAATTTTTAGGGTGCACCTCAAACTTCCCTTAATTCACATCATGAATAGCTTATCTCTATTGTGAAAAAAAATACAACTCTGCTAATGTGATGCCATACATGTTCTGGAAATAACACCACAATAAACTGTGTTGCATCATTTTCCCCCCACTGGTATTCTTGAGATCAGAACACTTGCAAATATTATTTATATTTATACTTCTTTAACTCTCGTATAAATTGTGGATGCTAAGATTGGAAGATTACAGTTCAAAGCTCACCCAGGCAGGAAGATTCCCTAGATTCTTATCTCCAATAAACTTATCAGCAAAAATAAGACACAAGTGGCATTGAGGTTGAAGTGGTAGAGCACGAGCCTTGAGCATAAACAGGCTCAGAGACAGTGTCCAGAACCAGAGTTCAGGCCCTAGGACAAACCAATAAAACAAAAACAAAAATAAAAACAAACCCCAAACCTAACATTTTTCTCATTTTATACAGTGGCAAATAATTAAGGAAATTGCTTCTTGTGTTACATACAGGTAGAAGAAAGAAGATGTCACACGATTATTCTCTTCACACCATGTTATACCAAAGCCTCAAAAAAATTGCTCTTATTATAATTTATAAATTAATATCATCAATTTTTGGCAACTCTGTCTACAACATTCACATTATCATTTTATACATGAACTATTTTAATTATCTATTAAATAAGTTCTAATTATAACTCTCTTGAAAGAATATTCTGGGCAAATAGAATGCAAAATCATTTGTGAATTTGTCAATTAAACACTCTACTTAAAAAGAATTTTGTAGTATACTATAGCATATGAAATTACAAACAAAATCAAAATATTTATTTTAAATCTAAATTTTAATTTAGCAAGATCTTCAAAATACTACATTAGACGAACTTTGCTGTTTTTCCAGGCTTAAGTTTTTGTAATCCTTCATCATTTCTTTAGGATACAACAGAATGATGATTACTTACTTTTTCAAATTTTGGATGGGAATCATGAGTCATTTTGCATCTAGGAATTTTCTGTAATGAAGAGAAAATTTAAAACACAAGTGAGGATTAATTATGAGTTGCATTTCAACAGGAAATTTGACTTCTCAAAACATAATGACAAAAATTAGCCCAAACTTCCAACTATGTATTCCTTTCTTTTTTGTTTTGTTTTATTAAGACAAAATTATACTACCTGGTCCAGGGAAGGTATCACTATGTAATTCCACTCTCTAATCTCCTGTCTTAACCTCAGTGCTAGAATTCTAGACTTGCATCACATTGCCCTGCCATAGTTTCTTGGTTTATTTAATCTAGACACAGACTACCAATTCTGAACTTCTCCAGGGATATTATACACCAGAATGACTGTTCAGACAGTTTATCTACTATTTTCAAAGATTTTCTAACATTTGATACAGGTTATGAATATTTTCAGTTGCACCTTCGGGGTCTCTGATTCATTCCTCCATGGATGCGATCCCTTTAATAATGATTAATTGACTCTCTTCCTATCTCTGGTCCCTACCTATGTAATATTCTCAAACTTATTTGAAGGAAGTTCACTTGAGGACTTCCTAATATTAAAAATTATCACTTGATTCTAGTCTTATTCAGGACATATATTTATTGTTTCCTAACTTTTCTACACATTCTGAGAGTTGTTTCATTTGTGCATTTGTGTGTGCACATATAAGTGCCTCTGTGTGTTTGTGTATGTTTGTATGTATGTATGCAAAAACCTCAAGCTCTTATTTAGCAATCTTGCTCATAACTGGTATTCCATCACCTAAGCCATTCTTTCAATCCAGGTTTTGGCTGCTTTATTATATGTACTGTTGCAAAGACTGTTCTGCCCAGGCTGGATGCAAACTGAAAATCCCAGACTCCTTTACATTCTGAGGATTTATTTCTCCAGGAGTATCAACTTTTAAACTACAAATGTTTTTGTGAGAGTAATGTCTAAGCTGTAGCCCAGATTTTTAACTCAAGAAGTCTTTTTTTTTTGTTTTGGTTGGGGTCCGGTCATGGGGTCTGAACTCTGGGCCTGGGCACTTCCCTCAGCACTTCAGCTCAAGGCTAGCACTGTACCACTTGAGTCACAGCACCACTTTCGGCTTTTATCTTTTTTGCTTATGTGATTCTGAGGAATCGAACCCAGGGCCTCATTCATTCAAGGCAAGCACTCTACCACTGAGCCACCTTCCCAACCCCTAACTCAAGAATTCTTATAAAGATAGATGAACACACACATTACGTATCCTGAGTGTACACTGTTAGAAATGTGATCGTAAGCTGGGTTGTTGTGAGATATGAGGATTGGGGTTCAAAGCCAGCCCAGGTATAAAAGTCCCAGAGACTCTTTTCTCCAATTAACTTAAAAAACTGGAAATGGCACTGTGGATCAAGTGGTAGAGCATTATCTTTGAGCTGAATAGCAGAGAGACAGCTCGCAGGCCCAGAGTTCAAGTGCCAAGACCACCGCCAACAAAAAAATATACATATATGTAAAGAAAAAATAAAAGAAATGTGATCTTAGCCACCAGTTCATTGCTAGTATACTCCCTGCTCTCACAAGATGAACTTTTTTTTTTTCCAGTTAAATCCATGCTCTTATATCTGACTTCTTTGGAAACAGGATTATCCTTCCATTCTACTTTCTACAAAGTTGCATGATTAGTAAGCATGATTTAGAATGGGAGTGGCCTCATACTTCATGTTCCACGTAGGAATCTTGTTTCTGTATATCACTCCCATAAATCTACAGACTGGAATTGGATTTATTGTTTCAATGTTGCCTTATTTGTAGTCTTCTATATTGTATTGAACCTTATACTTAAACACAGAACTTATCTTTCTCCTATTATTGCTATTGTTTTCCTTACTGTTAGCTCATGTACACTTGGGAAATAATGAACAGCACTTACACTCACAAAAAGATTGTTCTTAAAACCATCTTCCCATTTAAAATTCGCCTTAATTTACAGAGAACTTACAAAGTTTGACTCAGTGTACTCATGTATAATGTATAAATCCAGTAAGGCTAGATGGACAATGAATAACCCTCCCTCACAGTCTAGAAAGGGCACAGAGAGCTTACCTCATGGAGATGTATCAACATGCTGAGTGAGACAGCTCCTGACCCATAGCCCACCTCCAGAATGCGTAGGCCATCTTGGGTTCCAGCCACCTGGGGACGTTGGGCCACCTCCTACAGCACCCATTCAACCAGTTCCTGAGAGAAAGAGACAGACAGAGAGAGAGAGAGAGACAGACAGACAGACAGACAGATGGACAGACAGACAGAGAAAACCAGAATTACAGTTAAATCCGGTGCAGGTGGCTTAGAACTCTAATTCTAACTAAACAGGAGGCTGAGATACGAGGATCATGGTTCATAGACAGCTCAGGCAGAAACGTCTGTGAGAATCTTATCTCCAAAGAACCACCAGGAAACTGGAAGGGGCACTGTGGGCTCAAGTGATAGAGAGCTAGGCTTGAGCTGAGGAGCTCGGAAACAGTGCCCAATCCTAGAGTTCAAGACCCACGACAGAAAAGAAGTGGACTTCTCAACACAAGAAGTGGACTGAATAGCAACAATTGTCCTAGGGAGCATGGTAGAGAAGTCAGGCTGAGCTTCCTCTGAACTTGAGGTCATAAGTAGGTCACCTGGCTTCTCTGTGGCTCGGTTTCCCCAGCTGCAAAACTGAACAAAGTGAAGGATCCCCTTCCTCATGGGGATAGGGTAATAATGAAAGAGAGCCATGTTTAGGTTCCTAAGCCCACACCTGTTGCACGATTAATAACAGGCCCCACCTGAGCCCTTTCTGGTATCTTTCTGAAATATGCTCACAGAATTGCCAAAACCATACCTGAAGGCTGCTCCCTCTCTGCATAGCCATTCTCCAGAGATCTCTCTGCATAAATCCCTTGTTTCCTTACAATTGTCTTGTGAGGAGACTGAGGTCCAATGGTTGAGGCCCTACCAAGAGCTTCATGTGTGGTCAAGAATCCGCTGTTGTGGACTGAGTTTGGGATAATCCTTCTTAACCAATGACTGAGCATGGTACCATGTGTCTACCATCCCAACTACAGAGGACCAGGCCTGATGGAGCATACCTTTCACAGGAGGATCGTGATCCAGCCCAGCCTGAGCATATATTTAGTTTCTATCTCAGAAATGCTAAAGACAGAAAGATGGCTCATCAGAGCCGTGGAGAGGAAACACCCTGGGGGGGGGGGTCATGGTGCCCCCAGAAGGGTGTTTGACCCGGGTTGAGTTGGTGTTGGGGCGGCTACACACCTGTGCTGCTGAAAGAAGCTGTTGGCAGCTGCTCCAAGTGGGGCAGCAGTGATGGCAGCAGCATTGCAGACACATGGGCCCAGAGCAAAAGACTAGGGGCAGGGACCAGGTCGGGGATTTAGGCCTGTTGGCAGCAAGCCATTGCCTGAGTTTTGAAACCTGGCACCACATGGAGGGAGGGAAGGGCCTGGGTGGGGGTAGGAGCATCAATTTCCTTCTATATTCCAAAGACACCTTGAGACTCTCCCTCACCATTCAGCCACCTCTACCTTCCTCAACTACTGGTAGTGTTGTAAACTAACAGGGAACCTCAGTGCTACCTGGCAGCATGCAATGTGGGTGTGGCCAGCATTCTTGTATCCCATTGGTCAGAAAGGAACAAGAAAGAATGGGGTTGTGGCCAGAATCTTGTGAAGCATGCAGAATGGGTGAGTGTCAACAGGCCATCCTGGGGCAATATGAGCTGACAGAATGTTCCCAGGACCTGAGAATGAGCCCCAGGGGTTAACAAAATAAAAACAGATTGACATGCAGATGGCAGTATGCTAATAAATATATATCTTCATAGAGTGCCAGAGCTGTCTACAGATTATTCAGTTGTATAGACTATATTCCTACCAATTCCTGAGTATTCATTACGTGTCCATGTAATTAATGTTATTGTTTAAATACTTAAATTATTAATGTAAGCACTCAGTGTCCTAAAATTATTGTGTTCCTATAAGTAATAATTTTCTTTTAATGCTTCATAAATATTAAATAAATCAACCAGCCTTCTGAAATGATGCTGTTTAATTTTATAGGATCATCATGCACGATTAACTCAATCAACTGTGACATTGACAAAATTCCAGTGTTATTCCTTTGGATGGGAACCAGTTTCTTAGTATCTCTTGCCATTGGTTGGTGTCAGGACGGGGATTTGAAATGAGGGCCTATGTTGCCACATGGGCCTATGGCTTCCCTTATAGTCTGTCAGCCTTCAGCAATGCAAGATGAAGTACCCTTTGCAACAGTGTCATTCAGACCAAGAAGGGTCACTGTGCAAAGGAAGAAAACATAAAAGGCCACATTTTTTTCAGTGCATTGTTTTCCCTGCAATACCTGGGGTTCTAGGATCACAGGAGCACCTGCGTGTCCAGTGGCTTCACCCCATCCTAGGGTGATCGAAGCTGAGGCAGACTTGCCACGACCTGAGTTCAAGCCCCATGTTGAGAAAAAAATAAGCTCCCTGGCTTGTAATTCACACAGTTTATTCTTACAGGCTTTGGATTTGAACTCAGGATCTGGGTAAAACTGCAGCAAAGTGGATAAAAGGGAAAATCACCTTACATGAAGATAAAAAAGTCAGGCCTGTTCACTAGTACTGAATTCAAGATCCAGCCCTGGAAAACATACTATATATATATATATATACATACATATATATATATATATATATATATATATATATATATATATTGTAAAGATAGGATTTATACTTACCTGTAGATGTTCAGTCCGTACATGTTTGGTGTGGTTGTTCCTTGTATCTTTTGTTTTATTCATTTATTTAACATTGATTTTACTATGATGAAACGCATTCTGTTTATTACATTGATGACAACCTAGTACAGAACATCTAGATTTGTAGAAATGTTCTCCATCATGCCTGACCCCCAAGATTCTCAGAGAAAAGGAAAAAATGTGTCACACTTTCCTTCTTACTCCAAGATCCACTTGTTGGTAGTGCTGGGATCTGAACTCAGGGCAGAGCAAAGCCAATTGGCCAATCAGTCAAGGTGATCATATGAACCTGTGAGCAAGTAAGTAGTGTTGCCATTCCCAGAATCTGACATTGATCCCCAGGGTGGTCCACTATAGTCATAAATTCATAATTTAAACATAGGATCTATATTGACATACATGTGTGGACAGTATCTTGTGTTCAGTGCAATTATTCTCCTTATTTTGTCTCTAATACATGGAGGTATTGTGCATTTTAATAAGTTTGGTGACAGGAATAACTGTGCTAACATGGATGACAACTTGTTCCCATGGTTATTGGGTTGTCTATGCATTCTCCATCGTATTTGAGATCCAGGACTTTCACAGGATAAAAGGCACAACGACTGGCTTCTGACATCAGGATGAATCTTTTGTCAGTGCTGGGATTTGAGCTCATGTCTGGGTAACTCTGTTGCACTGTGGGGGAAGAGGAAGGTCACCATCTTTGAAGACTAAAATGTCAGGCCTTGTGCAGGGCCTGATTTGAAACCCCAGCACTGGACAAAATAGCAAGCCCACCTTTTTTAAACATAGGATTTCTCTTTACCTACAGATGTGGTATACATCTTGCATTCAATGTAGTTATTCTATTTTGTGTCTTATTCATGGATGCATTGTGTATTTTATTGTGTATGGGGTGACAGATATAACTGTGCTGACATGGATGACAACCTATTCCCATGGCTAAGAGTTGCCTATATAGCCTTCTCCATCCTCAATGAGACCCAGGTCATTCACAAGACAGGAAAACATGTGCCACCATAAGATTCTCAAATCAGAATGAATCTTTTGGTAGTGCAGGAATTTGAACTCAAAGCCTAGCAGGCCCAATTGGTGAATGGGTCATGGTGAGTACAACAGGCTGTGAGCCACTAAGGAACTAGGCCATTCCTGGGACCTGAGATGGAGCCCTGGTGGGGGCCAATATAGTTGTAAATTCATAATTAAATAGAGGATCTATATTTCCAATCATGGGTGGGCGGCATCGTGCCTTTGGTGTACTCATTCTCTTTGTTTTGTGTCTTGTTCATTGATGTATTCTGTATTTCCTTGATTATAGGATGACAAATATAACTGTGGTGAACTGGATGACAACCTATTACCATGAGTATGGAGTTGTGTATACATTCTCCTTCCTAGCTGAGACCCAGAACTTGCACAACCCAGGAAAACAGGTGCAACGACTGGCTTTTCACATCAGGGTGAATTTTTGTCAGAGCTGGGATTCGAACTTTGGGTCTAGGTGGCCCAAATGCCCAATTGGTCCACGTGATCACACCAGACTGTGAGCCACTAAGGAGCTGGGCCGTTCCCAGGAACTGAGTTCGAGCCCCACGAAGGCCAAAATAGTCCTCAATGATCATTGAAACATGGAATGTATATTCACATCTGTGTGTGGACTGCATCGTGCATTGAGTTTGGTTATTCTCTTTATTTTGTATGCTATTCATGGGTGTATTGTGTATTTTCTTGAGTATATGATGACAGGTATAACTGGGCTGACATGGATAACTTATTACCATGGCTACAGGGTGTCCCATGCATTCTCCACCCTAGCTGAGATCCAGAACTTGCACAGGAAAGAAAACAGGTGCAACGATTGACTTCTGATATAAAGCTGAATCTTTTGGCAGGGCAGGGAATCTGAACTCGAGACCTAGCAGGACCAAGTGGTGAATGGGTCCACATGAGCAAACCAGCCTTTCAGCCACGAAGGAGCTAGGCCTTTCCAAGGACCTGCGATTGAGCCCCCGCTCCCAAGGGGAGAGCCGGCAGCGCAACAGTCATCCATTCATATAAGGTGAAGGTAGTATGCAAATAAGTACACATTTGTATAGAGTAGGAGAGATGGTAACCTGTGGTGGAATCCAATCTGTGTGACTACCGATTCTTGGATCTTTCCTGATGCCTCCATTTCATGACTGTGATGATTATTGTCATGCTTCATCAACTGTTCTTTACAAATAATCGATACCCATGAGTCTTGCCTATCATTTCCTACTTGTATCATGTACGAACTACTGATTTAAGGATGAGATCGATCACATTCCATGAATTTCCCAGGTCCAGAAACGAGTATCTCAGGATCTCCCAACATTCCCTCTGCTTAGGGGGTCTGAATTCAAGCCTCAGGCCTGGAAAAGATATTCCTTATATACTTTTTTTGGTCCCCTCCTGGGCCTGAACTTTGGGGCCAGGTGCTGTCCCTCAGCTCTTCACCTCAAGGCTAGTGCTCCACCTCTTGAGCCACAGTGCTACTGCCAGCTTTTTTTTCTGCTTATGTGGTGCTGAGGAATTGGGCCCAGGGCCTCATGCATGCAAGGCAAAAGCTCTACCACTGTGCCACATTCCCAGCCCTCCTTATATATATTTTACAGATAAGATTTATACTTCTATACAAACATTCAGTCCATATTGTGTTTGGTGTCGTTATTTATTTTATTTCTTGTGTAATTCATTTATTTAGAATTTATTTTATTGACTCTGATGACACCTATACCATTTAATACATTGTTTACATCCTATCACATAACATCCAGATGTTAGATATGTTCTCCATCATGCCTGGCAATGCCAGGATCTGAACTTAGTGCCTAGCAGGCCCAATTCATGTTTGGGTGAGTTTGAGCATGGCAGCCTCTAGCCAATGAAGATGTCAGGTGGTTCCCAGGCTCTGAGATTGACCCCCAGGTTTGGCCAAAACAGCAATACATGGATAGGCAGATGGAGGTATACAAATAAATATATATTGGTAAAGAGTTCCATGACCGTCTATCTATGATAGAAGGACACCTACTATGTTCCTACCAACTCTTAGGTATTTCTTATACCACCATTGAAGGAATATTATTCTTTTCACCTTTAATAAACTATTAATTAAGATCAATCAGCACTCCAGGATTATTGCATCCATTTTTAGAGTAGACCAATACATAAACTACTCTTTCAATCGGTATTCCTATGCATAGGAATGAGCCTCTTGTCATCTCCTGCTATTGGTGTCAGGACTGGGATTTGAACCCATGACCTATGTTGACAGGTTGGCCTATGGCTTCACTGATAGCCCACCAGCCACCAGCAATGGCAAGTCAGGTACACTTTGCAGCTTTGTCATTCAGACCCAGGATGGTCACTGTGCAAAGAAAATAAATCGTAAAACCCCAGCTCTCTGCAGCTCATCACTTTTTGTGCTTTCCAAATTGTTTTTCTTCCTGAAAGGCCTCTGGGCCAAGGATCTCATGATCAGCTATGAGTCCAATGAGTGCACCCCAGCCAAGTGAGAGCCAAGCTGAAGCAGAGTTTCCACGACCTGAGTTCAAGCCCTATGCTTGGCCAAAAAAAATTTAAAAAAAGAACATATAAAAATTAACTATTTAACTAAATTTTTAAAAAATGAATCTCCCTGTTTTGGAATTTTTGTCAGTTTTCTTTCCTAGCCTGGGATTTGAACTCAGGGTCTTGGTAAATCTGTAGTAATGTGAGAAAAGAGTTGCCATTACTTGAGTTCAAACACAGTGCCAACCAAAAATGAAAAACTAAGTCACTGACTTCGGCAGGGGGAGATGGGAGGGGAGGGATGGTAGGGGAAAATACAGGAGGAGTAAACAATGCTCAATAGGAAATGTACTCATTACCTTGCTCCTGGAACTGTAACCACTCTGTAGAACATTTTTACAATAAAAAACTACAAAAAAGGAAACAATGTAGTTCTCAGAGAAGCACTTTGCAGGTAAGGGAAGGATGTTTGAATAGCTGTACAAAACTCTACACTGCTTTTATCATGTTCATTATGGAACTGAATAAATATAACTGCTTCCATTAAAAAAATTAAGTCACTGTCGTGGAACTGGGGCCACTATTTCTGCCATTGCTAGTTTTTGAGCTCACCGTCCAGGTAACTCTTTTGCATCATGGTTGAATGAAAAGCTCACTGTCCTTGAGGAAAAGAAAATCAGGATAGAGTTCGAGAGTTCCCAGGGCCTAAATGAAAGTTCTGCAATGGAAGAAATATTTCTATACATGTGTAATACATGATATATACATATATGCATGTTAATTTCATATTATGATTTTTATTATTGATTTTGTATTTTATTTTTCTTTGATTCATGTATTGAATATTGTATTTAGAGTTATTATCCACACAATATTATATTTGGCACATCTATTATAAAATTATACACAATAATTTAGGGCATTGACTCATTTTAACTAACATTTTATTAAGTGTTGAAACATGATACATAATTAAATGGAAGCATTTGTGACAGTCTTCACATGTTTAGAGTGTCTCCAAAGTATGAGCTTTGAGTTCACCCCCAAGACTGGCAAAAAAAAAAAATTGAGCCTGGTGAGACATATTATACTGGAACTCAAAAGAGGGCCACGGTTATAGGTAAGACATAGGGTAGAGGGCAGGTGCTGGTGGTTCACCCCTGTAATCTACTCAGGAGTATGAGATCTGAGGATGCCAATTGCAAGCAGAAAAAGTCAATATGAGACATTTTTCACCAATTAAACAACCAAAAAGCCAGAAGTAGAGCTGTGGTTCAAGTAGTACACTGCTAGCCTGGAGCACAAAACCTCAGGGATAGGATAGCATCCAGGCCCTGAATTGAAACCCCTGGACAGGCATATACACACACACACACACACACACACACACACACACAAAACACACACACACCCCAATACTGAACATTTGCCAGTCGGCCTGCACAAGTTCCATCTATAGCAACTCAATATTAAAAAAAAATAAAGATGGAGAAGGGAAGGAAAGACTTGCTCCAGGAAGTGATATACCCAGTGCCAAAATTCCACAGTAGTTCTAATATGTGGCTAAAAGACAGAGAGCCTCAGGCAGAGGTATAGCATGGGCAAAGGTCCTGAAGTGTGTTGTAGAGCAAGTGGTGTGAGTGGTATGAAGGTTCTATGGCTTCAGAAAAGTCTGGCAGGAAATTCAAGGCTAAGTCAAAGTTGATTTGAGTCACAGGGCAGATGGGGAGGTCCCAGAATGGCGCCCAAGGGGAAGATTAGCTTGGCTTTTCGCCAGGGACCCAAAGCCATTTCCTGTGGCTGGAAACCTGTTTTCACAACTCCTGACCCCCAGGCCTCCTTTGCATGGAGGAATCAGGGCAAATGCAGGGAAGAACCCTTACTTTAGAAAAGCTTCTAGCCCAATGCCACCAGTGGCTCAACCCTTGTGAATCCTAGCTACTCAGGAGACTAAGATAGAGATCGAGGGTCATGCCAGCTCAGTAGAGGAAAGTTAATCGGACACTTATTGTCGATTAACTAACAAAATCCAGAAATGGAGCTGTGGCTCAAGTGGTAACGTGGTAACTTGTAGGAAAAAGTTTAGAGACCAGAGCCCAGACTGTGAGTTCAAGCCCCAATACTAGCACAGGAAAATTAAAGAAATGATTTCAGGAGCTCCTAGTCCACTGTGGTGTAAGGACAGATCATCCAGGCACAGGTGGCTCATGCCTGTCCTCCTAGCTCCTCAGGAGGCTGAGATGTGAAGATCACATTTCAAACCCAGCCCAGGCAGGAAAGTCTGGGAGACTCTGATCTCCAAGGACCCTACCCTCTGTGGCTCAAGTGGTAATGTGAAGAGCTGGAGGACAGTGCCCAGGCCCAGAGTTCAAGCCCCATGACCAACACCTGACCTGCTTGGACCTTACTTTGTATCTCTAGGCAGAGTTCTTTCCAGTGGGCCCCTGAGGGTCTCCTAATGTCTAGGTGTCCTACAAGTCTTGGTAGCAGCCTTTTTTGAGGCCATTGCCTACAGAGCAGGCCACAGTACCAGAAAATTATGGAGCCTTGGGGCATGAATATCATGAGAAATGTATCTGTCATGGGTCCAATGTGGATCGGAGTAGTAAATCACTGTCTCAGACCACGGTTCTGGGCCAGGTGAGGCAGGAGCATAAGATGTTACACCAGCTAATGCCCAGTAATATGAGTATCACAAGAGTGCAAATTTGTCAGTCAGACCTTGGGCAGGTGTTGAGTTGGGCTCATAAAATTTTGTAGGCTCAGGAATACACAGCCAACTGGCTGCTTCTTGTAGCAGTAGCTATCCCAGGAGTCCGAGGGCTTGGAGCCCTGCTTCCCTCACCAGTGCTTGGGGAAGGGGGACAGATGAAGGTCTGCAATCATGGACCAACTACCAAGGAGCAACCCTAGTGTTCTTCCCTTGATCCTGTAGACCCATGTTGAGATCAAGGTGCTGATTCCATCGAACTTACTGCCATGGCCCACCCCCTCAGCCCAAGAAGGACGTAGGGAGAAACCACTTGATCTGGCTTGAGAGTTTACTGTGACTATGACTCAAGATTGCCCCCCAGTTCTAGCTCATCTCATCGCGGTCAAAACTAATGCACCAGAACATTGAGGTACTGGCTATACCAGTCTCTCATTCCCCAGTTCCCTGGCCCTGGAATCTATAGTATATGCCTCTCTGTTCTGGGCATCCGGAATTGTCTAGAAGGACCTGAGAGGCCCAGCTGGGGTCAGAAGATAGATTTGCCTATGATAAGGTATATTGACATTTCCTAGACATTGAACAATACATCCAAGCCACCTTGGCCTCACCTCTCATGTAGCCCCAGATTACCCTTGTTTGGGGAGCCTTCAGTCAGCTATCAAGGTTGAGTTGGCCAGAGCCACTGGCAACCACCCTTCCCCATACCACTACCAGCCTGCTGGGAATGGGACATGCAGCCAGGGGCTGAGCTGAGGAAAGGACAGGACACAGCATGACTGACCCAGACCACATAGAGGCAGGAGAGAACATATGCCAGCCGGCCCTGAGGTCCCATAATCCCCTGGATGAGGACAAAGATATGGATAGCAAGACTTGGGTCCCAAGGAAAAGCTGGAATATGCAGGACACTGGCAATTTAGGACTCATTGTAGACCATGATAGGGGACTAAAAACAAGGTTGCTATTGAGGAAGGGCACTATCCAAGGCCAGGAAGAGGCAGACAAGCATCCAGGCAGTGGGCAGAGAATGATGAGGGAAAAATACACACACACACACACACACACACACACACACACACACACATAAACACTGGTAGCCCAAAGCCTCAGCAGTCCCTGCGCAACTGAACATCCCAGCCTCCGAGAAGATGGCACTACCATCCTCAGACTGAATGTTGACAAAACTAAGAGCCTCTCACACATTTGGAATGGCTCATAAAACAGCATGTCATTTCCTACTGTACATACCACTATGAAGAAAACTCAGTCACATTATTTTGGTCGTCCGTCATGGGGTTTCAATTTTGGGCCTGCGTGCCATCCCCCAGCTCTTCAGCTGAAGATGTGCGCTCTACCACTGGAGCCACAGGACCACTTCCAGTTTTCTGGTGCTTCAGTTAAGTTAAAGTCTCACAGACTTTCCTACCAAAGCTGGCTTTGAACCATGATCCTCAGATGTCAACCTCCTGAGTAGCTAGGATGACAATTATGAGACACTGGCAGTGCCCAGTTTCAGCCACCTTCTTACAACCAGGGGAAATCCAACTTATCATGCCATAAAGCACATGCAACCCTTCACTATCAGACTTTGACACCAGTATCCAAAGCCATTCTTCCTTGGTTTGAGCGAATATAAGGATGAAAGAGAGCCATGTTTTCTTTCATAATCCCATACTTGTGTCATGATAAATAACAGGCCCCTTCTTAGTACTTTCCGGGTATCTTCTGGTTATATGCTCACAGAATTGCCAAGAAGCTTATCTGATGACCGTTCCCTCTATGCCTGGCCGTGCCCCAGAGTTCTCCTTGTATTGATCCCTTGTTTCCTTACAACTGTCCTGTGAGGAGACTGAGGACCAATGGTTCCAGGCTGAACCCAGAGCTTCAACTGTGGTCACGAATCCACTGCTGTGTACTGAGACAGTCAACTAAACCAATGACTGAGCATAGTGCTACATATCTACCATCCCAACTACAGAGGACCAGGCATGTTGGCTCATGCCTGTCACAGGAGGACCATGATCCAGCCAAGCCTGAGCATATATGGAGTCTCTATCTCAGAAATGCCCAAGAGAGAAAGGCTTGGCTCCCATAGAAAAAGACCTGATTGGAAAGCCTAAGCTCTTGAGTTTAAACTCTAATATACCAAAAAGTATCTGAGGACTGGTGCCAGAGGCTTATGCCTATAGCCCTACCTACTCAGGAGGCTGAGATCTGAAGATTCCAGGTCAAGATTTAAAGTAGGGTTGGCCTTGCCCATCAGATGTCATGATGAGATGACCCAGAGTCTGACCCATGCCAATAAGGTCCACACTAACAGGGCTCACAGCCTTACTAAGGGCTGACCATGCTCTGTGTCCCCCTGGGGACCCAACCCTAGGGGCCCCATCCCCAGGTCCTCCCGTGCTCCCTCTGCCACCAACCAGGCCCAAAGTAGTAGACAGTTAAGGGTCACAAAGATCCCTTACTCTTATACTTTAAAGGCGCTGAGTCCCTTTCTAACGTCTCACCATCCAGGCCCCCAGACTTCAACCACAAAGCCCATGGTGCCCCCAAAGACAGCGTTTAGAAGTTACCAAAGTTCCAGCACTCCTTGTTACAACCAACTTCTGCACACACACACACAAAGCCATCACGTGTGGCTCCTCTCTGTCATCCTAGTTACTCAGGAGGCTGAGATCTGAGGATCACTGTTCAAAGCCAGGCACACAGGAAAGTTTGTGAGGCTCCTATCTACACTGAACTACCAAATAGCCACAGGTGGAGCTGTGGCTCAAGTGTAAGAGCTCTAGCTTTGAGCAAGATATCTCAGGGACAGCACCTAGGCCTTGAGTTCAAGGCCCAGTTCTTCTACCTCCAAACACACACAGACACAGACACAGTCAAACCGACAGACAGACAAACAGACACACACACACACACACACACACACACACACACACACACACACACACACACACACGGGATAGCCCAAGGATTCAACAGTCCCTGAGAACAGAAACATTTACTCCCTCAATTAGGATCAGATCCCAGCCCCTAGAAGGTGGCAGTACTGACATCAGACCCACTGTATACAAAACATTGAGCCTCACACATATCTGGAATGTCTCATAGACCAGCATGGCATTTCCTATCATACACACTGCTATGTGGAAAACTTAGTCACCTCTTTTTTTGTTGTAGGTCAAGAGGTTTGAACTCTGGGCCAAGGTGCTGTCCCTCAGCAATTCAGCTGAAGTTGAGCACTCTCCCATTTGAGCCAAAGCAACAGTTCCTGCTCTCTAGTGGTCTATCATCAAGTCTCACAGACTATTCTGCCCAAGCTGACTTGTAACCACGGTCCTCAAATCTCAGCCTTCTTAGTAGCTAGGATGAGAGTCGTGAGCCTCTGGTGGTTTCCGGCTTCAGCCACCTTCATATACACAGAGGAAACCCATCTCGTCAGGTCACAAACTTTTTGCAACCCTTCACTTCAGATTTTGATACCCAGCATCCAAATCTATCCTTCAGTGGAGGAAATAAAGACACAACAATCTCACACCTGCACCCCTTTGCCCACTCCCTGCCTGTCACAGGACACGTCCTCTTGAAGCTGTGGCTTCAAACTGGGGCAAACTTGGGGAGTTCTTACAAATGTCTGTACATTGAGGCCAGCACTTGGTCTCCCAAACACAGCACCCTCCCCAAACCACCACACCTCCACCATCATTTGAAAGAAAGATGTCTTACTCTCTTTCTTTTTTATTTTGTGAGGCTAGAACTCTGGGCCTGGGTGCTGTCCCTGAGGACTTCAGCTTAAGGCAAGTACTCATTTATTGAGCCACAGCACCTCTTCTGGTTTTCTGACAATCCTTTTATGTAAGTGTCTCAGGGTCTTTCCTAACAAGGCTGGCTTTGACCCATGATCCTCAGATCTCACCTCCTGAGTACCTAGGATAACAGCCATGAGCTGCTGGCACCCAGCCAAACAAACTTTTCCATTCCTGTCATTCTTCCTCTCAGGAGACTGAAATCTGAGGACTGTAGTTGGATGCCACTTAGCAGCAAAGCCCGTGAGAACTCTTTATCTCCAATTAAACACCCAAAAAAGCTGGAAGTGAAGCTGTGATTCAAATGGTAGAGTGCTGTCTTGGAGCATAAAAGATAAGACCCATGCCCTAGTTTCAAGCTTTTTCTAGCATAGGCCCAACCAAGAAAGGGAGGCAGGTGGGCATATGGGAACTCAAAATTAACACCTAATCATCAGGACTCCCAGAACAGAACCCAAACAGCTCTGATTCTCTAGATTCTATGTCCTATATCATGGCAGTCTTAGATGGGACTGACCATGCACCAAGTTGGGACATTCAAGCACAATCTCATACTGAAGATCCCCTGACCTTATCAAAGACTCAGGATCTCTCACTGTCCTGCCTCAGCACTGGGCAACTGAGCACTAGTTATCCAACCACATGATATGGGAACTAAAGGGTTTCCTGGTCAAGGGATGGAAACTGGGGAGATCTAGGTCCCTCCTGGGGAGGTGAAAAGGGCTGCTCTATCCCAGAAATGTTCCTATGTTGTGAGTATTATCAAAGAAACAACCCTGCTCAGAGCCCAGTGCCTCTGGTTTTCCCACCAGCCTCTACCCACTCTGCCACACCTTCAGCCTGCCTTCTTTGAATCCCAGATCTGCCATCTAGACTAAAGACTGAGCTAGACAAGAGACCCACTTCCTGCCCTCATTCCCAGGCTGTCCTGTGGCAGTGGCATGCTTACCTCAGTCTTTGGTGGAGGAATGAACACAGGGGATGGTACTGTCGGATTTAGCCCTGGAAAGTCCTAGTCCCTAAGGATGTACTGCACAGGCATCCTGCAGTGAAAGATAGCCAGGTTGTCAATGATGAAACCAAGGTGCCAGGACTTTTCATAACAGTGTGGCTCGATCAAAGGCTGGTAGTCTATGTTGTCAGGTGAGGTCATGGCTCCAATGTCTTGACACACGTGACCTAGGATCACTCTCTCTTCAAATTCCTACTTATCCTCGGACACCCCCTTTAAACTCTCTCACTCCAATACCTCCCTAGCCCTTGGAAACTTTCTTCTTATCTGACCAGAAACTAAACTCCATGAGGCTGGGGATAATTGAAACCTGGTGACCCACCCTGGGCCCTAGGTTCTACCCGAGGCTGGTTCCCTCTATAGTCAGTGACCACAGAGCTCCTGAATGGCATGAAGTTGCTCAGGGGTCAGTGGCTTGGTCCTACATAATGGCTTTAGTCTCAGAAACTGTCCCCCCCAAAATTGTGAATAGTTGGCTCCCTTGATCCAGGGACTCCAAACCAAGGCTTGCATGTTCTCCCTTCTTCCTTCCTTTCTTTTTTTTCTCCCTCTGTCCTTCCCTCCTCTCTCTCTTTACTTTCTTAGAGTCATTCCTGGACCTTGTACTTGGAGCCTAGGTTCTGTCCCTAAGCCTTTTTACTCGAGGGTAGCATTCTATGGCTTGAGCCACACGTCCACTTCTGATGTTTTTTTTTTTTTTTTTTTGGTAGTTAATTGAAGACAAGAGTCTTACAGGCTTTCCTGCCCGGGCCAAAAGCCTCAGTCCTCTGATCTCAGCCTCTTAAATAGCTAGGATGACAGGCTTGAAGCACTGGCATCCAGATCAATTCAAGGTTTCTTCATGAGCTGTGGAACCAGTCCTGGAACTTTTCATTGTCTATGACCCCCCAGAGCCTGGTGCACACTGTAATGGTTTGTTGGATAAATCAATGAGTATCGGTCTATGACAATACTACAGAAAAGTCCCATCTGATTCAGGTAAGAATCCTCTGTGGGGGAGGGGGGATGAAGCCTGATGTAGCTCTCCCACAGTTCTCCCTCCTCCATCTTACCCCCTCCTGGTGCCACCACACTTAACTGTTTTGGCTCTTAGGGTGTGAGCCACTATGTACTCTCTACATTCCAGGGCCTCTGGGATGCCTATCTTCTCAAAGATCTCTTTTCAGCAGCTGACCAGCTCTGTGGCACTCAATCCTCCACATAGATGTGAATGAGGTTGCTGTGAGCTGAAGGCCTGGCTCAAAGGGCCTCTTCTTCCTCCCCCTGGGGCCAGCCAGGATCATCCACCACATCTGGCCCCTAGGTTTCATGTTGCAGAGGAGGGATCCTTGAGGCAACCTCGTTCTCTGAATCTCCCAGAGTCCAGTACAGGTGCTGGGAATCATCTCTGCTGATAGCTGGCATGCTGGGGATGGAGAGGTCACAATCTCTGCTCCCCACAATGTTCTTGAGTGGGATGGTCACCATAGGTAGATTCAACAGCTGCCAGAGAAAGGCAGTCAAGGCACAATGTTCAAAGCAAGAGATAATCTGGCTTGGGAACTCTGCCTGTGCCCCTTTGAACATCATTGTTTGACAGCTGAAATCATCCATCTAATTTGATCCATATTAGCAGGCATTAGTGGAAATTGCCAGCTTAAATTTAAAAAACCTGGAAAATGTGGTATTTAATTTGTCCCAATCAAACTTAAAGGGTTCCAAAGTCAGAGGTCCCCTTTTCCTTCCAGACAGACAATAGCAGGTTATAGAAACTGGCATTCAGCAAGCCCTAGCTAACTGCCACCTCCTGATACCGAGCAGGCTCCAGTAGGGGGAAAGGATTTGCCTACCACTGCCCACCTGGAAACAGCCCAGGCGGAACACAGATTGGATTCTGCAGGACTCCAGGGAGGATTGACCCTGGGCACTGCCCCAAGAGGGTATCCTGACCACCAGTGGGGCACAGCAGCCCTGTGCCCGGATGCCCACAGAGACCGTTAATGCCCTAGATATGGTTCCCCTCTCATCCACTGTCATGGGGAACCATCTGCCATGTCACACCGTACGCCAGTCTCCAAAACCTCATAGGTTCACAGCCCCTGCCCTATACTTTCCCTCATCTCATTCCCTAATTATGTTGGGCAGAGACATTCCAATCCCTTAAATTACCTCCAACTAAACACACAAGAGCAGAGTGTCTGGCTGGAAGAGTGTGGCTGTGATCTCATTCGCTTCACCAAACTTCTGGCTGGGGCTAGAAGGACAGGCGTCGACTCCAGTCTAGGGTTCACACTGTTCTTCTAGGAGAGGCCCACTCAGGCCCAGCAGCTACTGTGGGCTACAGCAAAGGAGGGAGAGAGAGGTGTAAATGGGAGGAAAGTAATGTCTACTGAAATCTTCCATAAAGGAGCCATGAAACTGTGAAGGAGAAAACAAAAATTGTGGCTGGGCTTGTACTTGGTATTGATGAAGAAAGAACAACAAAAAATAGAGAAAGAGAGTAGTAAAATGCTTTTGCTGTTTTTAGACATGGTGACTTAAATATATTTTCATTGTTCTCATGTCCCTGCTCTCCCAACACACACACACACACACACACACACACACACACACACACACACACCCCTCCAGAATGGTGACAGATGACTCTTCCATGCAGCACCTGCAATTTGCCAACTGATTACTCACCTGAGGACAGTCAGGCTGTACAAGGAGAAAAATTCTGTCTCTCTCTCTCTCTCTCTTTCTTTCTCTCTCTCTCTCTCTCTCTCTCTCTCTCTCACACACACACACACACACACACACATACATACACACACACACAGACTCAGTGTAGTACCTCTCCTAAGTTTGTTGGTTCCTCATCTGGGACAATGTATTACCTGGAGCACGAGGTTCCCATTCTCCGTTCCCTTGTCAGAACCAAGGGCTCCCACCCAAGGGGAGCAACACTCTAATGACACAGCACGACCCGCCTCTCCCCTTCTCCAGGGCCAGTCCCTTCCCCTTGGGAACAACCAACCTTAACTCCCCATTCACCAAAACCCTAGGCCAGGAGGCTGGGTGAAGGAATCCCCAGACAGGTGGCTCTTCAGAGCCAGAACTGAACCAAGCAGTGGGTCATGGGGTCCCAAGGTGTGTCTCTGACTCAGGGTGGGGGCAGTGTTGAGGAAATGGATGGGGTCCTAAAGGCTACATACATGGATAGACTCCTACTTCCAGGCTAGATGCTTCTGTGCAACTAGGCAGATTCTTGGGGAGGACAAGGAGATCATATCGACAGGGAGCACCAGCAGATGCTGGCAGAGATGGGAAATGTGATTACCCTGTGAGTACTGTTGACAGCTGGGGTTGGGGGATAGGCCGGGTATATGTGTGTCTGAGGGTGTGTGTTCCTCCCATATATTCCCCTACTATCTGACCCCCAGTGCCCTCACCTCCCTAGTGGGCTTTTCTGGGACCCTCCTCAGATGAAATGTGACTGAGCATTGAGGACAAGGGCTCACACAGCAAGGGAGACCTATCTTCTGCATCCAACACCCCCCACTCCCAGAAAAAAAGGAAAAGACCCAATAAGGCAGGTGCAGAGGTGCTGCTCCCCATCTCTGACTACAGCTACCAGGTTCCCACCAGGGAGAGGAAGAGTGCAGATGTGGGACTATGTGCCTCCCACTGCTCCATCCAGGGGCTCAATGGTGAACCCTTCTCACCCATTCCTGCATCTCCCTGTTTCTAGGGATACTGGCCACTAGGGATGGGGGTAAGTTCCCAGAGTCAACACCCACTCCCCCCCCACTCCTGGGGCTCATTTGTGGCAGAGTCAGGGCTGGCCCGCCTGGTGCTGGGGAGGCATGGTTGGGACACAAGAGGAGAGGGGGGATTTGCAGGGGGAGGAGTGGGAGTGGTAGGGGGCGGTCGCAAGTTGCTGACCTGCTGGCGGCCACTCACTTGTGCTGCTGGGAGAATCTGTAGGCTGTGGTTCTGTGTGCAGCATGTAGTGATGGCAGTGGCATGGTGTACGCTTGGTCTCAGAGCAGAGGACCAGGGGCCTGTACCAGGTCAGGGCCTTAAAGCGGCTGGGGGTGCACCATCACTGGATGACTCTAAGAGGCACAGCAGGTCTGAGCCAGAGGCAATGCAATGCTGCAGGGAGCGCAGGGGATGGGGCAGGGGCAGGAGCTGGTGGATGGCTGGGCTGAGCATGCCCCTGCTGCAGCTGAGTTCCCAGTGCAGGGGCTTAAGACTCAGGGCATACCTAGCCTCTGAGCCTCCCTGGGGTGGTGTGAGGGATGTGCCTTATGTGCTGGCTTTTTGTGCTCTGTGCTCCTGGCCCAGACACATGCTCCTACAGCAACAGAGGCATTGAGGCCGCCATCCCTGGTGCATGTGCCTGGTCTTCTCTCTGCTCTCTCTCTGCTCCCACTTCTCTCCTGGGCTGCCCCACCCCCACTGCGCAAATGCTCCAGCCCCTGTGTGCCCCTGGCTGCAGGGGGTATGTGTCCCCTCAGCCATGCCCTGTTCTCCCCTGGGTCATGCCTCCTCCACCCTCACCCACGCCCCCATCCCTGACTCTGCCCTAAGGCTATCAGGCCATGGCAGAAGCAGCCTCACCTCAGGTCAGGGCTTTCCCCCAACCCCAGCAGCTGCCCGGGGGCGGGGGGGATCGAATCTCCTCTCAGCCCAACTGCTGGGGGACTCTTCTCCATCCACCCCACACACCAAGCAGGTGCATGGTGTCCCTCCATGTTTGTGTGTGTGTAATTGTTGGGGATACCCATACCTACCTCTCAAGGACTCAGAACAATTTTAAAAGATAACACAAAGAACCCTGTGTAATGGACTCAGCACAATGAGCCTTTTGAAGGAATCAGCACATAGCAACCTTTGGGATCTTCATGGCAATCTAATGACTAATAAGATAAGACATGCCATTTTGACATCACTAAACTTACATATCATAGTATTATGACATCATATGTCATAGTGACATTATAGACATATTGTGAATGCCTATTCTGTGATTTTATTCTATTTCAAGTGAGCAATATTGGTGGATATTGGCAATCCATTATGACCTCAAAGCCATTGTGACATGAAAATCCCTTTGTGACATCACAGTGCCATTGTGATAGTAACCTGTTTTGACATCACAAAATGGTCCTTTCCATTGTGACCTCACCACCAATGTGACATCCCAAAGCAATTGTGATATAACATTGCTGTTGTGACATTACAATCACCTTGAGAGCTCGCAAACCCATTATGACATCTTTAGCACCTTTGAAAAAACACATGGCCTTTGTGACATGACAGTCCCTTTGTGTATCCATATCCTCATTGTGAAATGTCAAATGAGATCAGATATGCCGAAGAAATGTCACAAAGGATTTACAATATAATCATCAGTGGTACATCACATTGTCATTATGACAACATCAGCTCATTGTGACATCACAAATCTGTAATGACATCATACCACTATGAAATCACATTGTCATTGTGACATCATATATACATTATGAATGCCTATTATGTGATTTCATTATATTTCAAATGTGGCATGTGGGTTCATATCAAAACACATTTTGACTTCATAACCATTGTGACATCACAATCCCTAATCCCTTTGTGATGTAACATTAAAATTGTGATATCTCTAAACAACTGTGACAACTCAATTATGCCCTGTCCTCAAAAGTTTTATGACATGTCACTGTGTAATGTTAGGCCCATTGATAGCTCAATCTACTTTCGACATCATATTACTTCAGGAATGACATGAAATATTAGAAATATACTTTGACATCATGAGCATAGTGACATCACACTGCCAGATGTAATGACAATTGTGTCATATTGTCAAGTCACAAATCTGTTCTGACTTCATCATATTTGTGCCAACAAATACTTTGGAATCCTCACAAGCCCATTCTAAATTTATATACTCATTGTGAGTTAATGACAGTTGAGTTCTGGAATGCCATTGTAATATCACCAATCTACTGCGACATCACAAAACAATTTTGAACTCATCACTATTTTGGCATCACCAATTAATTAGAATTTGACATCATATTGCAATTGTGATATTACTGTACCATCATGCTTTCACAAACCTATTATGACCTAATCACATCTTAGAAAATGAATGGCTTTTGGGACATCAAACTCCTTCTGTGAACTTGTATCACTGTGAATTTGTAGCAATTGAAATTTGAAACAATATGTGATATTACAAACTAGTTTTTACATCATTAACCCATTTTTATATCATTAACACTTTGACAACCATAACCTGTTAGGAACTTTATCACTTTTGACAAAAAACATGGTGTTTGTGTCATCACAGTTCATTTGTGTATATCATGGTGACTTCATTCTCATGTCCTCACTGCAAACTAATAGCAATTAAGATCTGACATACCATTGTGACATCACAAACAATTTGTGACATAATCACCAGTGTGATATCAATCATTATGACACCATCAGCACATTGTGACATCAACAAGCTACAGTGACCTCATAGCATTATGACATCGCATTGCCATTTTGCTGTCTTAGACACATTGTGAATGTATATCCTGTGATTTCATTCTATTTCAAATGTGGCATGTCAGTTGATATCAGAAACACATTGTGACCTCATAACCATTGTAACATTATGAACCCTGTGTGACATCATAACTGGTGTAACATCACATTGTTGTTATGACATCTTTGCTTATGGTGATATCACAAAATGGCAATGCCATTATAACATTTGCCATTATGTCATTGTGATATCATAGTCACATTATGAATGCCTGATCTGTGATTTCATTGTATTTGAAATGTGGCATGTGGGTTGATATCAGAAACTCATTGTGATGTCACAACCATTGTCACATCAAAATCCCTTTGTGACATCAATTTGGCAATGTGACATCACAATGGCAATGTGATGGAACTAAGGTATGGTGATATCAAAATGGTCATGAACACACAATGGTTTTCTGATATCAACCGACATGCCACATTAGAAATAGAATCAATAACATAATAAGCAAACACAACATGTCTATGACATCTCAATAACAATGTGATGTTGCAATGCTATGATGTCATTGTAGTTTTACATGTCAAAATGAACTGATGCTGTCATAATGGCAACATGATATCACAATTATGATATCAGAAAGGATTTGTTATGTTTCCTTGGTATGTCTGATGTTAGTTGACATTAGTTCCCCATGAGGATATGGATACAAAAAAGGTTCTGTGAAGTCACAGAGGCCATGTGTGTTTTCAAAGGTGGTTATAAGTCATAATAGTTTAAGAAAGGCACAATGTGATCCGTAATGTCACAATGGAAATGAGATGTCCCATAGGGCTTTTGATGTCACAGTGGTGATGAGGTCACAATGGCTTTGTGATGTCACAGTTTGTTTATAATATCAGAAATGATATATCCAATTTCAATTACTCATAATTCAATATGAGGATACCAGTTGATAGACGAAGCTTCATAGTATGAGGTCATACTATATGAAAACCCAATGGGACAGTGATTTCACAATGACAATGATGACATCATATTATAATAATGTTTTGATGTCACAATTGGTGATGCCATACTTATGAGGAGGTCATAACTTAGTCATAATGTGTGATATGCTGCCATTAGGATATTTTAGGCTTTTAGTAAACTTATAATCTGTTTTAAAACTCATAATTCAGGTATGACATATGATATCAGAAATTGACTCTGACATCATGAATATTGTGACACCATGAACATTGTGACATCACATTGATAGACATCAAGACCATGATGGCACATTATGAACTCACAAATCTGTTTGGACTTCATCATATTTGTGAAACACATGACTTTAGAGACAACACAGTGCCTTTGTGAACTCATATCTTCATTGTGAATTAATGACATTTGAGATCTGGCATGCTATTGTGACATTTCCAACCAATTGTGACAGTACAAACCTATTATAGTAGAAACACATTGTGATCTAATAGCCATTGTGATAGCACAATCCCTTTGTGACCCCACATTTCCATAGTGATAACACTAACCCACTGTGAAATTCCAGTCCTCTCAAACCCAATCCAGGTATGAAATGTGATACTCGAATTCAGTGTGACATCTAAGTTATGGTGATATCACACTGATAGATGTTATCAGCATTTTGTCACATTCTGACAACACACACCTGTTAGGACTTCATAACTTTGGTGAAAGTGCATGCCTTTGGAGACATCAGAGTCCCTTTGTGAGCTCATGTACTCATTGTGAGTTAATAACAATTGAGATCATTTTGTCATTTTGATATCACCAACCCATTGTGGCATCACACACTGAAATTGGACATGTGATTATGAGATGTGACTTCACAAAACTATTTGATTTCATCACCAATGTGTCATCACAAAACCATTGTGAGCTTTCATTGCCATTTGACATCACTATTACATTGTGACATACCAAACCTATTAGGACCTCTTCGCTCCTTTGAAAAAACACATGCCCTTGGTGACAACACAGTCGCTTTGTGGAACTATACCCTCATTATGAACTGACAATTGATATCAGACATGCCAATTTAACATCATGAACCCTTTGTGACATCACCAGAGTGACATAACATTGTCATTATGACAGCATCAACTATTTTTGACAAGACAAAACTACAATGATAATATAGCATTATGAGATCACATTGTCATTGTGATGTTATAAAAAGACTGTTTTTAATATTTTTTTTTCGGTCATGGGGCTTGAACTCTGGGCTTGGGTGCTGTCCCTGCTCTTCAGCTCTAGGCGAGAGCTCTATCGCTTGAGCCACGGAGCCACTTCCGGTTTTCTAATGGTTTTTATTGGGAATAAGATTCTCATAGATTTCCCAGCCTGAGCTGGCTTTGAACCGTGATCCTCAGATCTCAGCATCTGGAGTAGCCAGGATTACAGGTGTGAGCCACCAGCACCCAGCTTTTTCATTCTATTTCAAATTTGACATGTGTGTTAATATCAGAAACATAATGTGACCTCATAACCATCGTAACATCATAAATCAGCAATGACACCAAATTGTCATTATGACACCATCAGCTCATTGTGACATAACTAAATGACAATGGCATCATAGCATTATAAATCACAGTGACATTATTACATCATAGACCTAATAGTGTGAAGGCCTATTCTGTGAATTCATTCTATTTCAGAAACCCATTTTGACCATATAACCATTGTGATATCACAATCCTTTGTGACATCACATTGCCATTGTGATATCATTAACCTGCTGTGCCATCACAAACCAGTACTGTCCTTATTAGTTTTCTGACATACTGCCATTGCCATATACTAGGCCCTTTGTGATCTCATAATCTGTTTTCAATCTCATATTTCTGGTATGACATGTGATATCAGAAATCTCCTGTGACATCAAACTGCCAGATGTCATGATCATTGTGTCACATTATGACCTCACAGCCTGTTAGAACGGCATCACATTTGTAACAAAACATGCCTTTGGAGACATTACAGTCCCTTTTTGAACTCATATATTCATTGCCAATTAATGACAGTTGAGATCTCTCATGCCACTCTGACATCGTGAACCCATTGTGACATCACAAACTTATTGTGACCTCATCACGAGAATGGCATCAACAAATAATTGTTGTATCAAATCATTATTTTGACATGATATTGTGGTATTGCTGTTGTGGTATCGCTCTCCCATTGTGTTTTTACAAACCTGTTATGGCCTCATCAGATCTTAGAAAATTCATGGACTTTGAGACTTCAAGCTCTTTCTTTGGACTCATGTACATATGACCTCTAAGGCAAAGAGATAAACCATCGAGTCACATTTAATATAATAAACCAGTTTTCATTAGGAAGGGTACTGTGATTACCTTAACCTGGACTGGATACCCAGGTTTAAGAGCAGCCTTGACCACCAAACCTCAGAACTCCAGTGGGCAGCCTCACCCTTACTTAATTGTTCTGCAAACCACCAACCACAAAATTATGATCTCCAAAGCTCCAAACCTCAATGGGCAAGGCTTTTTTTCTTTTCCATTCTTCCCTCCTTCTCTACAGACCTGTCATTCCTTCTGGTCTTTCCATTTTTCCCTTCCGCCACTTCCTTTGTCTCTTTAGGCCTCTCCACTCTCCACAGGCCTGCCCTACTCTGGCCCAGTGACCACTTGCCAACCTTCTGCTCTCCCTCAGCTTCCTTTCTTCTCAGATTTTATCTTTCCTGCTGTCTCACCACTTTCTTCCATCCGGGTAACTCCCATTTTTATCTCCCCTTACAATGCTCTGAAAATGCAACTTATATATAGGTTGTACCCATCTCCCTCCAACGGATCTCAAGCGTAACAGTTTTCAACCATCACTTCCAAAACTGCCCAATGCTCAATCACTTCTTGACAGCTCACCGTGTGAGGCTTGACACCTCCACCTTTGGCGGCATTCCCCACAGTCTCCGGTGGACCAAACCAAGAATTTACAATGAATATCGGCTCCCACAGATAATTCTGGCCCCACTGGTTATGATAGTATCCTCATAGTGAATTAGAAGAAATTGAAATTGTATATGTCATTGTTATATTACAAATTTGATGAGACATCATTAACTCTTTGTGATCTCATCACCTCGGAGACATCACAAACTCATTGTGTTATAACATTGCATTGTACTAACATTATCACATTGTGAAATCCCAAAACTATTATGACCTCAAAAGCTTTGAAAGAAAGCATGGCCTTTGTGACATAACAGGCCTTTTGTGTTCTCATATCCTCATGTTGAGCTAATGACAATTGAGATCAGGCATGCCATTTTAACATCGCGAAACCTTGTGACATCATCAGCAATGTAACATCACATTGTCATTATGATAACATCAGCCCATTATGACATCATAAAACAACAATGACATCAAATCACATGTAATTGTGATGTCACAGATACATTGGAATGCCTATTCTGTGATCTCATTCTATTTCAAATGTTGCAGGTGGGTTGATATCAGAAATAAATTGTGACCACTTACCCATTATAATATCACAATACCTTGATGACATCACATTGCCATTATGATATCACTAAGCGACTGTGACATCACAAAACAGTCTTATCCTCATAAATTTTTTGACATGCTGCCAGTGTGATCTCTTTGGCCTCTCTGAGTTCATAAATTTTTTAACTCCTAATACTTCAGGCATGACATGTGATATCAAAAATCCACTGTGATATCATGACCTCTGTGATATCACACTGTCAGATGTCATGACCACTGAGTCACATGAGGACATCACAAACATGTTAAGACTCATTACACTTGTGCCAACATATGCCTTTAGATATATCATTATCTCTTGTGAACTTATATATTCATTGTCAATTAGAGATCTGGCATGAGATTGTGACATCACCATCCCATTGTGAATTCACAAACCTATGTGAACTTATCACTTGTATGGCATCACCATTTGTGACTTCAAAACAATACTATCTCATGTAATGGTTGCATCACATTGCCAATGGGATAACTCTATCTCATTGCATTTTCACCAGCCTATTATGTCCTCAAAATATTTTACAAAATTCATGGCCTTTCTGACATCTAGCTTCTTACGTGAACTCGTATCTTCATTGTGATCTAGTAGAATGAAATTGGACATGTAATGGTGATATTACACATTCATTGTGGCATCACTATCCAAGTGTGACCTTATCACCACTTGACATCACAAACCCATTGTGACATCATATTGCCACAGTGAAATCATGATCAACTTGTGACATCCCAAACCTGTTGTGACCGCTTAACACCTTTGAAAAAGCACATGGTATTTGTGATATCATGGTCCCTTTGGGTAAACATGTCGTCATTGTGAACAAAGACAACTGATATCAGACATGCCAGTGTACCATTACAAATGCGTTGTGACATCATCTCCAGAGTGAGCTCACATTGTTGTTATAATACCATCAGCCCATTGTTACATCCCAAAATGACAATGACGTCATGGCATTATGACATCACATTTTCATTGTGAGGTCCTAGAGACAATGCGATTGCCTATTCTGTGATTTCATTCTATCACAAATGTGGCATATAGGTTGATTTCAGAAACCCATTGTGACCAGATCATCATTGTGACATTACAATCACTTTGTGACCTCATATTGACATTGTGATATCATTAATGCAATGTAACAACACAAACTTGTCTTGTCCTCATAAATTTTGTAACAAGTGACTACCTTGGCCTGGGCTGGATGCCAAGAGCTAAATTCAGTCAAAACCATGAACCCTCAGACCTCCAAAGAGCAGTTCAGCCATTTGTTAACTGATCTGTAAACAACCAGCCCCCAAATTAATGATCTCCAAAGCTCCACACTTCAAAGGACAAGGCTTTTTCCTTTCTCTTCATTCTCCTTCTCTACAGATCTGTCCTACCTTTCAGGTCTTTTTCTTTTCCTTCCACCATTCCATTCTTCTCTTCAGGCTGCTCTACTCTTGACAGGCCTGCCCTGCCTTGTCCAGGTGGCCAATTGCCGTCCTTCACCTCCTGCTCTCTCTCAATTTCCTCTCCTCCCAGGTCTTTGCCCTCCAGAAGTCTCTTCACTTCTTTCCACCCAGGCCTTAAACCTTTTTCTCTCCCCTTCTCTTGCTCTGAAATTGCAGCTTATATATAGGCTGTACCCTTCCCCAACTGCAATATGTTTCTTGCCTTCCAGTTTCAATTATCACTTACCAAATGTCCATGCTCAATTACTTCTTGGCAGCTCACCATGTGGGGTTTGACATCCTATCTCTTTCAGCAGCATGTCCTGCCCCCTCCAGTTTCATGCACCCCCCTCTCCATTTGTCCAGACTAGGAGGCAATGATGAATGTACCCGTGGAATATAGCAACACTTCTGGTTATTACAGTGTCCTCATGGTGAAGTAATAGCAATTGAAATTGGACAAATAATTGTGATATTACAAACTTGTGACATAACTAACCCATTGTGACCTCATCACCACTGTGACATCACAAACCCATTGTGACTTCACATTGTTGTTTTTGATACCAGGATCACATTGTGACATTCCAAATGTATTATAACCTCTTATAACATTTGAAAAATACATAGCTTTGTGATATCAGAGTCCCTTTGTGTACCCAAAGCCCCACTGTGAAATATTGACAATTGAGTATCAGACATGACATTTTGACATCCAAAACAGTTTGTGAGATCATCATAGTTGTGACATCACACTATCATTTTTATACCATCTACTCATTGTGAAATCACAAAACTAAAATGATATGGTAGAATTATAACTTCACATTGTCATGGTGACATCATAGACACATTATGAATGCCGTTTCTGTGATTTCATTCTATTTCAATTGTGGCATGTAGGTTGATATCATAAACAAATCAGGAACTCATAACCATTGAGACATCACAATCCTTTTGTATATCATGTTGCCATTGTGATATTACTAACCCGCTGTGATATCACAAACCTATACTCTCATCAAAACTTTTGTGACATGCTGCAATTCTGATACCTTAGGCCTTTTTGTCCTCCATTGTGTCAAATTCTGACACCACAAACCTTTTAGTATTTCAATATATGTGTGACAACACATACTTTTGGAAAACCACAGTCCCTTTGTGAACTCATATACTCATTGTAAGTTAAGACAAATGAGAATCATCATGTCATTTTGACATGCCCAACACATTACCAATATTTTGTGAACTCACCACCATTGTGGAATCATCAACTAACTGTGACACCAAAACAATATTTTGACATGATGTAATGAGTTGACATTGTCATGGTGATATCACTGTCCTATTCTATATTCACAAACCTAAAATGACCTCCTAACATTTTTAAAAATCCATGTCCATTATGACTTCCAGCTCATTCTGTGAACTTGTATGCACATTGTGAAATAGTAACAATTGAAAATGGACTTGTGTTTGAGATATTACAAAATCATTATGACATCAAAAGCCCACTGTAACCTCATCACAACTGTGTATCATAAAGCTATCATGACCCCTAAGTACCTTTGAAAACACACATGGCATATGTGACATCATAGTCCCTCTGTGTACCATATCCTCATTGTGAACACATGACAATTGAATTCCTATATGCCATTGTAACATCAGAAACGCTTTGTGACCCCATCAGCAGTGAGACAACACATATTCATTATTACACAATTACCTCCTTGCAACATCATCAATTTACAATGACCTCATAGCATTATGATATTTATTGTCATTGTGAAGTCATAGATATATGGTAAAAGCCTATTCTCTTATTTCATTCTATTTCAAATGTGGCATGTGGGTTGATATCAGAAATATATTCTGATCTCTTAAATATATGGCATCACAATCACTTTGTGACATCATAGTGCCATGGTGATATCAATAACACACTGTGACATCAAAAACCTGTCCTGTCCTCATAACTATTGTGATGTGCAGCAATTTTGATGTCTTAGGCCCTTTATGAGCTCGTAATCTGTTTTCAATCTTATATTTATGATATATGATATCAGAAATCCACTGTGACATCATGACCATTGTGACATCACACTGACATACATCATAAACATCGTGTCACACTGTGACATCACAATCCTCCTAAGACTTCATAACATTTGTGAAAATATATGACTTTGGAGATACCACAGTCTGTTGTGAAGTCATATTCTCTGTGATTTCATGACAAATGGGATCCGTTATGCCATTTGGATATCACAAACCAATTGTGACGTTATAGACCCCTTACTGTATGGCATCACCCATTAATTGTGACATCAAAACCTTTTGTGATGTCAAAATGTGACACGATGATCATGACATCTGTCAGTGTGATGTCAAATTGGTCATGATGTCCCAGGGGATTTCTGTTATCTCAAGTCACATGAAATATGAGGTTGAAAACAAATTATGAGGGCAAAAAAGTCTAAGCATGTCACAAAAGTTATGAAGACAGGAGAGGTTTGTGATGTCACATTGCTAGTGATATCACAATGGTACTGTGATTTCACAAAGTGATTATGATGTCAAAATGGTTTGTAGGCACAAAAGTGTGTTTCTGATATCAACTCTCATGCCACTTTTGAAACACAATGAAATCATAGAATAAGCATTCACAATGTGTCTATGACGTCACAATGAGAATTGTTGTCATAATGCGATTCAGTCATTGAGTTTGGTGATGTCACAACGAGCTGATGCTCTCATGATGAAAATGTGATGTCACACTGTTGAGGATGTCACAAACACTTTTTTTTTTGGTCGGTCGTGAGGTTGAATTCTGAGCCTGGGCACTGTCTGTCCCTCAGCTCTTCAGCTCTAGGCAATCGTTCTACCACTTGAGCTACAGCACCACTTCCACAAACACTTTTTGATGTTATAATGGCATGTCTGATTTCAACTGTCAGTTCACAACAAAGATATGGTACACAAAGGGACTGTGATGTTGAAAAGGGCATGTTATTTTTCAAAGGAGCTAAGAGGTCAACACCAGCAAGAACCGACAAGGAGCGGACATCTTCATCCTGCAGTTTGCAGACCAGAGACGACCCAGGATCCAAGACTCGGCGTGAGTAGAAGCCCGACTTCCTCACTCCTTCTCAGGGAGCAGAGGAGGGAAGGCCACCCCTCCCCCCCTCCCAGCACCGGTGATCTCCATCTTGGATACCGACAAAGCTCGGAGGAGCGGCTAGCTCCAGTTCAGGCCTTGGAATAAAACGAGTCATATAACAGGTCACAAGAACTTAACGGCAAAGTGACCTGCCAGACTCAGCTCCATCCAGGGAAAAGTCACCCAGCTCAGGCACCAGCCATTGGAGTGGCTTTCCTCACTGGGTAACCAGAGCCAGAGGCTGCCCCTCCCTCTAGCAGCCACCACAATCAATTGAAAAACAGAAACCCTGAGAATGGCTCCAGGGTGGGCTCTGTGAATTTTTCACAAAATAGCCCCAGGGAAAAGCTACTGTTTGTTGAAAGGCCTCAACTCTACCAGAACCTAGCCTCATCACCCCTCTTTTGTGATTCTTAAAGCAGATCACCCTCCCATTAAACTAACCTGGGAGGGGGATCTCAAAATCTTGGGTAAAGCAGAGCATTTTTCTGCCTGTTTGAACAAACTGACTCAAGAAACCAATCAAGCCACAGGACCTCAAGCTGACCAGAGACTCCAACAAGAGGCTGGGTACAGACAAAAGGGAGATACAGGATTCTTCCCACCCCTCCCAAAAAAATAAAAAAAAAAATCAAAGAACTTTTTTTTTCTTCTTTTCTTTTTTTTTTTTTTTTTTTGGTACCTTATATATATAAATTTTTTTTTTCCTTTTCTAAAACTTTTATTAATCTTTAATTTTTGCCTTTTTTGAAAAAATAATTGTTTTCCAGTAACTTTTTTTTCCCTCTTATAATTTTTATTTTAGGAATACGTGAATGTACGTTTTCTTTTCTTTTCTTGTCTTCTCTCTCTTTTTCTTTCTTTCTTAATTATCTTTTTGTTTTTTGTCTAGCTCTACTGAACTTCTGATTTTTTTTTTCTCCCTTTCTTATCCTTTTCACCTTTTCCTTTCTTTTGTTCTTCTGTATGTGACTTAACTCTTGCCCTGCACATCATCAGATAAGCCCATAGTTAACTAGTAGACCCTATCCCCCATTGTGTACACACTTAATCCACAAATTTATTACTCAATCCAAAACCTCTGAGACTTAAATTCCTTAATAGCAGTACTACCTCTTATATCTATATAATATTTTAAGCATTTTTTAAGTTTTTCACATCTCCTCTATCACCCTCCTGTTTTCTCATTATATTCACATTCCTCACTAAATAGATGGTCTTTCAATCTCCATAACTATATTAATTTTTACGTTTCTAATTTTTTTTCTGGTTTCTTTTCATTTCCCTTTCCCTTTCTTCTTTTTCTCTCCCTCTCTACTTGCATCCTACCCAACCTATTTCCTGCATTGAGATTAGGACATAGTTAACTCTCCCTGTGCCTCCCCACACCAATCTATTCCTAATTTTTACCCACATCTCTCCCTAACCCTAAAAATTTCTGGTTTTCCAAATTCTTCTCTGCGGTTCGAAGCCCATTAACATATAGTTGTTTGATGTTGAATAGATGTATCTGTTGAACTAGATTGTATTTGTAGACTATTGACTGTATAAATGCAAACGTTGGTTGATGGTTGCCTTAAGATAGTGTTCTAGCACAAAACTGGTGCTATTTTCATCTCAAATGGGCAGAGTAAGCCGGAAAAACACAAGAAAAATGGCAAATCCGGGTATCTCAATTCCCAATCTTGATAATCAGGGGTCAGATCAGATAATGAACAATCCAGAGGAGAGTTCCCAAATAGCTCTACAAACACTGGTGGCAAACATGATAAATGAGAAGTTTGACAACTTACAAAGGACTCTGTATGAGCGTGATAGGGAGAGAGAGGAGGCAACCCAAAAGTTTATACAGGAATATCATAAGCGTGAGGAAGCTACTCAAAAACTGATACAGGATTTGCGTGAACAACTTGAGAATACTCAAAGAGAAAGGGAGGAATGGCGTGAGCAGGCTGAGAACACTCAAAGAGAACTGCAGGAATCCCACGAACGGGAGGAAAGAGAACTGCAGGAATCCCACAAACAGGAGGAAGCTAATCAAAGAGTAATTCAGGAATTGAGAGACCAGGTAGAGAACACACAAAGATCACTAAAGGCATTCATGGAATCCATTAACAAAGAGCTGAAGGAAGTCAGGGAGACCACAAAGGGAATGCTGAATGGAACCCAACAGAAGGAATGGGAGTCCAAAGAAACCATAACCAATCAACTAAGTGATTTGAGAACAAACACTGAACACCAAATTAAGGAAGTAAAAAAATTCATACAAGACCTAAAACAGAGCTTCAACAAAGAACTTGAAGCCATCAAAGCTGACCAATTAGAAGGAAAAGAGATAAAAAACAAAGTAGAGAGTCTTGACAGCAGGTTAGACCATGCAGAAGATCGAATCTCAGGGATTGAAGACAGCCTAGATATTATAGAGAAAGAACATACAACCATCCAAGACAAGTCCAAGAAGTATGATAGATCTATCCAACACCTGGAAGACACCATCAGAAGGCCTAATCTAAGGATAATGGGTGTAGAGGAGCACCTAGAAACAGAAGTTAATGGTCTAGGAAATTTGTTTAACAGGATCCTAGCAGAGAACTTCCCAAACATACAAAAAGATAGGCCTATTCAGATACAAGAAGCTTTTAGAACCCCAAATAGACCAGACCAGAATAGGACATCCCACCGTCACATTATAATCCATACAGGATCAACTCAGACCAAGGAAAAGATCCTTAAAGCTGTCAAGGAGAAAAGGGTAATCACCTATAAAGGGAAACCAATTAGAATCACCTCAGATTTCTCAGCAGAGACAATCAAAGCAAGAAGAGCCTGGAATGATGTATGCCATGCCCTAAAAACAAACAACTATCAACCAAGAATACTGTACCCAGCTAAACTCTCATTCATAACTGAAGGCCAAATAAAAACCTTCCATAGCAAAGAAAAATTGAAACAATACATCTCCACCAAACCAGCCCTACAAAAGATTCTTAAAGATGTCCTACACATAGAAAACCAACAAGACCGCAACAAAGGGCAAGAAACTGCACCCAAACTGAGAATCCAAGAACCATAGGAAGAACCCAGTTTTCGCAGCCCCCAAGAAGGTGGATAACATGGCAGGAACTCCCAAATACCTCTCAGTCCTATCTCTTAACGTTAACGGACTGAACTCTCCAATTAAGCGACATAGACTGTCTAGTTGGATTAAAAAACAAGACCCTTCTATCTGCTGCCTTCAGGAGTCACATCTTGCCCGTAAAAACAAACACATTTTCAATGTTAAAGGCTGGAACAAAATCTACCAAGCAAACGGCCCCCATAAACAGGCGGGAGTTGCAATCTTAATATCAGATAGAATAGACTTCAAATTAAAATTCGTGAGAAGAGATAAAGAAGGTCGCTACATACTAATTAAAGGATCTCCCCTTCAGGAGGATATTACAATTCTAAATATCTATTCGCCAAACAATGGAGCACCCAAATTTATCAAAGAAACAGTACTTTCCCTCAAATCCCATATAGATCCAAAGACATTAATTGTTGGGGATTTTAACACACCACTCTCCCCACTAGATAGATCAACTCGGCAAAAACTCAACAGAGAAACCGCAGATCTAAACAGCTGCATAGATCAACTAGACTTAACAGACATCTACCGAACATTTCACCCAGCAGCATCAGAATACACGTTTTTCTCAGCAGCACATGGAACGTTTTCTAAAATAGACCACATTTTAGGCCACAAAGCAAACTTGTCTAAACTCAGAAACATTGAAGTTATACCTTGCATTCTCTCTGACCACAAGGGAATAAAATTAGAACTCAACACCAAAAGCCACCAAAGAAAGTCCAGTATCACATGGAGGCTGAACAACACACTGCTGAATCAAGAGTGGGTCATGGAAGAGATTAGAAAGGAAATTCAAATGTTCATGCTATTCAACAAAAATGAACACACAAATTACCAGCTCCTCTGGGACACAGCAAAGGCAGTACTCAGAGGCAAGTTTATAGCTCTGAGCTCCTACATCAACTAATTGGAGAGATCTGAAACTAGCAATTTAATGACACATCTAAACCTCCTTGAAAAAGAGCAGCAAGATAAGCCCCAATCCAGTAGACGGAAAGAAATAATCAAAATTAAATCAGAATTAAATGAATTAGAATCCAAAAAAAACTATAGAAAGAATCAACAAAACAAAGAGTTGGTTCTTCGAAAAACTTAACAAAATTGACAGACCCTTAGCAAATCTTATCAGAAAAAGAAGAGAACACACCCAAATTAATAAACTCAGAGATGAGAATGGAAACATCACCACGGAAACAACCAAGATTGAGAACATTATAAGGGAATACTTCTCAAAGCTTTATGCTAATAAGTTTGAGAACTTGACAGAAATGGACCTTTTCCTAGCAAATATTGACATGCCAAAACTAAACCAAGATGAGTTAAACCAGCTTAACAGGCCCATATCAAGCATTGAAATAGAAACAGCAATAAGAGACCTCCCAGCTAAGAAAAGTCCAGGACCAGATGGTTTTACAGCGGAATTTTACAAGGCCTTCAAAGCAGAGCTCACACCAATTCTCCTCCAACTCTTCAATGAAATTGAAAGAGAAAGCTCACTACCGAACACATTCTATGAAGCCATCATAACCCTCATCCCAAAACCAGGCAGGGACTCATCAAAGAAAGAGAACAATAGACCCATTTCTTTGATGAACATTGATGCAAAACTTCTCAACAAAATTTTGGCCAATCGACTTCAACAATTCATCCAAAAAATCATACACCACGATCAAACAGGATTCATTTCAGGGATGCAAAGCTGGTTCAATATACGCAAATCAATTAATATTATTCATCACATCAACAGGAGCAAGAATAAGAACCACATGGTTATCTCAATAGACGCAGAAAAAGCATTCGACAAGATCCAACACCCCTTTATGATGAAGGTTTTGGAAAAATTAGGAATCCATGGAACATTCCTCAATACAATAAAGACTGTATATGACAAACCTACAGCCAGCATTATACTCAATGGTGAAAAACTAAAGCCATTTCCTCTTAACTCAGGAACAAGACAAGGATGCCCACTCTCTCCACTTCTCTTCAATCTAGTATTAGAATGCCTAGCTACAGCAATAAGACAAGATGCAGACATAAAGGGGATCCAAATAGGGAAAGAAGAAATAAAACTCTCCCTCTTTGCAGATGACATGATCTTGTATTTAAAGAATCCCATAGACTCCACTCCCAAATTACTCAAGCTGATTCAAAACTTTGGCAAAGTAGCAGGTTATAAAATTAACCCCCAAAAATCAATGGCTTTTCTGTATGCCAACAATGAGAAAAGTGTGGCTGATATTAGGAAAGCAACTCCATTTGTAATAGCTCCACAAAGAATAAAATACCTCGGAATTAACTTAACTAAAGAAGTGAAGGACCTCTATGATGAAAACTTTAAAATCTTGAAAAAGGAAATCAACACAGAACTTAAAAAATGGCAAAACCTCCCATGCTCCTGGATTGGAAAGATTAACATTGTGAAAATGGCAATACTTCCCAAGGCTATCTACAAATTCAACGCAATACCTATCAAAATTCCACCCTCATTCTTCAAGGAAATAGAAGAGGCAATCCAAAAATTCATATGGAACAATAAAAGACCCCGAATAGCAAAAACGCTCCTCAACGGAAAGAACACTGCTGGAGGAATATCAATACCAAATTTCAAACTCTACTATAAAGCCATAGTAATCAAAACAGCTTGGTATTGGCATAAGAACAGACCTCAGGACCAATGGAATAGAATTGAAAACCCAGAAATGAACCTACAGACCTATAGCCATCTAATCTTCGATAAGGGAGCTAAAACAATAGAATGGAAGACAGACAGCCTCTTCAGTAAATGGTGCTGGCAAAACTGGTTAACTACATGTAGAAAACTAAAGCTAGATCCTTATATATCACCCTGCACCAGAATCAACTCCAAATGGATCAAAGACCTTGAACTCAAAGCAGACACTCTGAAAACATTACAGGATGGAATAGGAGAAACCCTGGGTCTCCTCGGCTCAGGCCGAAATTTTCTGAATAGAGACCCGGAAACACAACAAATCAAAGAAAAGTTGGACAAATGGGATTGTATAAGGTTGCAGAGCTTCTGCAGGGCAAATGACATAGCTAGCAAGATCAATAGAAAGCCCACGGACTGGGAGAAGATCTTTACTAGCCATACAACGGACAAGGGTCTCATATCTAAAATATACTTGGAACTCAAAAAATTAAACCACCCAACAACAAATCCTCAAAGAAACAACTGCCCAATAAGTAAGTGGGCGAAAGACTTAAAGAGAAGCTTCTCTGAAGAAGAAAGAAGGATGGCCAATAGACACATGAAGAAATGTTCAACATCCCTAGCCATAAAAGAAATGCAAATCAAAACAACATTGAGATATCACCTCACTCCAGTTAGAACGGCAAAAATCAAGAACTCTAACAACAACAGATGCTGGAGGGGATGTGGACAGAAAGGAACCTTACTTCATTGTTGGTGGGAATGTAAACTTGTTCAACCACTTTGGAAAGCAGTATGGAGGTTCCTCAAAAGACTTCACATAGAGCTCCCCTATGACCCAGCAATCCCACTTTTGGGCATTTACCCTAATGTTTACAAACAAGACCACACTAAAGCTACCAGCACAACTATGTTTATTGCAGCATTATTTACCATAGCTAAGATATGGAACCAACCCAGATGCCCCTCAGTAGATGAATGGATCAAGAAAATGTGGTATATATACACAATGGAATTTTATGCCTCCATCAGAAAGAATGACATTGCCCCATTTGTTAGGAAATGGAAAAACTTGGAAAAAATTATATTAAGTGAAGTAAGCCAGGCCCAAAGAAACGTAGGTCCCATGGTTTCCCTTATTTGTAATATCTAGTATATGTATGAGTCAAGCGGAAAAGGTCAGATAATGTGATGTCAGGAAAATGAACCCTTAGATGTGTATTTTAATGTTTTTTTTCTTTCATGCATGTGTTTCTAACACATTTATAAGATTATCTCTTTGTTGCTTTGTATGTCCCTCCTCCACAGTATAACCCCTGCTTTCACTATATTTGATGTCAGTATAACTTGTGGAGGAGATGGGGAAAAACCAGCTGTTCAATGATACAGGTGGACCTGTTGCAACAATGAGAAGTACAAGTTGTCATGTCCAAATCGAGCTTTACAACGTTGGGGGGGGGGGGGAAGGAGAAGGATTGGTATTAGGGGGGGAGGGGGGAGGCTAGGAAGGGATGTGAAGGATAAACAAAGGAGGAGGCTGCAATGCTTGGTAAGAAATGTACGTATTATCCTGCCCATGTAACTGTAACTCCTCTGTACAGTATGTTCACAAATAAAATTAAATCAAATTAAAAAAAAAAATTAGTCATTGGGGCTTTCTTAAGAGGCAATCTAGGACCACCTCCTGAGGTCATCTGGAGCTTCTTTGGGAGGTCATCTCAGGCTACCATGATGAGAAATCTATGACCGTCTTTGGACATCATCTGGGACTTCCTTGGGAAGCTATATCGGACCTTCTCTGGAGGTCATCTGTCACTATCTTAAGAGGGTTATCTGGAACTTCCTCTGGAGTTAATATGTGACCTCCTTGAGTGGCCATCTGGGAGCTACTTGAGAGAGGTAATCTCAGCCTCATTGAAAAGACATCTGGAAACTCCTTTGGAGGTCATCTGACACTTCCTTGGGAATCTATTTGGAACCTCCATGAGAGGACATCTAGAGCCTCCTAGGGAAGACATCTGTGACATCCTCCAGAGGTCATCTGTTGCCTCCTCAATAGGCAATCTGAGATGTTCTCTCTGTCATCTGCGAGCTCCTGTAGAGGTCAACATTGAGAGGTATGGGACATGTGGGTTAAGTGTCTGTGGCTCTTGGTCTTTATATGTATGCTGATAGTTCTATCTGTGTCCTGTATGCACTATGCACCTGTTTACTCCTTTTCTCAGGTTGGGAGAACAAGGCCTTAGGTTGTCATATCCAAAAAATTTCTCCCCCAGGTTTACAGAATCCCTCAGAGGAAGATGCACTGATGTACTCTTTCTCCTATTCTTTGTCATCAGCAACTCTAATAAGTCCTCCCATACCAAAAGTCTACCATTATGGCAAGGTCGCAGGATCCCCTGCAAGAAGACCACCGAGAGTCAGACTCTACAGCTGTTTTATTTATACGGGCTGCAGCTCGGGCCTCGTCCTACACTCCGACACAGCGGATCCTAGGAGGAGAGCCCCGAGCTTAGGATTTGCAGGTCTTATATAGGCACACAATCAACCAGGTGTTTTGATTACCACCACGTGTTGCTTTGCTAGACAGAAACAAGCAACAAGTGGTGGTCACTGCCTCAAACTTTAACCTTTCAGTTACTTGTACCAGACTGAGGTGGTACAATGTGGCATGTTACCCTTATTACCCTTGAGACAGGAACATGGAGGAGATGGTGGGCAGGACCCCTTTCTAATATATGTTCCCTTTACAAGTAGTGACCTGTATAACTGGAAACAGAAAAATCCATCCTTTTCAGAAAAAAAAAAAACAAAAAAAAAAACAGGGGATCATTACCTCATTAGAGACAATAATTTTCACACACAAGCACATCTGGGATGACTGTCAGCAAATTTTACAGGTGTTTTTCACCTTGTATTAAAGGGAGTGAATACTGTCAGTGATTTGACAGTAGTCCTTGTACCAGACAGTAGCCCCACTATTGAACCAGACTATTTGGAGCTAGTCTTTCCCCAGACTTACCCAAGCTGAGACTAACAGCAGTCGAGGTATGGAGGGGTTTACCAATTATTTCCAAGTTTAGCTAGCAGGGATACCACAGTGGATAGAAAGCTAAGTCTTCAATCTAAGGTGAGTGAAATGGTACTGTTCCCCAGTGAGTACCCTAATGCTTTTTCTGGAACTTTTCCCAGAAGCCTATAGGACATAAAGGCTATAGATATTTAAGCCCTGGAGAATCAAAGAGCCCTAAATTTGGCCTTTGCTACCCAGTCAGCTATAGATATTAGAAGAAAGCTTGAAAAGTTAAGTTTTTGAGGTAAAGTGGTTGCCCAGTTGGTGTTTGATAACAGAGACATCCTGAAAAATAACGAGTCTAAGAAGGGAGTTTGAGTTTTGGTAGGAGCACCAGAATAGGGATCAAGAAACCTTTGGCAAAGACAGTACAATTCATTTGCAAATGGCAGTAGGGAACCTCTAGGACTAGAACAGTGAGCTTAATGCAAGCAAAATGGACATTAGGAAAAGGAATGTCCAAGGAGGAGAAAGATAGAAAATGACAGGTTATGTAATCACATTAACCACCTGGAAAATGTAAATGACAGGTTAAGTAATCACATTAACCACATGGAAAATGTGCTCATAGCTCTGGAGAAACATGCAATTCCATTAAGAAATTATGGCTATAAAAAAGGAGCTGGGAAGTTGGGAAGGTGGCTCAGTGGTAGAGTGCTTGCCTTGCATGCATGAGGCCCTGGGTCCGATTCCTCAGCACCAAATAAGCAAAAAAGAAAAAGCCAGAAGTGGCACTGTGGTTCAAGTGGTAGAGTGCTAGCATTGAGCTGAAGAGATGAGGGACAGTGTCCAGGCCAGAGTTCAGGCCCCATGACTGGACCCCCAAAAAAAAAGAAAAAGAAAAAGGAGCTGAACCTGATATAAGAATATATTAGGTTGAAGTACATGTTGATTATAAGCTTTGAAAAGTGTCACCAGAAATTCAAATCAACAGAGTAAGAAGGAAAGAGGAGTTAGCAGAGAAGACGGGGAAGTGCTGTGTCATAGAAGATGAGGCCAAGAAAAGAGAACAGGAAAATATCAAGCTCAAAAAAGAGATTGTTTCTCTTCAGAAAGAGTTAAAGGACCACTTGCTTTGATAGAGAATGCCATGGAAAGGGAAAGAGCATTAAGAAGAAAAACAGAAGAGCTAAACAGTTGAAAGATCTGTGAAAGAATAGACTGAAGTGGAAAACTAGAAAGAGAAACTACTAGAGTAAAAGCCCCAAAATATTGTTGAGATCTTCACCATAAATTTAATGCAGAAGCATCGTGTCCCAGTGGAACAAGTGGAGGTGGTAAAAAATACCTCTCAATAGCACCTTTGTGAACTTAAGAGAGGAGCTGAAGAGCAAGCAAAGGTGTTGTGAGAAGGAGCAGCAGTTGGCCAGTCAAGGGAACTCTCCTCTGACCCTGCCAAAACACTTGCAGATTAAGGAGCACATTGAGAAGGAGAGTGGGATCATGAAAACAAGTTTGAGGAGGATAATAAAATGGAAGAAGTCTCCAAGGTTCAGAGTACTATACAGGAGTTAAAGAAATTAGAGACCATAAGATACAGGGAAACATCTGAGCTGATCAGGTAGCTTAGGAGACCAGTCTAAAACCAGCTGGTTCTCTAGAGCTACTAGTCATCAATATTAAAGGAAGAAGCAAAAACAGTGGTAATAAGTGTGCAAATGTTGACACTGAACTTGTGAAAAATGCATACAGGCTCAAGCTTTCTGTCAGTTTACATGTAGATATTTGCAACCTGGTAAATTGCCTGAGGACACTGCCTAAAACTGTTTTGAAAATCGGTGGGCCCTCAGCCTGACAATATTTTGTAATGTGTGTAGGTAACTTCCAACAGGTAAATGCTGAAATGCTGGAACATATGGAAAGAATTGATATGTGAGGAACCTCAGATGGTGAACTTGGGAAAGTGGACTCCACAGAGGTAAAGCCTGAAAAGTATGGCTATTGGTATCTGATAGTAATAGTGGACATTTTTTCAGGCTGAGCTGAGGCATGTAATAATACCTTGATTTGGCATACCCTTAGCTGTGGAGTCCAATGATGGCCCTGATTTCATGGCCCAAGTTCTCAATTATTAACTAATGCCCTAGCAATAAATTGGAAGTTACAATCCATTTATAAGTCTCAGAGTTCAAGCACTAGAAAGAATGAATATGACCTTAAAGGAAACTTTAACTAAATTAAATACAGAGACTGGCCATGGCTAGGTAAGCCTCCTCCACTTCACTCTTCTTCGAGCAAGATGTAGCCCTTATGTTCAAGGATTCAATCCCTTTGAAATACTTTAGTGTAGAATACCCCCTTGGGTTCCTAAAATTAGGAAGTCTATATTAACAGAAATGTTTAACCACAATCTACAGACTTTATAACATATTCTTTTGTGTAACTATCCTTTGGTTACCAAGGCCCACCAGCCAGATAAGGAAAACTCCACCTGAAGTGGTGGGACCAAGAAGGTGATACAACAGCAGGGAAACACCACAGCTCTCTCCAACCAAATACAGAGTTTGGATTTCAATGCTATGTTTCTCTAAGTGACCCACAAATAAAAGGCAATTACTCAGAGAGATAAAGGAAGTGCAAAAAGAAAAGGGAAAAACCTACACAGACAGTAAAATGGGAAGACCCTTCCCTCACCTTTTGTTGCTGATGGGGCTCCATATTGTGCAGCTTAAGTGATGGGGTTTTGTACCAAGCTGCTTAAGTGCCCTGGGTCTGGACCCTCTGAGGACCACACACCCACAAGCATCCCAAGTCTCCCAGGAGACTCCCAGAGCTGGGCCAACCCAGAATATACAAACAGAAATCTCAGAAGGCAGAGCTAGAACAAAGACTCCCCTCACCCTCCCTGGAAGAGCGCCTCTGCCTGGCTGGTACAAGTATCCCAGCCCAGTTAGGAGCAGAAGCAGCTGTCAACAGTGGCGAACTACCCTAGACTCTCAGGGTGGCACCTCTGCCCTGCTGGTGTAAATAGCCTAGCCTAACCTGGAACAGCAGCAGCAACTGGCAGTGGTGGCAAACCACCCAGAAATGGGGCACAATGCCTCTTGGCACTTGCCCTGACAAGCCCGGGGCAGCAGCGGTGCCTGAGGTGGGGACAGCTGTACTGAACAAGTCCAGACCCGTGGTGGTTTGTGCCTCTCCATACTGGCCTGTATAAGTGGCCCAGCCTAACCCGAGACAGCAACAGTGGTTAACACCTGACTTGTGGTGGGGTGCCTGGCTTGCATTAGTGGCCCAACTGATCCTGGGGGCAGTGGCAGCAGCTGGGGCAGTGGCAGCAGCTATGGCAGCAGCAGTGGCATCAACAGCGGCAGCAAACAACTCTGGACCCGTAGTGGGGTGTGGCGCCTCTCTATACTGGCTTGCATAAGCAGCCCATGGTGGCAAAGGTGGTGAACAACCCCAGACTTGAGGCAGGGTGTGGTGCTGAGAAACCCCAGAAAAGCCTCATGACCTTTCCTACCTGGGCTGGCTTTGAACCTGAATACACAGATCTGAGCCTCCTGAGTAGCTAGAATTACAGGTATTCACGCCAGTAGGGTCTTCCTCTTCCAACCCCCCTAACTTTTTCTGAAATAGATCATTCCTTAGTTCATACATGGAATTTAAGCAAACACAAGAGGATCGACATAATATTCTGTATTCTATCTGAGCATAGTGGAATCTAACTAGTTCTCAATAACAAGGCATAAAGTAGAAAAAACAACAGTCTGTTGAACAATACATGGATCACAGAACAAATTAAAGAAGAAATTAAAAAGTTCCTACAATTCAGTGAAAATGAAGATACATCACAAAGAAACCAATGGGACACAGCAAAAGCAGTCCTGAGGGGCAGACTTATTGCTCTCAGTGCACACATCAAGAAAACATAGAACAAGTAAACTATCTTATGATGCAACTAAAAATGCTAGAGAAACAAGAAAAACCTGAACCTAAAGTTGCTAGACAGAAAGAGAACCGAAATAAGAGCTGAAATTAATGGGACAGAGATTATGAAAATTATAAATAAAATTAATTTTTAAAGGCTGTTTTAAAAAGTCACTAAAACTGAGGGACCACTGGCAAGAGTAACTAACAAAATAAGAGAGGAGACTCAAATCAATAATATGAGAGATACCACAGGGAAAAAATTACAACAAACATCCAAGACATCAAAACAATCATGAAGAAATAATTCCAGACTCTACTCACAAAGGAAAGAAAACCTAGCAGATATGGATGAATTTCTACAAAAATACAAATTGCTATCCCCCCTTTCCTTTTCAGCCATTCTTCTCTACCATGTATGGTGGAGGCAGCAGTTTGGTAAATAAACTTCTTTTCATACCTGAATAGCGTGTGGTGTTCTCTTCATGGGCTACTTAATGAAACCTACCTATTTAATATACCTTACAAATAGTGCCATGAATGGGATGAGGTTTTAGAGTTGGAAATGCTAGAATATTCTAACCACCCCTTTTCTGCAAACCAAACTGCCTTGAGACACCATGTGAGACTTTTCACCAATACCATTGCTGGCCTTCACATCCACATCCACACACCACTTCCCTACACTGGTGAATGAAACTACTCTCCATGGCTCTCTGTTGCTCAATCTCTGCTCAGATGTGGCGCCATTCCAGAGAGCTCCTATGGCCTTTAGCAGAAAGGATGGTCATCTCCGGAGCGGAGAATGCCTGGTTTGGGGGGCTTAGCCGTTTCTCTCTATAGGGGTCTGGGGCAAGCCGGGACACAGCTTCTTCCTGGTCAGCTCTCCTTCACTCACCAAACTGACTCTCTAACACATTTAATGGGGTCTTGGGAGTCATGCTCGAGCCGTGAAACCCCGCTGACATGCCTCCTGTGCTCCCTGGATAGCCAGATGACCTCATATTTTTTGCTGTTCTCAGATTTAGACAATTTATGCCTCTGCAATGGTACATTGTCAGAAGTCTCTTTACTTTCAGGCTCTCTTCGCGCTCTGCTATTCATGTCCAAATTTCTATTTCTCTACAATTTTTTGGATTGTGCCCTGAAGAGTGCAACATGGACTGTTTCCCCGGGATCTCCTCTAGGTTCCCTCTCAACGGCTAGCCAAACTAGGCTTGATTTTTTGTTCAGGCTTTCTTTGCATTTTTTCAGAAATTCGCCATCTTGTGTTTGCCATCTTGGCCACATGGTGGGTTAAGGGTTTTGGCCCCACCCAACCCTTACACCTCTACGAAGCTTGCTAATCCTCCATCCATCTATTCTGATATGCATTGCTAACAAGTTGCTCTTTTCACAGACCCTGGTAACTGAGGCCCAACCATCTGATGTGCTTTGTTAGCAAAGATGTCTAAATATTGTTGTCAAAAATTTTGTTTTGAGTTTTGCCTTTTTTGGTTTTGTGTTGTATAGTCTAGTACTGACTATTTGATTCTAACATATTGGGCATATCTTTGATAAGATTCTCACATCGAACAAGTTTTGTCATTGCAGAATATTTGGTCAATCCTTGATAAGGACAAGGTAAGCTCTACTTATTATATTTGATCTCCTTGTTGCTTTAATTGAAAATAACAAACAGCTTTTGTGGAAAAGATTGCAGTGCAAGCCAGCTTGGGATGAAAAATCCCTCAAACTCCATCTCCCAACTAACCTGCAAAGAGCCAGGCTAGAAGCATGGCTCGAGCCTCTTATCTCTAACCAGCAAACACTACAAGTGGTACCATCACTCAAAGTGGTAGAGTGCGAGCTCTGAGAACAAGTGCTCAGGGACAGTGCTCAGGCCTTGAGTTCAAGCCTCCTTGAATACCAACTGGGACTAACCATCCCAGCCACGAGCACCTAGACTCAGCCAGTGTGGGGAACAAAGTAACATGGAGAGGAGTAAGAGGAGATGATATAACATCAGCCACTTTGTACCTGCCTTATCAAAATTAACCAGAGCCGGGAGGTCAATAGAAGTAAGAAGACTGCCCATCTAATGTCCATATCTGTCTACCATTCAACTGGACAGGATTTATATTCTTGCCTTTGTTAATTGACTTCTTCTCTATCTAGTCGCCAGGTGTCAGAAGGTAGGGATATTTCTACCAAGATTTTCAGCCCCAAGACCTCCTCTTACCATTTATTTGCTCTCTAGTATTTTTTTCAGTCCCTCATTGCGTCATGAGACTTCCCCAGACTTCGTCCAAAAGACTTGCCTCCTCCAGACTTTATCTAAGGACTCAATGCCCAAGTGACAGGTGTTGCCTTCTGCCTCCTCCCAGATAGGACCACATATTAGCCTTTTAACCTTACCGTCAATGCCACTTGCAAACATGAAGTAGCCAGAGAGAATCTTCACCCTTTTTTTCATAATTATCAAATGGCGGGAATGTAAGTTCTGAACAGGGACACCTCCCTCCCTCCTGGCTAAGTTTCCACCCAATATCTGTTACATAGGTAACTGGCAGACCTGGAAGCAATCACCTTCTCCTGCTAGGTCACATCCTAGGCCACCTCTGGTCACATGCCTCCCTCTGACCTTTGGAGGGTTCCAGACCGTGAGGTCATATCCGGATCCAGTGTGGCCACAATTTTCCAGCACCTGGCCACACCTCTTCCTGTCCCTGGCCTAGATAAGTCCTGGATAAGAGGTGGGTAGACCCCCTTTCTTTTCAGTCATGCTTCTCCACCATGCATGGTGGGGAAGCTTTTGGTAAATAAACTTCTTTTGCTGCCTGAAAAAAGAAATACAAATTGCCCAAACAGAACCATGAAGAAATAAATAAATTACGAATGTCAATAACCTACAATGAGATAGAAGAAGTAATAAGAAATCATCCAACAGGAAAAGCCCAGGACCTGATGGATTCACTACAGAATTCTATAAGGTCTTTAAAGAGGAGCTAATACCCATACTCCTCAAGCTATTCAGAGCAATAGAAACCGAGGAAGTAATCCCAAACTCATTCTATGAAGCCATCACATTCATCCCCAAACCAAGCAAAGACCCAACAAGAAAGAACTACACACCAATCTCTTTGATTAAGACAGATGCAAAGCTCCTCAATAAAATTGCAGCCAACAGAATCCAGAAACATATCAAAAAATCATATATTATGACCAAGTAGGCTTCATCCCAGAGATGCAGGGATGGCTTAACATATATAAGTCAATAAATGTATAATCCATCACATCAACAGATCCAAGGTCAAGAACCACATGATTATCTCCATTGATATAGAAAAGGATTTTGATAAAATTCAGCACTCATTCATGTTGAAAGCTCTGGAAAAAACAGGAATAGAAGGAACATTACATAAGACAATAAAAGCCTTACATGGCAGATCAAAAGCCAAAATTATGCTTAATAGGGAAAAACTACAACCAATTCCCCTAAAAACAGGAACAAGTCAAGGATGTCCACTCTCTCCACTCCTCTTCAATATAGTTCTAGAATTTTTAGCCAGAACAATAAGGCAAGAAAAATACATTGAAGGGATCCACATGGGAGAGGAAGAATATAAATTCTCTCTTTTTGCAGATGGCATTATTTTATAAATTAACGATCCCTAAATCTCCATCCCCAAACACTTAGAGCTTATAAACCAATTTGGCAAAGTACCAGCATACAAAATTAACCCACAAAAATCAGTCGGCTTTCTGTAAACCAACAAATTACAAACAGAAATGGACATCAAGGAAACAACCTCATTCACAATAACCTAAAAAAAAAGTATTTAGGAAGTAACCTAACCAAAGATGTAAAGGGTCTATTTCATGAAAACTATAAAAGCCTAAAAAAGGAATCTTAGAAGATACCAGGAAATGGAATGATTTCCCATGTTCCTGGATAGGCAGAATTAAAATGGTGAAAATGGCCATACTGCCAAAATTAATAAACACATTCAATGCAATTCCCATTAAAATTCCAGTGGCTTACATTACTGCAATAGAGAAAGTAGTCCAAAAGTTCATATGAAACAACAAAAGATCTAGCATAGACAAAACAATTTTAGGCAAAATAAAGGATCCAGGAGGGATCATGATACAGGACTTCGAGCTCAACTATAGAGCCATAATAACAAAGACAGCTTCGTACTGGCACAAAAAGAGACCCAAAAATCAGTGAGACAGGTTAGAGGACCAAGAAATATAACCGCATATGTACAATCAGTTGATATTTGACAAAGGAGCCAAAGACATACCTTGGAAGAATCATAACCTCTTCAGCTACTGGTCCTGGGAAAACTGGCCACATGCAGAAAACTAAAAGTGGGCCATATCATATCACCATGCACTAACATCAACTCAAAATGTATTCAAAACCTTAACATCAAACCTGAAACTCTGAAACTATTGCAGTACCGAGTATGAGAGAGATTTGGACTTATAGGCAAAGGCAGGAACTTCAAGAACAGATTCCCAGGGTCACAACAAATTGGAGAATTACTCAATAAATGGGATTACCATAAAATAAAGTTTCTGCACAGATAAAAAATAGTAATCAAACTAGAAAAAAGCCAAATAATTGGGAAAAATTATTCACCAGCAATATATCAGACAAGGGTCTAATATCCATTATATATGGTAAACTCAAGAAACTAACCCTTTACAAACCTAACAAACCAATTTTGAAATGGTCAAGAGAGACTTCTCAGAAGAAGAGGTAAAAATGGCAAAGAAACACATGAGGAAATGTTCATCATCCCTGGCTGTAAAGGAAATGCAAATAAAAACAACTCTGAGATACCACCTCATCCCAGTCAGAATGGCCAACATCCAAAATTCAGTCAATGACAAATGCTGGAAGGGATGCAAAGAAAGAGAAGCATTACTACATTGCTGGTGGGAATGTATACTAATACAATCACTTGGAAAGAACTCTGGAGGTACCTCAGAAAGCTAAATATCGACCTATCCTATGAACTCGCCATACCACTCCTAGGCATCTACTCAGAACAACAGGAACAAGTATACAAAGACACACACACCTTTATGATTATTGCAGCATTGTTCACAATAGCCAAGATTTGGAAACAACCCAGATGAGCGACTACTGATAAGTGGATCCAAAAATTCGGGTACCTATATAAAATGGAATACTATGTAGCCATTAGACAGGACAAAATGATGGCATTTGTATAGAAATGGATGGAAGTAGACCAAATTATTTGAGTGCGGTAAGCCAAGAACAAAGAGACAAATGGCATAGGGTCTACCTGACATGTGGATTCTAAAGCCAAAATGCAAGAAGGTATGACAAAGTAAACAGGACATGAGAAACAAAGGACAGCCACTCTTTTTGTTGTATCACCCTGAATGATTTCATGTTCTTGACTATGTAGATGGTAGAAATATGCATTCAATGGAGGGAAGCCAGGAGGAGGAACAGAATAACTGGGAAATGGAACAACATACAAGAAAGGGGTCCATCAGCTGCACTGGACATAGAAGAAAAATAACTAAGTAACCCAAACCTGAAACTCTGAAACTATGGCAGGACCGAGTATGAGAGAGACTTGGACTTATAGGCCAAGGCAGGAACTTCCAGAACAGATTCCCAAGGTCAAAACAGGCTTGGGAGGCATGAGAGAGAAAGAGGGAAAGAGGGAAAAGCTTACACTAAGCAAAAGGGAAAAAATGTAAACATCACCTGAGGTGGGAAAAATAATTTGGATTTTCAAAGCTCATAGAATTAACAAACTTTACACCATGATAACGATAATTTGCCTTGTCAAGGTTAAAATGTGTTTGTGACTTTAACTATCACAATTCCACAATATTGTGACATATGTGAAATATATGTAATCACTTACCTCAATTTTTACAAAAAAGTGTGAAAAGGGAAGGGTTATGAGAGATGGGTGACACCTTGTATTCATGTACTGTTTTGTAGAATGGGAACTTCTTTCTACAACTACTTAAAAATAATAACAATAGAAAGTATTTAAAAAATAAATAAACAGGATGGCAACAGATAAGTTCAAATATAAAATAAGAAATTAAATCCAATTGGAAGGCAAATTTCTTTGGGGAGAGTAATGTAGTTTATTCTATAGAAAGTCTCCTTCAGCAATAAATTCAAAAGCTAGACCTCAAGTAAGTGATATAAACTAAAAATGGAGATGAAAAAAAAAAAACACTTCACCCACTCTTTCTTGCCTGGACAGCTGGTGTGTGTAAAAATTCATCATGCTCTTGAATTAGAACCAAAGTGGCATGGACCATACTTGGTGGTGCTAGAACCAATATTCAGAGAAAGCTGCAAGATGAACTGTGCAGAGACACTCAGATGATCCCTTAAGGATAAGACTTACTAAGTGTTAATTACTGCTAACTAGTGTGTTTCTATAATTTACTCGTTTTCTATTAAATTTACATTTCAAGCCTGTTCATTGGGTGGAGAGAAGGGAATTTTTAGCATTTGGTAAGAAGAAATATAGGATTTGATTGGACATGAAAACCAGTGGGGGGTGTATAAAGCAGAGGGGCCCTAATAATCAGCAGGGCCCACTAATCAATGTAGCCCCATGTCCTGGCCCACTGGAGTGCATGGGACATACTACCAAAGGGCCAGGATATGTTGTTGGAAGGGGTAGGATGTCATCCCCATATGATTAGCTGTGAAGAAGTGATTGGGGAATGGGCAGTTTGTGAAGTGATGGTTGAAAACTGTTAGGCAGGAGACCCACTGGAGTGATGGAGGTGTTCAACCTATGTATACGCTGCATGGTCAGAGAAATGGAATTGGAGAAAATCAAGGGAAGGAAGTGGTGAGACAGCAGGAGGGGAAAGACTTGGGAGAAGAGGAATTTGAGGGCTAGTAGGAGGGAAAGTATGCCAATTGGCCACCAGGTCACAGAAGTTTAGGCCTGTGGATAGTGGAGAAGCCTAAGAGAAAAACGAAGTGATGGAAGGGAAAAAGGGAAATGAAGGAAAGTCTATAAAAAAAAGGAGGGAGTAAGGGAAAAGGACAAAGCCTTACCTATTGAAGTTTGGAGCTTTGGAGATGATAATTTTGGGAGTTGGTGCTTTGCAAACCAATTAACTATGTGTGGCTGCCCATTAGAGGTCTGAGATTTGGTGATGGGGCTGGCTTGTCACTGAGTGTACAGCCCATGACAAGGTAAATGCAGGCCCATTTCGAGTGTAAATAGTTATTTTCAATGTGCCTCTTTGGACTATCTTGTGTTTTATGCACCATAAGTATACACAAATTACCAGCTCCTCTGGGACACAGCAAAAACAATACTCTGAGGGAAGTTTATAGCTCGGAATTCCTACATCAACAAATTAGAGAGATCTGAAACCAACAATTTAATAAGACATCTGAACCTCCTTCAAAAAGATCAGCAAAATAGACCCCAATCCAGTAGACAGAAAGAAATAATTAAAATTAAATTAGAATTAAGTAAATTAGAATCCAAAAACACCAAAAAAGAATCAACAAAACAAAAAGTTGGTTCTTCAAAAAAATTAACAAAATTGACACACCCTTAGCAAATCTTACAGAAACAGAAGTGAACACACCCAAATAAACAAACTCAGAGACGAGAATGGGAACATCACCATCAGAACATTATAATGGAATACTTCTCAAAACTTCATGCTAATAAGTTTGAGATTTGGCAGAAATGGACCTTTTCCTATCAAATATCGTCATGCCAAAACTCAACCAAGATGAGTTAAATCAACTTAACATGCCCATATCAAGCATAGAAATAGAAACAGCAATAAGAGGCCACACATCTCAGAAAAGTGCAGGACCAGATGGATTTACAGCAGAATTCTACAAGGCATTCAAAGCAGGGCTCACACCAGTGGTCCTCCAACTATTCAAAAAATTGAAAGAGTAAGTTCACTACCGAATTCATTCCATGATGTCAACGTAACTGTTATCCCAAACCAGGCAAGGACTCATCAAAGAAAGAGAACTATAGACCCATTTCTTTGATGAACATGGATTTTAAACACCTCAACAAAATTTTGGCCAATCGACTTCAACAATTCATCCAAAATATCATGCACACAAAGAAAGAAGATTTATTTCAGGGAGGCAATGCTGGTTCAATATATGCAAATCAGTTAATATAATTCATCACATCAACAAGAGCAATAATGAGAACCACATGCATATATCAATAGATGCAGAAAAAGCATTTCACAAGATCCAACACCCCTTTATGGTGAAGACTCTGGAAAAGCTATGAACCCAGAGAACATACCCCAATACAATAAAGGCTGTATATGACAAACCTACATCCAGCATTATAATTAATGGAAAAATGAAAGCCATTTCCTCTTAACTCAGGAACGAGACAAGGATGTCCACTCTCCTCACTTCTCCTCTATTTAGTATTACAATACCTACCTACAGTAATAAGACAAGATGCAAACATAAAAGGGATATAAATAGGGAAAGATGATATAAAACTCTCCCTCTTTGCAGATGACATGGTCTTGTATTTAAAGAATCCCAGAGACTCCACTCCCAAATTACTCATGCTGATTCAAAACTTTGGCAAAGAAGCATAGTATAAAATTAACTCTCAAAAATCAGTGGATTTTCTGCATGCCAACAATGAGAAGTGTGGCTGAAATCAGGAAAGCAACTCCATTCATAATAGCCCCATAAAAAATAAAATACCTAGGAATTAGCTTAATCAAAGAAGTGAAGGACCTTTATGATGAAAACTTTAAAAACCTGAAAAATGAAGTCAAAACGGAACTTAGAAATTGGAAAAACCTCCCATGCTCCTGGATCAGAAGGATCAACATCGTGAAAATTGCAATACTTCCCAAGGCTATCTACCAATTCAATGTGATACCTATCAATATTCCAAACTCATTCTTCAAGAAAACAGAAGAGGCAATCCAAAAATTCATATGGAACAATAGGAGACCCAGAAGAACAAAAATGATCCTTAACAGAAAGAACAGTATTGGAGGAATTTCATTACCAAATTCCAAGCTCTACTACAAAGCTATAGTAATCAAAACAGCTTGGTATTGGCACAAGAACAGAACTCAGGACCAATGGAATAGAATTGAAAACCCACAAATGAACCTACATACCTATAGTCACCTAATCTTCGATAAGGGAGCTAAAAAAAATAGAATGGAAGAAAGACAGACTCTTCAGTAAATGGTGCTGGCAAAATTGGTTAATCACTTGTAGAAAACTAAAGCTAGATCCTTATATGTATCGCCCTGCACCAGAATCAACTCCAAATGGATCAAAGACCTGGGAGTCAAAGCAAACACCCTGAAAACATTACAGGATGGGATAGGAGAAACCCTAGGTCTCCTTGGCACAGGCCAAAATTTTCTTAATAGAGACCCAGAAACACGAAAAATAAAAGAAATGCTGGACAAATGGGATTTCATGAAATTGCTGAGTTTCTGCCTGGCAAAGGACAAAGCTAGCAAGATCAATAGAAAGCCCACAGATTCGGAGAAGATCTTCTCTAGGCACACAACAGACAAGGGTCTCATGTCTAAAATATACCTGGAACACAAAAAATTAAATCCCCAACAACAAATCCTCAAAGAAAGAACTCCCCAATAAAAAAGTGGGCTAATGACTTACAGAGAAACTTCTCTGAAGAGGAAATAAGGATAGCGAATAGACACACGAAGAAATGCACAAACTCCCTAGCCATAAAAGAAATGCAGATCCAAACAGCATTGAGATACCACCTGACCCTAGTTAGAATGGTTATAATCAAGAACTCTAATAACAACAGAAACTGGTGGGGATATTGGTGGGACTGTATACTTGTTCAACCACTTTGGAAAGCAGTATGGAGCTTCCTCAAAAGAGTCTACATAGAGCTACCCGATGACCCAGCACTCCCACTTTTCGGGCATTTAACCAAGTGATTACAAAAAATACCATACTAAAGCTACCAACACAACTATGTTTATTACAGCATTATTTACCATAGCTAAGATACGGTACCTACCCAGATGCCCCTCAGTAGATGAATGGATCAAGAAAATGTGGTTTTTATACACAATGGAATTCCATGCGTCCATCAGAAAGAATAACATTTCCCCATTTGTTAGGAAATGGAAAGCCTTGGAAAAATTTATATTAAGTGAAGTAATCCAGGCCCAAAGAAACGTAAGTGCCATGGTTTCCCTTATTTGCAATATCTAGTATATGTCTGAGACAAACAGAGACTGTTAGACAAGTTGATGTTAGGAGAAATAAACCCTAAGATAAGGACTCAAATTGTTTTTTGTTCTTGCTATTGTTTCTGCCATATTTATGAAAAGATTTATTTGTTGCTTTTTATGTCCCTCCCCCACGTTATAACTCCTGTTTTCACTGTATTTGATGTTCGTATAATTTGGGGATGGCAAGGGAAAAACAAATTGTTATACAGGTGGACTAATTACCACAACGACATATACATGTCGAAAAACAAACTTTACAACTTTGGTGTGGAGGTGGTTTTGGGGTGGAAGAAGGGGATATGAAGGGATGGAAAGGGAAAACAAAGGAGGAGGCAAAAATGCTTGATTAGAAATGTACTCATTACCTTGTTCATGTAATTGTAAACCCTCTGTTTGTATTTTGAAAAAAAATAATAAAATAATAAAGTAAAATTCATGTCAATTTTGTTTTGTCGGTCATAGGGCTCTAATTCTGGGTCTGGTCACTGTCCCTCCTCTCTTCAGCTGAAGGATACCACTGTATCTCTTCAGCTACACTGCCATTTCTAGTTTTCAAGAGATATATTGGAGATAAGAGTCTCACAGATTTTTCTGCCCAGGCTGACTTTAACCACTATCTCCAGATCTCCCAGTTATGGGTAGCTAGGATTACAGGCATGAGCCAACAAAGCCCAGATCATAGACAATTTTTAAAAAGTAAGGTTATTGAAATTTCTGGCTTTTTCCAATAAACAATCTTACTTTTTCAGCATTAGTTTATAACTATGATTTATTTTTAGATGTAACTGAATTTTTTAATTGAATCATTAATTAGTTTTACTATTACTCAGTATCTCACAAAAATCCATAGTTATTGACTTTCCCAAAAGTCAATTATTACATACTATATTACTTACTATTATTATTACATTCTTATTACATATAATGAATCGTGAAAATAGTTTGGATCATTTCAGATAAATTAGTAGCAGCTATTTTAGGATTACAAATTCACATCTGTGATTTTAAACAAAGGAAAGAAGATTTTTGAGTTAAAATGAAGTATGAATGTGTAGTGTGTCCCACTTGAAACAAAAATTCTGATTTCATACAGAAAAAATTATTTTCTTTCCACTTATGACTTTTTAATAATACTATTGGGAATAGTGAGGCAAGAGGAGGAAGAATTCAATCATTTTTTTTTTGTCAGTCGTGAGGCTTGAATTCTGGGCTAGAGCCCTGTCCCTGTGCTCTTCAGCTCAAGGCGAGTGCTCTACCGCTTGAGCCCCAGCTCGACTTCTGGTTTTCTAGTGGTTTATTGGAGATAAGATTCTCACAGAGTTTCCTGCCAGGGTTGCCTTTGAACCATGATCCTCAGATCTCCGTGATCCTCTTGAGTAGCTAGGATTAGAGGCGTGAGCCACCAGTGCCAGGCAGGGGACTCCAGTCCCCCACTGGTGGCATGGATTCCCTCCTGGGGCAATGTACTGGTGGGCAGTTCTCCCTGGAGTCCTGCAGACTCCAGTCTCTGTCTGGCCTGAGCTGTTTCCAGCTGGGCAGTGGAAAGCAAGTGCATTCCCCCTGTTGGAGCCTGCTTGCTAACTGCTGTGGCAGTTAGCTAGGGCTCTCGGAATGCCACTTTCTGTAACCTACTGTAGGCTGTCTGGAAGAAAAAGCAGACCATTGAATTTAGAACTCTTGAAGTTTTCCAGGTTTTTTTTTTTTTTCTTGAAGCTGGCAATTTCCACTAATGCCTGTGATGACGGGTCAAATTAGACAGATAATTTCAGCCTCCAGACAATGATGTTCAAAGCAGCACAGGAAGAGTTCCCAAGCCAGATGGTCTCCTTTAAAAAACGTCATGCCTTGACTGACTTTCTTCGGCAGCTGTTGATTCTCCTCCAGCTCTCTCTAGGGTGACCACCACAGTCAAGGATGTCATGGGGAGCAGAGATTGTGACCTCACCATCCCTAGCCTGCCAGCTGTGAGCAGAGATGATTCCCAGCACCTGCACTGTACTCTGGGAGATTCAGAAACCAGGGATACCTCGAGGATCCTTTTCTGCAACATGAAACATGGGGGCTGGATGTGGTAATCCTGACTGGCCCCAGGGGGAGGAGAGGAGGCCCCTTGAGCCAGGCTTTCTGCTCACAGTAACCTCATTCACACCTACGTGGGGAATTGAGTGCCACAGAGCTGGTCAGCTACTGGACAGAGATCTTTGAGAAGATAGGCATCCCAGAGGCCCTGGAGTCCAGCGAGTACATAGTGGCTCACATCCTCAGAGCCAGAACAGTTAAGTGTTGTGGCACCAGGAAGAGGGAAGAAGGAGGAGGTTGAACTGCGGGAGAGGTACATCAGGCTTCGTCCCTCCTCCCCCACAGAGGATTCTTATCTCAATCAGATGGGACTTTTCTGTAGTATTTTCATAGACAGATGTTCATTGATTTATCCAACAAAACATTACAGTGTGCACCAGGCTCTGGGGGGGTCACAGACAAAAGTTGCAGGACTGGTTCCACAGCCCATGAAGAAACCTTGGATTGATCTGGATGCCAGTGCTTCAAGCCTGTCATCCTCGCTACTTAGGAGGCTGAGTTCAGAGGATTGAGACTTTTGGCCCGGGCAGGAAATCCTGTAAGGCTCTTGTCTTCAATAACTACCAAAAACAAAATGCCAGAAGTGCATGTGTAGCTCAAGCCGTACACTGCTAGCCTTGAATAAAAAGGCTTAGGGACAGCACCTAGGCTCCAAGTACAAGGCCCATGGGCTGACACAAAGAAAGTAAAGAGAGAGGGGTGGGAAAGACAGAAGGGGAAAAAGAGGAAAGGAAGGAAAAAGGGAGAACATGCAAGCCTTGGTTTGGAGTCCCTGGATCAAGGGAGCCAAGTATTCACAATCTCTGTGGGTCAGTTTCCGAAACTAAAGCTAGTATGTGGGACCAAGCCACTGACCTCTCAGCAACTTCATGACAGCCAGGAGCTGTATGGTCACCAACTGTAGAGGGAACCAGCCTCGGGTAGAACCTAGGACTCAGGGTGGGTCACCAGGTTTAAATTATACCCAGCCTCATCGAGTTTATTTTCGGGTCAGATAAGAAGGAAGTTTCCAAGAGCTAGGGAGGTATTGGAATGAGAGAGTTTCAATGGGGGGTAAAGGGTTAAGCAGGAATTTGAAGAGGGAGGATGGTCCTAGGTCAGGAAATTGGAGCCATGACCTCGCCTGACAACATAGACTACCAGCCTTTGATCCAGCAACACTGCAATTAAAAGTCCTGGCACCTTGGGTTCATCATTGACAACCTGGCTATCTTTCACTGCAGGATGCCTGTGCAGTACATCCTTGGGGACTAGGATTTTCCAGGGCTCAATCTGATGATACCACCCCCGGTATTCATTCCTCCACCAAAGCCTGAGGTAAGCATGCCACTGCCACAGGACAGCCTGGGAATGAGGGCAGGAATGAGGGCTCAGTCTTTAGTCTACATGCCAGATCTGGGATTCAGAGAGGGCAGGCTGAATGTGGGGCAGAGCTGTGTAGAGGCTGGTGGGAAAACCAGAGGCACTGGGCTCTGAGCAGGGTTGTTTCTTTGATAATACTCACAACATAGGAAAATTTCTGGATATAGCAGCCCTTTTCACCTCCCTAAGAGGGACTTAGATCTCCCCAGTCTCTGTCCCTTGACCAAGAAACCCTTTAGTTCCCTTTAGTGGTAGAATAACTAGAACTTACCTCACTGCCCAGTGCTGAGGCAGGACAGTGAGAGATCCTGAGTCTTTGATAAGGTCAGGGGATTTTCAGTATGAGAATGTCCTTGAATGTCCCAATTGGTGCATGGTCAGTCCCATCTAAGACTGCCATGATGTAGGACATAGAATCTAGAGAATAAGAGCAGGATGGAGTCAGTTCTTGGAGTCCTGAGTATTAGGTGTTAGCTTTGAGTTCCCATATGCCCACCTGCTTCCCTTTCTTTTTTGGGTCTACGCTAGAAAAAGCTTGAAACTAGGTCATGGATCTTATCTTTTATGCTCCAAGATAGCACTCTACCATTTGAATCACAGCTCCACTTCCAGCTTTTTTGGGTGTTTAATTGGAGATAAAGAGTTCTTATGGACTTTGCTGCTAAGTGGCATCCAACTCCAGTCCTCAGATTTCAGTCTCCTGAGGGGACAGGATAACAGGAATGGAAAAGGATGTTTGGTTGGGTGCCAGTAGCTCATGGCTTTTATCTTAGGTACTCAGGAGGTGAGATCTGAGGATCATGGGTCAAATTCAGCCTGGTCAGGAAAGACCCTGAGACTCTTATCTCTAAGGAATTGCCAGAAAACCAGAAGCAGTGCTGTGGCTAAAGCAATTGAGTGCTTGCCTTAAGCTGAATAGCTCAGGGCAAGCACCAAAGCCCAGAGTTCAAGCCCCTGAACAAACAACAACAAAAAAGAGGTGATTAAGTTTTCTGCATAGCAGTGTGTATGGTAGGAAATGCCATGCTCTTCTATGAGGCATTCCAGATATGTGTGAGGCTCACTGTTTTGTCCACAGTGGGTCTGATATCAGTACTGCCACCTTCTCAGGGGTGGTATGTGATCCTAATTGAGGGAGTTCATGATTTGGTTCTCAGGGACTATTGAATGCTTGGGCTCTCCGTGTGTGTGTGTGTGTGTGTGTGTGTGTGTGTGTGTGTGTGTGTCTGTCTGTCTGTCTGTCTGTCTATGTCTGTGTCTGTGTGTGTTTGGAGGTAGAAGAACTGGGCCTTGAACTCAAGGCCTAAATGCTGTTCCTGAGATTTCTTGCACAAAGCTAGAGCTCTGACACTTGAGCCACAGCTCCACCAGTGGCTATTTGGTGGTTCAGTGTAGATAGGAGCTTCACAAACTTTCCTACGTGGCTGGCTTTGAACAGTGATACTCAGACCTCAGCCTCCTGAGTAACTAGGATGACAGACAGGAGCTACCCGTGATGGCTTTGTGTGTGTGTGTGTGTGTGTGTGTGTGTGTGTGTGTGTGTGTGTGTGAATAGAAGTTGGTTGTAACAAGGAGTGGTGAACCCTTTGGTAACTTCTAAACTCTGTCTTTGGGGGCAGCATGGGCTCTGAGGCTGAGGTCTGGGGGCCTGGAAGTGTGAGACTCTTGAAGGGGACTCAGCACTGTTAAATTATAAGAGCAAGAGAACTTTGTGCCCTGGAACTGTCTACTCCCATTGGCCTGGTTGCTGGCAGAGGGAGTGTGGGAGGATCTGGAGGTGGGGCCCACAGGGGGTGGCTCCCCAGGGGGACAGAGAATGTGGTCAGCACTTAGTAAGGCTTTGAGTCCTGTTAGTATGGAACGTATTGGCATGGGTCTTCTCATCATGATGTATGATGGGCAAGGCCAACCCTACTTTAAATCTTGACCTGTGTTCTTCAGATCTCAGCCTCCTGAGTAGGTAGGGTTATAGGCATGAGCCTCTGGCACCGGGCCTCGGATTTTTTTTGGTATATTAGGGTTTGAACTCAAGGCCTTAGGCTTTCCAGTCATGTCTTCTTCCATGGGAGCCAAGTCTTTCTCTCTTGGGCATTTCTGAGATAGAGATTCCATATATGCTCAGGCTTGGCTGGACCATGGTCCTCCTGTGACAGGCATGCACCATCATGCATGGTCCTCTGTAGTTGGGATGGTAGATATGTAGCGCCATGCTCAGTCATCAGTTTAGATGATGGTCCCAAACTCGACCTTGATACCTGACTGAAGGCTCCCACAAAAAGGATGATCTGTGGCTACATAAGAGGTGAGGCCAAGGTGGCTTGGATGTACTCTTCGATATCTAGGAAATGTCAATGTACCTTATCATAGGCAAATCTAACTTCTGGCCCCAGCTGGGCCTCTCAGGTCCTTCTAGACAATTCCGGATGCCCAGAATACAGAGGCATATACTTTAGATTCCAGGGCCAGGGAACTAGGGGATGAGAAATTGGTATGGCCAGTACCTCAATGTTTTAGGGCATTAAATTTGACCTGGATGAGCTGAGGTAGAACTGGGGGCAGTCCTGAGTCACAGTCACAGTCAACTCTCAAGCCAGATCAAGTGGTTTCTCCCTAAGTCCTCCTTGGGCTGAGGGGTTTGGGCCATGGCAATAAGTTCCACAGAACCTGCCCCCTCGATCTCAACAGGGGGCCACAGGATCAAGGGAAGGACACTGGGGATGCTCCTTTGTAGTTGGCCCATGATTGCAGATCTTCATCTGCCCCACTTCCCCAAGCACTGGTGAGGAAAGCAGGGCTCAGTGCCTTCAGACTCCTGGGATAGTGACTGCTACAAGCAGCATCCAGTTGGCTGTGGATTCCTGAGCCTACAAAACTTTCATGAGCCCAACTCAACATCTGCCCAAGGTCTGACTGACAAATTTGCACTCTTGTGATACTTGTGTGAGTGGGTATTATCTGGTGTGACATCTTGCAGCTTCTGCCCCTCCTGGCCCAGAACCGTGGTCTGAGACAGTAATTTACTACTCAGATCCACATTGCACCCATGATAGATGCCATTCTGATGATCTTCATGCCCCCAGGCTCGATACTTCTCTGGTACTGTGGCTTGCTCTGTAGGCAATGGCCTCCAAACAGGCTGCTATCAAGACTTGCAGGACACCTAGACATTAAGAGACCCTCAGGGGCACACTGGAAAAACTCTGCCTAGAGCCACAGAGTAAGGTCATGGGGCTTGAACTCTGGATCTGGGCACTGTCTCCCAGCTCTTCACCTTACCACTTGAGCCACAGAGCAACTTCTGGTTTTCTGTAGGTTCCTTGGAGATCAGAGTCTCCCAGACTTTCCTGGCTGGGCTGGGTTTGAAACGTGATCTTCACATCTCAGCCTCCTGAGGAGCTAGGAGGACAGGCATGAGCCACCTGTGCCTGGATGATCTGGCCTTACACCACAGTGGACTAGGAGGTCCTGAAATCTTTTTTTTTTTTTTTTTTAATTTTCCTGTGCTAGTATTGGGACTTGAACTCAGTGTCTGGGCTTTGGTCTCTAAAGTTTTTCCTTCAAGGTTACCACTTTACCACTTTACCCACATCTCCATTTCTGGATTTTGGTAGCTAATTGTCAAGAAGAGTCTCATTAACTTTCCTCTCCTGAGCTGGCTTGATCCTCGATCTCTATCTCAGTCTCCTGAGTAGCTAGGATTTACAGGGGTTAAGCCACTGGTGGCATTGGGCTAGAAGCTTTTCTAAAGCAAGTGTTTTTCCCTGCGTTTGCCCTAACTCCTCCATGCAAAGGAGGTCTGAGGGTCAGGAGCTGTGAAAACAGGTTTCCATCCACAGGAAATGTCTTTGGCTCCCTGGCAAAAAGCCATGCTAATCTTCCCCATGGGCACCAGGCTGGGACCTCTTCCTCTGCACTGTGACTCAAGTGAAAGTTGACCCAGCCTTGAATTTCCTCAGACTTTTCTGAAGCCATAGAACATTCATACCACTCACACCACCTGCTCTACAGCACACCTCAGGACCTTTGCCCATGCTATACCTTCTGCCTGAGGCTCTCTGTCTTGTACTTACCTATTAGAACTACTGTGGAATTTTGGCCCTGGCTATATCACTTCCTGAAACAAGTCTTTCCTTCCCTTCTCCATCTTTATTTTTTTTTTAATATTGAGTTGCTAGAGATGAAATTTGTGCAGGCTGACTGGCAAAAGCTCTATATTGGGGAGTATGTGTATGTGTGTGTGTGTGTGTATGTGTGTGTGTGTGTGTGTATGTGTGTTTGTATGTGTGTGTGTGTGTGTGTGTGTGTGTGTGTGTGTGTGTGTGTGTGTGTGTGTGTGTGCTTATCCTGGGGTTTGAATTCAGGGCCTGGATGCTATCCTATCTCTGAGGTTTTGTACTCCATGCTAGCACTGTACTACTTGAACCACAGCTCTACTTCTGGCTTTTTGGGTGTTTAATTTGAGAAAAGTGTCTTAAATTGATTTTCCTGCTTGCAATCGCTTCCTCCTGAGTAGCTTACAGGGTTGAGCCACCAGCAACTGCCCTCTACCCTACCTCTGACCAATAACCTCGGCCCTCCTCTGAGTCCCAGAAGAATATGTCCTTCAATTTAATTATGTATCATATTTCAATATGGAATATAATGTTAATGAAAAATTAGTCAATGTCCTAAATTATTGTGTATAATCTTATAATAGATGAGCAAAATATAATATTATGTGTATCATAATACTAAATGCAATAATCAATAAATGAATCAAAGAAAAATAAAATACAAAATCAATAATAAAATTCATAATATGAAATTAACATACATATATAAGTATATATCATGTATTACACATATAGAAATATTTTTTCCATTGCAGGACCTTCATTCAGGTACTGAATTTCTTTTCCTCAAAGACAATAAGCTATGCATTCACCCATCGTGCAAAAGAGTTACCTGGACGGTGAGCTCAAAAACTAGCAATGGCAGAAATACTGGCCCCAGTTCCAAGACAGTGACTCCAATTTTTTAATGGAAGCAGTTATGTTTATTCAGTTCCATACTGAACATTAAAAAAAGCAATGTAGATTTTTGTACAGCATTCAAACATCCTTCCCTTACCTGCAAAATGCTTCTCTGAGAACTATATTGTTTCTCTTTTTTTATTTGTTTTTTATTGTAAAAATGTTCTACAGAGGAGTTACAGTTCCAGGAGCAAGGTATTGAGCATTGTTTACTCCTCCTGTGTTTTTCCGCTACCATCCCTTCTTTTCCATCTCCACAACTACCTCCCCCTGCCGAGGTCAGTGACTTAGTTTTTCATTTTTGGTTGACACTGGGTTTGAACTCAAGTAATGGCAACTCTTTGCTCACATTGCTACAGATTTACCAAGACCCTGAGTTCAAATCCCAGGCTAGAAAAGAAAACTGACAGAAATTCCAAACCAGGGAGCTTTATTTTTTTAATTTAGTTAAATAATTAATATATATGTTTTTTTGGTCAAGCATGGGGCTTGAACACAGGTCGTGGAAATTCTATTTCAGCGTGGATCTCCCTTGGCTGGGGTCCAGTCTCTGGACCCATAGCCGATCCTGGGATCCGGGGCCCAGAGTGCTTTCAGGAAGAAAAAATAAAGTCGGAAAGCACAAAAAGTGGTGAGCTACACACAGCTGGGGTTTTATGATTTTTTTCTTTGGACAGTGACCATCCTGGGTCTGAATGACTAAGCTGCAAACTGGACCTGACCTGCCATTGCTGGTGGCTGGTGGGCTATCAGTGAAGCCATAGGCCAACCTGTCAACATAGGCCCTGGGTTCAAATTGCAGTCCTGACATCAATCGCAGGATATCACAAAAGACTCATTCCTATGTATAGGAATTCTGATTGAAAAAGTAGTTTATACACCAGTCGACACTAAAATTGGACACAATAATCCTAGAATGCTGATTGAGCTTAATTAATAGTTTATTAAGAATGAAAAGAATAATATTCCTTCAATGGCGGTATAATAAATACCTAAGAGTTGGTAGGAATATATTAGGTGTCATTCTATCATAGATAGACAGCTAAGGAACTCTTTACCATATATATATATTTGTATACCTCCATCTGTCTATCCATGTATCGCTGTTTTGGCCAAACCTGGGGGTCGATCTCAGAGCTTGGGAACCACCTGACATCTTCATTGGCTAGAGGCTGCCATGCTCAAACTCACCTAATCATGAATTGGGCCTCCTAGGCTCTAGCAATTCACGACTATTTTTCCTTGCCATTTTCATTTTGTTTTCCTCTCAGTCCCTGAGACCTAGCATCCCAGGATGGGCTGTGGGTCCAGAGGTTGCTCCAACCCAGCCTAGGGTGATGGAAGCTGAGACATAGTTGCCACGACCTAAGTTCAAGCCTCGTGCTTGGCAAAATTAATTAATTAATTAATAAATTAAAATAAATTAATAAAACACATAGAAAATAAAACAAACTTAAAAAATTTAAATTATTAAAAATACTAATGGAGCTCCCTGGCTTGGAATTCGTGCCCGTTTTTTTTCTGCCAGGCCTGTGATTTGAACTCGGAGTCTGGGAAACTCAAATGCACTCTAGAGGATGGGGAAACTCACCCTCTTTGAATACAAGCAATTCAGGCCTGTTCCCTAGGCCTGAATTCAATCCCCAACTCTGTTAAGTAATATTCATCCACATACTTATGATTACTGCATATTGCTTTGAGTGCATTTATTTATTTTTGTATTATTCATTCATTATATTTATTGACTATTATTACACTTATAATATGTATCAAATTTATTGCATCTAATGAGAATTGTACAGATTTGCATATGTATTATATATCTTAGTTCAGACCCAGGATATTCACAGAAATTCTATAGTAGATGATCCAATGCTTAGAAAAACAGAAAGAATACACCAACCAAAGTCTAATTTATCCCTCGGCACCTCAGTGGCTCACACCTGTAATCCTAGCTAATCAGGAGGCTTAGAACTAGAAGATGAAATTTCAAATCCAATTAAGTCAGAAAAGCCTGAGAAACATCATCACCAATTAACTGGCAAAAAGCCAGGCTACAGGTACGACTGAAGTGGTAGAAAATCAACTATGAACAATGAAGCCAAGAAAGAACAAGCTGAGTTCAAGTGCGAGGAGAGGAGGTTAGGGGGATAATAGGGAAAGAAATCATCCAAAAACAGAGAACGAAACAACAATACACAAATTCCACCTAATTTATGGTACCAACCAAACTGAAAAAAAATGAAGCTTGTGCAGTTATATAACTTTACATGAGCACATATGCTCTTAGGTACACTTCAAAGCTATGTTTTTAACAATATGTATGTATATATATATTAATAATGCATATATATTTAAATAAACTAAGAAACCAGCGAATGAATAAATACTTCTGAATTAGTACCTTAACCATGGCATTATAAATTATTTACACTAAAAGTGTATTCCAAGTTTCTTTTCTCAGAATCAATCTTTAAGAAGTTTGTTCATGTGCCTGGCACCAGTGGCTCACGCCTATAATCCTAGCTACTCAGGAAACTGAGGTTGGTGGTTCAAAGCCAGCCCAGGCAGGAAAGTTCCTGAGACTATCTCCAATAAACCACTAGAAAACCAGAAGTGGCACTATGACTCAAGCGGTAGATCACTCGCCTTGAGCTGAAGAACACAAAGATAATACCTGATTTCAAGCCACAGGACCAAAAAACAACAACAATAAAAAAAAAAAAAGTTCATGCAGATCATAAAATTCTAACATTCTGAGCCTTACGAAACTTTTCTGCCGGGGTCTTATACTCTTTAGGCAAATACTCCACTACTGAGATACATCACAGTCCCATTGTTTTTGTTTTTCATTTTACAATCCTGTTTATTCCCCAAATGCATACAAGTACCTACTGTCCTCACAGAAGTGAGTTTTTATTCAGAAACCCAACCTTTTGTGCTATGAGGATCCCCTAGTGTATTTCACGGTAGGCACTGAGGAAAACTCATACGACACAAATGCAGAGAGTTTATAATTGTAGAAATAACTCTAAATAGAAATAAATTTAACTGTCCTGACCTTCTAGGGAGAAATGATGTCCTTATTTTCATTCTCACTCTTCAAGGCAGATGTTCAAAATAGAAGCACCAATGTGCTATGCTGAAATGTAAAAGTTTAAATCCCTTTTTCGAAAAACTCTTGTTATAAAATCAATAAGTATCAAATAAAGGCGAAGTAAACTTTAAAAAAAATATTAAAAACGCTAATGAAGTTCCCTGGCTTGGAATGTGTGCCATTTTTTTGTCTGCAATCCTGGGATTTGAACTCAGGTTCTGGGTAACTCTGTTGCACTGTGGGGGAAGGGGAAGCTCACCGTGCTTGAAGACTAGTAAGTCAGGCCTTTTCCCTAAGCCTGAATTCAAGGCCCAGACCTGGAAAAGGTACTCCTTATATACATTTTAAAGATAGGATTAAACTTCCATAAAGATGTTCAGTATATGTTATGTTTGGTGTGGTTATTCGTTGTAGTTTTTTTTATTTTTTTCATTTATTTACCGTTTATTGTATTGACTGTGATAACACCTAACTATGTATTACATTTTTTACATCCTATCACACACCATCTAGATTTGTAGATGTTTTCTCCATCATGCCTGACACACAGGACTCTCCCAGAAAAGGAAAACAGGTGTCACTCTTGGTTTCTTACTCCAAGATTAAATTTTGGCGGTGCTAAGATCTGAACTCAGGGCCTACCAGGTCCAATTCATGAATGGGTGAGTGTGAGCACAGCAGCCTCTAGCCAATGAAGCTGTGAGGTGGTTCCCAGGTGCTGAGATCATGACGCAAGATTGGCCATAACAGAGGTACAACGATAGGTACACAGTAGTATACAAATAAATATATTTTGCTAAAAAGCGCCACAGCTGCCAATTTATGATTGAATGACGTTTACTACATTCCTACCAACTCTTAGGTATTTATTATACCACAATTAAAGGAATACTATTCTTTTCATGCTTAATAAAACATGAAATTAAGATCAATCAGTGTTCTAGGATTATTTCATCCAATTTTAGGCTCAACCCATGCACAAACTTCTTTTTCAATTGGTTTTCCTATGCATAGGAATGAGTCTTTTGTGATCTCCTGCCATTGATAGTTGTCAGGACCTGGATTTGAACCCAGGACCTATGCTGACAGGTTGGCCTATGGCTCCCCTGCTAGCCTGTCAGCCTTCAGCAATGACTGGCTAGGTCCACTTTGCACCCGTGTCATTCAGACCCAGGATGGTCACCGTGCATGAAAAAAAAAAAAAACAAAACCCAGCCCTCTGCAGCTTGCCACTTTTTGTGCTATCCCACTTTTGTTTTCTTTCTGCAAGTCCTCTGGACCTAGGATTCCAGGATCGGGTATGGATCCTGAGGCTGCACCCAGCCTACGGTGATCAAAGCTGAGGCAGAGTTGCCAGGACCTGAGTTCAAACCCCATGGTAGGCCAAAAAAGAGAAAAAAGAAAAAAATTGATTATTTAAATAAATTTTAAAAAAAATAAAGCTCCCTTGTTTGGAATTTCGTCAGTTTTCTTTCCTAGACTGGGATTTGAACTCAGGAACATGGTAAATCTGTAGCAATGTGAGGGAAAGTGCAGATTTGCCACTACTTGAATTCAAACCCTGTGCCAAGCCAAAATTTAAAAGTCACTGAGCCGGCAGGGGGAGTGGTTGTGGAGATGGGAGGTAAGAGATCATAGGGGGAAAACAAAGGAGGAGTTAACAATGCTCAATAGGGAATATACTCATGACCTTCTCATGTAACTGTGACCCTTCTGTACAACATTTTTACAATAAAAAACATACAAAAAAGAAACAATGTAGTGTTCAGATAAGCACTTTGGGGGTAAGGGAAGGATGTCTGAATAGATGTACAAAATTCTACACTGATTTTATTTAATGTTCAGTATGGAACTGAATAAACATAACTGTTTCTATTAAAAAAAATTAACTCACTGTCCTGGAACTGAGGCCAATATTTCTACCATTGGTGGGATTTGATCTTACTGTTCAGATAACTCTTTTGTACCATGGGTGAAACAAAGCTTACTGTCCTTGAGGAAAAGAAATTCAGGCTAGAGTTCCCATGGAAAATAACTCACTCATCATGCATGAATACCAGGGTTTGAATCCTCAGTGCCACATACTCAGAAAAAGCCAGAAGCTGTGGAGTGGCTCAAACGGTAGAGTGTTAGCCTTGAGAAAAAGAATCCCCAGGACTGCCAAAAACAATAGGCCAGATGCCTGTGGCTCATACCTGGAACCCTACCTTCTCAGGAGACTGAGATTTGAAGTCCACAGTTCAAAGACAGCATAGGCAAGAAAAGCCTGTTAGACTCTTATCTCCAGTGAACCACCAAAACACACCCATCTGGTGCTGTGGCTCAAGTGGTAGACTGTTAGCCTTGAGCTGAATTGCTCAGGGACAGTGCCCAGGCTTGATACAAGACACACAATTGGCAAAAAATTGAGGGTTAATCAAAGAACTTTTCCTATTTGCTAATTAGAAGAACATTCTCTGGAAAATGAACACTGATATACACTAGAATTGGAGTCATACCTCCATGCTCAAGTAAAGCAGATCCACATGCCCAGCCTCTCAGACTCTAGCATTGTAACCTTGTGTCCACAGGGTTCTGAAAGGTCCAATGTTGAAAGGCTTAATATGCTCCCCAAGCCCTTTGTGATAAGGAGTTGACTTGTATTGTCAATGTCATTACACTTCTGAACCTAGCCGAGCACCAGTAGGTCTCACCCATCACCCTAGCTCAGGAGGCTGAGGTATCAGGATCACAGTGTGAAGCCTAGCCAAGGCAGGAAAGTCTATGACATTCTGAATTCCACTTCTGAAAGGTCAGATATTGAAGAGCTTCTTGTGTTTCCCTGGGTGATGAGATATTACTTGCACTCTAAATGTTCTTAGAGTTCTTGGCCCATTGACCCATCCTGGGTTCAACTGAAGTTCTCAGGATGCAAGCCCTGGCACTGTTAGCAGGAAGAACTCCAGTGTAACACTGTATTTGAAGGATAGAAAACAATTTCAGAAGCCAGGCTAGGTGAAGAGACCTAGGTCTGCAGGATTAGGAGGCAGAACGTACACACTCCATAGGGAAGTGAGCTGCAAAACCACTTCATTCATTCCAAGCACAGCCAGCAATGGGGGGAAACCTGAAACATTTGTTAGGGTTACACCAGGGTCAGGCTTTTCTCAGCCTCTTCAAACAATGACTAACTTTCTTCCATCAGGTGAAGGGAGCCTCAGACTATGTTTAGTTTAGCAGTAGAGTGCCAGTTTAGTGGGGGAGAGAGGAGGAACAGAGTAGAAAAACTCTGCTCTCTGGTCTTAGGGAGTGGGTTTTTACTCTCCACATGTCAGATTTGAAGGCCTTTCTTCTACCTCTGGCAGTCCTATCTCCTTCCTTAATTCTCCACTTTATTAATACTAATCCCCAGTCCAAGGAGAGGCAGGGTCATTTCTCTTCTGTCTCCAAGCAGCTGAGTTAGAACCTGGCTCTGCCCTTTTAAATCTGGGTCCTTCAGCTGCCTGCGAAGTGGGAAAGAGACAGTCTTCCTGCTCTGTGGTTATGTGAAGGTGATCCTGGTGGCCTGGCACACTGCAGAAGGCTGCGTGATTGGGAATTGTTCCCATCTTTCCTCCTGATGTCCAAGACCAGATTCATCTATCATTTTTCTATCTATATATCTATCCATCTATCCATCTATCCATCTATCTATCTATCTATCTATCTATCTATCTATCTATCTATCTATCTATCTATCTATCTATCTATCTATCTATCTAATGTGCCTCCCTCCCTCCCTCCCTCCGTCCTTACCTACCTTGGGCTGAACTCAAGGCCTGGGCACTGTTTCTGGCACTCTACTCCTTGAGCCACAGCACAAATTCTGGCTTTTCCTGTGTATGTGTTACTGAGGAAGCGAACCCAGGGCTTCTTGCATGCTACGCAAGCACTCTTTCACTAATCCACATTCCCAGCCCCTCATCTTTTTCTTAATGGTAGTTTTACATAAGTATGCTACCATTTGTATCCCCAAGTATAATTTTCTGAATACTGCTTATTTCTATGAACTCTGATCTTTTCTTCCCCTGCCTGATTTTTGACTGCTCCTGCATTGGCCTCATAATAAAATGTAAATAAAGGCTGCTAAGAGCTTCACTGTGCATCATATAAGGACACAGGCCTGGTACCCTGGAAGAGAAAAGCAATGGGGCTGACATGAAGAGTATGATGCAGTATGCACAATGAGCATATCTGAAAAATTAATCAGTAAATAAAAGCAGAAGCATTGCATACAGCCTGTTTGCACTCAGGGAAGTAATATATACATGTAAGTAAGTAGGGCACTGATACATAAACTTTGCCTTCTCTTTTTTAATTTATTTTTGTGACCATCCCATGGCTTAAACTCATGGTGCGATGTGTTCTTCAGCTGTGTTGCACAATGCTGAGGCTCTACCACCACCACAGCTCCACTTCTAGCCATTTGGTCATTCACTGGACATAAAAGCCTCACAGGCTTTCCTGCCTGGTCTGGCCTGTGTCTCCTGCTTGGCTTTCTCTTTCAAAGCTGGAGTTCTACCCTATAGGCCACTGCTCCACTTCTGGTTTTCTTGGAGACAAGAGTTTCACAGTCTTTCCTGCTAGGGCTGGCTTTGAATGAGTTTCTTAGAATATCCTGCCAAATACTTAATGTCAGTCCCTGGATTCAACCTCCAGGCCCAAGTTGAGGTTTTGGCTATGGCTTCCCTAATAGCTAGCCAAACATCAGCATGCAAGGTCATGTACACTTTGGCCTTTTCATTTACACCAGGACGGTCACAATGCAAAGGTAAAGAAAATGTAAAACCACCCTCTTGAACTTCTCCGTTTTATCTTTCTCCTTTTTTTTAATTTCTTGCCAACCCTGAGATTTGTACTTGGGCCCTAGGATCCCAGGGTCAGCTGTGGCTGAGATGCCAAGACCTGAGTTCAAGCCCTGTACTTGGCCAATATAAAATAAAATAAAATAAAGCCCTGGCTTGGAATTTACACCATTTTTCTGGCAGGCCTGGGATTTGAACTCAGCCTCTGGGTATCTCTGTAGCACTGTGGGTGAAGGAGAAGCTCATCATCCTTGAAGACAAGAAAATCAGCCCAGTTCCCAGGGCCTGAATTGAAGCCCCAGCACTGGAAAAAATACATACATGGGTTTAGTGAGTATGACGTTTATTACTGTTATTTATGTAGTATTATTACACATATAACACTTCATTTATTACATCTTATCACACAGGATATATTTGCATATGAATTTATGCATCATACTGAGACCCAGAAATTTTTTTCAGGAAAAATGTGTCAAAATTGGCTTCTTACTCCATGAATAAATTTTTGGCAGGGCTGGGATTCCAACTCACTGCCTACAATGACCAATCCATAAATGGGGTCACAGTCTTAGCACACCAGCCTCTGGCAAAGTGAGTTGCCAGGAAGTTCTGAGGACCTATGCTAAAGCCACTCCAGTGCCCAATATATATATTGATAGATGTGTAGATTTATATATATATATATATATATATATATATATATGTATTGCTGTATATATATATATATATATATATTGCTGTATATATATGTAGAGAGAGAGAATGTGAGGATATCATTAAATTTTTTATATATAGTTACCAACAATTAGTTATTAAGTTATGTCTCCATTTAATGAAGTATCATGGTTGAATAATTATAAAACCATTAATTAAAAATTATTCAATATCCTTCCATTAGGGGAATCATACCAGGGTGCTAGAATGGAAGATATAAATCCAATAATTTTTGTTTCGCATTCTAAAATAGAATCATGAATTAACTGCAAATTAATTATTACTTTTATAACATTCCATTAGCATTCAGGTAAATAGGAACGAGTTTGACAGGATCTCCCTCCATTTGTGGGTGGCAGTCTTGGCATTCAAACTTCAGGGCTGGGTAGTTTACTTTGAATGCAAACCATTGGAATGACGCTGAAGATTTCAGATTGTCACGATTATAAAAAGAACACCAAGAAGTAAAGAAAGCCAGGTGTCAGTGGCTCCTGTATGTAATCCTAGCTCCTCAGGAGGCTGAGATGTACAGAATGCCAATTTGAATTCAGCCAGGGCAAGAAAGTCCACAACACTCTTATTTCTAAGAGATCACAGGAAAATATCCCCATGGGTTTGGGCTGTGGCTCAAGAGCAGATCACTACCCTTGAGCAAGAGGAGCTCAGGGATAGGGCTTATGTTCATAGTTCAAACTCGGACCTGCCAAAGAAAAACAGAATGCAGCAACTCCATGTCTCTGTGTATTTATGGATGATGTATGGATGATGGGCATTCAGCAGGTTGCCCATGCATAGACACCCAACCTGGGCAAGCTGGGAGAAGCCTTCAGAGAGTACTAATTTTGAGCCAGTAACTTGAACAAGCATCCTTCTCTGCCATTTAATAACTGAAACCTGGAGTGCTTGCCTGGGCAAGCACCGTATGCAACGGGTGCTTTATGTTCTGGCTGAGGTGTCCCATTGGGACATATAGCAGCCAGCCACTGCCTCTAGGGAGACCACAGATTCTAGGCTATAGGAGTTGTGGAATTTTCTGGCTTCATATACCCTATCCCTCTGTAGGATGTGAACCTAGACCTCTGGCTATCAATCATTCATAATTCCTCATTGCTGAGTCTCAGACTGGTCCCAAATCCTGGCAAAGATATGAAATGGCAAGCAATTTCTGTGCTGAAAAGGGTATGCAAATAAATCCCACCCTCATAGCTCCTGTTAGAAGTAGCCTTGAGATGTGAATGTGGCTTAGTCATAGATTGCTTACCTAGCAAGCATGAAGCCCTGAATTGGATTTCTCAGTACCACATAAACAGAAAAAGTCAAAATGGCACTGTGGCTTAAGTGATAGAATGTAGCCTTGAGCAAAAACAGTTCAGGAACATGCCCAGAACCTGAGTTCAAGCCCCAACACTGGCAAAAAAATGTGAGCTTGATGAGACATACTCTTCTGGGACTCAGAGGAGGGCCAAGGTTATTGGAAAGAGGTAGAAGGTAGGTGCTGATGGCTCACCCTTGCATTCTTAGCCACTCAGGAGGCTGAGATCTGAGGATTATAACTGCAAGCCAGTGCAGTCAGGAAAGTCTATATGAGACTCTTTTCTCCAATTAAGCACCCCAAAAAACAGAGCTGTGGTTCAAGTATTAGAATGCTAGCCTTGAGCATAAAAACTCAGGGATAGCATCCAGGGCATGAATTCAAACCCCAGGACTCACACACACACACACACACACACACACACACACACACACACACACACACACACACACACACACACACACCAATATAGAGTATTTGCCAGTCAGCCTGCACAAGTTCCATCTCTAGCAACTCAATATTTAAAAAATGAGAGAGAAGGGAAGGAAAGACTTGTTCCAAGAGGTGATATAACCAGTGCCAAAATTCCACAGGAGTTCTAACATGTGGAACAGGACAGAGGGCCTCGGGCAGAAGGTACACAGCTTGCACAAAGGTCCTGAGGTTTGGTGTAGTGCAGGTGGTGTGGGTGGAATGATGGTTGTGTGGCCTCAGACAAGTGTGGCAGAACAGTCAAGGCTGGGTCAAGGTTTGTACTTGAGTCACAGATAGGGCAGAGGGTGGGATCCCAGAATGGGTACCAGGGGAAGATTGGCTTGTCTTTTCACCAAGGACCCCAGCCATTTTCTGTGGCTGGAAGTTTATTTTTCACAGCTCATGACCCTCAGACCACCTTTGCATGGAGGAGTCAGGGCAAATGCAGGGAAGAACTCTTGCTTAAGGAAAGCTTTTATCAAATGTCACCGGTGGCTCAATTCCTGTAAATCCTACTTATTCAGGATACTGAAATCAGAGATCATGTGTCAAAGCCAGCTCAGGGGAGGAAAGTGAGTGACACTCTTCTGGCCAATGAACTACCAAAAGCCAGAAATGGAGCTGTGGTTCAAGTGGTAGAGTGCCAGCCTTGAGGGAAAAAGTTAAGAGACCAGAGCCCAGAGCCTGAGTTCAAGCCCCTGCACGGGCACAGAAAAAATGAAGAAAAGCTTTCAGGAGATCCAAGTTCACTGTGGAGAAAGGTTATTATCAGCTGGGTGATGGTGGCTCATGACTCCTAGCTACTCAAGGCTGAGACCTGAGGATCAATCAAGATTCAAAGCTAGCCTGGGCAGACACTTATGACAAATGAATCACCAAAAAGCTGGGAATCAGAGCTAATGTGGTTCAAGTGGTACAGCACCAACCTTGTGAAAACAAGCTAAAGGATAGCACCCAGGCTATGAGTTCAAGTCCCGTTAAACACACACACACACACACACACACACACACACACACACACACACACACACCCAACATCCTTAGCAGGTGCCAGTGGCTCATGTCAGCAATCCTAGATACTCAAGAGGCTGAGATCTTAGGATGGCAGCTTGAAGCCAGTCCAGGAAAGCCAGCCCAGGCAGGAAAGTCCATCACACACTTATCTCCACTAAACTACTAAAAAAGATGAAAGGTGAGCTGTGGTTCAAGTGGTAGAATGTCAGCTTTGAGCAAAGGAAGCTCAGGAACAGTGCCTAGACCCTGAGTTCCAGCTCTAAGATTTTTTTAAAGACACCCTTTGCTACCCCCACAGGCCATAAATCCTTATTTTGGTCACCCTAGATCTCACTTCCACTCCTCCCACTTCCACAATACTGCCACAAGTGGCCGGTGTGTGGCAAACACTGGGTTAAGAAGTGAACGTACACAAGGGGAGGGTATAGGCTGGTCAAGACTAATGCCCCAGAACATTGAGGTATTGGCCATACCAGTCTCTCATACCACAGTTCCATGGCCCTGGAATCTAAAGTCTGTACCTCTGTATTCTGGGCATCCAGAATTGTCTAGAAGCACATGAGAGGCCCAGCTGGGGCCAGGACATAGACTTTACTGTGATAAAGTACATTAACATTTACTAGACACCAGCCAATACCTCCAAGCCACCTTGGCCTTACCTCCCATGTAGCCCTGGATCCTCCTTGCTTGGGTGGCCTTCAGTCAGCTGTCAAGCTCGAATTGGCCAGAGCCACCAGGAACCCCACTTTCCCCACTCCACTGCCAGCCTGCTGAGAGAGATGTACAGTCAGAGGCCCAGCTGAGGAAAAGGACAGGACATTGCATGACTGAGGCTCTCCCTCTGAGGCAGAGGAGACCCCATGCCAGCTGTCACTGCTGTCCCAGTATCAACTGGAGGCGGCCAAGTATTGGGACAGCCAGACTTGTGCCCCAAAGAAAAGTTGGAACACAGACCTCTGGCAATTTAGGACTCATTGTAGACCCTGATAGGGGGCTAAAGGCAAGGTCAGTGTGGAGGGGCACCATCTGAGGTCAGAAAGAGGCAGACAGGCACCCAGGAAGGGGACAGAGAAAGATGAGGGAAAATCACACACACACACACACACACACACACACACACACACAACACACACACACACACACACACACACACACACACACACACACGGACATTCCAAGGCCTCAGCAGTTCCTGAGAACAGAACCATGAACTCTCGACCTTAGGATCACATCCGACCCATGAGAAGATGGCACTATCATACTCAGACTAACTGTAGACACAGCAGTAAGCCTCTTACATATCTTGAATGTCTCATAACCCAGAATGGAGTTTCCTGCTGTACATACTGCTATGTGGAAAACTCAGGCCAACTCTTTGTTTATTGTTGGTCATGAGGTTTGAACTCTGTGCCAGGGCACTGTCCTTCAACTCTTCAGCTAAAGATTAGCACTCTACCATTTGAGCCACAGCAGCATTTCCTGTTTTCTGGTGGTTCATTGGATATCAAGAACCACAGACTTTCCTGCCCAAGCTGGCTTTGAACCATGGTCTTTACATCTCAGCTTTATGAGTAGCTATGATGACAGTTGTGAGCCACCAAAGGTGCCCGGCTTCAGCCACCTTCATATACCCAGAAGAAATACAATTCTTCAGGCCACAAACTTCTTGCAACCCTTTACTTTAGACTTTGATACCCAGCATCCAAATCCATCCTTCAACGGAGAGAATACAAACACAACAATCCCACCCTTGCACCCATTTGCCCACTCCCTGCCTGCCATAGGCCTCGTCCTCTTGAGTTCTTGATAAGGCACCACCCATCTTACTGTGGCTTCAAACTGGGGCAATCTTGGGGAATTCTTAGAAATGTCTCTACAATGATGCCAGCACCTGGTCTCTCAATCACAACACGCCCCCCCCCCCCCCCCGTGCCCCGACACACACACCTCCATATCTTTTTAAGCAAAGATGTTTTACTTTCTTTCTTTTTTTGGTTTTAGGGCTTGAACTCTGGGCCTGGGTGCTGTCCCTGAGCTCTTGGACTCAAGGCGAGTACTCTACTACTTGAGCCACAGCACCCCTCCCGATTTTATGGTGGTTTGTTGGAGATAAGAGTCTCAGGGTCTTTCCTGCTCAGGCTGGCTTGGAACCGTGATCCTCAGATCTCAGCTCCTGAGTACCTAGGATGACAGACATGAGCTACTGGCATCCAGCCGAAGATACTTTTCCATGCTTGTCATCCTATCCCCTCAGAAGACTGAGATATGAGGACTGCAGGTGGATGCCACTTGGCAGCAAAGTCTGTAAGAACTCTTTATCTCCAATTAAATAGCCAAAAATGCTGGAAGTGGAGCTGTGATTCAAATGGTAGAATACTATCTTGGAGCACGCCCTAGTTTCAAGCTTTTTCTAGCATAGACCCACCCAAGAAAGAGAAGCAGGTGGACCACGGGAGCTCAAAGCTAACACATAATACTCAAGACTCTCAGAACAGACACTATCCGGCTATGATTCTCTAGATTCTAGGTCCTACATCATGGCAGTCTTAGATGGGACTGACCATGCAGCAAGTTGGGACATTCAAGTACAATCTCATACTGAGGATCCCCTGACCTTATCAAAGAATCAGTATCTCTCACTGTCCTGCCTCAGCACTGGGCAGTGAGGTGAGGTCTAGTTATCCAACCATATGATATAGGAACCAAAGGGTTTTCTGGTCAAGGGATGGAGACTGGGGGGATTTAGGTCCCTCCTGGGAAGGTGAAAAGAGCTGATCTATCCCAGAAATATTCTTGTGTTGCCTCTGGTTTTCCTACCAGCCTCTACCCATCCCTGCTACACCTTCAGCCTGCCCTCTCTGAATCCCAGATCTGCCATCTAGACTAAAGACTGAGCCAGAAGAGAGACACACTCTGCCTCTGAGAATGGCAGTCACGGGGCCTTAGCCCCTCTAGATGAAGTCTCGGGGCAAAATGGGTCCCAACTCCCGCCCTCATTCCCAGGATGTCTTGTGCCAGTGGCACAGTTTATGGGAGAGCAATGATCACCGGGAGTGTCATCTTTAGATTGAGTCCTGGAAAATCCCAGTCCCCAAGGATGTACTGCACAAGCATCCTGCAGTGAATGACAGCCATGTCATCAATGATGAACCCAAGGTGCCAGGACTTTTAATAGCAGTGTCGTTGGATCAAAAGCTGGTAGTCTACGTTGTTAGGCAAGCTCATGGCTCCAATGTCCTGACACGTCTGACCTGTGATCATCCTCCCTCTTCAAATTCCTGTTTATCCCTTGCCCCCTTGAAATTCTCTGACCCAATACCTCATTAGTCCTTGGAAAATTTTTTCTTATCTTACCAGAAAATAAACTCGATGAGGCCGGGGATAATTGAAACCTGATCAACTACCCTGAGCCCTAGGGTCTACCCGAGGGTGGTTCCCTCTATAGTTGGTGACTACAGAGCTCCTGAATGTCATGAACTTGCTGAGGGGTCAGTGGCTTGGTCCTACCTACTGGCTTTAGGCTCTGAAACTGAAACTGTCCCCACAGAGATTGTGAATGGTTGGCTCTCTTCATCCAGGGACTCCAAACCAAGGCTTACATGTTCTCCCTTCTTCCTTTCCTCTTTTTCTCCCTCTGTCTTTCCCTCCTCTCTCTCTCTCTCTCTCTCTCTCTCTCTCTCTCTCTCTCTCTCTCTCTCTCTCTCTTTACTTTCTTTGTGCCAGTCCTGGGCCTTGAACTCGGAGCCAAGGTGTGTCCCTGAGCCTTTTTAGTTAAGGCTAGCAGTCTATGGCTTGAGCCACACATCCACTTCTGGCATTTTGTTTTTGGTAGTTAATTGAAGATATGAGTCTTACAGGCTTTCCTGCCTAGGCCAAATGCCTCAGTCCTCTGCTTTCAGCCTCGTAAGTAGCTAGGATGACAGGCTTGAAACACTGGTAACCAGCTTTATCCGAGGTTTCTTCATGTGCTGTGAAACCAGTCCTGGAACATTTCATTGTCTATGAACCCCCAGAGCCTGGTGCACACTGTGATGCTTTGTTGGATAAATAAATGAGCATCTGTCTAGACAATACTACAGAAAAGTCCCATCTTATTCAGGTAAGAATCTTCTGTGGGGGAGTAAGGATTAAACCCAATGTAGCTCTTCCATAGTTCTCCCTCCTCCCTCTTCCCCCACTCCTAGTGCCACTGCACTTAACTGTTTTGGCTCCAAGGATGTGAGCCATGATGTACTCGCTGGATTCTGGGGGCTATTGGATGCGTATCTTCTCAAAGATCCCTGTCCAGCAGCTGACCAGCTCTGTGGCACTCAATTCCTCACTCAGGTGTGAACGAAGTTGCTTTGAGCTGAATGCCTGACTCATTGGGCCTCCTCTCTCCCTGGGGCCAGACAGGATGGTCCACCACATCCGGCCCCCAAGTTTCATGTTGCAGAGGAAGGATCCTTGAGGAAGCCTGGGGTCTCTGACTCTCCCAGAGTCCAGTACAGGTGCTGGGAATTATCTCTGCTCACAGCTGGCAGGCTGGGTATTGCAAGGTCACAATCTCTGCTCTCTGCAACCTCCTCCACTGTGGTGGTGACCCTAGAGAGAGCTTGAGGAGATTCAGCAGCTTCCAGAGAGTCAGTCAAGGCACAACATTCAAAGCTGGAGACAATCTGGCTTGGGAACTCTGCCTGTGCTACTTTGAACATCATTGTTTGGCAGCTGAAATCATCCATCTAATTTCACCCATAATCCTAGCCATTAGTGGAAGTTTTAAAAAAAAACCTGGAAAATGTGCATTTCATTTGTCCCAATCAAACTTGAAAGGTTCCAACGTCAGTGGTCCCCTTTTCCTTCCAGACAGCCTACAGCAGGTTACAGAAACTGTCATTTAGAGAGCCCTAGCTAACTGCCACCTCTTGATACTGAGCAGGCTCCAGCAGGGGGAGTGGATTTGCCTACCACTACCCAGCTAGAAACAGCCCAGGTGGGACACAGATTAGAGTCTGCAGGATCCCAAGGAGGACTGATGACAGGGCACTGCCCCAGGAGGGAATTCTCACCACCAGTGTGGGCCCAGAGCCCTGGGACTGGATGCCCACAGAGACTGTAAACACCCTAGATAAGGTTCCCCTCTCATCCTTGGTCATGGTGAACCATCTTCCATGTCACACCATACGCCAGCCCCTCAAACCTCATAGCTTCACAGCCCCTGCCCTGCCCTCTCCCCCATCTCGTTCCCTAATTATGTTCGGCAGACACATTCCCAACCCTTGAATTACCTCCAACTATACACATGAGAGCAGAGTGTCTGGCTGGAAGAGTGTGGCTGTGGTCATACTCACCTCACAAAACTTCTGCCTGGGAATAGGAGGACAGGTGTCCACTCTAGTCCAGGGGTCACACACGTCTCCTAAGGGAGGCCCATGCAGGCCCAGCAGCTACTCTAGGCTACAGGAAAGAGGAAGAGAGAGGTGGAAAGGGGAGGAAAGGAATGTCTACTGAAATCTTCCATAAAGGAGCCATGAAACTGTGAAGGAGAAAAAAAATTGTGGCTGGGCTTGTACTCGTTATTCATGAAAAAAAGAACAACAACACATACACACACAGAGAAATAAAATGCTTTTGCTGTTTTTTGACATGGTGGCTTAAATATATTTTCATTGTTCTCATCTCCCTGCTCTCCCAACACACACACACACACACACACACACACACACACACACACACACACATCCCGAACAGTGACAGAAGACGCTTCCATGCAGCACCTGCAATTTGCCAACTGATCACTCATCTGAGCACAGCAGGCTGTAAGAAGAGAAAGATGCTCTCTCTCTCTCTGTCTCTGTCTCTGTCTCTCTTTCTCTCTCTTTCTCTCTCTCTCTCTCTCTCTCTCTCACACACACACACACACACTCACACAGACTCAGAGTTGTGCCAATCCTAATTTTGTTGGTTCCTCATCTGGGACAATGTAGAAGCTAGAGCATGTGGGTTCCCATTCCTGGTACCATTGTCATAACCAAGGGCTCCCACAAAAGGAGAGCACCACTCTAATGACACAGCACGATGCCACCTCTGCCCTTCTCCATGGCCAGACCCTTCCCCTTGGAAACAACCAGCCTTAACTGTGCTAAGGATGTACCTGATGTGCTGCCTTTGTGTGCTCTATGCTCCTGGCCCAGACCTGTGCTCCTACAGCAGCAGAGACCAGCTATTGAGGCTGCCTCCCCTGGTGCATGTGCCTGCTCTTTTCTTTGCTCTCTCTCTGCCCCCAATTCCCTTCCTTGCTGCCCTGCCTCTGCCGCACAAGTGGCCAGCCCAGTGTGCTCTTGGCTACAGCAGCTATGTGGCCCTTAGCAACTGCCTGTCCTCCCCTTGGTCATGTCTCCTCCCCCTCTCGGCCACACCTCCATCCCTGGCTATGTGCTGTCCTGACTCTGCCCTAAGGCTACCAGGCCATGGCAGAAACAGCCTCACCTCAGGTCAAGGCTTCCCCCCAACCCCAGCTGCTTTCCGGGGGATCAAATCTCCCCTAAGCCCAACTGCTGTGGGACTCTTCTCCTTCCACCCCACACACCAAGAAGGTGCACGGTGACCTCCGTGTTTGTGTGTGTGTGTGTGTGTGTGTGTGTGTGTGAGATTGTTGGGGATACCTACCTCTCAAAGACTCAGAACATAGGACCCTTTGGGATGACAGCACACAGCACATTTTTTAAAAAGAGCACAAAGAACCCTGTGTAATGGACTCAGCAATATGCACCTTTTGAAGCACTCAGTACATAGGAACCTTTGCGATCCTCATGGTAATATAATGAGTAATAAGATAAGACCTTCCATTTTGACATCAGTAAACTTAAATATCATAATATTATGACATCATAAGTCAGAATGACATTATAGACATATTGTGAATGCCTATTCTGTGATTTCATTCTATTTCAAGCGAGCAATATTGGTGGATATAAGAAATGCATTGTGACCTCAAAGCCATCGTGACATGAAAATCCCTTTGTGACATCACAGTGCCATTGTGATATTGTTAACCTGTTGTGACATCACAACCCTGTCCTATCCATTGTGACCTCATCACCAATGTGACATCACAAAGCCATTGTGATATCACCTTGCTGTTGTGATATTACAATCACCTTGAGACCTCCCAAACCCTTTATGACATCTTTAGCACCTTTTAAAAACCACATGGCCTTTGTGACATGACAGTCCCTTTGTTATCCATATCCTCATTGTCAATTGAGATCAGATATGCCAATGTAATATCACAACGGATTTACAATATAATCATCGGTGTGACATCACATTGTCATTATGACATCAGCTCATGGTGACATCACAAATCTGTAATGACATCATAACACTAACACTATGACATCATCTTGTCATTGTGACATCATATATACATTATGAATGCCTATTATGTGATTTCATTATATTTCAAATGTGGCATGTGGGTTCATATAAAAAATACATTTTGACTTCATAACCGTTGTGACAACACAATCCCTTTGTGACATAACATTGCCATTGTGATATCTCTAAACAACTGTGAAAACTCAAACATGTCATGTCCTGATACGTTTTGTGACATGTTGCCACTGTGTTATGTTAAGCCCATTGAGAGCTAAATCTATTTTCAACCTCATATTATTTCAGGTATGACATGAAATACTGTGACATCCTGAATAGTGTGACATCACACTGCTAGATGTAATGACCATTGTGTCACATTGTCACATCACAAATCTGTTCTGACTTCATCACATTTGTGCCAATAAATTCTTTGGAATCCTCATAAGCCCGTTCTAAATTTATATAATCATTGTGAATTAATGACAATTGAGGTCTGGAATGCCATCGTCACATCACCATTCTACTGCGACATCACAAAAATATTTTGAACTTATCACTATTATGGAATCCAACTAATGGTGACATAACCACAATCTTATTACATTATAATTTGACATTATATTGCAATTGTGATATTACTTTACCATCATGCTTTCACAAACCTATTATGACCTCATCACATCTTAGAATATTCATGGCCTTTGGGACATCAATCTCCTTCTCTGAACTTGTATCATTTTGAACTTGTAGCAATTGAAATTTGAAATAAGATGTGATATTGCAAACTAGTTTTGACATCACTAACCCATTTTTATATCATTAACACTTTGACAACAAAACCCCTGTTAGGGACTTTAGCACTTTTGACAAAATCATGGCGATTGTGTCATCACAGCTCATTTGTGTATGTCATTGTGACTTCATTCTCATGTCCTCACTTCAAACTAATGGCAATTAAGATCTGACATGCCATTGTAACATCAAAAACCCTTTGTGACATCATCACCAGTGTGACATCAGACTGTTGCTATGATACCATCAGCTCATTGTGACATCACCAAGCTACAGTGACATGATAGCTTTATGACATTGCATTGCCATTTTGCTGTCATAGACACATTCTGAATGTATATCCTGTGATTTCATTCTATTTCAAATGTGGCATATCAGTTGATTACAGAAACACATTGTGACCTCATAACTATTGTAACATTATAAACCCTGTGTGAAGTCATAACCAGTGTAACATCACATTGTTGTTATGACATCTTTAGCTTATGGTGACATCACAAAATGACAATGACATTATAACATTTGCATTATGTCATTGTGATATCATAGTTACATTATGAATGCCTAATCTGTGATTTCATTGTATTTGAAATGTGGCATGTGGGTTGATATCAGAAACTCATTGTGATGTCATAACCATTGTCACATCAAAATCCCTTTGTGACATCAATTTGGCAATGTGACATCACAATGGCAATGTGATGCTACTAAGGCATTGTGATATCACAATGGCCATGAATTCACAATGAGTTTCTGATATCAACCAACATGCTACATTAGAAATAGAATCAAATAACATAATAGGCAAACACAAAGTGTTATGACATCAGAATGACAATGTGATGTTACAAAGGTATGATGTCATTATAGTTTTATATGTCAAAATGAGCTGATGTTGTCATAATGGCAACATGATGTCACAATTATGATGTCAGAGAGGATTTGTTATGTTTCAATGGTATTTCTGATGTCAGTTGTCATTAGTTCCCCATGAGGCTATAGACACAAAAAGGCTCTGTGATGTCACAAAGGCCATGTGTGTTTTCAAAGGTGCTAAGAAGTCATAATAGGTTTGGGATGGCACAATGTGATCTGTAATTTCACAATGGAAATGAGATGTCCCATTGGGTTTTTGCTCTGAGCTTATGGTCAGCACCCAGGCTCTGTGTTCAACTCCAAAACCTAGCCACCAAGAGCCCAACTAGGAGTGGTCAAAGGTTTCAAAACTTGATGAGCTTCAGAAGCCCTAAATGACAGGAAACATTGTGATATTACACATGTGCTTAGATTTAGCAAGCTTACAGAAACCTAGAAAGGCACCATTGCCAATAATGAATTATTTTATTAGGTTCAGCTCCCTTGTTGTCTACCAGAAGGATCCTTGAATAAATTGTAGAAATTCATGCATACATACATGCAGAGACATGGAGTTACATTTTTTTATTTGTTTTTGAAGGTCCGGGGGTTGAATTATGAGCTTAGGCACTCTCCCTGAGCTCCTTTTGCTCAAGGGTAGCAATCTGCTTTTGAGCCACAGCCCCACTCATGGCGATATTTTATTTCTGTGATCCCTCAGAAATAAGCGTGCTGTGGACTTTCTTGTCCTGGCAGAATTCATACTGGTATTCTCTACCTCTCAGCCTCCTGAAGAGCTAGGATTTCATGCAGGAGCAAATGACACCTGGCTTTCTTTTCTTCTTCTCATTCTTTTCTTTCATTGTGACAAACTGAAAACTTCACAGTGTCATTCTAATGGTTTGCATTTCGAAGTAAAATACCCAGGACTGGAGTTGAAGTGCCAGGACTGCCACCTACAAATGGTCGGAGATCTTGAGAAAAACATTCCTATCCATGTGAATGCCTAATGGAATGTTATAAAAGTAACAATTAAATTTGCAGTTAGTTCATGTTTCTCTTACAGAATGCCACACAAAAAGTAGTGGATTATGTTTTCCATTCCAGCACCATGGTATGATTCTCCCAATTAAATAATACAGATTATTTTTACATTAATGCTTTAATAAGTATTCAACCATTGTATTTCAATAAATGAAGGCATAATTTAATAATAATTCATAATATATATAATTTAATATCCTCACATTGTCTCTCTCTCATATGTATTGCAAACTACACATCTATATATCTATCGATCAATCAATCGATCTATCTTTTTATATCTATATCTGTATCTATATCTATATCTATGTCTATATCTATATCTATATCTATCAGCCACTACCAAAGCTTGTTCCCAGGCCCTCAGAACTGGCTGGCAGCTCAGTTTGCGAAAGGCTTTTGTTCTACAACTGTCCCTTTCATGAATTGAGCATTGTGGGCTGTGAGTTCCAATCTCACCATGGCCAAAATTTTATATGTGGAGTCAGAAGCCAATTTTTACCCATATTTTTTCTTCTCTGTGAAAGTCCTGGGTCTCAGTATGATGTATAATCCATATGCAAATATATCCATGTGATAAGATGTAATAAATGAAATAAATGTTACATTTGTAATAATACTCAATAAAATAAAAAATGAGGATAACAAATGTAATATGGAGTAAACCCATGAATGTAAATAGATCTCATATATGAATATTACTTTTTTCAATGCTGGGGCTTGAATTTGGGCCCTGTAAACTGGGCTAAAATTCTTGTCTTCAATGACAGTGAGCTTTCTATCTGTCTCTCTCTGTATTCATTTATAGATGTATATACATATGTAAATACACACACATGCACACACACATACACTGCAATCTAAACATCTATCTGTTTATATATTTGCCATTCCTAGGATTTGATCTGAGGTCCTCAGATTTGCCTATCAACTTCACTTTCATCAGACTGGTGTGCTAACATTTACCCATTCATGAAGTGGGCTTGCTGGGCCCTGAGTTCAAGTCACAGAACTGCCAACAACTGAATCCTGGTGGGAAAGCAAATTGTCCCACTTGTTTTCGTTATTGGTGAAAGTCCTGGGTCTCAGGAATGATGTACAATACAGAGGCAAATCTATTTCTTATGTACTAGGATGCAAAAAATGTTATATGTGTAATCATACTCACTAAAATACATAAGAAATAAATAAAACACAAAAATAAAATGAATACGCTAACCGCAAAAAGGAGTAAGCATGTATACAAATATTATTTTTTGAGTGCTGGGACTTGAGTTCAGGACCTAGGAACAAGCCTGACTTTCTTGTCTACCAGCAAGGTGATCTTCCCCATTCCCCACAGTGCTGCAGATTTATCCAGACACTGAGTTCTAATCCCAGGCCTGGCAGAAAAAAGGGCATGAATTCCAAGTCAAGGAGCCTCATAATATTTCAAATATTTTTAATGTATGTATGTATTATTTATTTATTTATCTATTTATATTTTGTCCATCACAGGGCTTGAACTGAGTTCGAGGCGATTCTTCTTCAGCTTTGATCACGCAAGGCTAGTGTGCAACCACTAGACCCAAAGACAAACCTGGGTTCCTGAGCCCCAAAGGCAGAAGGAAATAAAGGAAAAAAATAATTAATGCTACACAGGAAAAAAAAAAAACTAGCAACTTGCAGATGGCTGCTGGTTTTACATTTGTTTTCTTTGCAAGGTGACCATCCTGGGTCTGAATGACATGGTTGAAAAATGTTGGTAACATTGCATTGCTGAAGGCTGGCAGGCTACCAGGGAAGCCTTAGGCCAACATAGCAATGTAGGTCCTGTGTTTGAAACGCAGTCCTGACCCCTGCCAATGGAGGGAGATCCTAAGAGTCTCGTTCCTATTCATAGGAATACCGATGGAAAGTTATGAATGGCAAGGTTGAATTAGTTGTTTCTGAATACTACTGTACAATTAGAGTGATTTTAGGAGATCAATGGATTTTAATGAATATTTTTGACACATTCAAAAAGTACTATTAATTACATGGACGCAATAGTTTCGGAACAGTGGTTGATTTAATTAATAATTCATTAAGGATGAAAACAATAATATTAATTACATGGAGGCATAATAAATACCCAAGAATTGGTAGGAATGTAGCCTATATAACTGAACAATGTATAGACAACTCTGGCACTCTATAAAGATCTATATTTATTTGTGTACTAACATCTGCATGTCAATCTGTTCTTATTTTGTCACCCCTGGGGCTCAATCTCAGGTGCTGGAAATGTTTGTCAGCTCAATATGCCCCAGGATGGCATACTGACACTCACCCATTCATGAATTGGGCCTTGTAGGCTGTGAGTTCAGATGTCAGCACTCACAAAAATTGAATCATGGAGTAAGAATCCCATGGTGACACGTTTTCATTTTCCGTGAAAATCCTGGGTGTCAGCTGTGAAGTTTCAAACATAGGCAAAACTATATCCTATATAATAAATGTAATAAATATTTCATGTGTAGTAATAGTCAATAAAATAGATGGTAAATAAATGAATAAAACAAAAAATAAAATGAATAACCACACTAAGAACAATATGTGGTCAACATATGGGGCTCAATCTCAGGGCCTGGGAACTGCTTGGCAGCTGAATTGGCTACAGGCTGATGTGCAGACAGTCACTCAATCATGAATTGAACCTTCTAGGCCCTGAGTTTATATCCCAGTACTGCCATACGTGTAATCAAGGAGTGAGATGCCAAGCATGAAACATGTTTTCTTTTTCTTTGAAAGTACTCGGTGACAGGTAGGATGTATAATTCAGATGCACATCTATATGCTATATAATAGGATGTCATAAATGTAAAAAATGTCCTAGGTGGAAGAATTGTCACTACAATAAATGAAAAACAGTTTAATTTAGTAGTGAATGATTCTAGGATAAAATTAGACATAACAATTATAGGACGTGGATTAAGTTCAATATTTTATCAATCATTAAAAGAATAAAAATTGCATGGAAACATAAATACCTAATAATTGGTAATAACACATAATGCATAATTTATTAATATCTAGACATCTGTCTCATTCTATAAAATATGTAATTATATGTATGGATGTATGTACATGTGTGATAAACAATAACAGGCTAGTGACTAATTATTAATTAATTCTTTATGAATTGTTAACAGGGACACATCATTAAATGGAGACATAATTTAATATTTAATAATTGATAGTAATATTATCTATGAATTAATAATATACCGACATCTTTTGTGTGTATAATATTCATATATAGCAATCTCTTTCTATTTATACCTCGTTCACTCCTGGGACTCGGTGTTTGAGTGCTCACCTATAAGCACGAAGCCGTGGGTTCAATTCCTGAGAGCCACATAAACAGAAAACTCAGAATTTCTGCTGTCTTTCAATTAATTGAGTGCTAGCCTTGAGTACAAATGCTTAGGGACAGTGTCAAAGCCCTTACTCAATCCCCAGGACTGCCGCCAAAAAAGGTAGTATGCTCTAAGTGCAACTATCTAAGGACAGGTCTTCAAGTACCTCATCACAGAGAAAGCTAGTAGTTTGGTGCTGACAGCTGCCACCTAACCTGACTTAACCAGATGTAAACTGCTGCAGCCCAGCTCTATGGGTTACCCCATCATCCTGGCTTACCCTGACTTACCACGATATCCTGGCTTCTCAGGGGCTTTAAAACATGGCAGGAAGTCGGCTAGAGTCTTTGAAATATGGCTCAAAGTGTAGAGCTCTAGCCTTGAGCAAATGTTATTAAAACAGTATCCCCATGCTTTGAGTTAGAGAACCATGGCTAATCCCCCCCCAAAAAAAACCCCACCCCACTAAACCATTAGATGTGAACTTGTGTGGTTTGTGAAATGTTCCTCAAAGAATGGTGATTGTAATGACAGCTTGTGGAATAGTGCTATGTGCTAAATCCTTCATAGGGTGCTCTGTGCTGAGTCATCCAAAGAGTGCCATGTGCTATGTCCTACACAGAGTGCATTCTTCAATATGGTCCTTGTAAGAGCTCCAGAACTGAGATAATCATGCAGAGAATATTGAGACTAAGATATGTCCCCTTGGCAGGAACAAAATTATGTATTCCTGAAGGCTAGTGAGTTGTTTACTGCAGACAATTGTTTTGTTTTGTTTTTTCTGTCATGAACCTTGAAATAGGGGCCTAGGTGCTGTCCCTTACCCCTTGATCTCATGACTAGTACTCCATCACATGGAACCAAAAACCCCCTTTCAGCAGAGGCCACAGCCTAGTGATCTATACCTGAGGTCTGTCATCCTGCCTTCTCAGGAAGCTGAGATCTGAAGATCTGAGTTCCAAACTATCCCAGACACTAAAGGTCCCATGAGACTATCATCTGCAATTCACCACTAAGAAATCTGAAGTGTAAGCTTGGTGCTTGTGTCTCATGTCTGTCATCCTAGATACTCAGGAGGATGAGATCTGAGGGTCATGGTTCAGAGCTAGCTTGGGCAAGAAAGTCCTTGAGACACATAGCTCCAATGGACCACAAGAAAAGCTGAAGTGGCGCTTTTGCTCAAGTGGTATAGCACAAGACTTGAGCCAAAGAGCTCAAGGACAGCACCCAGGCCAGACTTCAATTCCTACAACAATAAAAAAAAGACAGAAACAAACTAACAAACCTGAAGTAGAGGGCTGGGAATGTGCCTTAGTGGTAGAGTGCTTTACATGTATGAAACCCTGGGTTTAATTTCTCAGGACCACATCACTAAAAAAAACGCCTGAAGTGGCTCTGTGGCTCAAGTGGAAGAGGCTATCCGTGTAAAAGAGAAACTATATACAGTACTCAGGTCCTGAGTTCAAACTCAAGGAATGGTATATGCGCCTGCACACATGCGCGCTTACACACACACACACACACACACACACACACACAAACACACAGACTAGAAAGTGATGCTGTTACACAAAATGGTAAAGGACTGGGCTTCTGCAATGAGCTCATGATCAACACCCCAGCCCTGTGTTCAACCCCCAAACTTAGTCATCCAGGGCCCAACTAGGAGAGGTCAAAGGTTACAATACCTGATGAGATTCACCAGCCCTTGATGACAGGAAGTTTGTGATATCACATATATGCTTGGATTTTCCAAGCTTCTGGAAACCTAGGAGAGACATCATAGGCCCATCATCACCCTCAATGAAACATTTCTGAGGTTCAGTGCCCTAGTTGTCTGCCAGAAGGACTCCTGAATAAGATTAAGCACTGTATCTGAACACCAGAATACAGTCTCCTAAAGGCAGGATAAGTGCACAGGACTTGGCCTGCCACTGAAGGTGACGCAAATGAAGGCTTCCTGTCAAACCAGAGCACTGGGGAGAGAGATAGCTAAGGCTACAGACCTTTAGATCCTGCCCACACTCATCCTCACTATCTGACCCGGAGGGAGTTGTTTGTTACACAGCTGTACAGGACTGAGGCCTTTTGTCTGCCTATCCAGACAATGAGAGAGATTTCTTCCAGCAGGCCTGGTATGCAGAGAAACCCTCAGGCTACACTGGGAAAAGTGAGAGGAGGCCCGGAACATGCACTGTCATCAAAATACTCCATGTTATGAAATCATTGTATTGAATACAAATTTCCTAGCTAGGTGCTGTTCATCATAGCTACTCTGAAGCTTCACCAATAGAAATACATCCATATATACACAAAGACATGGAGGTACAAGTTCTCTTTTAGGGGGCAGGTCCTAGGGATGAACTATGAGCCTCAGCAATGTCCTTGAGCTCTTTTGCTCAAGGGTAGTGCGTTAACTTTGAATCACAGCCCCACTTCTGGGTTTTTCTGTGATTTCTTAGAAATAACAGTGTCATGGACTTTCCTAAGCTGGCTGGATTCAAACTCATATTCTCTACATCTCAGGTTGCTGAGGAGCTGGGATTACAGTGAGAAGCCACTGACACCTTCTTTCCTATTTCTTCATTTTTTTAGTCTGGACAATCTTACTCCTTGAAAGGGTCATTAAAATGGTTTGAATTTATAAGTTAACTACCCAATGTTCTTTATAACTGCTTTCTCTGAAAAGAATTTTCTCTCCTCATCTTCTCCTCTGGTCACAGGTTTGAAGCCAAAAGTGAGAAATGAATGTCACAGCATTTGGCAGCAAATGTTCACAGGACATGCCAGCTCTGTCATTTAGCATTGAGTTGAAGTGAATTTACTGTCTGAGGGTGAGAGGACCAAAAACTGGAGCGATCCTCACACTGTCTGCATTGCACCTTTTTCCTATAAAATGATCTAACAATTATGAGTGTTGGGTGTCTCAAACCTTAAATATCTAGAACACACTAGAAGTATCTTCATGTATCTCTTTTTTTCTAGTGCCTCTTGAGATTTCGACTAAGGGTTTGTGTAGAGAGGCTCCTAAGGGAATCCCTGAGGAAAGACACTTGAAGCCTCTTCAGGAGATTGCCATTCAAAATCAGCCTGAGCAGGAAGTCTGTGAAAATCTAATCTCCAACAATCTACCAGAGAACCAGAAGTGGAACAGTGGCACAGAGGGTAGAGCTCCAGCTTTGAGGAAGAAAGCTGAGCAGGAGACACAGCCTAGACCAGGCAGGAAAGCCTGGTATGTGCTTATGTCCAATTAACCACCAGATGGCTGGAAGTGGAGCTGTGGAGGTGGTAAAGCTTCAGGCGTGGGTAAAACAGCTGAGGAATGCATTGGGCCCTGAGTTTAACCCATGGGATGGACACAAAAAAATTTCAAAAAGAGAAGGCCAAGTTTATGTATCTGTGCCCTACCTACCTATGTGTGTATATTACTTCCCTGAGTGCAAACAGACTGTATGAAATACTTCTGCTTTTATTTACAGAATCATTTTTCTGATATGCTCCCTGTGCATACTGCGCCATTCTCTTCATTTCAGGCCCATGGATTTTCTCTTCCAGGTTCCCGGCCTGTGTCCTTATATGATGCACAATGAAGCTTTCAGCAGCCTTTATTTACAATTTATTATGAGGCCAATGCAGGAGCCATCACAAATCAGGCAGGGGAAGAGAAAATCAGGTTTCATAGAAATAACCAGTATTCAGAAAGTTAACCTTGAGGACATAAAATGGTAGCATACTTATGTAAAAAACTATCATTAAGGAAGAGATGAGGGGGCAGGGAATGTGGATTACTGAGAAAGTGCTTGCCTAGCATGCAAGAAGACCTGGGTATGATTCCTCAGTAGTACATACACAGAACAAGCTAGAATATGTGCTGTGGCTCAAGCAATAGAGTGCTGCAGACAATGTCCAGGCCTTGAGTTCAACCCAAGAACTGGCAAAGAGATAGCTAGCTAGGTAGGTAGGTAGACAGACAGACAGACAGACAGACAGACAGACAGACAGACAGATAGATGGATTAGATAGATAGATAGGTAGATAGATAGATAGGTAGATAGATAGATAGATAGATAGATAGATAGATAGATAGATAGATAGATAGATAGATAGATAGATAGATAGATAGATAGATAGATAGATAGATAGATAGATAGATAGATAGATAGATAGATAGATAGATAGATAGATGAATAGATAGAAAAATGATAGATAAATCTGGTCTTGGACGTCAGGATGAAAGAAAGGAACAATTCCCAGTCATGAAGCCTTCTGCAGTGTGCCAGGCTACCGGCATCACATTCACACAATCACAGGGCAGGAAGACTGTCTCTTTCCCACTTCTCAGACAGTCAAGGGCTCCAGAGCCAAGAGGGCAGAGTTAGGTTCTAACTTTGGTGCTTGGAGAGGGAAGAGAGATAGCCTTGCCTCTAGTTGGTCTTGGGATTTGCATTAATAACTTGGAGAATGAAGGAACGAGAACGGACTGGCAGAGGTAGAAGAAGGGCCTTCAAATCTGATATGTGGAGAGTAAAAAAACCCACTCCCTAAGACCAGAGAGCAGTGTTTTTCTTCTCTGTTCCTCCCCTTTCTCCCTCTAAACTGACTCTCTTTTGGTAAACTAAACATAGCCTGAGGCTCCCTTCACCTGAGGGAGGAAGGGTAACTAGTCATTGTTTGAAGAGTCTGAGAAAAGCCTGACAGTGGTTTAACTCTAACAAATGTTTCGGGTTTCCCCCCATTGCTGGCTGTGCCTGGAATGAATGAAGTGGTTTTGCAACTCACTTCCCTGTTGAGTGTGTACATTCTACCTCCTAATCTTACATGCCTGGACTCTTCACCTAGCCTGGCTTTTGAAACTGTTTTCTGTCCTTCAAATACAGTGTTACACTGGAGTTCTTCCTGCTAACAAGGCTAGGGCTTGGATCCTGAGAACTTCATTGAACCCAGGATGGGTCAATAATGTTTCTTTCCGGCTTCTATAGCTGAAGAACTCTAAGAACATTTAGAGTGCCAGTACTTCTCATCACCAAGGGAAACACAGGACGCTCTTGAACATCTGATCTTTCAGAAGTGAAAGTCAGATTGTCATAGACTTTTCTGCCCTGGCTGGTTTTACTGTGTCCTGAGACCTCTGCCTCCTGAGCTAGGGGGACGGGCCTGAGTTACTGGTGCTCTGCTAGGTTCAGAACTGTAATGATATTGACAATACAGGTCAACTGCTTATCCCAAAGGGCTTGGAGAGCATATTAAGCCTTTCAACATTGGACCTTTCAGAACCCTGTGGACACAAGGTTACAAAGCTGGAGTCTGAGAGGCTGGGCATATGGATCTGTTACACTTGAATCTGGAGCTCTAACTCCAATTCTGGTGTACATCAGTGTTCATTTTCCAAAGAATGATCTCATAATTAGCAAATAACCCTCACTTTTTTTCCAATTCAGTGTCTTGAACTCAAGCCTGGGCACTGTCCCTGATCCCTTCAGCTCAAGGCAAACACCCTACCACTTGAGCTACAGTGCCACTTGGGGTCTTTTGATGGTTCACTTGAGATAAGAGTCCAACCGGCTTTCCTTGCCTAGGCTGTCTTTGAACTGTGGTCTTCAGCTCTCAGCCTCCTGAGATGCTAGGGTTCCAGGTGTGAGCCATTGTCATCTGGCCTATTATTTTTGACAGCCCTGGGGCTTGATTGTAGGGCCTGGGTACTGTCTTTGAGATTCTTTTTCTCAAGTCTAGCGCTCTACCATTTGAGCCACTCCATAGCTTCTGGCTTTTTCTGAGTATGTGGCACTGAGGATTCAAACCCTGGCATTCACGCATGATGAGCAAGCTGTTTACTACTAAGCCACATTTCTAGCTCCAACCTGACAATTTTATCCCTCACTTGCCTATCCACAAGAAAAGGCTTCTGAGTATAAATCATCTAAAGAAATTCCAATAAGAAAATGTCCAGAGAAGGGGAAAAACAAGTCGTTTAAGGATACAGGTGGACCCGTTGCAATAATGAGAAGTACAAGTTGACGAACTTTACAACTTTGGTGGAGGGGGGGAGGATTGGGGGGGGGGAGGAGAAGGGATGTGAAGGGTAAACAAAGGAGGAGGCTGCAATGCTTGATAAGAAATGTACTCATTATCTTGCCCATGTAATTGTAACCCCTCTGTACAGTATGTTCACAAAAAAATAAATAAATAAATTTTTAAAAAATGTCCAAACATAAGACAAACTCACTCATACTTGGGAGAGAGTCTAAACATGTGAAGAATGTGACAAATGCTTAAATTTAATTATGTATTATATTTCAACACTTAATAAAATATTAATGAAAAATGAGTCAATGTCCCAAGTTATTGCGTATAATTTTAGCATAGATATGCAAAATGTAATAAATATTATGTGTATAATAATACTAAATAAAATAATCAATAAATAAATGAAGCAAATCCATAATAAAAATCATAATATGAAATTAACATACATATATAAGTATATTTCATATATTACACATATATAGAATATTTTTTCCATTGCAGGGCCTTCATTCAGGTCCTGGGAACTCTAGCCTGAATTTCTTTTCTTCAAGGACAGTGAGCTTCACATTCACCCAGGTTGCAAATGAGTTACCTGGACCGTGAGGCAAATTCTAGCAATGGAAGAAATACTAGCCCCTGTTCCAAGACAGTGACTTAATTTTTGTTAATGGAAGCAGTTATGTTTATTCAGTTCTATACTGAACATTAAAAAAAGCAGTGTAAAATTTTGTACAGCTCTTCAGACACCCTTCCTTTACCTCCAAAGTGCTTCTCTGAGAACTACATTCTCTTTTTATTTGTACGTTTTTTATTGTAAAAATGTTGTACAGAGGGTTATAGTTACAGGAGCAAGGTAATGAGTACCTTTCTTATTGAGCATTGTTGACTCTTCCTTTGTTCTCACACTACCATCCCTTCCCTCCCATCTCCACAACTACCTCCCCCTACCGATATCAGTGACTTAGTGTTTTTTTTGTTTTTTTGTTTTTTGTTTTTAATTTTGGTTGGCACGGGGTTTGAACTCAAGTAGTGCCAACTCTTCCCTCACATTGCTACAGATTTAGCAAGACCCTGAGTTCAAATCCCAGGCTAGAAAATAAAACTGGCTGAAATTCCACACCTGGCAGTCTTATTTTTTTAATTTATTCAAGTAAATAATTTTATTTTATTTATTTATTTATTTATTTTTGCTAACCATGGGGCTGGAACTCAGGTCATGGAAATTCTGCCTCAGCGTGGATATCACTAGGCTGGGGTACAGTCTCCAGACCCATAGCCAATCGTGAGATCCTAGGCCCAGAGGGCTTTCAGGAAGAAAAAAAAAAGCTGGAAAGCACAAAAAGTGGAGAGCTGCAAAGGGCTGGTTTTTTACGATTATTTTCTTTGCACGGTGACCCTCCTGGGTCTGAATAATATGGTTGCAATGTGGACCTGACCTGCCTTTGCTGATGGCTGGTGGGCTATCAGGGAAGCCATAGGCCAACTTGTCAACATAGGACCTGGGTTCAAATCCCAGTCTTGACACCAATGGCAGGAGATTACAAGAGACTCATTCCTAAGCATAGGAATACTGTTTGAAAGAGTAGTTCATGAATCCATCTAGTCTAAAATTGGATGCAATAATCCTAGAATGCTGATTGATCTTAATTAATAGTTTATTAAGCATGAAAAGAATAATATTCCTCAAATGGCTATATAATAAATACCTAAAAGTTGGTAGGAACGTAGTAGGTGTCATTAAATCATAGATAGATGGCTCTGGAACTCTTTATCAATATATATTTATTGGTATACCACCGTCTATCTATTCATGTATAGCTGTTTTGGCCAAACCTGGGTGTCGATCTCAGTGCCTGTGGACCACCTTACAGCTTCATTGGCTAGAGGCTGCCACGCTCAAACTCACCAATTCATGAATTGGGTCTGATAGGCACTGAGTTCAGAACCTCACACTGCCAGGCATGATGGACAACACATCTAAAATCTAGATGCTATGTGATAGGATGTAAACAATGTAATAAATGTTATAGGTGTCACCAGAGTCAATAAAATAAATGGTAAATTTTCACAATAAAAAAATAAATATTAAAAAAGAAAAGTTCAAACAATTGCATCTCCAATTAGCTAGCAAAATGCTGGAGTGGAGACATTACTCAAGTAGTAGAATGTCAGGGGCACGAATGCCAAGCAAGAGTTTGAGACCCTGAATTCAAACCCCAGTACCAAATCTGCCCTCCAGCCTTGCCAAGATGCCCGTAAACAAGTAAAGCTTGCTTCTGTAGTTAAAAAAAAAAAAGCTCAGAAGCGGGCAACCAACCCTTTTACAAAAGGGTCTGGGAGTTTGCCTTGATCAGAGAAGTCAGGGAATCAGGACTGGGATCTGGTGGATATTTATCTAGTGAACCATCATTCCAGTCCATCAAACCAGTGGCTACCCTACCCTTCCTGGTGAAATGATTTTATCTGGAAGACTATATATGAACTTCTGAGCAATGACTTTGTCTCAAGTGTATATATATATATATATATATATATATATATATATATATATATGTCCATGTGCAGAAACAATGTAAAAAAGGCAAATATAAGTAATTCCAAATACAATTAATTCCACAATAAAGGACTTAAATGATTGTAAAAAAATAAAAAAAAATTAATGAAACAAGAAATAAAATGAATAACCACACCAAACACAATATCGACTGAACATCTGTACAGAAGTATAAATCCTATCTTTAAAATGTTTATAAGGAGTATCTTTTCCAGGCTCGAGGCTTGAATTCAGGCCCCCTAGGAGGAGGGAATGGCAGGAGATCCTGAGATACTCGTTTCTGGACCTAGGAAGAGCCATGGAATGCAATTGATTTCATCTTTGAGTGTGCATTTCATGTATGATGCAAATAGGAAATGATAGGCAAGACTCATGGGGTGCTGATTATTTGTAAAAAGCAGTTGATGAAGCATGACAATAATCATCACTGTCATGAAATGGAGTGATCAGGAAAGATCCAAGAATCGGTAGTCACACAGATTGGATTCCATCACAGGTCACCATCTCTCCTACTCTATACAAATATGTACTTATTTGCATACTACCTTCAGCTTTTAAATGGATGACTATTGTGCTTCCCACTCCCCCCCCCCCCCCACCAACAGGGAGGCTAAATCTCAGGTCCTGGGAACAGCCCAGCTCCTTCCTGGCTCACAGCCTGGTGTGTTCATGTGGACCCATTCACCAATTGGGCCTGCTGGGCCTTGAATTCAGATCCCAGCCCTGCCAAAAGATTCATCTTCATATCAGAAGCCATTCGTTGCACCTGTTTTCCTTTCCTGTGCAAGTCCTAGGTCTCAGCTATGATGGAGAATGTATGGGCCACCCTGTGGCCATAGGAATAAGTTGTTATCCATGTCAGCCCAGTTATACCTGTCACCATATCCTCAAGAAAATACACAATACATCCATGAATAATATACAAAATAAAGAGAATAACTACACTCAATGCACGATGCAGTCCACACACGGATGTGAATATATATCGCATGTTTCAATGATGCATTGAGGAATATTTTGACTTCCCTGGGGCTTGATCTCTGTTCCTGGGAACGGCCCAGCTCCTTAGTGGCTCACAGGCTGGTGTGATCACGTGGACCCATTGGGCAGCACTGCTAACAATTCACCCTGATGTGAGAAGCGAGTTGTTGCATCTGTTTTCCTGTGCTGTGCAAGTTCTGGGTCTCGCCTAGGAGGAAGACTGTATAGACAACTCTATATTCATGGGAATAGGTTGTCATCTAGTTCACCAGAGTTATATCTGTCATGCTTTACTGAAGAAAATACACAAGAGGAGGCTGCAATGCTTGGTAAGAAATGTATGCATTATCCTGCCCATGTAATTGTAACCCCTCTGTACAGTATGTTCTCAAATAAAATAAAATAAAATAAAAAAAAATAAAAAAAAGAAAATACACAATACATCAATGAATAAGATACAAAATAAAGAGAACGACTACACCGAAGGCAAAATGCCGCTCACCCATGTTTGGAAATATAGATGCTCTGTTTAATTATGAATTTATGACTATATTGGCCCTCACCAGAGCTCAATCTCAGGTCCCAGGAATGGCCTAGCTTCTTAGTGGCTCACAGACTGGTGTGCTCACCATGACCCATTCACCAATTGGGCTTGCTAGGCATTGAGTTCAAATTCCAACACTGACAAAAGAGTCATTCTGATTTGAGAAGCCTATGGTTGCACATGTTTTCCTGTCCTATGAATATCCTGGGTCTCAGGGAGGATGGAGAATGCTCTATAGGCAACTCTATAGCCATGGGAATAGGTTGTCATCCATGTCAGCACAGTTATATCTGTCACCATACTTAATAAAACACACAATACATCCATGAATAAGACACAAAATAAAAAGAATAACTACACTGAATGCAAGATGCATACCATACCTGTAGGTCAAGAGATATCCTATGTTTAAAAAAGGTGGGCTGGCTATTTTGTCCAGTGCTGGGGCTTCAAATCAGGCCCTGGACCAGGCCTGACATTCTAGTCTTCAAGGATGGTGAGCTTTCACTTTCCCCAAAGTGCAACAGAGCTACCCAGACCTGAGTTCAAATCCCAGCACGGACAAAAGATTCATCCTGATGTCAGAAGCAAGTTGTTGCACACGTTTTCCTCTCCTGTGAATGTCATGGGTCTCAACTATGATGGAGAATGCATAGGCAACCCTATAACCATGGGAACAAGTTGACATCCATGTCAGCACAGTTATAACTGTCACCATATTTAGTAACAAACAAAATACCTCCATGAATTAGAGACAAAAACGGAGTAGTGCACCGAACACAAGATGTTGACCACACATGTATGTCAGTATAGATTCTATGTTTAAATTATGGATTTATGACTATAGTGGACCACCTCCTGAGGATCAATGTAAGATCCTGGGAATGGCCTACCTCCTTAGTTGCTCACATATTGATGTGTTCACCTTGATTTATTGGACAATTGATCCTGCTGGCCCTGAGTTCAGATCCCAGTACTACCAACAATTGGATCATGGAGTAAACAGCCGAATGTGAAACTTGTTTGCCTATTCTCTGAGAATCCTGGGTGTCACGCATGATGGAGAACATGTCTACAAATCTAGATGCTCTGTGATAGGATGTCATCAATGTAATAAACATAATGGGTTTCATCATAGTAAAATCAATGGTAAATAAATAGACAAAACAAAAAATACAAGGAACAACCACACCAAACATGTATGGACTGAACATCTATAAGTATAAATCCTAACTACAATGTGTATAAATAGTATATTTACAGGGCTGGGTCTTGAATTAAGGACTAGTTAACAGGCCTGATTTTATCTTCAAGTACAGTTATCTTCCCCTTCATCCACACTGCTTCAGATTTACCCAGATCCTGAGTTCAAAAACAAAGCCTGGAAGAATAAACAGCACGAAGTGCAAGCCAGGGAACTAATTTATTTTTTAAATTTTTCTCAACATCGGGCTTGAACTCAGGTCTTGGCAGCTCTGCCTCAGCTTTGATCACACTATGCTGGGATGCAGCCACTGGACCCACAGCTGTCCTGGGATCCTAGACCCCCAGGTCTTGCAGAAACAATGCTCAGAAAAAATGTGGCCTTTTTACATTTTCTTCCTTTGCACGGTGACCCTCTTGGGTCTGAATGACACTGTTGCAAAGGATACTTCACCTTGCATTGCTGAAGGCTGGCAGAACACCGGGAAAGCCATAGGCCCACATGGCAACATAGGCCCTGATTTTGAATCCCCGTACTGACACCAACCAATGGCAGGAGATACTAAGAAACTGGTTCCCATCCATAGCAATAACAATGGAATCTTATCAATGTCATGGTTGAATGAGTTGATTGTGAATCATGCTCCTATAAAATTAGACAGCATCATTTCAGGAGGCTGATTGATTTTATTTATTATTTATAAAGAATTAAAACAATATTATTACTTACAAGAACACAATAATTTCAGGACACTAATTGATTTCATTCACAGTATAAGGATGAAAACAATAACATTAATTACATAGAGGCATAATAAATACCCAAGAATTGGTAGGAATGTATTCTATGTAAATGACTAATGTATAGACATCTCTGGCAATCTAAAAGATATATATTTATTAGCGTGCTGCCATCTGCATGTCAATCTGTTCTTATTTTGTTAACTCCTGGGACTCAGGGTCCTGGGAATTACCTGTTAGCTCAATTTGCCCCAGGATGGCATGTTGACCCTCACCCATTCATTACTTTGACCTTGTAGGCCATGAGTTCCGATGCAAGCACTCCCAAACAATGAATCATGGAGTACGAAGCTGATGGTGACACATGTTTTCCTTTTCTATGAATATCCTGGGTGTCAGGTATGAAGTGGAATACATATGCAGACCTATATCCTATGTAATCAATGTAATCAATGTTCTATGTGTCATAATAGTCAATAAAATAAATGGTCAACACATGAATAAAAAAATAAAAAAACCTACACTGAATGCAATATGGAGTCAACATATGTATATAAATATAAATCATATATGTAAATTGTACATGAATATGTCGTTTTCTAGAAGTGGGGATTGATTTCAGGCCTAAGGAACAGACTTTAATTTTTTTATTGTGAAAATACTGTACAGAGGGGTTACAATCAGACTTGAATTTTTTTACTTCAACAGACTTTAATTTTTTTATTGTGAAAATACTGTACAGAGGGGTTACAATCAGACTTGAATTTTTTTACTTCAAGGGGACAAGCTTCCCCATCCCACACAGTAGAACAGAGTTACCCAGACAATGAGTTCCAGTCCCAGTCCTGGCAGAAAAAATGGCACCTTTATACTATGTAACGCCCAATTCTTAGGTATTTCATTATGCCTCCATTTTATTAATGTGATTGTTTAAATGCTTCATAAAGTATTAATTAAAATCAATCAGTGTCCTATATTTGTGTATAATTTTATCCTAGAATCATTCTAAAACTGCTCATTCAATCATGACATACATCACATTCTATTGGTAATCATATGGATAGGAACAATTTTCTTAGGATCTCTTGCCATTTGGAGGTGGTGGTAGGACCAGGACTCAAACTGTGGGCTCCAATTCCTACTTCAACCCAAGGATAGGGAACTCACCAGTCTGTCCAAGAAAATCAGCAAGACCAATTAGGTAGGCACCAGTGGCTCTCAGTAGTTCTCCTTAATACTTACAAGACTGTGATAGGACGAAGATGGTCAAAGTCACCCTAGGCAGGAAAGTCCTTGAGACCTCTGTCCAACTTCAGTGTCAACAAAGCCAGAAGCCCTGTGGCTCCTGTGTGAAGGCTGAGCCTTGAGCAAAAACAGCTCACAGACAGTGCCCAGATCCTCAGTTCAAGGTCAGGACTGGCAACAAATAAACATATACAAGTATCTATGCAGCCATCCAGCTAAAGCAGGTCACCCTCTTGTCCCCAACTGAATTGGGCAGAGTTCCATGGGAAAAGTGCTAGGGGATCCGCTGTCATCTTGACTCTGCCCATGCTGCTTGCATCACAGGATTCCGGCCACACCCCCATTCTTTCATGTTTCTTTCTGACCAATGAGATACAAGAATAGTGACCACACCCACATTCCATGCTGCCCAGTAGCACCTGGGTTCCCTCTGTTAGTTTACATCACTACCAGCAGTTGAGGAAGGTAGAGGTGACTGAGTGCTGAGCAGGAGACTAGATGTGACTTTGGAGTATAGTAGGAAATTGATGCACTCCCGGGTTTCAAACTCAGACAATGGTGTGCTGCCAGCCAACCTAAGGCCCTGACCTGGTCCCTGCCCTTGGTCCTCTGCTCTGGGCCCATGTATCCATAATGCCGCAGCCCAGGCTGCTCACACCACCTGGAGCAGCTGCCAACAGCTTCTCCCAGCAGCACAGGTGAGTGACTGTCCCACCACCTCCACCCTGGGTCAGACACCCCTCTGGGGTAACCATGACCCCCTGCTTGTTTCCTCTCCCTGGCTCTGAGGACCCACCTTTCTGTCTTGGGCATTTCTGAGATAGAGACTCAACATATGCTCAGGCTTGGCTGGATCGTGTTCCTCCTATCTGTAACAGGTGTGATCCACCAGGCCTGGTCCTCTATAGTTGGGATGGTAGACATATAGCACCATTCTCAGTCATCAGTTTAGATGGATTTACCCAAACTCTTAGTCCACAGCAGTCATTCTTGACCACAGGTGAAGCTCTGGGTAGGGCCTCAAACATGGGACCTCAGTCTCCTCACAGGCGAGTTGTGAGGAAACTGATTTATACAGAGGGATCTCTGGAGCATGTCTAGGAATAGAGGGAGCAGCATTCAGATAAAGTTCTCAGCTGCCGGCAATTCTGTGAGCATATGACATGAAGATACCCCGAAAGGGCTCAGGTGGGGCCTGTTACAAATCGTGCAACAAGTGTGGGATTATGAAACAAAACATGACTCTCTTTCATCATTCCCCTATCCCCATAAGGAAGGGGAGCCTTCACTCTTGAGTTTTTCAGCTGGGGAAACCGAGGCACAGAAAAGCCAGGTAACCTACTTATGACCTCAACTTCACAGGACCTCGGCCTGACTTCTCTATCATGTTCCCTAGGACAATGGGTGCTATTCAGTCCACTTCTTGTGGTGGGAAGTCCACTTCTTGTCAGTCGTGGTGCTTGAACTCTAGGCCTGGGTGCTGTTCCCTAGCTCCTCAGATCAAGGCTAGCACTCTACCACTTGAGCCCATAGCGCCACTTCCAGTTTTCTGGTATATCTTTGGAGATAAGAGTCTCACAGTCGTTCCTTCCTGGGATGACTATAAACCATGATCCTCATATCTCAGCCTCCTGTGTAGTTAGGACTAGAGTTCTGAGCCACCAGCACCCGACTTATGTAATTCTGACTTTCTTTTTCTTTCTCACAGGAACTGGTTGAATGGGTGCGTGGCCCTCTCATTCTGGAGGTTGGTTGTGGGTCAGGAGCTGTCTCACTCAGCCTGTTGAAACAGCTCCATGAGGTAAGTCCCTCTGTGCCCTGGCTAGAACATGAGGGTTATTCATTGTCCATCCAGCCTTACTGGACTTATTGTATTGTATTGCTTTCAACATCATTTTGTAGCACATGGACAAAATTATGATACATAGTTATGGAATGAAAATATAATGTCAACTTAAGAAAGTCATTTAGGGCTCTGGGAATGTGGCTTCATGGTGCAGTGATTGCCTAGCATGCATAAAACCCTGGGTTCAGTTCCTCGTATCACATAAACAGAAAAAAACTGAAAATGGTGCTATGACTCAAGTGGTAGAGTGCTAGCCTTGAGAGAGAGAAAAAAAGCTCAGGAATAATTCCCTAGCTCTGAGTTTAAGCCCCTGGACTGGCAAAAACAAAACAAAACAAAATAAAATACATTTGGTTAGTAAATGGAAAACAAAGAACCCATACTTGGAATATATAAATGCTCCTTCCATACTGACACCCGACAATAGTCCCTAAGTCATGTACTTTACTTATATTAGGATACTGTGTTGAAAAAAATGTTTTGTTCAATAGGTCACAGCAATTAATGACAGGAATGTGCTTAGATGTCAGGTGAAGATTAACTCTGGAAATTCAAAGATTCTAGGATTTTGTGTGGTCACTGCTAATCACAAAAAGAAGGGTAGTCTAAGTGAGATTTGAAATCTTTTTGGTCAGTCATGACACCAAAAATGTAGAGGCTAAGTAACAGTTGTGACAGAAGAGAAGGAATAACTTCAGATGCAAGGAATAAATGATAGTAACTAAGGTATACCAGAAACTCTTCTGGAGAATCATTTTTGGTTATTGAAGTACTAGTTATCAACTAGGCTTACTACTCATTGCCTTTAGCATTCTAAGTCTCTTAGGCTAGTTCTTAATCTCTGTGTGATAAATGTATCTCCTTCTATGCTGTTCTTTCATATCTTATCTTGTTTGCTTTCTAAAAATCTGTCTTTCTATATTTCTCTATGAACATTTCCTAATACTAAACACACCTATACAGATGGCTCATGAGTCATTAATGTAACAACAAAGAAAAGGAGGACATATTTATTGCTACCTCAATTTTTCTGAAAAGCATCAATGTTATCATTTGGTTCAAATTTCCATTCTTTGGCTACAAAGTGTCATTCATTGCACATAAATGCAAATATGAGCTGGGTCCTGGTTGCTCACTCCTGTAATCCTATCTACTCAGTAAATTGAGACTAGAGGATTGTGGTTCAAAAAAGCCAACCTGGTCAGGAAAGACCATGAGACCCTTATCTTCAATTAACCACCAGAAACCCAGAAGCAGTGCTGTAGCTAAAGTGGTAGAGTATTCAACATGACCCGAAATGCTGAGGGACAGCACCCAGGATCAGAGTTCAAGCCCCACGACCAATAAAATAAGTGAAAATATGACTTTAAGTTTCCCCAAAAGGAAGGAAAAGGTTAATAATCTTCCCAACAGAAAAAATAATTCCAAACTGATTCAGTGCACCTACTTTTGCTGAGTTATTGAGGTTATGGCTTCTTTGCTGGACATATTTTCTTCTTTTAAAAACTGTCAAATATTAGCTTTATAATAAACTTCATTTAATATTTCTTGTTTCAAAAGAGAAGTCCATGCAGTTGATCTCACTTAGCTTTCTTAATATCTTAGTTCAAAGCCACCCCAGGCAGAAGAGTCTGTCAAACTCTTACCGCTAATTAGCACCAAAAAAACAGAAGTGGAGTTTTGGTTTGAGCAGTAGAGTACTAGCTTTGGAGGCAGTTGGGCAGGAAAGACAAGTGTTCAGGGACAGGGTTCAGGCTCTCGGTTCAATCCCCAGAACCAACACAAACTAAACAAACAAGTAAAAAAAACAAAACCCAGATATTTCTTTGGGACCCTCCTTAAAAGAGTACTGGTCTGAGAAGAGGCTCCTTTTGCTGATCATGCTCACTGGATCCTGCTTTTCTGGAATCCTTATTGCTATGGAGAACTCAGGACCAGACTAAAGGAATTGATAACTGACTCCTGAAAGAAGAGAATCATCTCAGGGTTCAAATATCTATCCATAAGACACTTTAAAACCTCCATGACTTTGTTTCTTTGCAGTCGAACCCTTTTAAAACAACCTTATTTCCTTTTTTTTCTATGTTGGCCTTCAAATGGCATATTATTTCTTTTTGTGATATTCTCAATTAGAAGTTTACAGAAAAGTTTTATATGAGTAAAGAACACACTCGAACAAGTCAGGGACAGAGTTTCCATCAAGCCTTTTGATATTTTTCTTGTACAGTAAAAAGGAAAGCACAAGTTAACTTGAATTTTGTCATTCCTCTATGTTAAATTCCTCCCTGGGATCAGTTTCCACATCCAGTAACAGTTACTTCCACTAATAATCGATGGTGCTGCTTGAGGTATAATGAATATTTTCTTTCTTCACTGAAATAACACAAGGATATCTTTGGACCTGAGGTAACATGTGTTTCAGAGACAAGTTAGTAAAGAGAAAATATGAAATTTATATTGTTTATAAATACATTACCCATGAGTACATTGAGTTAAAACTTTTAAGTTCTCGGTAAATTAAGGCAAATTTGAAATAGGAAGAAGGTTCTCAGACCATTCATTTTTGAGTGCATGTGCTGTGCATTATTTCCCATGTGCATATGAATTAACAGTAAGAGAAACAATTGCAATAATAGGAGAAAGAGAAGTTATGTGTTTAAGTATAAGGGTTCAATACATTGTAGAAGACTCTACAAATAAGACAACATTGAAACAACAAAGCCAAATCCAGTATGTAGATTTATGGGAGTGATATAGAGAAAGCATTACTCCTAAGTGGAGCATGAATTATGAGGCCACTCCCTTTCTAAATAACGCTTGCTAATCATGCAAATTTGTTGAAAGTAGAAAGGAAGAATAATTCTTCCCCAATGCAAGTCAGATATAAAGGCATGGATTTACCTAGGGAAAAAAAGTCCATCTTGAGAAAGCAGGGATTATATTAGCAATGAACTGGTGGCTGACATTTATTTTTCTTTACTTATATTTTTTTTGTTGTTGGTGGTTTTGGCACTTGAACTCTGGGCCTGGGCACTGTCCCTCTGCTATTTGGCTCAAGGCTAATGCTCTGCCACGTGAGCCACAGTACCACTTCCAGTTTTCTGGTAATTAATTGGAGAAAAGAGTCTCTGGGACTTTCCTGCCCAGTCTGGCTTTGAACCTCAATCCTCAGATCTCACTGCCACCCAGCTTAAGATCACATTTCTAACAGTGTACAGTCAGCATATGTAATGTGTATGTTCATCTACCCTTATATGAATTCTTGAGTTAAAAATCTGGGCTACAGCTTAGACTTTACACTCACAAAAATGTTTGTAGTTTAAAATTGATACTCCTGGAAAAATAAAACCTAAGAATGTAAAGGAGTCTGGGAAGTTCAGTTTGCATACAGCCTGGACAGAACAATCTTTGTGACATTACCTATAATTAAGCAGACAAAAGCTGAATTGGAAGAATGGCTCAGGTGATGGAATACCAGTCATGAGCAAGACTGATGAATAAGAGCTTGAGACATATACACACAGAGGCACTTATATGTGCAAACACAAATACACAAATGAAACAACTCTCAGAATATGTAGAAAATTTAGAAAACAATAGAAAATATGTCCTGAGTAAGACTAGAATCAAGTGATAATATTTAATAGTAGAAAGTCCTAAGTGAAATTCTTCAAAAAGTTTGAGAATATTACATAGGTAAGGACCAGAGATAGTAAGAGTCAAGTAATCATTATTCAAGCGATCAGATATATGGAGGAATGAATCAGAGACCCATTCAGGTGCATCTGAAAATGCTCATATCCTGTGTCAAATGTTAGAAAATCTTTGAAAATAGTAGATAAACAGTCTGAGCAGTTACTCTGGTGGATAACATCACTGGAGAAGTTCATAATTGCTAGTCTCTACCTAGATTAAACAAACCAAGAAACTATGGCAGGGCAATGTGATACAAGCCTAGAATTCAATCAGTCAGTCTAATACAGGAGATTAGAGATTGGAATTACATAGTGATACCTTCTCTGGACCAGGTAGTATAATGTTGTATTCATAAAGCAAAACAGTCAAGAAAGGAATACACAGAAAGAAGTTTGGGCTAATTTTGTCATTATGTTTTGAGAAGTCAAGTTTCCTATTGAAATGCAACACATATATAATATTCAGTTGTGTTTTAAATGCTCTCTTCATTACAGAACATTCCTAGACGCAAAATGGCTCATGATTCCCATCCAAAATTTGGAAAAGTAAATAATCATCATTCTTTTGGATTCCAAAGAAATGATGAAGGATTACAGAAGGTTATCCCTGGAGAAAAAGCAAAGCTCATCTTATATAGGACTATGTAGATATTGCTAAATTAGAATTTCGATTTAAAATAAATATTTTGGTTTTGTTTGTAATCATATTCTATAGGATACTACAAAATTCTTCGTAAGTTGAGGGTTTAATTGACAAATTCACAAATGATTCTCACATTCTATTTGCCTAGAGTATTCTTTCAAAAGAGTTATAATTAGAATTTAGATAATAGATAATTCCAACAGTTCATGTATAAAATGATAATGTGAATAATATAGACAGAGTTGCCAACAAATGGATGAAATTAATTTATAAATTAAGAAATATAGCATTTTTTGAGGCTTTGGTTTAACATAGTATGAACAGAATAATTGTGTGACATCTTTCTTCTACATATATGTAACATAGGAAGCAATTTCCTTAATTACTTGCCTCTTTATACAATGAGAAAAAAATGCTAGCTTTGAAGTTTGTTTTTATCTTTGTTTTGTTTTATTGATTTGTCCTTGGGCTTGAACTCTGGGCCTGGATACTGTCTCTGAGCCTGTTTTTGCTCAAGGCTTGTGCCCTACCACTTCAACCTCAGTGCCACTTGTGTCTGGCTTTTTCTGAGAAGTTTATTGGAGATAAGAATCTAAGGAACCTTCCTGCCTGGGTGGGCTTTCAACAGTAATCTTCCCATCTTAGCATCCTGAATATCTATGATAGTTAAAAAAATTATAAAATATAGATAATATTTGCAAGTGTTCTGATGTCAAGGATACCACTGGGGGAAAAGTTCATAGAACCCACTTGATTATGGTGTTCTTTCCAGAGCAAGGAGGGCATCACACAGAGGTGTAGTATTTTTTCACAATAGAGATAGGCTATTTGTGATGTGAATTAAGGGAATTTTGAGGTGCACCCTACAAGTTGGAAACTGTTGGGCTAGGATGACTTTATGAGCTAAATCTTGGGATTGATGGTCATAGAAATAATAGCTTACTCTGATAAACAATTGCTTACTCTTAAATAATTAATTGTTACAGATGCTTCATAGTTTTATCTTCTACCAGTATGTGGCTATTTTTCTATTGACTTCTCAATCTGTAACACCCCATTGGAAACTGCATCTATTGCAGAATTACATAACATGCAAACACGTACTGTTTTGAATCTCTCAGATATGGAATGTTCAGAATTTGAAAATGAGTAGTTATTAGTCATAGGAATTTTGAAGAGCACATATATCCTTTCCTCTTAACAATTATTTACATCTAAAATTTACGGTTTCCAAAGAATTAATCTGTTTTCGGTTTTAGGATGAGAAAGTACTATATTTATTCTTTTTTGAAAATATAGGCAAGTATATTGTGAAAATATTGTCTAGTTGGATAACATTCAAGTTGATGACCCTCTGATTAAAAAGGGGTAATTAATTCAAATTAGATGCCAAATAGTATTGATTTTTAAAAAGTTACTACAAAAAGAATAATATTTATTATACTAATCCAGTGATATTTATTTCATGCAACTTATTTTTTAATTTTTTTATTGGAAAAGTGAGGTACAGTTTGGTTACAGTAATTGTAAGGTACTGAATACATAACTTTTCAAACTTGTTACCTCCTCTCTCATTTTTCTCACAATTTTCTTTCACCCCAATACTCCTCACAAGTTGTAATGTACATTTCCAACATATTATCTTGTGAGTATTGCTATTGAATTGGATTGTCCTTGGTCCTTTTTCTCGCCATTTGTTGTTCCTCTTCCCTTACCTAATTAAGGTAAATGTATGAACAAATACGAAGGGTACCAAAGTCAAATACAGCAGGGGATAAACCATAGGGGAAAACCCCAAAGAAAATAGAAACCACATAGTACATTAAAAACAACAATCGTAAATAAAAATCTCTGTTTCCTTATCTTGGAGTTCATTTTGCTCAGCATCAGCTTATATGGTCATATATATGCATAACAAAGCCACTGGAAAATAATAGTTTCATGGACACTATATCATGAAAACAACATTTTAACTGTTACTGATGGTAAGGTGGGAATTCGCATTGGTGAATTCGCTATTCTGATAAAGGAATTTCAAAAAAGTTTTAAAATTATGACAGGTAAATTTTAATTGTTCAAAATTTTTAACAATTTAGCCTATGAAGAAAATTTAAAATTGCTTGGGAAAATAGGCTTTCATGCAATGTGGGTAAAGATGGCTGATTTTCACACTAAACAAACAAACCTCAGAAACCTGAATATAAATCCTGTAGGTTTCCTTGAGAATTGTCCTTTCCCAGGAAATATACTCTTACTGTGTGAAACAATGTTGTAGTGTAATTTAAATTCAAACTTAAAAAAAAATAAAATATCTGAATTTGTAAATTGACCTTTAATTATCAAACAGTAGTTCTCTGAAAAAGATAATTTGGGTCAAAATATTTAGGGAGAAAGTGCCATGCAAAATGAAAGAAGGTATTGGGTTTACACTTTTCTGTTTGTAATAGTTTCCAAATGTCTTTGCACGTGAAATACTGAAAAAGAGAAAAAAATCTTATTGGATACTTCAAACCAATGATTTCTCATTTCTAAGTATCTCACAAAAAATATCCTTATTAACATGAGATAATGAGGACTTCTCTTATTACATAAGCCAAAAAGTGTTCGGATCAGAAAAGAATTGAGCAAATTGAAAAGGTAAGAAAATGTGATCTTAGAAGCCGTAGCTAAGCGTATTGGCTTCAGTAGTGGAAAGAGCCCAAAACTTTTTGATATAGATTGTCATAATAATTTTGCTACTTTGTCATAATAAATTTGCTACCTTTACAGAGCCTATTTGGCTCACTACAATGTGGAATAGATTGAACGAAGACATGAAAATAAATTCCACATCCAAATAAAAGTTTTAAAAGAGAAACCATGAAGATGAAGCAGTGGGCAAGGCCTTATAGTCCTTCAGCTTCACTAGACTTAAAGCCAAGAAGCTGTGATTAATTGGAAATCACACAAGAGCTAAAAGGAGGACATAGAAGTAGGACATAGAAGCATTGTCCTTTGTAACAGACACTGTCATCCAAGAAATGAGTGATTTAACTCTATTCTTCTCTATACAACTTGTTGAGCAAATGCAAGACGAAGAGAAAATCTATTGAAATAATTTTGCAAAGAATAACTTCACTGTTCCTGATATGGTAACTAAGGAGAATATTAAGAGAGAAGATAAAAGTGGAGTGTTTTTCGGTTTCCTCTAAGCATATTGTTAGCAAAATGTATCTTTGAGGTTAGAAGTGATTGAACCAAAAAGAGTTGGAGTATTTAATTTTGTGGGCACTTTAGACACAAGAAGACTTTCAAGGTAAAAGAAAAAAGAAGATCTAAATATTTGTGATCACAGCTTCTTGGACTGGTTTTTTGGAGACAAACTTTTACATTAGAGTTTGTGCTCATTATCATAGATGATTGGTTTTCGTGGCAACCAAATGCAAGGGGGAAGTTTAATGTACTCGCTTGGACAAGTAAACAGATTGATAGAAAAAAATGGTACATAATATTTAGTGAATTACTTTAACCAATTACTTTGTCAGAACAAAGAAGGAAAGATATAATTCAAAATCACTTGACTTAAAAGTATGAAAAAAAGAGTAATGGAGAGATTTGAGAGAAAACAGGATTGTTTTCTCTCCAGTGGAGTAATGGGTTCTTGATCTTGTTTCTATCATTCTATATTCACAAACTATCAAGTGTGGCTCAGGACTAGAGGCTTCAGTTCGTAGAAGAATATATTTGCAGCAGATGTAGGTGATTTATAACCTTAGACAATCTATTTAAATCTGTTGAAAATTCTCCCCTACCTCTTTGAACAGTTTTTTTTGCTTTTCCCAAGACTGCCCTTAATTAACAGCTTAAAATTTTGAGAGGTCATATGCAAACTCCTAGAGATTGCTGTTTGGTTGTGATTTTTGTGTGATTTTGTTTTTTAACTGCATTTCAAAGGTTGTGCAAATACGTTACAATTAAATATTTCCATCTAATTGTCCAATGCTCCTGGATCAGAGTCACTCCTTCTATCATTCTCAACCAACCCCTTCTCCAAGATTTATTTCGATTTACCACTCCCTTTATCACGTGTGTACATTGAGTATTTTAGCTGTACTTGTCCCTTGCTCCGTTTTTCATTCATTCTATGTCTTTACTATTATTCCTCTCTGGTTTCAACTTCCAGATAGTCATTCTCTTAAACTGTCTGTTAATATTTTGAAAGGTTTATATACATTACATGGAGTTTCAATCCTGCACATACTTGAACTTATGTCAACTTCTATTTCTATAATTCATTCATCCGGAATAACAATTTGCAAGTCTGGAGACGTGAATCACCTAGACATGATTTTATTCTATCCATTTGGAAGATTAATCTTTAGTCAACAAAAAAGTTTAAAAATGGCTTAGAATATATTCCTAAATACCAATTTTTATAAATGGCTTAGTACAATGGTTTGTGATTATTTTATTTTACATGGGATAGTATTTTCTGTTACCTATATGTTTTGGAAAAAAGAAAACTAATAATTACTACTATAGAGGAATATGATACATATAGAAGACAGATTTTATGTTTGTCACAATTCTGATGAGTACCCATATTCAAGAATTAAAGTCATATTTCTTACTATGTTAGACAGACAAAGAAAATATAAAACAACATATGATAAGGCAACTATTTGTGACTTTTTAAAATTTACCTCATTATGTGATGAAATTTACTTTATTAGCTAATGTTTGGGTTTGAAATATTGGAGGCTGATCTATTTAACACATTTCTGCAAGGCACCTATTGAACAACACAAAGGGTGGGTGATATTATTTCTAAACTTTAATCAATGGTTGAAACTGTTTGACATTAGTGCTGGATAAATAAATCAACTTTATTGTAATTTGCTCCCTCCACTTGAAAAATTGTAATGTCACTAAGTATCATCTACTTGTCAAATGTTATTTTGGCGAATGTGATTTTAAAAAGTTTATTTGAAAAGGAATATGCTTTCAGGAGATTAAATGTAGGTTATCATTGGATTGAGAATGACAACATCTTTATATTACAGAACCAAGTTTTACTGAAGTACCAGTGTTTTGAAGCACTAAGGATCTTCTTAATGTTTTTTCTGAATTATATTTGACCTCTAAGTCAAGCTTTGCTAGCCTTGGTAGACCAATTATGGATCTATCGTTCCAGGAACTATTTTTTGGCCTACTTACGCTGGACTGAAATCTTTCATTAATCATTAGGAAAGGGGTATTAAAAATAATCTTGTGAAATTTGTGATCTTGCTCACTCATATGGGCTGGTCATCTGTAAATTAGAAATTTGAATTACAGTACTTTCTCTCAGATTTTTGAGCTCATCTTGTATTTCACAATTGCTTATTGCTAATTCCTATGTCTCAAGGAATTGGAGTCCTGAAATATTATACGAAATGAGAATTTGAGATGAGTCTTCAATTACTTTCTGTTGGCATATTGCATGGGCCTAAGTGATAAGTCTGACCCTTCTTATCTGATGATGTGGATAACTGTGACCTGGGATCCTTGGATCCCTCGGTCCTGCAGGAAAATAATACCTTTTAGGCATAATATCAGCAAAATTTGGGTGTATTCAGTAGGAATGATTCAAAAATATGGAGAAAACAGTTTGGGACCAGTGAGTTAAAACAATAAACAGAGCAGCAGAGTAAAATCCCTTATAGATTAGAGGAAAACAGCATTGGTTTTTTTTATCATGTGAATTCAGATGACCAAGAACACTTAGAAGGTATCCCAAGTTAATACCGAAGATACTTCATTGATACTTTTATATTCTAATATATATTCTAAACCTAATTATTTATATTCCCATTGTATTTATTGGAATAAATAAATATAAATGTATTTCTTAAATTATCAATGGATTCTAGTAAGTTTCACTGGGTAAAATATAAAATCAGCACATATAAATATAAAATATATAACTATATATAATATAATAAAAAGGCACATGTTTTGCATTGTTCTGTTGTTAGGATATCAAAGGCAACTCTGTTTTAAAGATTTATTCCATTATCTCTACCTCAGTGTTTGATAGAGTTAGGCCTAAAGATTTACCATTTGTAGATTTACAGACTGGAGGCAAAAGGCAACAATGTGATAAAAAAAAAAAAAAAAAAAATTACCAATTTAAGGCCTAAAATCGAGGAGAAAAGTATGGACTTCTCCTGGAGCTATGGAAATATTTGGTGATATAAACACGGTAGTGTAAGTTCCTGCCTGGTTGGAAGGTAGACAGACCAGGACATTAGGTAATCATGCATATGAACAATTTTTCACCTTTCTGGCTTTAGCTACTTTTGAATTGGTAGGTATAATAAACAATTATATTTTGATAAAATACCTTCTAGTCTGAACAGTTCTGTCTGAACTGTTCATCTCTCTATGATCCCTTGTAACTAAGATTAATTTTGTTGCAGTAAGACATTCTTTGCTGTCAGCGTAAGATATTCTGGTTGGTCTGTTCCTACATGGAAGAATGGGAAAGGGTCCGGGAGACATTTTCTGCCAGTAAGACATCATTTGGGAAATTTTAAGCTGCAGAAGTTTAGAAGTTGCACTTAAGCAAGGCTTACTTTGAATCCATTAGCTCCACAAAGCTAACTCAGTTCATAAGTAATTGAAAAGACATCACCTTTGGACCTAGCTATAAAGACTTCAAAGTATGATCAGGTTTAAAATGAAAAAGACTTAAAATAATCATTGACCAAAAAAAAAGTTGTAATGGGAGCAATCGATTGAACAATATAAATTTTTTCCACTATACACAGAATTTTAGGGAAATAAGATCAATAGCATTGCTATTAACAATAAAGTTTCATTGTTACAAATAAGCAACCAAAGATCTATTCCTATATTAAGATTGCATCATTAACTATTTAAATTTACAAGATAATACATGCTTGAGCAGCACATCTACTCACATTACAACAATACAGAGAATAACATGGCACTTCCAAAAGAATGATATAGAAATTTGTGAAGTATTCTTCAGAATCAAGAAATGAAAAAAAGTTATTAAAAAGTTGATTACATAGATACAAGTGAAACAATACATATAATTCATAGAATAAAAAGTTGTCTTCAGTGTATTAAATCTTCACCTTAGAAAGGCCTTTACATAGCATAACCTTTACAAAACTTTTGAAATTAGATAACATTGTCATTTTATCCCAAAGAAATAAAATACTATAAGGACCTAAGAAAAAAGGAATCTTAAACTGTTTCTATATGGAATGCAATCAGAAAGGACACCTTTATTAATGAACCTATATACTATAAATCAATATAGAATTCAAAATATTATATTTGGAGAGAATGAAATAGATTATGGATATTATACAAAAAGAATACAGACTATTTTAAAATAAACTTTTTTAGACAAGCACCAGAATTATCTTTAGTTTCTGTACTACTCATTTCAACAGATAAGTTAAACCTATTTCTGATTTAAAAAAATTACAAACTCTGCAGAAATCATTATAGATATATACAAACAACTCTTGAATACATTTTGATATCAAAGTCAGGCAATTCACTTGGAAGAATACCATGGAATCCATGAATTTTTACAGTAAGATGAAAACATGTGGCTTTAAAAAAACAAGGAATTTAAGTAGTCATACAAAGGACTTCTATTTTACTACTGCATTATACTTTTTTTTCTAATGTTGGGCAACAATACATAATGGACCTATTAGAAAGCTTTTATACCTCATATGTTCAATAGTGAGTCCTTTTATATTATATCATGTTATTTTTGTTTATGGCCTTAAGAAGAAATTTACTACCATGAATTTCTGACAGGACAGTATCATCAATGTATATCTTGCTTCTATACTCTCTGTTTTAAATTACTGTCTAAGTATGTGCATTAGATAACTATAGAGGAAAAAGAAGCCACACTGGTGGCTTTTGTCTTTAATCCTAGCTAATAAGAAAGATGAAATCTGAGGATTGTGGTTTGAAACCAGAACAAGCGGGAAAAAAAGTCCATTCGAATCTGATTTGAAAGTAACCAGCAAAAGGTAGAAATGGAGCTGGGGTACAAGCAGTAAAATGCTAGCCTTGAGAAAACTAAAACAAAAAAATAACAAATTCTGGGACAGAGCCAGGCCTTCAGTTCAAGCCTTAGTATTAGCACCAAACAAATGAATTAATGAATTAAAATAAATTAAGTGGTCACATGTGGAGAGGCAAGTAAAATGAAACATGCATGGTGATTAGATTGTGTATTATTTTGTAATAAGGAAAACTATCATTTGTACTAATCACTAATATTTGATTTGAAGTTTTGGATAATAAACTGAATGTATATGTGTGTGTACATGTGCGCACATATGTGTATGTGTATATGTGTGCGTGTGCTGATGCAATGTTGGTTGCCAATGTGGACGGGGTGAGGCTGAAAAGAGCAGTGTTGCAATGTTTTTATTTATCAGCGTTCTGTCATGTCATTTCATTGGAACCACCCTTCTGTACATATATTTTTCAAATAATAATGTCATCATAATCAAAATATTTACAACATTAAGTTAGATAAAAGAGATCACTTTCAATTCTTTTTATATGTTAGGTAAGAAGATACAGATATAGTTAGGTAGTAAGTTATTGAAAACAAGGGAAACAATGAAGTAAGGTTCCCTTCTGTCCACATCCCCTCCAGCATCTGTTGTTGTTAGAGTTCTTCATTTTTGCCATTCTAACTGGGGTGAGGTGGTATCTCAATGGTGTTTTGATTTGCATTTCTTTTATGGCTAAGGATGTTGAGCATTTCTTCATGTGTCTATTGGCCATCCTTCTTTCTTCTTCAGAGAAGTTTCTCTTTAAGTCTTTAGCGCACTTATTTATTGAGCAGTTGTTTCTTTGAGGATTTGTTGTTGGGAGATTTAATTTTTTGTGTTCCAAGTATATTTTAGATATGAGACCCTTGTCCGTTGTATGGCTAGTGAAGAAATGAACCCACAGATCTATAGCTATCTAATCTTTGATAAGGGAGCTTAAACAGTATAATGGAAGAAAGACAGCCTCTTCAGTAAATGGTGCTGGCAAAATTGGTTAACTACTTGTAGAAAACTAAAGCTACATTGTTGGTGGGAGTGTAAACTTATTCAACCACTTTGGAAAGCAGTATGGAGGTTCCTCAAAAGACTCCACATAGAACTCCACTATGACCCAGCCATCCCACTTTTGGGCATTTACCCAAATGATCACAAACAAGACCACACTAAAGCTACCAGCACAACTATGTTTATTGCAGCATTATTTACCATAGATAAGATATGGAACCAACCCAGATGCCCCTCAGTAGACGAATGGATCAAGAAAATGTGGTGTATATTCCCAATGGAATTCTATGCCTCCATCAGAAAGAATGACATTGCCCCATTTGTTAGGAAATGGAAAAACTTGGAAAAAATTATATTAAGTGAAATAAGCCAGGCCCAAAGAAACACAGGTCCCATGTTTTCCCTTATTTGCAATATCTAGTATAAGTATGAGTCAAGAGGAAAAGGTCAGATAATGTGATGTTAGGAAAATGAACCCTTAGATATGTATTTTAATGCTTTTTTTCTTTCATGCATTTGTTTCTAATTCATTTATAAGATTATCTCTTTGTTGCTTGGTATGTCCCTCCACCACAGTATAACCCCTGTTTCATTATATATGATGTCAGTATAACTTGTGGAGGAGATAGGGAAAAACAACAATGAGAAATACAAGTTGTCATGTCGATAACGAGCTTTACAACGTTGGTGCAGAGGATTGGGTGGCAGGGTGGAGAGGGAGGCTGGGAAGGGATGTGAAGGGTAAACAAAGGAGGAGGCTGCAATGCTTGATAAGAAATGTATGCATTCATAAAAGAAATGCAAATCAAAACAACATTGAGATATCACCTCACTCCAGTTAGAACAGCAAAAATCAAGAACTCTAACAACAACAGATGCTGGAGGGGATGTGGACAGAAAGGAACCTTACTTCATTGTTGGTGGGAATGTAAACTTGTTCAACCACTTTGGAAAGCAGTATGGAGGTTCCTCAAAAGACTCCACATAGAGCTCCCCAATGACCCAGCAATCCCACTTTTGGGCATTTACCCAAATGATCACAAACAAGGCCACACTAAAGCTACCAGCACAACTATGTTTATTGCAGCATTATTTACCATAGCTAAGACATGGAACCAACCCAGATGCCCCTCAGTAGATGAATGGATCAAGAAGATGTGGTATATATACACAATGGAATTCTATGCCTCCATCAGAAAGAATGACATTTCCCCATTTGTTAGGAAATGGAAAGGCTTGGAAAAAATTATATTAAGTGAAGTAAGCCAGGCCCAAAGAAACATAGGTCCCATGGTTTCCCTTATTTGCAATATCTAGTATAGGTATGAGTCAAGCGGAAAAAGTCAAATAATGTGATGTTAGGAAAACGAAACCTCAAATATGTATTTTAATGTTTTTGTTTCTTTCATGCATGTGTTTCTAACGCATTTATAATATTATCTCTTTGTTGCTTTGTATGTCCCTCCCCCACAGTGTAACCCCCGCTTTCACTATATTTGATGTCAGTATAACATGTGGAGGAGATGGGGACAAACAAGTCGTTTAAGGATTCAGGTGGACCTGTTGCAACAATGAGAAGTACAAAATGTCATGTCAAAACCAGCTTTACAATGTCGGGGGGGGGGAGGGGTGGTATGATTGGGTGGGAGGGAGGGGGGAGGCTGGGAAGGGAGGTGAAGGGTAAACAAAGGAGGAGGCTGCAATGCTTGGTAAGAAATGTATGCATTATCCTGCCCATGTAATTGTAACCCCTCTGTACAGTATGTTCTCAAATAAAATAAAATTAAATTAAAAAAAAAAAAAAAAAAAAGAAATGTATGCATTATCCTGCCCATGTAATTGTAACCCCTCTGTACAGTATGTTCACAAAAAAAAAATAAAATTAAATTTAAAAAAAACAGGCAGGAGTTGCTATCCTAATAGCAGATAAAATAAGCTTCATATTAAAATTACTTAGAAGAGATAAAAAGTTCCCTACATACTAATTGAGGGATCTCTCCTTCCAGAGGATATTACAATTCTAAATCTATATTCGCCAAGCAACTGAGCACCCAAATTTATACAAGAAACACTACTTTCCCACAAATCTCATATGGATCCAAAGACATTCATTGTTTTAGGGACTTTAACACACCACTATCCCCACTGGATGCATCAACTTGGCAAAAACTGAACAGAGAATTCGCAGACCTAAACAACTGCGTAGATCAACTAGATTTAACAGACATCTACCGAATATTTCACATAGCAGTAACAGAATACATGTTCTTCTCAGCAGCCAATGGAACATTTTCCAAAATAGATCACATTTTAGCTCACAAAGCAAACTTGTCGAAATTTAGCAACATTGAAGTTATACCTTGCATTCTCTCACACCACAAGGGAATAAAATTAGAACTCAACACCAAAAGCCATCAAAGAAAGTCCTGTGACACATGGAGGCTGAAAAACACACTTTTGAACCACCAGTGGGTCATGGAAGCAATTAGAATCGAAATTCAAGTGTTCATGATATTCAACAAAAATGAGCACACAAACTACCAACTCCTCTGGGACAGAGCAAGGCAGTACTCAGAGGCAAGTTTATAGGTCTGAGTTCCTACATCAATAAATTGGAGAGATCTGAAACCAATAATTTAAGGACACAGCTAATCCTTCTTGAAAAAGAGCGGCAAGATAAACCCCAATCTAGTAGATGGAAAGAAATTAAAATTAAATCAGAATTTAATGAATTAGAATCCAAAAAATCCCTAGAAAGAATCAACAAAACAAAGAGACAGTTCTTTGAAAAAATTAACAAAATAGACAGACCTTTAGCTAGTCTTATCAGAAAAAGAAGAGAACACACCCAAATAAATAAACTTAGAGATGAGAATGGAAATAACACCAGAGAAACAACCAAGATTCACAACATTATAGGGGAATACTTCTCAAAACTTTATGTTAATAAGTTTGAGAACTTGGCAGAAATGGACCTTTTCCTAGCAAATATTGACATGTCAAAACTAAACCAAGATGAGTTAAACCATCTTAACAGACCCACATCAAGCATTGAAATAGAAACAGCAATAAGAGGACCTCCCAGCTAAGAAAAGCCCAGGACCAGATGGTTTTACAGCGGAATTCTACAAGGCCTTCAAAGCAGAGCTCATACTAATACTACTCCAACTCTTCAATGAAATTGAAAGAGAAAGTTCACTACCGAATTAATTCTATGAAGCCTTAATTACCCTTATCCCCAAACCAGGCAGGGAATCATCAAAGAAAGATAATTATAGACCTATATCCTTCATGAAAATTGATGCAAAACTTCTCAACAAAATTTTGGCCAATCAACCTCAACAATTCATCAAAAAAATTCATAACCCACTATGAAACAAGATTCATTTCATGGATACAAAGCTGGTTCAATATACACAAATCAATTAATATAATTCATCATGTCAACAAGAGCAAGGATAAGAATCACATGGTTATCTCAATAGATTCAGAAAAAGCATTTGACAAGATCCAACACCCCATTATGATGAAGGTTCTGGAAAAATTAGGAAATCATGGAACATTCCTCAATACAATAAAGGCTTTATATGATAAACCTACAGGCAGCCTTATACTCAATGGTGGAAAACTAAAGCCATTTCCTCTAAACTCAGAAATGAGAGAAGGATGTCCACTCTCTCCAGTTCTCTTCAATCTAGTATTAGAATGCCTAGCTACAGCAATAATACAAGATGCAAACATAAAGGGGATCCAAATAGGGAAAGAAGTAAAACTCGCCCTCTTTGTAGATGACATGATCTTGTATTTAAAGAATCCCACGGATTTCATTCCCAAAGTACTCAAGGTGATTCAAAACTTTGGCAAAGTAGCAGGGTATAAAATTAACCCTCAAAAATCAATGGCTTTTCTATATGCCAACAATGAGAAAAGTGTGGCTGAAATTAGGAAAGCAACTCCATTCGTAATAGCCCCACCAATAATAAAATATCTAGGAATTAACTTAACCAAAGATGTGAAGGACCTCTATGATGAAACTTTAAAATCCTGAGAAAGGTATCAAAACAGAACTTAGAAATTGGCCAAAAATCCCATTCTCTTGGATTGGAAAGATCAACATCCTGAAAATGGCAATACTTCCCAAGGCTATCTACAAAATCAATGAAATACCTATCAATATTCCAACCTCATTCTTCAATGAATTAGAAGAGGCAATCAAAAATTCATATGAAGAATAAAAGACCCCAAATAGCAAAAAAAATACTTAACAGAAAGAATAATGCTGGAGGAATATCAATACCAAATTTCAAACTCTACTACAAAGCCATAGTAATCAAAAAATCTTGGTACTCGCACCAAACAGACCTCAGGACCAATGGAATAGAATTGAAAACCAAGAAATGAACCTACAGAGCTATAGCTATCTAATTTTCGATAAGGGAGCTACAAAAATAGAATGGAAGAAAGACAGCCTCTTCAGTAAATGGTGCTGGCAAAATTGGTTAACTAATGTAGAAAAATAAAGCTAAATCCTTATATATCACCCTGCACCAGAATCAAATCCAAATGGATCAAAGACCTCGGAATCAAAGCAGACACTCTAAAACATTACAGGATGGAATAGGAGAAACCCTAGCTTTCCATGGCCCTGGCCAAAATTTTCTTGATGTCTTTTTAAACGAATGTATTCACAAGTTGGAGACTCTTTAATTCATGCTTAGGTCTTGTTGTCTATGATTTTTTAACCTTTCGTTTCTAACATTAATGATAGGTCAGACTGTGTTTTTGGGTATTTGAAAGATAAAATATTTATCTGGGGTCAAAGGTGATTTTTATATCAGTCTTCCTTTAATAGCATTTTAAAGTAGTAAATTTCTCTCAAAATGTTGGGTATAAAAAGCAATCAAAATATGTCTCATGGTAATCAACTTAGATGAGCTACAATGTGGAAATGATTGGTCCATAAGAACTGCAGTCTGTTTCCATCAGAATTGGGGAGGTCATTCTTTCAGTAAGACTGAGTGAACAAGAGATGTGGTCCCCAGGCAGTGCAGTGTTGAGTCATGGGTAGAATATGATTTCTTCTATTTTGAGCTAGAAATCAAGAACGATATAGTCTAGCAGTTCCTTTCACCAGGGAGGTGTAAATTGATTATGACCTTGGAGATTTCATATTACAGTTACCTATTTTCTAACGAAGTGAAATAATATTAGAGTTTACACAATAATTCTCGGAAATTTTCCTTGAATTAGTAGCCTAAGTGCTGGTATTTTAGTCATAAAATAGAATGAATTTATTTGATACAGTGTGAGATGTTTAATTTGAATCTATGTTTTGAGTTGTTCCTCACTTTTCCTTTTGTTTCTTTCACTCAATTTCTTATCTGAAGTGCTGAGAAACCAATTCTTTCTCAAGATAGTCAAGGTGAACATTGTTTATTCCAAACAATGTCAGTAATATTTAAACACTTTCATATCTCTGAATAGTATACAAATGCTAAATGCTGAGAAGGGTCTTTTTATTTTCACAGCAGTCCTTGGCATACACAGACGGTTCATTAAATATATGAAGATACTATAACTACAGATGCTTGTCAGGAGGAGAAAAACCTAGTATTAATTGTTTGACAGAGGCTTCCCTTCTAGAGAAACAAATACGCTGCTTGATGCAGGATTACACAAAAAAATATTGCTAGGGTATCCTAAACGATCATCATTACTACAGAGTTCAGAGAGATGAATTGACCTCCTGAATAATTTACTTTTTCATCAACTAAAAGCAGGCTCCTGAAAAGAGAGTAGACTTTAGAGAAACATGATGAGTTGTATGTAAATAGGTGTTTATTTGATTTTGTTAATTTGTGACCTAATACAGGGAAGTAAAGTACAGCAAGGTAAAAAAATAAAGAACTTCACATTGAAGTGCTCATATGTGTGTGTGTGTGTGTGTGTGTGTGTGTGTGTGTGCGCGCGCGCGCGCGCGCGCGCGCGTGCATGCGCATGTGCACGCTCATGGGAGTATACGCACGCACATGTGCATGTGCTCATGCATGCATTCATCATTCTGGAGGCTTGATAGTGCCTGGGCACTGTTCCTAAGATTCTGTTCCCAAGGATAGTGGTCTACCACTTGAGCCTCTGCTCCACTTCTGTTTTTTTGGAGATAATGGCATATATTTTCATGATTGACCTGGCTTGGAACAGTGGTCTTTAGATCTCAGCCTCCTGAGTAGCTAGCTATGCTGATTCAGCCTCTGAATATCTAGTTAAAATTCTGCCTGTCCTCTATGCTTCACTGCTCTTTTATTCTTTTCCTGAGGTAATCCCAAGCCTAATACATATGTATTTCTAATGGCTTTAAAAATACTGTTACTGCTTGGCACTAGGGGCTCCCATCTGTACTCTTTAACTACTTACGAGGATTGAGAAAAGAACCCAGGCCAAACTTTTAGTGGATTTCCTTCTCAACCTATAGCTCGGTGCATTGGATCATTTCCACCATCCTGCACTATCTACAGGTTAAGATTGTAAGGACTGCAGAATCCAGGCCAGCCAAGGTAGGAAGCTAGACAAGTTGGTGTGCAATTCTGGTGCCATTGATGATGGGAAGTCTAAAAGGACAGATCAGGTGCATGTTCTTGTGGAAACAGAACAACTATGCTGAAATTAACCACTGATATGACGCCAGCCTAGCAAGAACAATACCCCAAGTTGAAATCCCCACAATTTCCCACAACCAAAATAAGTATATACATTAACATCCAAAAACTTAGTACAATCTGTCCTTTGCTATACTATCAGCTTTATCTGATTATCATATGATGTGACAGAATAGTTTCTTCATTAAACTTAAGATATATTTAAAAAAACATAGAAAACTTTTTCTCAATTATTAAATGCAAACAATTGGCAAATTGCCTCATTTCTTACCTATTTGACTACCACTATAAATTCTTCTTACGATTATTAATAGTAGTAATATATTCTGATGTATTACTTTATTTTGTAACAGTTTTTAAAAATTTTGCTTCTCTGCTGAAGTTGAAGTATTTAAATAGCATCATCAAATTATATTCCTTAGGTCCTTAAGGCAGTTTTTTCACAAAGTTTTAATCACTGGCTTCTAAGAATTCTTAATTGGTACATTATTTGGTTTATTTTAATTTCAATTTAATTTTATTATAAAGGTAATGTACAGAGGGGTTATAGTTACATAAATATGGTAATGAGTACATTTCTTATAGAAGGAACATTGTTATCTCTTCCATCGATTATTTTACACTCAAAAAAAGAACTACTGATGGTTTTGCTGTTGCTATTGATCTATCGGTACTTTTGCTTTCTTGTTCATGCATTCTTTATTATAAAATTGATATACAGAGGATGTACAGTTACTTAAGTCAACTAAACAGTAGACTTCATTTTATTTTCTAAATTTCAAATTTTGAACTTAATTATTTTCTTTTGTTTCTTTAGGGTAATTCTTTTTTCAAAGTTGTAAAATTTAATTTTGCTTGATTTTTACACATGTAAATTATTAGACACGTATATTTTGCTTTTAAAATATTTAACATGTGAATATTTGAAAATTATTTTCTTAATTTTTATATGGTTGGTGAATTTAAATATATTTATTTTCTTATAGTTCTAAACATATTTGTTCAGGTAAAAAATACTTACTGTATTTTCAAGAAGCACATACTTTATTCAGATAGCTTTCATTACCTGGTCACTTTTTGGAAATCTTTGTACTGGAATTAAAAAAAAATATGTTTGATCTGGGCATAGTGATTAGTGGCTTCCATTAACTAGCTATGGTGGGAAATGTAAATAGGGTTTGTAATTCGGGAGAGACTGAGAAACTATGAGACCTTCCCTATTATAAAAATATTCAGAGTGAAATGATTATAGGTATAGCCATCCATAACGAGATATAGAGCACCTGGTTATCACATTCTAAATATTGAGTTAAAACACAAGTAACATCAGCCTTTTGTCAAAATAAAAGGATACAAGTTTCAAAATTTTTATTATTTAAAACTTATTTTAAAAGGTTCTCATGTCTTCTATTTCTTAATTTTCAATTTATTTAATCTATAGGAATTTAAGTATATAGTGACTATTTTATTCCTACTAAACTTTTAAATACTATGAGCGATATTATGATTTCATATATTAACATACTTTTATTATTTGTGATAATTTCCTGTTTAATATGATAATGTCAATATTCCAAATGTGTGAAATGGTGTGTGTATATGTGTATGCATGTGTGTTTATGTAGTTTTTTTGTATGTGTGCTTTTTTTGTACTTTATAATGCTTGGGAGATCCCACCATTGCTTCACATATGCTAGGCCAATGTTTTACCATTGAGCTATACTATCTAGTTATAATCCAAATAGTGTTTTAAATTATGACTTTTGAACTTTCATTCCTAGTATGTTTTTTTCAAAATTATATATGATAAAATGTGATACATCTTCTATCCACTCGTTCCTAGTATGTTTTTCAAAACTATATATGATAAAATGTGATCCATCTCTATCCACGTTAGCTATTTTTTTTTTGTTATTTAGAATACTTCCACAGCCTTTCCACTTCCAAACTCTTGTGTCTGTTATTGACAAAGGTTTTACTTTGCTTCTTTTCTCTCTTTGTTCTTTTTCCTTTGAGAGTTTACCTATTTTTTCTCCTATATCTTTGGAAATTAATTATCATATCCCTATTAAAATTTCTTTACATTATAACAGGTCTAGAATTTTCTATTTTATTTTTTCCCATTTTCTCTGACTTTCAGAACAAACTATTAGGTGGATTAGGAAGAAACTTGATTCAGGACAGTTTATTTTTCTCCTTCTCTTCTCTGACATCATTCTGTTTTTTTGAAACACAATACCAGTGACAAGCAGATCCTATGTGGTCCATCATTCTTTGCCCTCTCACTCTCCTCTGCTGTACAGCTCAAGTTATCATTCAGCTTTATTGTGCTACAGCGTTATCTAAATCTCAACTCATTCCTACATTAATTTTAGTTGTTTCAAGCATTCTCTAAAAACATTTTTCTATATATAATATCTAGGATCTTGTGTTTTCACAAGGTGCAAAATATGAGTGACTATCAAACATCTAGATAGCTCTGTAGAATATTGGTCCACCAGCTCAATAAACTCGTATGAAAATTCAAGGAATACAGGTCTATAGGACAATCTTGTAAAATGGTGTAGCTTGAGCCTTCATACTAGCTTTGAATCTTATTACCATCTCAGCCTCCTGAGTAGCTAGGATTACAGGCATGAGCCATGGGCTCCTGGCCTACCTCAATCCTAATACAAAAACTTAAAATAAAAAAGATGATTATCAAACTAAATATGAGATGTAAAAACCTATAAAACATAAATGTAAAAATTCATGACATTGGATCCATAAAGTTTTCTAAAATTTGACATGGAAAGCATTAGTGGCTAAAGAAAAGGATTATATCAACTGATAACCTTTGATAACTCATAGGACACTATAACAGAAATGAAAACATGTCCAACAGATAGAGGGCACATATTTGTTAATACTACATTGTTAATGCTACAATGATTCTGAATCTTAAGTACTTTTTTGGGGGGGATCCGGTTGTGGGGCCTGAACTCTGGGCATGTGTGCTGTCCCTCAGCTCTTCAGCTCACGGCTAGTGCTCTACAACTTGAGCCACAGCACCACTTCTGGATTTTTTCTTTTTGCTTATGTGGTGCCTAGGAATCAAACCTAGGGCCTCATGCATGCAAGGCAAGTGCTCTACCACTGAGCCGTCTTCCCAGCCCCTCTTAAGTAATTTTATATCTTCTAATTCTATATAAATTTTTTCCCGAATAGGATATTTCTTTAAAGAACATATATAAATTAATAGTCAATAAGACGAGTATATGAAATAAGCTCCTCTTTAGTATCTAAAAAAAAAAAAAGAAAACTTACTAGTATGATCATAATATAGAAAGATGACACAAAATATAGTAATTCATTTGTGGAGAAATTGATCATAGTGATTGATTTTTATAATACTGCGATCATTTTAGCAAGCACATTTTCAAGTCTTCAAAAGGTCAAAGAGAATTGTAGAGGATCCATGCATGACATTTCTATGAATGTATTAAAGAAAAGTAAAATAAAACTTGTTTGGATAGGGAATGTAGTCATTGAGAGTGCACATGAATAGTATGTGTGAGACCCTGGAAATAATCCCCAAAAACAAATTTTGAAAAGACATACTTTAGAGAATGTATGCTGGAAAAATTCCTGTAGCTGAATTTTTCTATTTTTATGTCTGTTCTAAAATTTACAGCATTCTATTTGAAGAAATGCAAGTTTGTGAAAATTAGGCTTTGAAAACCTATGAAGATACAATTCACTTCCAAAGCACTAAAATGTATATAGTAAAAGGAGAATTACATGTCAGTGAATTACATGTCAGCAAAAAAAAAACAACTATTGTTAAAAATTCGATAAGATATGTACTCATTATCTTGCCCATGTAATTGTAACCCCTCTGTACAGTATGTTCACAAAAAATAAATAAATAAATTACATTTAAAAAAATAAAAAAATTCTTCAAACAAAATGCAGATTATTACTTATAAAGATGTTTTCGGTGTTGGCTAAAAACTCTTTGTAAACTACAGCGTTTAAAACAAAGATGTGAATTCTGTTTATTTTGAGAGTTTTTTGTCTGTTTATTTTTAGTTTATACAGAGATAACTCAATCAAACTGTGTATGTGATAACTGGAATACCTAGGAATTATGCACCACTTACAAATTATTGATAACCTTTTCTGGAAGTAACATTTAGCAAATGACAGAAGACCCAAATCTATGCATCTGCATTTTATGAAATCCATAGGTTACTTGCTCAGTCCAATTGCTTTTCTCTACTTTGTTAGGAAAAAATTATTCTCAAGATAAGAGACAATAGCAGTGAAAAGAAACAAAATACACAATCATCTTGATTTATTTGTGAAAATAACAAATGAAATAAAACAATTCCACTTAAGGGACTCCAATATTATTATCTATGAAGATGTATCTGAATGCGAATATCCATTGAATTTTTGAATTTTAATTTCTACGAACATATGAAAACTAGAAGAAGAAAACAAATATAGTCTTAGAGTCAACCAGCCTTGGAATAATTTTCTTAATTGTTTTGAAATTACAAAAGAATTGATATTCTTTTGTTTGGAAATCATTTAAAATGTTTATCACTTATTATAATTCAAATACCAAGCAAGAATAATTTTATATAATCTTTACAATTATCATTCTATTTCTATCGTAAAATATAATAAGAAACTATTCCCAATATATTATCTACCTATCATTATTCTTAATTCCTAATCATTACCTAAATATCTTAAACAAGCTAAATAGTCATATCTTCAATATATTCTATGTTTTACTTAATATTTTCCAGGAGGATGTATTCATGTTTCTAAGAAATGTTCACAGCAGTTAAAAGATGCTTTTGTGAAATTAATGTGATATATTTTGTTGTTGTGGGTGTTGTTTGCAAGGCCTGGGCATTGTCTCTAAGCCTTTTTATACTCAAGGTGAGCACTCTACAACTTGAGGAACAGAGCTAATTCCTGTTTTTAGTGGTTAATTGGAGATAAGAATCCAATATGTACTTTTCTGTCTGGGCTAGTTTCGAACACAATTCTAAGATCTCAGCAAACAGAATAGCTCAAATTATAAGCCTGAGTTTCCAGCAATTGGTATGATGATTTTTTTTAAATTTTAATTATGTTTTAAGATGTTTGTTTCACTATAATATATATCATTCTACACATGAATTTAGATATATGTATATATTTCTGAAGACAGTTCTAAAAATGTATCTTTCTATAAATAACATACATATATATATATATATGTATATATATATATTTATAAAAGACAGAATCCCTGAAAAACTGGTATGCTACTCTTTTTGACCTTTTTTCATTTCAAAGATATACAGTCTATTTTTCTAAAACTTTCCTAGATTAAAATAACTAATATTTCAATAGAAAGTAGAGTTATTACTTTCAAGGAAATTTTAGATATGCTGATGATATTGTATCATTTACAATATATCACTTGAAAAATTTCTGTTCAAACAGTTGAATATTTGTATGTAGTACCAGGGAGAGAGGAAGTTAATTCATATTGGTTAGGAATTTGCAATGCCTCAAAAATCTCTTCCATAACTTGTGATAAGCACATAGTCAAGCTATCTGATATGGTTTAGTATTTTTTGTTTCTTTATTTGTTCAAAATTTTAATATGGTTGCATGCAAAGTGCTAACATTAAAATTATGAATCAAAAGACAAGAACAAAATCATAGAAACAAAACACACTTTCAATAATTAGCGCTTATGATGCTAATAATAATTTTGTAGAAGATGATGATCACAGTGTAGCACGATAATGACAATGTTGGGATTGAAAAGGAAAAACCTTTAGACATCCTTGAAAGTAGATTTCCCACATTGAATACATAGTAATAGTCAACATTGGATTACATACAATAAGAATAACAAGAGGAGAGTTTCAATATCAAGAAATACAATCACATAAACAAGTAGAGACAGTAAAAACCCTAATGTTATCCCTGCAGTCTCAAATGAATATTGACTTTTCTTGTTGGAATTTTTTTAATAAAATCGATTATTTCCACATTTTGATGGACTAAGATACAGTTTTCAACTTAGTATGATTATTTCAAATAATATTCTCATATAGATATTATTCAATAACCAATGATATTCAATAATATATTAAGAGTATGTTCTTCAATACAACTGGGAACACATGAAACAATTTACATAGTACCACTTACATATCTGTAGTTGCCTTAAAAGGCACAAACCTTAGAGCCAGGAGGTAAAATTTATTTTTATTTCTGCATGAAACAATTTGGGACTTTACACCAATAAACTGAATTTGACTCTTTCCTTATTTGCAAGCTAAGGTGGAAAATGTAAAGATTCTTCACTTTTCTCTTTGCTTTCTCTAGAAGTCAACAAATATATTCTTCAATATTTCTAGTAGATTACTCCGTTTACATATGATAAATGTAAGGCCAACCGTCATTGTAGTGAGTAAATAATGATACTGAAATTTGTGTCTGAGTTCTTCATTCTGTTTGCTTACAAGGAGAGTAATTTGGTTATGGAGAGGACCAATATGAAAAGACTATGGGGAAAATGCATACTTTGTAAATGGTCGTTTTAGGAATAGGTGACCAGTGATGAATACTTGAAACAGGCTGGTGTCAGGGGCATAAAAATGGGTACATACAAATTATATTAGTGACAGAAACTGAGAAAATCTTGATCATTCATCTTATCTAATCTGCGCGAGCAGAAGGTTAAGAAGAAATCTGAAGTGCTTCCACATCTCTGGTTGGCAACTGTGTTAGTTATATTCTTGGTAATAAGGACTACAGGTGGAAATAATGGATTTAGAGGTAAAATTCTCTGATATTTCTAAAGTTTATGTTAAACAGATACAAAGAAAGGTCTGTTTAGACATCATCAAAACATCCAGTTTAGTATGTTGATGAATAAGACTATCAAGAAAATATGATCTGTGACATATCCTCTGAGTGACTATATATGACACTGCAAGTCAGAGAATATTCTTCAAATTTATGTAAATTGAAGGATGAGAAAGGATTGAGATGGATAAGGGATAATGGACTTCAAGGTGCATTGTATTATCCATGAAATGTGGCTTAGTGTTAGACTGTTTGCCTTGCATATGTGAAGCCCTGTGTTTGATTCCTCAGTACTACATAAACAAAAAAGCTGGAATTGGCACTATGACACAAGCAATAGATTGCTAGCATGAGGAAAAGAAGCTCTAGGACATTGCCAAGGCCCTGAGTTCAAGCCCCAGAACTAGCTAAAAATAAAAAGATGCATTGTATTAAGCTGGGCACTAGGAGCTCACGCCTTTTGTCCTAGATGCACAGGAGGCTGAGGATTGAGGGTTGAAGCAAACCCTGGCAGGGAAGTCTGTGAGATTCTTACCTCCAGTTAAATCTCAGAAAATTCTGAAAGTGCTGCTGTGCCTCAAGTGGTAGAGTTCATATATTCATCCAAAGGAGTTCAGGGACAGCACCCAGGATAAGAGTCCAAACCTCAGGAGAGAAAAAGAAAAAAAACTCACTAAAAACTATTCATAAACTGCTTTGTCAAACAGCAAATCCTATTCAACTAATTAAAGTTAATTAAAAAATATTATTAGAATAATATATGAATCATTTTGGGAACAAGATATAGATGGAATTGAAAGGTTGTTTACAGGGGACAAAATAAATTTTATATCACCCAGTTTGATTTGAAATTTGTTCTTCAGTCTTCTTACATCGTTTATGAAATTGAAAATATTGCCAGTTACTGCTTAATTTCCTTGAGGAACAGATTGTATTATGCTGTCTTTTCATACAAAACCATAGAGGTGATTTTTTTGCCTCTTCTGTTTTTTCTTAATTGTGAAAATACCTTACAGAATGGTTACAATTACATGGCCAAGGTAATGAGTAAATTTCTTATCAAACGTTGTTGCCTCCTCTTTTGTTTCACCTTCCCATCCTTTCCCATCTTTCCCCTAGCCAAAGCTGTACATTTCGTTTTTCTACATAAAGTCTTGTCATCTCATTGCTGCAATGGGTCCACCTGTATCCATATTTAAACAATCTATTTTTTCTCTCCAACTCACAAATTAAAACAACATCAAATACAGTGAAAGCAGGGGTTATATCCTGGAGGAAGGACATACAAAGCAACAAAGGAATCATCTTATACATATGTTAGAAACAATTACAAGAAAGGAAAAAAATCATTTCAATCCTTATCTTGGAGTTCATTTTGCGTAACATCAATTTATCTGACCTTTTCTGCTTGTCTCTGAAATATATTAGTTATGGCAAATAAGGGAAACCATGGGACCTATGTTTCATTGGGCCTGGCTTACTTCACTTAATATAATTTTTTCCAAGCCTTTCCATTTCCTAACAAATTGGGAAATGTCATTCTTTCTGATAGAGGCATAAAATGCCATTGTATATATATACGATATTTTCTTGATCCATTCATATACTGAGGAGCATATGGGTTGGTTCCGTATCTTAGCTTTGGTAAATAATGCTGCAATAAACATAGTTGTGCTGATACCTTTGTTTGTGATCATTTGGATAAATGCCCAAAAGTGGAATTGCTGGGTCATAGGGGAGTTCTATGTTGGGTCATTTGAGAAACCTCTATACTACTTTTCAAAGTGGTTGAACAAGTTTACACTCCTACCAACAATGCAGTAAGGTTCCCTTCTGTCAACATCCCCTCCAGCATCTGTGATGATTAGAATTCGTGAGTATAAACATTCTAGCTCAGATAGGTGGTATCCCAATGTTGTTTTGATTTGCATTTCTTTTATGGCTAGGGAGGTAGAACTTTTCTTCATGTGTCTATAGGCCATCCATCTTTCCTCTTCAGAGAAGTTTCTCTTTAGGACTTTAGCACACTTATTTATTGGGCAGTTGTTTCTTTGAGGACTTGTTGGGGGATTTACTTTTTTTGAGTTCCAGGTATATTGTATGACTATTGAAGATCATTTCCCAATCCATGGGCTTTCTATTGATCTTACTAGCTATGTGCTTTGCCATGCAGAAGCTCTGCAATTTCATGCAATCCCATTTGTCCACCTTTCTTTGATTTGATGTGTTTCTGGGTCTCTATTAAGAAAATTTCGGCCTGTGCCAAGGAGACTTAGGGTATCTCCTATTCTATCCTGTAATGTTTTCAGGCTGTCTGCTTTGACTCCGAGGTCTTTGATCCATTTGGAATTGATTCTGGTACAGAGTGATATATAAGGATCTAGCTTTAATTTTCTACAAGTAGTTAACCAATTTTGCCTGATCCATTTATTGAAGAGGCTGTCGTTCTTCCATTCTATTTTTTTTTCGCTCCCTCATCAAACATTAGGTGGCTATCGATTTGTGGGTTCATTTCTGGGTTTTCAATTCTATTCCATTGGTCCTGAGGTCTTTTCTTATGCCAGTCCCAAGCTGTTTTGATTAGTATGGCTTTGTAGTAGAGTTTGAAATTTGGTATTGATATTCCTCCAGCACTGTTCTTTCTGCTAAGGATCGCTTTCTGTATTTGTTGTCTTTTACCATTTGATATGAATTTTTGGATTGTCTCTTCTATTTCCTTGAAAAAATGAGGTTGGAATATTGATAGGTATTGCCTTGAATTTGTAGATAGCCTTTGGATGTATTGCCATTTTCATGTTTGTGATCCATCCAATCCAGGAGCATGGGAGGTATTTCCACTTCCTAAGTTCTGTTTTGATTTCCTTTTTCAGGTTTTTAAAGTTTTCATCATAGAGGTCCTTCACTTATTCGGTTAATTCCTAGGTAATTTATTTTTGGTGGCGTTATTATGAATGGAGTTGCCTTCCTGATTTCACCCATGCTTTCCTCATTGTGGTCATACAGAAAAGCCATTGATTATTGAGGGTTAATTTTATACCCTGCTACTTTGCAACAGTTTTGAACCATCTTCAGTAATTTGGGAGTAGAGTCTGGGATTCTTTAAATAGAAAATCATATGGTCTACAAATAGGGAGAGTTTTACTTCATATTTCCCTATTTGGATCCCTTTTATGTTTTTTTTTGGGGGGGGGGTCCAGTCGTATGGCCTGAACTCTGGGCCTGGGAACTGTCCCTCAGCTCTTCAGTTCAAGGCTAGTCCTCTACCACTTGAGCCATTGAGCCACTTCCATCTTTTTTTCTTTTTGCTAATGTGGTGCTGAGGAATCAAACACAGGGCCTCACGAATGCTAGGCAATCACTCTACCACTAAGCCACCTTTCCAGCCTCTCCCTTTTATGTTTACATCATGTCTTATTCTTGTAGCTAGACATTCTAATATTAAATTTAAGAAAAGTGGAGTGAGTGTACATCCTTGTCTTGTTCCTGAGTTAAGAGGAAATGGCTTTAGTTTTTCTCCATTAATTATAATGCTGGCTGTAGGTTTGTCATATACAGCCTTTATTGTATTGAGGAATGTTCCCTGGATTCCTAATTTTTCCAGAACCTTCATCATAAAGGATTTGTTGGATTTGTCAAATGTTTATTCTGCATCTAGTGAGATAACTATGTGGTTATCCTTGCCATTTGTTGATGTAATGAGTTATATTAATTGACTTGTGTATATTGAACAAGATTCACATCCCTGAAATGAATCCTGTTTGATTGTGGTGTATGATATTTTGGATGAATTTTTTATGTCGACTGGTCAAAATTTTGTTGAGAAGTTTTGCATCAATGTTCATCAAAGAAATGAGTCCATGGTTCTCTTTCTTTGATGAGTCCCTGCCTGGTTTTTGGATGAGAGCTATGATGGCTTCATAGAATGATTTTTGTAGTGAACTTTCTCTTGCAATTTCATTGAAGAGTTGGAGGAATGTTGGTGTGAGCTCTGCTTTGAAGGCCATGTAGAATTCCGCTGTAAATCCATCTGGTCCTGGGCTTTTCTGAGATGGAAGGTTTCAATGCTGTTTATATTTCAATGCTTAATATGGGCCAGTTAAAATGTTTTAACTCATCTTGGTTTATTTTCAGCATGTCGATATTTGCTAGGAAAAGATCCATTTCTGCCAAGTTCTCAAACTTATTAGCATAAAGTTTTGAGAAGTATTCCTTATAATATTCTGAATCTTGGTTGTTTCTGTGATGCTGTTCCATTCTCATCTCTGAGTTTATTTATTTGGGTGTGTTCTATTTTTTTTGATGATTTGCTAAGGGTCTGTCAATTTTGTTAATTTTTTCAAAGAACCAACTCTTGTTTTGTTGATTCTTTCTATGTTTTTATTTTGGATTCTAATTCGTTTAATTCTGATGTTATTTTAATTATTTCTTTCTATTGACCGAATTGGGATTTATCTTGTTGCTCTTTTTCAAGTAGGTTCAGGTATCTCATTAAATTGTTGGTTCCAGATCTCTCCAATTTATTGATGTAGGAATTCAGAGCTATAAACGACTCTGAGTACTGCCTTTGTCGTGTCCCAGAGGAGCTGGTAATTTGTGTCATTTGTGTTGAATATCATGAATATTTGAATTTCCTTTCTAAGCTCTTCCATAACCCTCTGGTGATTCAACAGTGTGTTGTTCAGCTTCTATGTGTTACAGGACTTTCTTTGGTGAATTTTGGCGTTGAGTTCTAATTTTATTCTCTTGTGGTGTGAGAGAATGCAATTTAAAACTATAATGTTTCTGAATTTGGACAAGTTTGCTTTGTGACCTCAAATGAGGTCTATTTTGTAAATGTTTCTGTATGCTGATGAGAAAAACATGTATCTGATGCTGCTGGGTGAAAAATTATTAGATATCTGTTAAATTTAATTGATCCATATAGGTGTTTAGATCTGCAGTTTCTCTGTTGAGTTTTTGCGGAGTTAATCTACTTAGTGTGGATAGTGGTGTGTTAAAGTCCCCTACTATTTGGATCCATGTGAGCTTTGAGGGAAAGTAGTGTTTCTTGGATAAATCTGGGTGCTCTGTTGTTTGGTGAATAGATATTTAGTTCTGTAATATCCTGCTGAATGGGAAATCCCTTAATTAGTATAAAATGACCTTCTTTATCTCTCCTTACTAATTTTAATTTGAAGTCTATTTTATCTGATATTAGGATTGAAACTCTCACTTGTTTATGGGGGCCATTTGCTTGGTAGATTTGTTACAGCCTTTCACTTTCAAAATGTGTTTTTGTTTTCATGGGAAAATTGTGACTCCTGAAGGCAGCAGATAAAAGGATCTTGCTTTTTAAACCAACTTGACTGTCTATGTTGCTTAATTGGAGAGTTAAGTCCATTAATGTTGAGAGTTAGGACTGAGAGATGTTTGGGAGTTCCTGCCCTGTTATCCACCTTCTGGGGACTGCGGCAACTAGGTTCTTTCTATGGTTCTTGGATTCTCAGTTTGGGTGCTGTTTCTTGGCCTTTATTGTGATCTTGTTGGTTTTCTATGTGTAAGACATCTTTAAGTATCTTTTGTAGGGCTACTTTGATGGAGATATATTGTTTCAGATTTTCTTTGGTATGGAAGGTTTTTCTTTGACCTTCGATTTTAAAAGAGAGTGTAGCTGGGTACAGTATTCTTGGTTGATAGTTGTTTGTCTCTAGGGCATGGCATACATCATTCAAGGCTCTTCTTGCTTTAATTCCCTCTGTTGACAAATCTGAGGGGATTCTAATTGATTTCCCTTTATAGGTGATTGATCTTTTCTCCTTGACAATTTTAAGGATCTTTTCCTTGGTCTGAATTGATACTGTGCAGATTATAATGTGGCAGTGCAATGTCCTGTTCTGGTCTGGTATATTTGGGGTTCTAAAAGCTTCTTGTATCTTTATAATCCTATCTTTTTGCATGTTTGGGAAGTTCTCTGCTAGGATCCTGTTAAACAAATTTTCTAGACCATTAACTTCTGTTTCTAGGTGCTCCTCTACAAACATTATCCTCATATTAGACCTTCTGAAGGTGTCTTCCAAATGTTGAATAGATCTATCCCTTATTCCTTGGATTTGTCTTGGATAGTTGTATGTTATTTCTCTATAATATCTAGGCTGTCTTCAATCTCCAAGATTCTATTTTCTGCATGGTTTAACCTACTGTCATGACTTTCTACTTTGTTTTTAATTTCTTTTCCTTCTAGTTGGTCAGCTTTGATAGCTTCAAATTCTTTGTTGGAGCTTTCTTTTAGATTTTGTATGAACTTATTTACTTCCTTAATTTGGTGTTCAGTGTTTATTTTCAAATGACTCAGTTGATTGGTTTTGGTTTCCTTCGTTTCCCATTCCTTCTGGCAGGCTCTATTCAGGATTCCATTTGTGGTCTCCCTGAATTCTTTCAGCTGTCTCTTTATGGATTCCATGAATGCCTCTCTTGATCTTTGTGTATTCTCATCCCGCTCTCACAATTGCTTTATTACTCTTTGATTAGCTTCCTCATGTTCATGCAATTCCTGTAGCTCTCTTTGACTGTTCTCAGCGTGCTCACACAAAACCTGTGTTTCTCTTTTTCTGTTCTCATTCTCGTGCAATCTCTGTGTTTCTCTCTGATTGTTCTCAGCCTGCTTATGCAATTCCTGTATTTCTTCTTAACTGTTCTCAACCAGCTCATGCACTTCTTGTACCAATCTTTGAGTAGCTTCTGCACTCTCATGAGATTCCAGTATTAATCTTTGGTTTGCCTCTCTCTCTCTCCCTATCATGCCCACACTGAGTTCTTTGAAGGTTTTCAATCTTTTCATTCACTATTTTTACCAGTAGTGTTTGTACAGATTTTTAGGAACTGTCCTCTGGATTATTCACTAACTATTCTGTCATCTGATTATCTGAGTGGGAGTTCAGATACCTGGACTTGCCATTTTCTTATGTTTTTCTGGCTTTTCCTGCTCATTTGTTATGAAAGTAACACCAATTTTGTGTTAGAACATGAGGCAAGCATCAACCAAAGTTCTGTAGTTGCCCAGTCAAAAAGCTGCGGACACAATATAGTTAAACAGATGCAATCTATTCAACATCAAACAACTGAGGATTAATGGGCTAAGAACAGCAAAGAAAAAAGTGGCAAACCAGAAATTATTAAGTATAGGGAGAAATGTGGGGAAAAATAGGATTAGAGGGAGGTGGAGAGGTAAGATGAGAGTGAATTTAACCAAGTCCTAATCTCAGAGAGGGAAATGGATTGGACAGAATGATAGGAGAGACATTAAGAAAAAAAAACAAGAAAAAATGGAAAAACAAAAATTTAAATTTGAAAAGTGAAACATTAAAAATTATGTAAGTTATAGATGATATTGAGAGAAGAAAAGGATAGGATGAGAGGAAGGGAGGGATAGAAAGGAGACACGAAAAACACAAGACCACAGTAAAACCACAAGACCACACTAGAGCTACAAGCACGACTATGTTTATTGCAGCATTATTTACCATAGCTAAGATATGGAACAAACCCAGATGTCCCTCAGTAGATAAATGGATAAAGAAAATGTGGTCTATATACACAATGGAATTCTATGCCTCCATCAGAAAGAATGACATTGCGACATTTGTTAGAAAATGAAAAGACTTGGAAAAAATTATATTAAGTGAAGTAAGCCAGGCCCAAAGAAACATAGGTCCCATGGTCTCCATTATTTGCAATAACTAGTATATGTCTGAGTCAAGCAGAAAAGGTCAGATAAATTAATGTTAGGGGATTGAACCCCAAGATAAGTATTCAAATGTATATTTTTCCTTTCATGCAATTGTTTCTATCATATTTATAAGATGATTTCTATGTTGCTTTGTATGTCCCTTCCCTACGGTATAACCCATGATTTCACTGTATTTGATGTTGGTATAATTTGTGGAGGGGAAGGGAAAAAACAAATCATTTAACTACGGATACATGTGGACCCATTGGAGCAATGAGATATACAAGTCATTATGTCGAAAAACAAACTTTACAACTTTGGTGGGGGTGGGAGGAAGGTCGGGTAGGAGGATGGTGGAGTATTGTAAGGGGTAGGAAGGGGAAATAAAGAGGAGGCAACGATTTTTGATAAGAAATGTACTCGTTATCTTGCCCATGTAATTTTAACTCCTCTGTACGTATTCTCACAATAAAAAAAAGAAAAAATGGAAAAAACAAAAATTTAAATTTAAAAAATGACACACTTAAAAATTATGTAAGTTTATAGATGATCTTGAGAGAAGAAAAGGATAGGATGAGAGGAAGGGAGGGATAGAAACAAGACATGAAAAATTAAAAAATAAAAATTCTTAAAATTAGTTACTTGAAAATTTTAAAGGTATAAAGAGATAATGCTGCTATTAAAGAATTTAAGCCAAAGAGGTTGCGAATTAAGTAACAAATTTCTGGATTATGTGTGTACACAAGGGGAGATAAGGTTTAATAATCCACGATGGGTAAATATCTCTGGATGATCAGAACAGCAATTAAGTCTCACAAAAAAGAAAGAGAAAAAAATGTAAAGAATAAAATAAAAAGGACCAAAAGGTCAGAAGAGATAACACACACACACGCACACACACACACACACACTCACACACACACACACACACACATCTAAAATAAAAATTATGAAAGGAAGAAAAGATTAATAGAAAACAATTTTTTAAAAAATCAAAAATTAAGAAAAGGTACAAAGAAGAGTTCTTTGATTTTTTTTTTGAGGTGGATGGGGTGAGGAGGGGTAGAATGGGAAGATCCTGCATCTCCCCTGTGTCCATAACCAGTCTCTCTGTGGAGTCTCTGGTCTCCTTGTGGTGTTTGTTTTTCCTGTGGTTTGATTAGTTTCTTAAGTCAGTTTGAGCAAGCAGAAAATTGCTCTGCATTACCCAGGATTTTGGGATCCTCCTCCCATTCTAGTTCAGTGGGAGGGAGATCTGCTTTGAGCATCACGAAAGAGGGAGATGGCTGTTTCCTCTAGTTTGGAGATGCTGTGATGAGGCTAGGTTCTGGGTAGAGTTGAGGCCTTTCAGAAAACAGTAGCTTTTCCCTGAGGGACTAGCTCCTGGGACCCTCACAGAGCCCAGCCTGGGGCCATTCTCAGGTTTTTGTTTACTGAATTTCAACTGATTGTCTAGGCTGCTGTATGGAGGGGCAGCCTCTGGCTCTGTTTACCCAGTGAAGAAAGTCACTCCTCCAGGGCGAGGCTCCTTTGCCTGGGTTGGCTGACTTTCCCTTGGGTGGAGCTGTGCCAGGCAGTTCCAGTCAGGTTCCTGTGACCTCCTAAATGACTCTTGTTTTCTTCCAAGGCCTGAGTTGGAGATAGCTGTTCAAATGGGCCTTTGTCAATATCAAAGATGGAGATCTCTGGTGGTGGTGGCTGGGAGGGGTGGCCTTCCCTCCTCTGCTCCCTTAGAAAGAGTGAGGATGTCAGGCTTCTACTCACTCCGGAGTATTGGTTCCTGGGCTGTCTCTGGCCTGCGATCTGCAGGATGAAGATATCTGCTCCTCCTAAGTTCTTACTGGTGTTGAGTATAATCTGCTCACCTGCCACATCTGGCATCTTTTTCCAAGACTCTCTGTGTTATAGGTATGGAGGCTATGGCCACCTCTGCTGCTGCCGCAGCCACCACAGCTGCGGCTACCAGCAAGTGCTCAGATTTGTCTCCTTGCCTTCATTTTCCCTCTCTGACCAAACTCTCTGTACTGTGATGGAACATTTGGTGTGATTCTCAAGCCTAATACTGTTCACTTGAACACTAAAACTGCTTTGTATGCCAGAGATTGTTTAGCCTCCAGCTTCTCCTCCGGATCTTCATCTAAACACATTTTTTGCCTCATCTGAACACATTTTTTTGCCTCTTATTGAAGTGTATCTGATATTTACAAGTAGGGTTCTCCAAATATAATATTAATTCAATCATTTTTGGTCAGATTTATTTCCAGTGAATCTTATCCCTTATAATAATGAGAGCATGCTGTGTCAAACTCCTATCAATATGACAAAATACTTCATAAAATTAACTAAAAGGAGGAAAGGTTTATCTTGGCTTCTGATTTTATACATTTCAATTTACTTGCCTTTTCCTCATTGCTTTGTGTTGGTGGTGGTACAGTACCACATATCAGGAACATGTGATGGCCTTTTTGTATTCATGGAAGCCAGGAAGTAATGAAGAGGAGGAATAAGAGTGGGAAAGGAAGAAAAAAGATGAGAGGAAGATTGAGAGGGTGAAGGAAAAGAGGAGACAGAGAAGTTAAAGAAGGAAGAGGAAGAAAGGACCTTGATATTAATATCTTCTTTGATTTCAAGTTCTCAGTGACCTAATCTCTTCAACTATGCCCACTTGAAAGGGTTCACCTCTTTATGGCAACATAGTGAAAGCTAATTATTAATCACAGTCCTTTATGATTTCAGATTTACTTTCTAGAGCAGTGGGTAGATCTTTCTATACAATTGTGATAACTTCTGTTCCTAAATATCAGAGATGCTATTTGGCATAGCAGTGGTTTGGTTATACCATTGCTGGAGAGATGAATGAAATATTTTGAATGCAAAGACATTTAGCAGATGAGGAAGCTTCAAAAATGACTATTTCATCTAACTCATAATGATTTGAATTTTTCATAATTTTATACTATTTCCATTCAAGTATTTATCATCTATAGTGGGGTTCTTTCCTTCAGGTTGAAGGAAAAATAATCATTTATATTAATTATTCTATAAATTGTAGGTATAATATGAATTTCTTACCATTCAAAAATAAGTTATCTTCAAGTCTATAGGAATAATTGGATAAGTGGTAGAATATCTTGCTTTAGTTATCTTATACTGAGATTGATTCAATTTGTAAAAATCACTGTTGACATAAAATAAATGAAATGCAGTGTTTCTCTGAAATGACTTGGTAATCAAATCTCAGAAATACATGACCAGTAACTAAGATTTTTAAATACTCAAAAAATGTATGAAGCTACATTTTTATGTCAAAAACGTTTAGGTTAAAAAGAAGTGAAAATCATGTGACCGCATTAGATAATATTTAATTTAATAAAAATTTGCTTCATTCAGCCTGACAGAGCCTATTGCCTTTAGCTTACATGAGAAATTTGATTAATGATCCCTTTTTTGCTATTGAATAATAGACTATTTCAATTTGTCCAAAGATTCTGTCATTTAAATCTTTGAGTGCATATTTTTCATAAAAATGAAAACTTTTTCACAGTGCAGGTTCAGGTTTAATAACTAAATAAATATCCATGTTATTTGTTAAATTGATTCTCTCACATTCAAATAATATGAAATTTATTATATTCTTAGATATATGAAATCTGTGCTAAACATGGGTGTCTCAAGCTTGTAATCCTGGCTACTCAGGATGCTGGGGTTCAAAGCCAGCCTTGGCAAGAAAGTTTGTGAGACACATCTCAATTAATCACACACACACATAACAACACACACACACACACACACACACACACACACACACACACACACAAAGCCAGAAATAGAATTGTGGCTCAAATGATAGAGCAATATCCTTGAGGGGAAAAAAAAAAACTAAGGGATAGGTCTTGAGTTAAAATCACAAGAACAACACACAAACACACACACAATATATGTCTAAATGCTTATTTTAGATTGAAGAAATAAACAATATGAGGAAAAGTAATATTTGTTACATATCTTGCAATGTTTGTGAAGTTGTTTTTAGTATAATTTGTCTTAAGATATAACATAGGTATTTAAAATTAATATTAATCTAGTTAATAGTTATAATTACTCATAACACCTTAGAGTACAGCAGTTCGTATTTTTCTATAGCCATAAGAAATATTCTAAGTAAAAGAAAGAAAAGAAGATTGGAAAAATAATAGAAAGAAAAGAAGAAAGAAAGAAAGAAAGAATAAAGAAAGAAAGAAAGAAAGAAAGACAGAAAGACAGAAAGAAAGAAAGAAAGAAAGACAGAAATTAAGAAGAAAAAGGCAAGAAAGGATAAAGGAAGGAAGGAGAGAAAGAGAGAGAGGTAGGGATGTAGGGAAGGAAGGAGGAAGGACAGAAGAAAGGAAGGAAGAAAAATAGGAAGGAAGGAAGGAGGGAATCAAGGAACAAAGGAAGGAAGGAAGGGTGGGAGAAAGGAAGGGACAATTTAATTTATAAAGTCTATTTAGCCCAACATAAACTGCACATAATTAATCCTTTAGTAAATTCAAGTTTGCAATTTTCACTTCGTTGCATGTTCTCTATGCATGAATGAAACCAAAAAATGAAGGATCATATATAACCAGGTGAATATGTTTACGTCTGTAGTAATATGTATGCAAATCTTTTTCTCTTTCTGTACATCATCAAATAACTATTTTCATACATATTTTATAACTAAATATTTATATTTAGTTATAAATATTCTAAAAACTGATGAAACCAAGGGATGTCAATATATTTTATAATGTGAGTACAAGTATTTATAGTGCTATTAATATTAGTCTTCATGCTATATTAACTATAAAAATTTTATTACATATTTTATTGGAGAAATTAGCATCCTCTGATTTTGGTGTCTGTTTGAGTCCTACTAGCAGGCCATCATTAAAATCAAAGGAGATCTGTATTTGTTGGCTCAATCGAATATTTCTGAAAGCCATTAACTCATCAGAGCTTGTTCAAATACATCAGAAGGGCCGTAGAAAGGCTGTACCACGTTTACATGATTACCTATGATGTGATTCAAGAGCCACTGAAAAATCATACTTCACTTTGCCATCACTATAATTATTCCAATTGCAAGAAGAATCATTCCCATAAGTCACATGATATAACCTTTTTCTTAAGTTATTATCTTCTATGAAATAATATCCTAATGATACAGCTACACTGAGTTAAAGAAAAAAATTGCAAACATATATATTGGAGGTTGTAACTCCTTTCATATGCACATGTTGAAATTGTATTCCCCCGTCTGGTGACATTAGAATCAACCTTTCAGAGATGACATTGCAATAATGATCCTGATAATAGAAGCCCAATATAACTACTCTGCCATGTGAATGTCCAGCAAATAGATTATGATGAACCAGAAAGTGGACCCCCATAAGACAAGGAATTGCTTTGAACAATCATTTTTATAATCAATGTTTAAGCTTCTAGCATATGGGTAATAAAATCCTGTTGTTTTTAAACCACTTACTTTGAAGTATTCTCTTATAACAGCCCAATGGCTGACCAAAGGCAAAGTAGTTTTGAGTGAATATCACAAATTATGATAAAAAGACAGAAGGTGAATAGTAAAGGAGACCTATCTCAGCCATTCAAAGATTAGAAATGTGGAGAAATAGCATCATTCATGAAGGTTAAACATGGAATAGAGAATGAGGAAAGCCAAAAGCCAAATGCCAAAGGCAGAGAAATTTAACAAAATACCATGAAGTTGAAACAAGTCTTGAAAGGGAGATCTGGGCTTAAAGGGCGTAGGGCACTTCTGCCCTAATGGAAATGGTGGACTAATACAGTCATATCACTCAATGTACATATGTGAGAATATAAGTAGGATACTTGAAGGGATAGGTGGTGTTGGGGTAAGGGAAGGAAGAAAAGTGGAAAGATGTCAATGTTCCACATGTATTGTACATTGAAATGCACATATATTCTATTAAACACTGACATGATGAAGTGAAACCCCTTTGCACAACTTGCTAAAGATTAAAATAAATTTGAAGTTTTAATATCAAGAGACAAGAATCATAAAGCTTTAGAAATAAATAAGAGGATAGAATTGACATATTGTTATGACTTGTTTCTTTCATTATACAAAAATTAATGTGTCTGCTGCAAATGTAAATTTTATTTTGCCAATTCTTTTTGCAAATTGCTTAAAATATAGAGAACCAAATTCCACAATCCCTTCACTTTCAATAAAAAATTCTTATATACCTTTAGGTTTCCCAGTTGTTTCTAAATATCTTAATGTGATGCAGTGGAACCAATTTCATTCTACATTTAATTTTAAATTTTAAAACACTAAATTCTTCTAAAATCCTCTCACTCAGACGTAGGTATGGGTAGATGACTGACGTGGGCAGAATCAGAATTATTCAGAAGGCTGTAAATGGATGCTTACCTAATTTTCTCTCTTCTTGATCATAGAAAACAGACTGTCCTTGTTAGGAAAATGAGGGAGAATGGAAAAGGAATAGGCTAAACTCCATAATCAACAGGTGAGGACTGTTTATTGATAAACAGCGAGGGGCACAGCCCTTCCAGCAGGTTTGAAGTGTCAAGGAGTCACTGCGGCTAGGGTCTTCAGGTCCATGTCTGTGCTTGGTCCAAGACAATGTAAGCAAAACCTCTGGTTGGCTGCATTAATAGGATGGCCTTGACGTGGTCCCAGGTCTTGAGTAAGGGCTATTATCCTGTTAGAGAGAAACTTGAAAATGCGGAGATCAGGCGAAAGGCTGACAAGGTGGCAGGGCTGGTTGATATGAGTTACATAGGAAAACACACCCAGGGCACAAACCAGAAAAGTTCCATTTGGATCCAGTCAGAAACTAGGGCTGGATTGGAGTAGTTAAGGTAAAGGACCTGGTGAGAGACCTTGATCATTTCCTATAAATAGCAGGTAACAAAGTCAAGAATGTAAATTCTTGTCCAGTTAGAAGTTAGACAGATATGGACATTAGATGGACAATCTTCTCAACTTGTTTCTATTGACCTCCTGGCTCTGGTTAATTTTGAAAGGACAGGCACAAAGTGGCTGATGTGACATCACCCCCTCTTATTCTTTTCCATCTTGTCCTGGAATCTAGCTGCTATTGGCTAGGATATGGGCTTTGAACTCAAGGCCTGAGCACTTTCCCTGAGCACTTCTGCTCAAGGCTAGCATCCTACCACTTTGAGTCACAGGGCCATATTTAGCATTTGGAAGGTTAATTTTTGAGCCAGCTTCCAGCCTGGCTCTTTGCTGGTTGTATAGGAGATAGAGTCTCAGGGATTTTTCTGCCTGGGCTGGCTTTGAACTACAATCTTTGCCACAAAAACACTTTATTATTTCCAATTAAAGTAACAAGGAGATCAGTGGGAACAAGTAGGACTTATGTGCACCCTGTCAAAAATTGATCAACAAATACTTCCCAGAACTCTGCAATGACAGAACTCAATAGATAGGATGAGGGTTTGAGTATAGCTTGGCTGCCTGGAAAACCTGATAACCAAAGTGTATAAGAGGCTCTCCTGGCCTATGCATGTTTCAATTGCATAACAACATAGCTGTTTTTTTAGGTTAGGCTGGGTAAGGTTTATAGAGAGTGTCCCACAAGAGTCTAGTTTTTGTAAATCTAAAGGAGTCTTTTACCAAGAATCAGCTGTTTGTGATCGAGTCAGGCAGGAGTCCAGAATACCACGGTGGCGGTAGCATACTCCAGGCAGGATCTGAGCTACACAGCATCCCTCGGATGAATGGTTAACTACTTACAACATTATACACAGACTGGTTAAAGACACTTGAATTTAGATGGACATAGAGAATAACATTCTAGTTTTAATGTTAAATCACAGCCAACAATTACATGAAAACTTTACTCATAAACTGTCTTTTAAGGCATACTCATACCATGTCCCAAATACTTGAACTTTCTGAGGACAGAAACAGATATGTAGAACAAACATTTTAAGAAAATTCTTACCTCCTTACTGGTGTTTTTCATCACAGCTGGTTAGTAGATGAGCTGGATCTCATTCCTTTTACTACTACCCTTGATAAAAATGTTTTCTTTTAAGAAACAGCACATTTGATAGGAAATATCAGTATCAAGAAATAGAAGAAGATAACTTTTTACACAGGTTTTATGTATTCTAATAAGATTGTGCTGAACATGTTCACACACTTACACTTAAACCAAAGTTTTAAGGTACACTTAGGTTTTTTAAAAAAATGAAAACCAACCATATGTGTTTTTTGGAATTCCAGTGGCAAAATGATATTGTTTTGCCCAATATGATAAAAACACGTGTCAATGTCAGAAAAGTAGGCAATACCAAACACAATGCAAGGCAAATTTTGACAAACAGAATTTACACCCTTAAACAAACATTGATAACAAGAGCAGAAATTCTTTAACTTGATTTTGATGATGAGGCAGATTATATGAATTAAATATTTTAACCCCTAGAAGAGTGAAGAGAGTGGAGTAAGGTTGGTGGAAGAGTGGGGGTTGTAGAAAAATTCATTATGTGGTCTTTGTCACATTCTAGGTGTCAGCTTCCAGGGCATGTAGAGAGAACTGGGGGAGAGGGTGGCTGAACAGCCACCATAAGGGGAAGAAGTAACACTTTTAACCTGAAGACATTTAAAGGGAGGATGTGGCATAATGAAGGTGCTGAAAAGTGAATATTTGAATGAGTGGATAGAGAGAGTTATTGGAAGATGTGAGAGGGAAGGATATCTCTTCTGCAGTCTCCTAGAGAAGAAATTAAGAATAAAGATTTTGAAGTGAGTGGACTCAGGAAAGAGAAAAGGATTGGATTATTGTCTAAGTCCAAAAAGAAAAAGGACCGGTTTGTTTCTTTTATGGGATTTCTGTATGGTAAAGGGAGAGAGCAGTAAAATAGAGAGGCTGTCCTCAGTGTTTTTGCCACCCATACACTTTCATTGCCAGATTAATAAATTTCCAGAGCAGAGGTCTATTTATTTAGGGTCTGGAAGGGAAGAAGTTGTATTAACAATAGAAGAGGGTTGAGAAGTGTATAAGTATGGAGGGGTTTGTTTAGAGGGATTTGTGACAAGGCTGTTAGCTTGTTGTTTTATCTTTGGAGGCCCACCCCGACCTTGTGTCAGCTACACAGATAGGCAGACAGGAAAGCACAGGGACAGGGGTGAGCAGGAGTTTGCTTGACATAGGCAGACAGTCTTAGCCTAGAGAATCTGGACCAACTGCAAATAGCAAGAGTGTAGTTAGAAGAGCAAGGAAAGAGAAAAGGATCTTTGGTGCTAGAGGTCATCAAAGAAAAGAGAGAGTGAGAGAGAAAGTGAGAAAAGGGGTGAGAGACATATTGAGGTGCTACAAGATGAGGAGTTAATTTTTAGAGGAGATAGATTGGAGGCTCATTGCAGAGAAGGGCTTGGTGAGCAAGGCTGGAGAGCGGGTAGGAGGGGACCTCTGGAGTGGAGGTCAGAGAAGGACTTGTTGAACAGAACAGAACAAGCAGAGTGAGGGTTTTCTGGAGCAGAGGTAGAGGAGGGCTTAGGTATAGGGACCTGGACTCCTCACCGTTTTGTTGGAGAATTGTTTAAATCACTAAGAGGAAAACCTAAGGTTCCTAATTTAGGCCAGTGTTGGCCATGGTAATGAGACCAGATTTCGGAAGAAAAACAAGTCAGATTTTTTTTTACTGTAAATCAGTCAGCCCAGTTTCTTAAGATTAGACCACAGGCATAAGAATGGGGTGTCTCTGAGAGACAATTTGGAAAATTTGGTAGGACTAAGGAGTCTGTCCCTTTGTTCCAGGCATCCCTGGTGTTTTGGGAAGGCAGATGGACAGATCCCAGTAATTAGGAGAGGGCATCCGCAAAGGTCCTAATTACAGGGGGTCATGGGCTCAGGAAAAGAGACACTCCTGGAGTCTCCTGGATTCCCAAGACAGGAAGGAAGGAAGGGAATCCTGGATTCCTGGGGTCCATTTCGTGGCACCTCCACCAGAGACCGGGCTGGTTATCTTGTACTGAGGCTTTTACATGGTGAGGGAAGTTGACCAAAAGGCAGAGAGCCTCCAGCCTGGAGATAAGAGTCCAGGAACAGGGTAAAGGAGAGAGAATAGGGGGAGAGACAAGACCTTTTCTGGGTTTTGTCGCGACCGCCTCGACCCGCAAGGATGACGCGACAACAGGTTCTTCTTTCAGGCGGTTTATTCAGGACCTTTTACAACATCTTCTCTCCCGCTTCTTCTGCCCGCTTCTTCCCGCTTCTCCTGCCCTCCGCCCCCGCGCTCCGGTTATAAGCCTCCTGGATGGCCAATCCCGAAGCGCCACGTGGCATATACCAATAGGGCTGCAAACACAGAAGCAAACTAGGAGCCAAGTCATAGCCATATAAGGAGTTGTTTTTTACAGAGAGCACTAGTCACCGGGAAGACGGAAGGCGGGAGCCAGCGCCATCTTTGGTCGCAGCCACACCATGCGGCCGCGCCATTTTTGCGGCCGCGCCTTACGGCCGTGCTTTCTTTGGTCGCGGCTCCCGCAGCTCTCCACAGGGGTTATGCATGGGGCCAATAATACCTCAAGCCACAGCGGGGTGGCTGTCCACTGATTGCACTGCTTACAAAGGCAAAGGCCAAGAGGTCTTTCATGTGGCTGTTTAGCCCAAAGTAAGCTCAGAGGGCTCTGTCCTCCCAGTGTAGAAAGGCCTTGAAAGGAGGAGGAAGGTAGCAGAAAGCCTCCATGAGAAGTGGCAAGGCTCCTGGGCAGAGGGCACCCAGTCCTCCTGGGTGTCAACACCATATGTTAGGAAAATGGTGGAGAATGGAAAAGGAATAGGCTGAACTCCATCATCAACAGGTGAGGACTGTTTATTGAGGAACAATGAGGGGCACAATCCTTCCAGTGCATTTGGAGGTTGTGTGAGGGAGCTGGGACAGGATCTGTGTTTTATAGGAGGTCTGAATAAGGAGGTAGAGGTTAATGAAAAGCCCCTACGTCAAGGAAGGTGGGGAACTTTCTGTTGGACCCACAATGGGCTTAGGTGGATTTCCCTGCACTTCCAAGGAGGTCACACGTACCTGGGATTTTGCCTGGAGTCTGTATGGCCTTGGGAAAATAGCGTGGGGGGGGACAGGTCAATCCTTCAGTTCTAATTGGAAAAAGTTAGCCTTCCCAGCTTTTCTGCATATAACACTTCATAAACATTTTCTTATTAGAGGATAATTCAAGATTACCTATAAATTGATTGATAATGACTGAGCTTGACAGAAAGGTGAGGGAAAACTGTCTACACTTCAGTGAGGTTCTGACTTGTGTTTCACAAAGTGTTAGGAAAGCTCTCCATGAGAAATCTAGCAGCTGCATTTCTAAAAATGTCCTTTCGTGCTTACACTTTCTGATAATGTCTCAACTCAAGTACTTCTTCTTGAAGATCCACACCATTCAATGATGCTGTATTAGATCCTTGTTACATTTTACAGACAGCTCTTGGTGATGAAATTTGTGCTTTTTATAATTGCTCTTCCAATTCCATCCACAATATACAGACAAAAATTATCTGAAAAATTTGTATCTGTTGATAGTGCATATAGTTTTCCACCACAAATATAGAATGTAGCAAAATTTTTCATAGCAATTATACTGCACTAGGTTGTAGGCAGATTCTAATGTAAATAATATACTGTGTTTATGTAGAGAATTTGAACATCCAAAATTTTAATATGCCTGTGGTCCTAAAACCAGTACCTTACAGATATTGAGTGACAAATACATCATATAAGTATAGAAGAAGTTTTCCTTGTATTTTGTACATATTTTTTATTGTAAATATCGTGTACAAAGGGGTTACAGTTACATAAGTAAGGTAATGAGTACGGTTTTTATTAAGCATTGTTACCCCTCCTTTGATTTTCCCTACCATCCCTTACCTTCACACACCCCCAACTCCCCACTTTACCCCCCCCCCCCCGATAGTGTCTTGTACATCCCATTGCTACAATGGGTCAACATGTATCCTTTTCTTGTATCTTAAAGAAATACTGGCTTGATTTATGCTGATTCTACTTGTGTAGACACACCTAAAGTCACTCACCAAGTCCAAAAGCACATAAATGAAATGCACATCATCTTTTGTCAGTTGGTATAATTGTATTCTACACATTTATTGACAGGTTACAAATTATTCTCAAATTTTAATACATTAAAAATACTTTCTTTTTTTTTCTTAATTTCTTGGCCAGGAAATGTTAAGACCTGTGTCAGCATTTCTAACATTAGACTTTTCACATGGGTTGGTTAAGTGTTGACCTGAGGTCCAGTCTTCTGAGAACTCATATATATGCTTAGGAATTGATGGTAGTTGGATGTGAGGGCCAACTGGCTGTGACATCTGTCACCCCATTGATAGCTGGGGTTGATTCGGCTGATTTGGCTGTCTAGGCGGGTGTCCCCTTCCTCCCTCACCGCTACATGTGTGTTCCTCCTGAAACTGCGCGCTCAGTTGAAGAGGATGACCATTCCCGATAGAGGAGGACCAGTCTTAGGTCAAGGCTATACGAGTAGCTGAGCTCCCCTTCTAGAACCCCCAAACAAGCTCTCAAGGAATTGATGGTAGCTTTTGGAAAAGAGCACAAGGTAGGATGTCATTTAAAGCCTTATAATTTTATTCTTTACCAGGATATTCTACTGCTTTGGTTTTGAGACTGTCTACAACAGCAAGCATTCCATGGGGAGCAAGGAGACACCATAAGACCTTTACTGACTGACATTTCCGAGTGATTTGGTATCATTTGTGTGGCATGTTGCAAGTAGATGCTGTCAAAAACTACCAATTTTAGGAGATAAGACGAGTGGTAAAAGAACTCTTAGAGACAAATACATCTTCAACATATTCGGTTCCAAGCATTCCGTCTAAGGCATATTCAACAATTAGTGAAATTTGTGTTGGCTGTATCTATTTGTCTTTCTCCATGTGTGCATGTATATATATATGTGTGTATATTTGTGTGTATAGTAACATACATGTGTACATATAAGGGCATATACACACATATATGCATATATAAATAAATATACATATATAAATATATGTGCATATATATCAGCTGTTCAGTGATTAAATCTAGAGTTCCCAGCACACTGCCATGCTCACAAAGTATACATGATAAACTGCTCTGAGGATCTGTGCTCACTTCCCCCATTACCTTGTGTTTCATTCCTGTGCACAACTTCAGCCTACTTTCTCTAGGAGAGCTTTGTTTGTGTTAATTACTGGTAATAAAAGAAAAATATTGTTTGAAAAAGAAAAAGAACTTTTATGTCACAAGTTAAAAGTATCTTATCCGCCGGGCGCCGGTGGCTCACGCCTGTAATCCTAGCTACTCAGGAGGCTGAGATCTGAGAATCGTGGTTCAAAGACAGCCCGGGCAGAAAAGACCGTGAGACTCCTATCTCCAATAAACCACTAGAAAACCGGAAGTGGCGCTGTAGCTCAAGTGGTAGAGCACTCGCCTTGAGCTGAAGAGCTGAGGGACAGCGCCCAGGCCCAGAGTTCAAGCCCCATGACCGACAAAAAAAAAAAAAAAAGTATCTTATCCGACCCAATGGATGCCTATGAGATAAAATTATAATAGAAATAAAAGTGAAAAGGCATTCCTAGATCTGTTGTTTTGCCATTTAGAATGGCAAAGAATAATTTCAAAGCACTGTTATAACTCTTAAAGAATGCAAGGGTAACTGATGGTCCCTATCATGTTCCCACAAAACCAGTGGATCCTAAATGATAATAGTAGACCAGCAGAAATTCTAAATAGAAGAGATGAGTCATGAAAGAGAAAGAGAGGAAATGAGAGAGAGAAAGAGAGAGAGAAATATCATAATACTGAAAGTGCATAACAGATAAACAAGAGATGTAGGAGAATATTCATACTCATATCTTTAGACTCTCCATGTACATTTGAAGGTATTTGATGTGTGATAACCCATCAATATAAAAATATAAAGTGATTTTGATAATAATTAAAGATTACCCAGAAGAAATTATAAATGCAAAAACGATCTTCACAGAAGCAAACTCTCAAAGATATTTCATGCCTTTGAAAAGGATGAAGAGGCTGGAGTTAGTATAAATTTAGAACTATGACAATTCACGAAAACATAAAAAGATATTCATATATTTCCTTATATAACCTAAAGCAGAAAGCAAATTTTGTTTATATGATTTCTTAAAAATTTATTTTTTATTGTGAGCATACTGTACAGAGGGGTTACAAATACATGGGCAAGATAATGAGTACATTTCATATCAAGTATTGCAGCCTCCTCCTTTTGTTTACCCTTCACATCCCTTCCCAGCCTCCCCCCGACCCCCACCCCATTCTCTCCCCCCCCACCAAAGTTGTAAAGTTCATTTTCAACATGACAACTTGTACTTCTCATTGTTGTAACGGGTCCACAGTTATCCATAAACGACTTGTTTTTCCCCTTCTCCTCGACAAATTGTACCGACATCAAATATAGTGAAAGCAGGGGTTATACAGTGGGGGAGGGACATAAAAACCAACAAAGAAATAATCTTATAAATGAGTTAGAAACAAATGCATGAAAGAAAAAAAAACATTTTAATACATATCTAAGGGTTCATTTTCCTAACATCACATTATCTGACCTTTTCTGCTTGAATCATACATATACTAGATATTGCAAATAAGGGAAACCATGGGACCTATGTTTCTTTGGATTTCGCTTAGTTCACTTAATATAATTTTTCCAAGTCTTTCCATTTCCTAACAAATGGGGCAATGTCATTCTTTCTGATGGAGGCATAGAATTCCATTGGGCATATATACCATATTTTCTTGATCCATTCATCTACTGAGGGGCATCTGGGTTAGTTCCATATCTTAGCTATGGAAATAATGCTGCAATAAACATAATTGTGTTGGTAGCTTTAGTGTGGTCTTGTTTGTAAACATTTGGGTAAATGCCCAAAAGTGGGATTGCTGGGTCATAGGGGAGCTCTATGTGAAGTCTTTTGAGGAACTTCCATACTACTTTCCAAAGTGGTTGAACAAGTTTACATCCCCACCAACAATGAAGTAAGGTTCCCTTCTGTCCACTTCCCCTCCAGCATCTGTTGTTATTAGAGTTCTTGATTTTTGCCGTTCTAACTGGAGTGAGGTGGTATCTCAATGTTGATTTGATTTGCTTTTCTTTTATGGCTAAGAAGGTTGGGCATTTCTTCAGGTGTCTATTGGCCATCCTTCTTTTTCAGAGAAGTTTCTCTTTAAGTAATTAGCCCACTTATTTATTGGACAGTTGTTTCTTTGAGGATTAGTTGTTGGGGGATTTAATTTTTTGAGTTCCAAGTATATTTTAGATATGAGACCCTTGTCTGTTGTATAGCTAGTGAAGATCTTCTCCCAATCCGTGGGCTTTCTATTGATCTTGAAAGCTATGTTCTTTGCCATGCAGAAGCTCTGCAACTGTACCAAGGAGATCTAGGGTTTCTCCTATTCCATCCTGTAATTTCTTCAGAGTGTCTGCTTTGACTCCGAGGTCTCTGAACCATTTGGAGTTGATTCTGGTGCAGGGTGATATATAAGGATCTAGTTTTAGTTTTCTACATGTAGTTAACCAATTTTGCCAGCACCATTTACTGAAGAGGCTGTCTTTCTCCCATTCTATTTTTTTAGCTCCCTTATCGAGGATTAGATGGCTTTAGCTCTGTAGGCTCATTTCTGGGTTTTCAATTCTATTCCATTGGTCCTGAGGTCTGTTCTTGTGCCAGTACCAAGCTGTTTTGATTACTATGGATTTATAGTAGAGTTTGAAACTTGGTATTGATATTCCTCCAGCTGTGTTCTTTCCATTAAGGAGTGTTTTTCCTATTCTGGGTCTTTTATTGTTCCATATGAATTTTTGGATAGCCTCTTCTGTTTCCTTGAAGAATGGTGTTGGAATTTTGATAGATATCACATTGAATTTGTAGCTAGCCTTGGGAAGTATTGCCATTTTCACGATGTTAATCTTTCCAATCCAGGAGCATGGGAGGTTTTCCCATTTTCTAAGTTCCGTTTTGATTTCCTTTTTCAAGTTTTTAAAGTTTTCATCATTGAGGTCTTTCACTTCTTTGGTTAAGTTAATTCCTATGTATTTTATTTTTTGTGGTGCTATTACAAATGGAGTTGCTTTCCTAATTTCAGCCTCACTTTTCTCATTGTTGGCATACAGAAAAGACTGATTTTTGAGGGTTAATTTTATACCCTGTTATTTTGCCAAAGTTTTGAATCAGCTTGAGTAATTTGGGAGTGGAGTCTATGGGATTCTTTAAATACAAGATCATGTCATTTGCAAAGAGGGAGAGTTTTATTTCTTCTTTCCCTATTTGGATCCTCTTTATTTTTGCATCTCGTCTTATTGCTGTAGCTAGGCATTCTAATACTAGATTGAAGAGAAGTGGAGAGAGTGGGTATCCTTGTCTTGTTCCTGAGTTAAGAGGAAATGGCTTTATTTTTTCACCATTAATTATAATGCTGGCTGTAGGTTTGTCATATACAGCCTTTATTGTATTGAGGAATGTTCAATGGATTCCTAATTTTTTTCCAAAACCTTCATCATAAAGGGGTGTTGGATCTTGTCGAATGCTTTTTCTGCATCTATTGAGATAACCATGTGGTTCTTATCCTTGCACCTGTTGGTGTGATGAATAATATTAATTGATTTGCGTATATTGAACCAGCTTTGCATCCTTGAAATGAATCCTGATTGATCGTGGTGTATGATTTTTTGGATGAATTGTTGAAGTCAATTGGCCAAAATTTTGTTGAGAAATTTTGCATCAATGTTCATCAAAGAAATGGGTCTATAGTTCTCTTTCTTTGATGAGTCCTTGCCTGGTTTTGGGAATGAGGGTTATGATGGCTTCATAGAATGTGTTCGGTAGTGAGCTTTCTCTTTCAATTTCATTGAAGAGTTGGAGGAGTATTGGTGTGAGCTCTGCTTTGATGGCCTCGTAGAATTCCGCTGTAAAACCATCTGGTCCTGGACTTTTCTTAGCTGGGAGGTCTCATTGCTGTTTCTATTTCAATGCTTGATATGGGACTGTTAAGATGGTTTAACTCATCTTGGTTTAGTTTCGGCATGTCAATATTTGCTAGGAAAAGGTCCATTTCTGCCAAGGTCACAAACTTATTAGCATGAAGTTTTGAGAAATATTTCCTTATAATGTTCTGAGTCTTGGGTGTTTCCGTGGTGATGTTTCCATTCTCATCACTGAGTTTATTTATTTGGGTGTGTTCTCTTCTTTTCTGATAAGATTTGCTAAGGGTCTGTCAATTTTGATAATTTTTTCGAAGAACCAACTCTTTGTTTTGTTGATTCATTCTATAGTTTTTTTGGATTCCAATTCATTTAATTGTGATTTAATTTTAATTATTTTGTTCCGTCTACTGAATTGGGGTTTATCTTGCTATTCTTTTTCAAGAGGATTAGGTGTGTCATTAAATTGTTGGTTTCAGATCTCTCCAATTTGTTGATGTAGGAGCTTAGAGCTATAAACTTGCCTATGAGTACTGCCTTTGCTGTGTGCCAGAGGAGGTGGTAATTTGTGTGTTCATTTTTGTTAAATAGCATGAACATTTGAATTTCCATTCTAATCTCTTCCATGACACACTCGTGATTCAACAGTGTGTTGTTCAGCCTCCATGTGTTAGCAGACATTTTTGTTGGCTTTTGTTGTTGAGTTCTAATTTTATTCCTTTGGGGTAAGAAAGAATACAAAGTATAACTTCAATGTTTCTGAATTTGGACAAGTTTGCTTTGTGGCGTGAAATGTGGTCTATTTTAGAAATGTTCCATGTGCTGCTGAGAAGAACGTGTATTCTGTTGCTGCTGGGTGAAATATTCAGTAGATGTCTGTTAAATCTAGTTGATCTATGCAGTTGTTTAAATCTGTGGTTTGTCTGTTGAGTTTTTGCCAAATTGATCTATCTAGTGGGGAGAGTGATATGTTAAAATCCCCCAAAATTAATGTCTTTGGATCGATGTGGGATTTGAGGGAAAGTAGTGTTTCTTGGATAAATTTGGGTGCTCCGTTTTTTGACAAATAGATATTTAGAATTGTAATATCCTCCTGAAGGAGAGATTGCTTAATTAGTATGTAGAGACTTCTTTATCTCTTCTCATGAATTTTAATTTGAAGTCTATTTTATCTCATAATAGGATTGCAACTCCTGCCTGTTTATGGGGACCATTTGCTTGGTAGATTTTGTTCCAGCCTTTAACATTGAAAATGTGTTTGTTTTTACGGGCAAGATGTTACTCCTGAAGGCAGCAGATAGAAGGATCTTGTTTTTTAATCCAACTAGACAGTCTATGTCGCTTAATTGGAGAGTTAAGTCTGTTAATGTTAAGAGATAGGACTGAGAGGTATTTGGGAGTTCCTCCCATGTTATCCACCTTCTTGGGGGCTGCGAAAACTGGGTTCTTCATATGGTTCTTGGATTCTCAGTTTGGGTGCAGTTTCTTGGCCTTTATTGTGGTCTTTTTTTTTTTCTATGTATAGGACATCTTTAAGAACCTTTGTAGGGCTGGTTTGGTGGAGATGTATTATTTCAATTTTTCTTTGCTATGGAAGGTTTTTATTGGCCTTTAGGTATGAAGGAGAGTTTAGCTGGGTACAGTATTGTTGATTGATAGTTTTTTGTTTTTAGGGCATGGCATACATCATTCCAGGCTCTTCTTGCTTTGATTGTCTCTGCTGAGAAATCTGAGGTGATTCTAATTGCTTTCACTTTATAGGTGATTAATCTTTTCTCTTTGACAGCTTTAAGGATCTTTTCCTTGGACTGAGTTGATCCTGTGTGGATTATAATGTGACGGTGGAATGTCCTATTCTGGTCTGGTCTATTTGGAGTTCTAAAAGCTTCTTGTATCTGAATAGACCTATCTTTTTGCATGTTTGGGAAGTTCTCTGCTAGTATCCTGTTAAACAAATTTCCTAGACCATTAACTTCTGTTTCTAGGTGCTCCTCTACATCCATTATCCTTAGATTAGGCTTTCTGGTGGTGTCTTCCAAGTGTTGGATAGATATATCATATTTCTTGGACTTGTCTGGGATGGTTGTATGTTCTTTCTCTATAATATCTAGGCTGTTTTCAATTCCTGAGATTCGATTTTCTGCATGGTCTAACCTGCTGTCAAGACTTTCTACTTTGTTTTTTATCTCTTTCCTTCTAATTGGTCAGCTTTGGGGCTGGGAAGGTGGCTCAGTGGTAGAGCGCTTGCCTTGCATGCATGAGGCCCTGGGTTCAATTCCCCAGCACCACATAAGCAAAAAAAAAAAAAATTGGTCAGCTTTGATGGCTTCAAATTCTTTGTTGAAGCGTTGTTTTTGATCTTGTATGAACTTCTTTACATCCTTAATTTGGTGTTCAGTGTTTATTCTCAAATCACTTAGTTGATTGGTTATGGTTTCCGTGGACTCCCATTCCTTCTGTTGGGTTCCATTCAGCATTCCCTTTGTGGTCTCACTGACTTCCTTCAGCTCTTGTTAATGGATACCATGAATGCCTTTAGTGATCTTTGTGTATTCTCATCCTGCTCTCTCAATTCCTGTATTACTCTTTGCTTAGCTTCCTCCCGTTCATGCCATTCCTGTAGTTTTCTTTGAGTATTCTCAGCCTGTTTATGCCATTCCTGCCTTTCTCTTTGAGTATTCTCAGGCTGCTCATGCAAATCCTGTATCAGTTTTTGAGTACCTTCCTCACGCTCATGATATTGCTGTATTAACCTTTGGATTGTCTCCTCTCTTTCCCTATCACCATCATACAGAGTCCTTTGTAGGTTTTCAATCTTTTCCTGCATTGACATTTTGTTTGCCTCCTCTCTCTCCCTATCACGCTCATACAGAGTCCTTTGTATATTTTCAATCTTTTCCTGCATTGACCTTCTGTTTGCCTCCTCTCTCTCCATATCATGCGCATACCGAGTCCTTTGTATGTTTTCAATATTTTCATTTATCATGTTTGCCAGCCGTGTTTGTAGAGCTATTTGGGAACTCTCCTCTGGATTATTCATTATCTGTTCTGTACCCGGATTATCATGAGTGGGAGTGGAGATACCCGGACTTGCCATTTTTCTTGTGGTTTTCTGGCTTACTCTGCCCGTTTGGAATGAAAATAACAGCAGTTTTGTGCTAGAACACTAACTTAAGGCAAGCATCAACCAAAGTCTGAATTTGGACAGTCAATAATCTGCAGATACAATCTAGTTCAACAGATATCTCTATTCAACATCAAACAACTATATATTAATAGGCTACAAACTGCAAAGAAGAATTTGGAAAACCAGAAATTATTAGGGTTAGGGAGATATGTGGGTGAAATTAGGAATAGAGTGATGTGGGAAGGCAAAAAGAGAATTAACTAAGTCCTAATCTCAAAGCAGGAAATAGGTTGGATTGGATGAAAGTAGAGAGAGAGGAAAAAAGCAGAGAAGGAAAAATATAGACCAGAAATAATAGAAAAGTAAAAATTAAAAGTATTATGCAGATTCGAGAACAAAGTATTCAAAGAATCTGAATATCATGAGAGAACGGGAGGGATATAACGGAGATGTGAAAAACTTAAAAATAAAAATACTTAAAATATTATATAGGTTTAAAGAGGTAGTACTGCTATTAAGGAATTTAGGTCTCAGATTTTTTGAATTGAGTAATAAATTTGTGGATTAAGTGTGTACACAATGGGGATAGGGTCTAATAGTCAACTACAGGTTTATCTGAGTATGTGCAGAACAACAATTAAGCCACATAAAGAATAACGAAAGAGAAGAAAAGGTGAAAAGGATAAGAAAGAAAGAAAAAAAGATCAGAAGTTCAGTAGAGCTAAACAAAAAACAAAAAGAAAAATTTTTTAAAAAGAAAAAAAATGTACACACACATGTATCCCTAAAATAAAAATTATAGGAGGAAAAAAAAGTTACTAGAAAACAATTTTTTTCAAAAAAGGTAAAAATTAAAAATTAAAAAAAGTTTTAGAAAAGAAAAAATATTTATAAAAGGTATAAAAAAGAAGAAGAAGAAGAAAATTTCTTTTATTTTTTGGGAGGGTTGGGAAAAATCCTGTATCTCCCTTGTGTCCATAACTAGTGTCTTGTTGGAGTCTCTGGTCTGCTTGTGGTCCTGTGGCTTGGTTGGTTTCTTAAGTCAGTTTGTTTGGACAGGCAGAAAAATGTTCTGCTTTACCCAGGATTTTGCCATCCTCCTCCCAGGTTAGTTCAACGGGAGGGAGATCTGCATTGAGTATCACAAAAGAGGGAGATGGTTTTTTCCTCATGTTTGGAGATGCTGTGATGAGGCGAGGTTCTGGGTAGAGTTGAGGCCTTTCAGCAAACAGTAGCTTTTCCCGGGGGCTAGTTTGTGAGAAACTCTCAGAGCCCAGCCTGGAGCCACTCTCAGGGTTTATATTTACTGAATTTCAATTGATTGTGAAGGCTGCTAAAGGGAGGGGCAGCCTCTGGCTTTAATTACCCAGTGAATAAAGCCACTCCCTGGGCTGGCACCCGAGCTGGGTGACTTTTCCCTAGGCGGAGCTGAGTCTGGAAGGTCAGGTTAGGTTCTTGTGACCTGCTAAATGACTAGATTTCTTCCAAGGCCTGAGTTGGACTTAGCAGCTCGGCAGAGCTTTGTCGGTATCCAAGATGGAGATCTCCGGTACTGGGTGGGGGGAGGGGTGGCCTTCCCTCCTCTGCTCCCTGAGGAGTGAAAAAGTCAGGCTTCTACTCATGCCATCTTGGTTCCTGGGTCGTCTCTGGTCTGCAAACTGCAGGATGAAGATGTCGCTCCTTGTCAGTTCTTGCTGGTGTTGTGTAGAATCCGCTCACCCACTGTGTCTGGCTCCTTTGTCACAGAATCTCTGTGATTCAGGTATGGCAGTTTCTGCCACCGCAACCATGGCTGTTGCTGCAGTGGTGGCGGCTGTTGGCAAGAGCTCAGATATGTCTCCATGCCTGGATTTTCCCTCTAGGGCCTAACTCTCTGTCCTGTGATGGCACACTTGGTGTGATTATCTGGCTTAGGACTGTTTACTGGAACTCTAAAACTGCTTTCTATGCGAGAGCTTGTTTAGCCTCCAGCTTCTCCTCCGCCTTCTTCCCAGAACTCCCCTGTTCAGATGATTTTTTAAAAAAACAGTCTCTCGGGTTCTGGGAAAGTGGCTCAGTGGTAGAGTGCTTGCCTTGCATGCGTGAGGCCCTTGGTTTGATTCCTCAGCACCATATAAGCAGAAAAAATAGGCATGGTGCTGTGGCTCAAGTGGTAGCACTAGCCTTGAGCTGAAGATCTGAGGGAGAGCACCCAGGACCCAGAGTTCAAGTCCCACAACCAACAAACACCAAACCAAAAAACTAAAAAAAACACAGTCTCTCACTTTTGTGACCTCAACTCTGTAAAACCACTGCTTCAGTCTAAGGCTAAGATTTTATGTATGGACATTAATCAACACTCCTGATTCAGACTCTACTTGAGAAAATTTTTCATGAATATTTTGTTCTTAATTTTGATTTCTGTGAATTCACATGCACCTATAAAAAATGGTCATCCCAGTAACATTTTCAAAATACCTCATAATGACAACTTAAAAAAGTTGTATTATATTGCAACAAGGGAAACAATGCAACAAATAAAGAAAACCAATAATTAAATATTAATGATTGATAAAATAAAAGCCAAATACCAGTGTTTCCAGTATTTGAAGTATACTATATATTAGATTTTGCTATTTGCTCATAATCCTGTACATTTAAAACTGGCTAAGATTATGATGTTCAACAAGAGTTTTATAGGCTATGAGTACCCTTTAAATTTACACTGTATGATAACTATTTATGTCTCATCTCACCACTGGTACATGGCTTATATCATCATTTGTTCCTTGCTAACATATAAAGAAAAGAAGCCCTAAAGTTTCAACAGAAACTATGTAGTTAAAGTCTTAACTCTTTGCTCTGTTTCTTTACACAAAGACTTTGCATCTTCTCATTAATAAACTTTCTACAAACTCTGAAATGTACATACTTAGTAGTATATGTCAGCTACCATAAATTTAAATACTTTATGGAAAAGTGTTATGACCTGTCAAACAGTCTTAATTTTGGCATATATAAGCAAATTCCCAAAATTAAACATTTAAAACATTAAAACTTTTACATACCTTAACACTTGCTGCAGTGTTCATTATGACAGGTGCCCTGTGTAGAATAATTGAATTCCTCCTCCTACACATCTCTTGAACAACAAACATCTGGATTCGTTTTGTTTTTGTCATATCAATCTTGACTTTATTCTTAAATGTGTGCTTATGTAAGAAATACATGGTTCTAAAATTTCACAATTCTTTTGAACTTGCTTTTTGTTGAATTATCTAGCTTAAGAAAATCAATTCCAATTTATATATAAAAAATGTTCTGTGCTCAATTCGGCAGCACATACACTAAAATTGGAACAATACAGAGAATATTAGCATGGCCCCTGCACAAGGATGACACCCAAATTCGTGAAGCTTTCCACATTTTTACAACAACAGATGCTGGAGGGCATGTGGCAAGAAGAGAACCCTACTGCATTCTTGGTTGGAGTGTAAACTTGTTCACCCACTTGGAAAGCAGTATGGAGGTTCCTCAAAAGATTCCACATAGAGCTCCTCTATGACCCAGCAATCTCACTTTTGTGCATTCACCCAAATGATCACAAACAAGGCCATTCTAAAACTACCAGCACAACTGTTTATTGTAACATTATTTACCATAGCTAAGATATGGAACCAACCCCGAGGCCCCACAATAGATGAATGGATCAAGAAAACCTTGTGAGTGTGTGTGTGTGTGTGTGTGTGTGTGTGTGTGTGTGAATTCTATCATCCATCAGAAAGAATGACATTGCCTAATTTGTTAGGAAATGGAAAGACTTGGAAAAAATTATATTAACTGAAATAGGCCAAGTCCAAAGAAACATAGGTCCCATGGTATCCCGTATTTGCAATAAGTTATATATGTCTGGGATAAGCAGAAAAGGTCAAAAGCTATGTGCATATGACTAGATAAGTTGATGTTAAGCTAAATGAACCCAAGATAGGGACACAAGTGTTTTTTGTTTTTTTTTCCCCTTTCTTGCTATTGTTTCTAATGCACCTGTAATGTACGATGTGGTTTTTTTTTGTTTTTTTTTTTAATATGGTCGTCCCACACAGTATAACCTCTGTTTTCAGTGTATTTGGTGTTGATGCGCCTTCATTTATATACACTTCTCTAATTTGGAGAGGGAAAGGGAAAAAACAAAATGCTTAAATAGAGATACTGGTTGACCCATTGTAACAATGAGTTGCCCAAGACACTAGGTTGAAAAACTAACTTTACAATTTAGGCTAGGTGGGAGGGAGGGGGTGAAGGGTGTACTTGTGGAGGTAAAAGAGAAGAGGTTTTTGGGGAAAAACCAAGGGGGAGGTAACAATGTTAGATAGGAAATGTACTCATTACTTTGCTCATGTAACTGTAACCCCTCTGTACAGTATTTTTACAATAAAAAACGTTTAAAAATGTTCTGAGATGGAAGAGTTTATTTCTATTATTTTAACCATATAATATCATTAACAAAGAAATTAATGCAAAACACTGACCTGAAGATATTTTGAATAAGTGTATGTGTGTGTGTGTGTGTGCGTGCGTGTGTGTGTATGTGCCTGCATGTTGGCATGCTCAGAGTTTGAACTCAGGGCTTCAAGGTTTCGCTAGGCCTTCCCTCTCTAGCTTGGTGAGCTACTATGTGAGCTACATCTCCATTCCTGGACGTTTGCTAGTTCATTTAAATTTTTGAAAAATAATATTGTGAATTTTTTTTGCCTTAATTGGCTTCCAACTCCTATCCACAGATCCCATGCTCCTGAGTAGATATGCCAAGTAGACAAGATTACAGGTATGATAAACCAGTACAAGGCTTTAGGAATAATTTCAAAAGTAGAAGAAACTTTAGTTCACGAGGGCCTGTTTTATTATTTCCTACTTTTAAAGCTTTTTGTAGTGATTATATGTGAATTTTTTACGTTTTGGGATTCTTAAAAGACAGTAAGTGATGGTATTTAAAAGTTTTAATGCTTTTTAAAAAGGATACTGGAACTGTGGGACAGAAGAAATTTGGCTTTCTTTGGACCTCAATTTATAATCTCAGCTCTGTGCATGATAACCCAATGTCACCAACATAGTCTGTGTTGAAGACAAAATGTGATAGAAAAAATTACCATGGCTATATTTTTTATGCTATTATTTATTGGACAATATCAATATTGAATTGAGTGTATAAGAGAATGAAGAGATTTTTACCTACATTTTTGTATTGCTGAAAGGCTTTTGGAAATTTTGACTCATTTCCTTCCTCACTATGTGTCTTTGGGTCATGCACTTAGTGCCTTGAATTACAATTTTTCTCAACACTAAAATGGTAATAACATTACCATTATAGCAAATTTTTTAAGACCTAAGAGACATAAAACTTGTGAAAAACTTAACATAAACTTCTATGAATGAGCTTTCAGTTTACCCAGCAGTATTTTTAGTATTAAACAGAATGTGATATATATTACCGAAATCATTACATGTAGTAAGCAACCAGAAGTCTATTGACTATGCTGTGCTTCCAAGGAAGCCAGCTGGATAACTTCTCATGCTGTAAATCAAACTGGTTATCTCATGTCTTGATAGTGTAAAACTATCAGGGACAGAATAATGAAGGAATGTTGTAGACTGAGGTGAAGTCCATATGATAATGTGCAAAACTGAAAAACGTAAAAGTAACTGAGCAGTATATTGAGTTTTACATCATTTAAGGTAAATTGCAAAGGTAGAGAAGACCTAGAAGAAAGAATTCTCCTTTTGATATCCTATCATAGGTCTTAGCAGGATGAACACTTTTCTCATTCTTGTAGAGGCATCATCAGATGAGAGGAACTCTATTTTTTTGGTTGCTTCCGTCAATTTATTCTTCAGTTTGAAACCTGAACTACATTAGACTGCAAGAAACCAAGGAGAATTAGACATGCAGGCTTTGGAAAAAGCAATCAGCATAAAATAAATAAAATACAGATAGCCTTGTAAAAGGTCTAAATACATTGAGTTATATAGGCTGAAGCGTAAACAGAAAATGATTTAAACAATATCATGTTATTGAAAATTGAAAATTGTGAGGAGTTTCTCAATTTTTTCCTTTCTACTACATTGAATTAATTACTGATTTTGTATATAGAGATTAAAGATGAGATTAACAAGGAACTTGATTAAAAATCGACAAAAGTTCTGAGTAGACATGTTTTCCAAAATGCCCTGAAAATCACCAGTGGGTTTACAAAGTTGTGTTTAATACCACTTCTATGCTGGATTAATGCTTTGTGAACAGAAGTCATTAGAAAAATACAATTCAAAATTACTATGATACTACATCATAACTATTATAACTCTTATCAAAAAAATCAAAGGAACTTGGTGTGGTGGTAAAGGCTTCTAATGCAAGCATTTGGCAGGTTGGAGTAAGAGGATTTGAGTCTAAGGCTAGTCTGGGGTACTGCACATAGTAAAAACCTGCCTTTTCAAAAAACTCAAAACGTAATAATGGTGATAGCGTCGAGAAAAGGAAATTTTTTTCTACACTCTTGGTCAAAATACCGGTTATTATTCTCTTCTAGAATGTAGTATGGTTTTCTAAAAAAATACAGAGTTGAAATATCATCCGACCACCAATCATATGATTATTTCTCTCTGGGTAACTAGTAAATACATCTATAGTTCATTGTTATTCACATTATTGACAACAGGCAAGATATAAATCAAAGTTTTGTGTTCAATTACATACTAATAAACAACTGTGGTGCATGCACAAATATATTTTTCTGTTTCATACCTAAACTAGCAAGAGACTTCTCCAGTTAGACACAGCTTACAATGACCTGAAAGATGTATTCTAAATGAAGAAAAATGTTGTCTTCTGATCTTTGTACAAACGCACACACACACACACACATACACACCAACCTAAAACAACAGAGAAATTTTTCAAAAAGTAAAGCAAACTGGAATAGCTGGGGCATTTATGTCCCAATATAGATTATAGTAGTTATACAGGATGACTGAGTACAGAGTTGTAATGTACAACATGAGGATGCAGGGAAAAACACTGGCTTTACATAGGAATGAATCTAATTAAGTAGGAGTTGTTCTTCCTTGTAGGGGTTGCTCTTTTAGTTGTTCTCCTTCAGTAACGGATGAGATGAATGTAATTCTTTAAATATACCGGCCTGTTTGTAGAAATAATAACAAACAAGATAGCAATAAGTATGCTCAACATAGAACAAAATGCCAAATTAAAATACATGAGATTATCCTTGATATAAACTAATTATTATAAATAAGGGAACCCATGGGACATATGTTTCTTTAAGTCTGGCTTACTTCACTTAATGTGTTTTATTCCAAGATCTTCCATTTCCTGACAAAGAAGTGGTATTATTCTTTCTGATGGAAGCATAGTATTCCATGTGTAGGTGTGTATGTATGTGTGTGTGTGTGTGTTACATTTTCGTGATCCATTCATCTACTGAGGGGCATCTGGGTTGATTCCATATCTTAGCTATGGTAAATAAGCTTTCGTATGGCCTTGCTTGTGGTCACTTGGATAAATTCCCAGAAATGGGATTACTGGGTCATAGGCGACGATTATTGTGTACATCAAGGATAATCTTAGTAGATGAGCAGAATAGCTCAATTGTTATTTAAATATGAGCATATAAGGTGATTCCAAGTGAAATAAACTCCAAAACATGTTATTTGTTGTTGTTGTTCTTAATATACTATGTGATATCTTTTTAACCTTTTGTGTTTTCCCGACTTATAGGTTTCTCCCCTATAGTCAATATATTTGATTTTGATACCCTGGGTTTTGTAATTATGTTAATTTCAACTAGGGAAGGGAAAGTGAAAAAAAATGGAGAGACAAAGAACAAAGGGGAAACCTATGCAAAAGTGATACTCACAAGACAATATATTGGAAATAATCTTGGGGGGATTGGGAGGGAAGAGGGAGAAAAATGGGGGAAGGAGTAACAAGTTAGAAAAAAAAGGATTACCTTACTTATGTAACTATAACCCCTCTGTACATTACCTTGACAATAAAATTTAAATAAAAATTAAAATAACATACATGAGAGCAGCAATACAGGAGATGGGCGTGGGGGAAATACTGTAGTATACAACGAAGAGTAGAACAGCTGTAGAGAACAGGAATTTTACAGTAACATAGGAAGTAATAAGCTATCATACAGATTTTCATCCTCATGTCAGTCACTAAAAAGGGAAAACAACATGCACAATCAGCGAGCCAATAGAGATAAAAAAGAAAACTAAACAATTAAGGTGGAGGGCTGGGAAGGTGGCTCAGTGGTAGAGCACTTGCCTTGCATGCCTGAGGCCCTGGGTTCAATTCCTCAGCACCACATAAACAAAAAGAAAAAAGCTGGAAGTGCTGTTCTGGCTCAAGTGGTAGAGCGCTAGCCTTGAGCTGAAGAGCTGAGGGACAGCGCCCAGGCCCAGAGTTCAGGCGCCATGACCGGACCCCCAGCCCCCCCAAAAAAAACAAATATAAAAAAACTATGAACATGGAGAGATGACTTGGAACAATAACAAATGACACAACTAGGAAACAAATAACTAGCTGGTAAGTTTAAAAAATATTACCCATAATTCTATTAAATGTTTTTTACATCACAATTTGTTAGAAATATAATTCAAATCAACGTTTAATAGTATATCATTTTAATAATATGTTACTTATTGATTTCTTAATATTGAATGTTTAATATATAATTTTAATAGCTATAGAAAAGAAAAAAGTGGAACTAATTTTAATGATATATTTCAGGAATTGTAAAATTGAGAAGCATTAAAATTTAAAGAATACATCATTATTGTTTCATTTATGTAAATTAATGTAGTAATTCAAGTTGTATTCTGCACTTAGCACTTAACATCAAATAATAAATTATTCCACATGAATTTGGTATTAGGTTGAAGGGTTCAATATTGTGGTAAAATTCACACCACACAGTACATGAGGGTATGACTACTCTCATCTATCTTAAATTGTGGAAATTTGATTTCTACGTGCATGTTAAATTCCTGTCTAGGTGACATCTATACAATTATATAAATTATATACACGAGGAGTATTTCAGATGATTCATAAATTCACGTTCAGTAATTAAGTTTTTATTATTTTGTATCAAATAAATATTTATAGAGAGACTGAATTTCTGAGTAGATGATGGTGTATGTGTGCCAGATTATACTTACTGAGGGCTTATTTTATATTCCTGACATTGTTTCTACAGTTGGACTTAATTTTCCATAAGGGGTTAATTGTATTATATTGGGTATATGAAAGTAAACTGAATTTTGATTCCATTAATCCTTTGCAATTTGTGTAATCCAAATATAAATTATCCATGTGTTTGAAGTAATTAAAACAACAACAGATATAAGCAACATGAATCAGTCTCTAGTATACAAGTATTTTCACCTTTATTTTGATAGTTGGTCCTCTTTTACACTACAGAATATTCTTGGGAAAATGTGCTCCAGGCTGGCCACAATTGCAGAATATTATGCTTTGATCTATCATTCCCATTGTTGGTAACACAGAAAATCTACTGATTCTTGTGGGTTTTATACCCTCCTACATTGCTGAAGGTTAACATCACCTTTACTAACTTGAGGAAGGAAACTATAGGGTCCTTTAAATATAGGATCATTTCACGTGTGAAAAGGGATAGTTTTACTTCTTCCCTATTTGGATCCCCTTTATGTTTTTCTCTTGCCTATTGCTCTTGCTAGAAAGTACTCTACTATATTGAAGAGTAATAGAGAGAGTGGACATCCTTTCCTCATTCCTGTTTTTAATATCTTCATGCTTCTACCTTTTGATATATGCTTATTATCATATCTTTGTCATATATGTACACTAAAACTACTAGCACAACTATGTTTTTTACAGCATTATTATCGTAGCTAAAATATGGAACCAATCCAAATGCCCCTCAATAGATGAGTGGATAAAAAAACATGGTATATATACACAATGGAATTTCATGCTTCTATCAGAAAGAATGACACACCTCTTTCTTAAGAAAATGGAAAGACTTGGAAAAAATCATATTATGTGAAGGAAGCCAGACTCAAAGGAACATAGGATCCATGGTTTCCCTCATTTTCATTAATTAATGTATGCTTAGGATAGTCCTGGCAGATAGCTTCACTTTTATTTTTTTCATTGTGAAAATACTGTATCGAGGGGTTACAATTACATGGGCAAGATAATGAGTACATTTCTTATCAAACATTGTAGCCTCCTCCTTGGTTTCCCCCTCCCATCCTCCCCACGTCCCCCACACATTCCTCCTCCCCCCCCCCAAGTGGTAATGTTTGCTTTTCCACATAATGACTTGTATATCTCTTTCTTGCAATGGATCCACCTGTATCGAATGGCTATAATCAAGAACTCTAATAACAACAGATGCTGAAGGGGATGTGGACAGAAGGGAACCTTACCGCATTGTTGGTGGGAGTGTAAATTTGTTCAACCACTTTGGAAAGTAGTATGGAGGTTCGTCAAAAGACTCCACATAGAGCTCTCATATAACCCAGCAATCCCACATTTGGGCATTTACCCAAATGATCACAAACAAGGCCACACTAAAGCTACCAGCATGACTATGTTTATTGCAGCATTATTTACCATAGCTAAGATATGGAACCAACCATGATGTCCCTCAGTAGATGAATGGATCAAGGAAATGAGGTATAGATACACAATGGAATTCTATGCCTCCATCAGAAAGGTTCACTTTTTAAACTATTAATGTTCCCTTTTTGCTCTCCCTCTTCCTCTGATTCCATTTGTATGTGTGTGTGTTTGTGTGTGTGTGTGTGTGTGTGTGTGTGTGTGTGTGCATGCGTGTGTGCAGTAATGAAACTTGCCTCGGAGCCTCAAAACCTTGTTAGCTTTTTTTTTCACTCATGACTGAGTCTCTACTATTTGAACCAAGGTTTCATTCTGTCTTTGAACAATTGAACATAAATGTCTCGTGGATTGCTACTCCAGCCATCTGTGAACCATGATCTTCCAGTCTCAGCCTCGTGAGATGAGATACTGGCATCCAGCTCTATTGCCAAGTGTCATTTGTTTTCTTTTGTTTTGTTTTGTTATTTGTTGATTTTGTGAATCCAAAATCTGTAAGGAAAATAATTAATTTATAATCAGGACTACTCACATAAAATGTGTGTTGTTTAAAGATTACCTTAATAATATTATCCTTTTGCATCCACATTATGTGATTTGATTTTTTGAGCTCTCTTGTTGCAGTCAAGTCACTTATATATAATTTGAATCTTCTTGTCTTGGTTTTATAGTGTGTTAGCTGTTTCAAAACAGAATTTATCAAGGTTTAACTCTGCACTATTGAAGCAAGACCTTTATGATTATTCAATGTCCTGTAATCATAAATTTATTACTGATCGTCACACCATTTGAGTACAAGTAGTTTCCTATAATAACTCCACATATTTTAGACTTCAATGCCATGCACACTTCTGCATGCACACTATGCAAGGGCATCCTTTGTAATTCTCCATGTATTTTCACTGTTCTTCGCTCTACTCTCAAGTGCTAAGTCCTTTGATTGTTATGTTTATTTTCTCCCCTGTTCAACATCGCACCTTGGGAACTACTGGTATGCACTACTGTACTTCCATCCATTCTCCTTGTGTATTGTTTTGTACCCCTCTCATCACAAAAGGCCAGTAATTGGGGATATTTTCTTCACTCTTTATATCAGACATCTATCTTTATTTTCTAGCAATACATTCATTGAATTCTTTCTGTAAATTCTAATACCTTGAAAATGATTACTGCATTTTCATGGCTTTGTTATTTGGCATTAGGAAAGAACATGGGTCAGTAACTGTAACTTATGTAAAAGAAGATTGCAATCATGGCTCAATAGATGTTGTTCTTTGGATAATGTTTATTTCAAGGTCTGCCTCCCTGCTTTCTTTTCATTGTTTTGGTTTTTTTTCAATGTAGCCTTTTCTTCTGGAAAATATTTTTGGGCCTAGTGAAGATCAATTCCTACTCTAATAAGTCATTAATTTTATTGCAACATCATTTCACAGATCCTTCTGAATTTCTACAGGGTTTGTATAGTAGTGCTTCACATTCTTAGATATGTTTTAACATCGGTGCATCCAATGATAAAGACACATTGCTTAAGTCACCATTTTGAGAACTAAAAAGAAACAATGCTGCAATCTCACTATATGGCAATTTTCTGGTTTTAAATTCTTTTAGATTAAAATTGTTGCTGGAGAACAAACATTCTGTGTACAATTTTATATTTTCCTAATTATTTTTAGTATACTTTCCAATGTTATATAAAGTTAAAACATTACTACTTACTTATTTTTATGATTTCTAAAATGGTCAGAGTAAAAGTTATATTCATTCACAATTTTAAGACAATAGAGTGTCCATTGTTTACTAAGTGAGACATTTTAAAATTTTTATTTGTGGTCCTTAAAGGTTGTGCTGGGGAATCAAGTGCAGTGCTTCATGTGTCTTAGTCCACTGTTTGTCTCTGAGCCTGATGTGACCTGTGGTTTTATTTTCACTCAATTGGAACAAAGAAAAATTTCACTAGGAAGGAATTATTACTTGGTTACTTCCTGCAGTATCTCTTGCATACATAAAAGTAATATAATTCAAAACTGACAGAAAATGGTGTTCTATTAGGAGTAACGGTTTATTTTTTGTTTCTCCATTCTTCACTAAGTCTTGCCCCTTTCCTAACCCTACTTCCTATAAAACTTGACTGAATCCACTGGAAAGACACTTCCGGGCAGCCTCCTCCTTAAAAAGCCCAACCTTAACTAACCTACTCCCTGGTACTCCTGCTATAAACTTTCAAAGTCCTGACTGCGACCAGATTCCTTCCTGAAAGTCCTCCTCTGCTACAGGGAAAGTATTCCTCCACTCCACCCCTTCCTGGAAACCCTGCTCTCTACCACCAGAAACCAGGCCACATCTATATCTCCTCCTTCTATGTTCCTCCTTGCTGCACCAAGAACCCCACCTACATCAGGCTCCTCCCTGGAATTCTCCCTTCATCCACCAGCTACCCCACCCCTAACTACTCTAGTCCCTCACAGTCCCATTGCTCCCATATTGTAGTACCTCCAAGCTCCTCCCTTCCCTTTCATACTCCACCCCCAATCAGACTTCTTCCTCAAGCCCTTCTTTGTTTCATCAGAAACTCCACCCATAACTAGTCTATTTCTAAGTGGCCTAACCTCTCAAATTCAGCCCTGAACATAAATTTTCCCACAAAGCCCATCATGCTATACCAAACACCCTCCACTTCCATATAAGTGCCCTTGAAGCCCCACCATGGTTTACCAGAAGCTTCTCACACAGCACATCTTCTGGCGGGAAAGCCAGCCCTGCTTCACCACAAGCCTCTCCACCTCCCATATCTACTCTTTCAATGCCCTGCATTGCTCCCCAGATAAACCTCCATCTATTGGGTCCTCCCTCAGATACACACCCTACTACACCAGATACCCTGACCATAATATCCTATATATTTTTAGACCTTCCACTCCTTTTCAAAGCCCCTCCTCCAATAGGCCTATGAATCCAAGCCCTGCGCTGCTCCAGAAAAACCTCACTAGAAAACCCCGACCACACTATCCCATCTCTCAACACCCACATTGCTCCACTTGAAACCACTGCACCAGTTTGCCTCCCTCTGGAAGCCTCACCAGGCTCAACTGTAAATCCCTGTCCCTTCACAGTCCCTTGGTGAAGGTTACCTTGCACTACTGGAAACCCTGTCCAAAGTCCTTGTCCTGCCTTGCAACACTTAAATCCCCACTCAACCTTACTCCTCTTTTCGAAGTGGTGACTGGCTACACCAGAAACCCCGTCCTAACTAGTTTAGTCCACTGTATCCTATCTCTGCTTTCACAAAGCCCTGGTCCTGAAAAACTCCTCCATACATTGAACTACATCCTGCTCTGCCTGAAACCTCACCTCCACCCTAACACACTTCCCAAAGTCCTTCCATTCTCCACGAGAAACCCCGCCACTTTCTAGCCCACTTCTTCCTAGCACCGCCCTATCCTTTCAAAGCCAGACCCCAAAAAGCCTCTTCCTCATAGTTCCACATTCTTGCATCATAAACCCCTACTTCTGTCAGGCTGCGTTCTCTTCCCTGCATTATGGGAAACACCCCCCATATCCCACAAGGCTCACAGTGCTCCACCAGAACCCCTCCTCTAAGTAACCTTCTCCTTTGTAATCTTGATCTTCCCCCTCCAAACTCTGCCCCAAACAGCCTCCTCCCCAGTGACCCCACCTTCTTCCACTTTAAACCTGTCCACCTTCCAGTCTCCATCCTAAAGTTCCACCTACTCCACAAGAGACCCCACCCCTAACAAGACTAGTCTTTCTTGTTCTGCCTACCTCTAGAAGATATGACAGAAGTAAATGATTACAGGTAATTTGAGTTAATCATTGGCTAATATAGGTGATTTGATATTGAAATGTAGGGCAAGTTTGAAAATATAATCACAGTAGTCAGATATTTTGCTAAGTAATTCTGTTTCACATTAAAAACACATCTCGACCAGAATTAAGGATTTACTTTTGCTGTCTGTCAACTTGTATGTCATTTGGGAAAATAAACTTCATGTCTTCTACGTGTGATAAAGGACTTTGAATGGTTTGATGTGCTGGCTCACATGTATAATCATAGTTAGCAATCAGAAATAAATAGATTACAATTTGAACATAGCCTAACCAAAAATTTAGGAAGTCTCAATCCCAACAAACTAGTGGATCATATTGAATCATGCCATTAATCTCAGCAACACAAGAGGTTAATTCTTTGCCTAGTACCTGTGTCCGTAACTGGCACACTTGGTGGCAGTCACCTCTCCTGATGCAGAAACTGGGCTGAGATTTCACCAAGAGGAGGGTGGAGTCTTCCACACCTTCCCAGGATAGACCTCAGAGAACGAAGTGAGCGTCCTTGCTTTCCTCTTCCAAATGGCATGAGATGCCATGCTGTTGAGTGTTCATTATTTGATTCCAGTGACCTGTGGTAGAGGTGTAAGGTAACATTAAATTAAATTTCATATTCGCCAATTGAGCTGCACTTCCAAGCCTGTGAGTTCAACTCAGCAAGTGTTCATTATTTGAGAGTTGAGAATACTGAGGTAGGGGAGAGAGGGAAGGTGAGCAAGAGGAGAAATAGAGAGAGAGAGATTGAGAGAGAGAGAGAGGGAGGGAAAGAGAGAGGGAGGGAGAGATAGAGGGAGGGAGGGCAGGAGGGAAGGAAGGAAGGAAGGAAGGAAGGAAGGAAGGAAGGAAGGAAGGAAGGAACGAATGAACGAACGAACGAAGGAAGGAAGAAACAAAGAAACAAAGAAAGAGAAAGAAAGAAAGAAAGAAGGGGGGAGAGAGAGAGAAAGAAAGAAGGAGAGAAAGAAAGAAAATAATTGAGAATGAACTGTTTGGAGTCAGGAGTCACATGGCAGAGGTACTACGTGTATTTGGTAGTAGGTTTGCCCCAGGCCATGCAGACCCTATGCAGACACCTCCTCACTTCTTGGCTAAGTTTCCACCCTGGCTTCGGTATTTCTCAGATTATTTTTTAATTGTAATTTTTACTAAGGTGTGTACAGTGATGTTACCATTTCACAATTCATGTAATGTGTACATTTGTCTTGTAGACAATGCAATCTTTTCCTGAGCTTTCTCCCAGTTTTTGTTTTTGTTGTTGTTGATTGTTTTGTTTTTGTGCCTGACCTTCAGCTTGAACTCAGGATTGGGTGCTGCCCCTGAGTTTTTGTAATCAAGGTTACTCTACCTTTCAAGCCCCAGCTCCCTTTATGGCTGTTTGGTTGTTAATTGGAGAAAAAAGTCTCACAGATTTTCTCACACCAGCTGGTTTTGAACTGTGATCATCAACCTCCTGAGTAGCTAGGATTATAGGCCTGATTCCTCAGTGTCTAGCTACTAAACTGTTGGTTTCATGCTTCCCTGGTTGTGTTACAATTTTCTTCGACTCTTGTCACTAATATTACATATTGCCTGGCTCAAATCTGAATTGGTGGAACATGCTTGTATTTTGAGGAAGGCAGGAATAGGAAACTATAGGCCATAGGAAAATATAAGCTAAATAAATCATTTGGAACATGGCATAAAGACAAATAAGTTTATTGTCAGTTGACTGTGTCCTGTCTTTACTGTTAGTTCTGCATGGCCTGTGAATGATATTATACATATCCAAATGGCCATTGGCAGAAATAAGGCTTCTCATCCTGTCCTAAAAACAAAACAAAAACCAACCAAACTATTATGTATGAGTCCAGCAATTTCCTTTAATTAGAGAACAATCTGTCCTAATTTATGAAAAAAATGTCCTTTATTCAAGTGCTACTTTTTCTAACCACAAATAAAATGAAATCTGTAGCAGACTATAGAATTGTATACTACTGCTGTCATTTTAATTCACAAGAAATTCAGACATTTAAATGTTCATTTATTTTTTTGTCAATTGTGTGGCTTGAACTCAGGGCCTGGGCACTGTCCCTGAGACTCTGTGCTCAAGTTAGTTAGCACTCTACCAATTGAACCACGGAGCCACTTCTGGCTTTTGAGTTGTTAATTGGAGAAAAGAGTCTTATGGGGACTTTTCTTCCTGGGCTGGCTTTGAACTGCAATCCTCAGATCTCAGCCTCATGAGAAGCTGGGATTCCAGGCATGAGCCACTGGGAACTGTCTTCAAATAGTCTTTTTTTTTTTTAATTGTGAAAATATAATACAGAGGGGTTACAATTACCTGGGCAATGTAATGAGTGCATTTCTTCCCAAGCATTGTTGCCCCCTCCTTTTTTCCCCTTCCAAACCCTTCTTATCTCCCCCACACACACCTCCCCACCACCACACCCCTCACTCCCCACCCCACCCCCCTGGCCAAAGTTTGGTTTTCAACAACGTCTTGTATATCTCATTGATGCAACGGGTCCACCTGTATCCCTATTTAAACAATTTGTTTTTTCCATTCCTCTCCACAAATTATACCAACATCAAATACAGTGAAAGCAGGGTTATACTATAGGGGAGGGACATACAAAGCAACAAAGAAATCATCTTATAAATATGTGAGAAACAATCACAAGAAAGAAAAAAACATTTGAATCCCTCTCTTGGGGTTCATTTCACTTAACATCCACTTATCTGGACTTTTCTGCTTGTCTCAGACATATACTAGTTATTGCAAATAAGGGAAAACATGGGACCTATGTTTCTTTGGGCCTGGCTTATGTCACTTAATATAATTTTTTCCAAGCTTTTCAATTTCCTAACAAGTGGGGTAATGTCATTCTTTCCAATGGAGGCATAGAATTACATTGTGTATATGGACCAAATTTTCTCGATCCATTCATCTACTGAGAGACATCTGGGTTGGTTCCATATCATTGCTATGGTAAATAATGCTGCAATAAACATAGTTGTGCTGGTAGCTTTCTTATGGTCCTGTTTTTTATTATTCGGGTAAATGTCCAAAAGTGGGATTACTGGGTCATAGGGGAACTCCATGTGGAGTCTTTTGAAGAACCTCCATACTGCTTTCCAAAGTGGCTGAACAAGTTTACACTCCCACCAACAATGCAGTAAGGTTCCTTTCTGTCCACATCCCCTCCAACATCTGTTATTAGAGTTCTTGATTCTAGCCATTCTAACTGGGGTGAGATGATATCTCAATGTTGTTTTGATTTACATTTCTTTTATGGCTAGGGAAGTTGAGCATTTCTTCATGTGTCTATTGGCCATCCTTCTTTCCTCTTCGAAGATGTTTCTCTTTAAGTCTTAGCCCACTTATTTATTGGGCAATTGTTCTTTGAGGATTTGTGGTTGGGGGATTTAATTTTTTGAGTTCCAGGTATGTTTTAAATATGAGAACTTTGTCCATTGTATGGCTAGCGAACATCTTCTCGCAATCTGTGGGCTTTCTATTGAACTTACCAGCTATATCCTTTGCCATGCAGAAGCTCTGCAATTACATACAATCCCATTTGTTCAACCTTTCTTTGATTAGTTGTGTTTCTAGGTCTCTATTAAGAAAATTTTGGCTTATGCCAAGGAGATCTAGGGTTTCTCCTATTCATGGACTCCACTCCCAAATTACTCAAGTTGATTCAAAACTTTGGCAAAGTAGCAGGGTATAAAATTAACCCTCAAAAACCATTGTGTTTTCTGTATTCCAACAATGAGAAAAGCGTGGTTGAAATTAGGAAAGCAATTCCATTCATAATAGCCCACGAAAAATAAAGTACCTAGGAATTAACTTAAACAAAGAAGTGAAGGACCTCTATGATGAAAACTTTAAAAACCTGAGAAAGGCAATCAAACAGAACTTAGAAAGTGGAAAAACCTCCCTTGCTCCTGGATTGGAAAGATTAACATCATTAAAATGATAATTCTACCCAAGGCTACCTACAAATGGGATACCTATCAATATTCCAACTTCATTCTTCAAGGAAATAGAGGAAGCAATCCAAAAATTCATGTGGAATAATAAAAGACCCCGAATAGCCAAAACAATCCTTAACAGAAAATATAGTGCTGGAGGAATATCAATACCAAATTACAAACTCTACTACAAAGCCATAGTAATCCAAACAGCTTGGTACTGGCACAAGAACAGACTTCAGGACCAATGGAATAGCATTGAAATCCCAGAAGTGAACCTACAGACGTATAGTACTCTCATCTTCGATAAGGGAGCTAAAAAAACAGAATGGAGGAAAGACAGCCTCTTCAGTAAATGGTGCTGGCAAAATTGGTTAACTACTTATAGAAAACTAAAGCTAGATCCTTATATATCACCCTCCACCACAATCAACTCCAAATGGATCAAAGACCTCGGAGTCAAAACAGACACTCAAATAGTCATTTTTAAAATGAGGAACTGCTTAGTGCCTCTAGCTCACATATATAATCCAAGGTATAATTCAGATTAAAGGTATGAGAAACAAACACTAGTTGTGTGTTGTTCATGATGGTTTGTATTGGCAGGTTTAATATTGTTTGTTTCTTATACTAGAATGCTCTTATTTTTATTTTCACCTAGGTAGGGGAGATAGATCCTAGCCCGTGTTGAATCTTCTTTGGTTGAGATGGAGCCATGTGGAAGTTCTTGCCTACTATGGCATGAAATGGAAATTCTCCTGCTCTCAGCTCCCTATGGACCTGGGATGATAGAAGTATTCCATTACACAGAGCCAGTGGTTGGGGAGCATTGCAGGTAAAACTACACTGGTCTTGAACTGTTGTCCCAGATAGCTAGGTTTACAGGCATATGCCTTCAAACCCTTCTTGTATTTCATTTCACTTTGAAGTAGTGTTTGTACATACTTCGAGATACAATTATAGCACACTACTTGTTCAATATATAGAATAGTCAATACAATTAGCACGTGTATCTCCTAAAACATTGAAGCTAATGTATTTTGGCAACCTCCTGACTCTGCTAGATATTTTTTGGAATATATTGATAATGTGTTCTAGAAGATTAGAAGTTGATAGGGATAGACAAGTTAGACTATGTGTAGTAAATATATATTTATCTATTGCTGCTTTGAAGAACATTATCATATATTCACCATAAGAATACGACCATATATTCACCATGACAGAATGTTCCTGTAGTGTAGAATTTTCCTCCTAATCTGCCATCTTTTATCTTTTTTACATTCTCCTTATAAGTATGAATGTTTTTGTTTCTTATAACGTTTTGAAATTAATAAGATGGAATTAAAAATTCGTAGAGTCTACTGAAATTCTCATTTTGTTTGGTTTTGTCTTGCTAAATCATTAAGACCAAGGTTTCCTGAAAGTTATGCTAGCAGACTATATCACTAATTTGTATTGTAATTACATCTTATTATTGTATTTTGATACAGGGTTTTGCTGTTGCTGTTTTATGATATAGAATGTTGTGAAGCTGGACTGAAACTTGCAACCCCAATGCCTCCAGTAACAATGCTTTTTCACCAGGTTCTGGAGGCTCATAAGTATAACTCTAGCTAATCAGGAAGTTGAGACCTGAGATTTAGTTCAGACAACCTGAGCAGGAAATTTTATGAGCCTCTCCTTCCAGTTCACTACAAAAAAGTGTGCAGTGGAACTGTGGCAAAATTGGTAGAGCACTACAGTCAAGGGAAAGATGCTTCTGGATTGTTATATTGTCTCTGAGTTCAATTCCTAAAACAAACATATGCACACACATTCACACATACACACACACAAACTCCCACACACATGTACACGCATAAAATTGCAGACAATGTTGTACCTTAAATTCTTATCCAGAGATTGGAAAACTGCCCACTTATTTGTGAAGGTTTTTCCTTGATTATTTTTAAGGAGGAAGATAGTTCATGGGACAGAGACAACAATACTTTAGTGAGGAATACTTTATAAATGACTAGCTTATGAAAAGAACAGAAGCACAGTTTTTTTATCTTTAAATATTATATTCCTTCAACTATACTATATTTAAATAATAATCATTGAATTATGAGAAGACAATGCAGCACCTCTTCCCTTCTCCCCTTCCCCTCTGTCATAAAATGTGACAAAATTATCAAAAATACTCTTTTATCTTACAAGAATGTTCACCTGTAAAAATGTCTGACTGTATGTGTAATGTTTGTTTTTCAATACTTGTTTGATTTTCCCACCTCTAAATACTTACCTTTTTTCAAGATGACAGCACACAGGGGCTTCAAGTGCAAACAGAAGATTAGGAAACAAAAACCTAACAATGTCCTGGGAAGTAGATGTCAAAAATAGATGTGAGAAGCACATGGAAGGCTGAGAGAGCCCTGAGAGGCAAAATGATTTGCGCAGGATGAGAGGAATAGTGACAAACTGGATCTGACCTTGGAAGGGCTCTTTGAGGCTGAGACCATGCTGGTATCTAGGCCTGGCTGAGGATGTTGGGATTTGACAATGTCCACATGTGTATAGAGTGATGTAGAAGGGGAGATTTCAGCCTCCAGTTTGTCTTTGGGATGGTCTTATGTGAGCAAGCAGCTTTGATCATTAGTCTCCTAGAAATGACACTACCTCCCTCACAATGGAATAGAATGTGGAACTCTGAGAGCCAGGCGAGTGGAACCGACAGTCAGCTCAAGCCAGCACACTTGGCCTGTGGCTCAGGAATAAGAAAGATTTTCCTGTGTTGCTTGCAAAGTTCAAGAGACTCAGGTCTCAGGCATGAGAGGTGTGAGTGCCTTACTCGATGCTGCAGATATTGGATCAGTGCCAAACCACAAATCCAATGTCTCAGGCCTTTTTATAAGAAGAAACCAAGGGAATCACAAGGCAACTCAGGCCAGGTACAATTATGACAGGAAACCTATTTAATCTCATCCTAGTCCACACTATAACTTTCTTCTTGTGTGTGTTTATATGTGTAGACTGAGAAAATAGTTACTGTGTAGTTTTCAATCCACTCTATTACAATTAATCAATTTGAAGTGTACTCCCATTTCCATGTTTCAAAGATCTATTCTTTTTTACCACCTCAGTGTCAAAATGAGTCAGACCAAACCCTGAATGTGCCTTATAATATATGGAACCTGGACTCAGGTTTGCTGGAAATTCTGGTAATGGACCTGGTCCCTGCCTACCAGAAAGGTGATCCCTTCTATGTTGCAAAGTTACTCCACCACTATAGACAGTGGGGGACAATGGAGCAGTTGCTGGATATTCTGTTTAAAAAGTGAGTGTTCCTAAGCCAGGCGCTGGTGGCTCATGCCTGTCATCCTAACTACTCAGGAGGCAGAGATCTGAGGACCATGATTCAAAGCCAGCTCCGGCAGGAAAGTCCATGAGACTCTTATCTCCAATAAACCACTAGAAAACTGGAAGTGGTATTTTGGCTCAAGTGGTAGAGTTCTCTCCTTGAGCTGAAGGGCTGAGGGATAGCAACCAAGCCAAGAGTTCAAGCCCCATGACTGAACAAAAAAAAGTGAGTGTTCCTCCTTCAAACCCAGGGCTGAGACCACCTGGCATAGTATTGGAATACTTGGTAAGTCTCTGAGACTGTTTCACTGGGGTCTTATCAAAGGAGCTTGGCTTGAGAAAAAGAAGTGCACTCCCCAGCTAATTCCTTAGGACTGGGTTTCCAGAACATTTCATTTGCCTCATAAGCTAGTGGAGCCTTAGCAATTTGCTTGCTGAGAGACTAAGATTAAAGGAATGAGCCAGTTGCACCCAACATCTTAGGAAACATCACCCAACATCACCTAGGAAATCACTGTCTTGGAGATCTTTAAAGGAATATAGACAGAAGAAAAGCTGCAACTTGAACTTGAATTTGAGGCCTGAGTGCTGTCCCATTTCTAGCATTTTACCAATTGAGCCCTAGGTTAAGTTCTGGTCTTTGGCTGGTTAATTGAAGATAAGTGTCTTTAGAATTTTACAAAGTAGACTAAGTTCAAACTGTGATCCTCAGATCTCACCCTCTTGATTAGTAGGATTAGAGGGATGAGCCATTGTGCATTTATTTGGACAGATGCATATAAGCATCCTCACAGAATTTCCATGAAATTGAATAGACAAATCTCCACTTCTTGTCTGTCATGTTTACATTACCAAGTGGGACTTAGCCAGTCCCATGTGTGTCCTGTTCAGAAAAGGAGAAGCACAGATTTAATTTCCTTCTCTCCTCCCATTGGTACAGATCCTTCTACTATAACTGGGAGGAAGAAACACAAGTTTAAAAAATAAGTGGACATTGGCACAAAGAGAAGTTTTCTCCTTTAAAACTTGGTATCTTTGAGGTTTCTGAATCAATGTCAACTTTCTTCTTTGCACACCAGTTGTGATTTTCACCAGGGGATTGAGGCTTGGCACTTCAGTGGATAGCAGATTACACTCTTACCTCCAATTAAACAGTAAAAGAAGAAGGCTGAGCTGTGCTTCAAATGGTAGCGTGCTAGCATCGCATACAAAAGGTAAGGAACAGTATCTAGGTCCTGAATTCAAGCCCCAGTACTGGCTCTCATACACAAAATACTCATGACAACTCCACAGTATATGCATATGTTAGCAAGGGATGTAGATGAATGGGATGATGACATCATTTACCTCACCTTTAGTCTCAAGAATTCTGTATAGCATATCTCAGTCTGTGAAAAGCCCTAGGTGAAATCTTTCCTCAAAATCAGAAGATTCATCCTCATTTCCCTCAGCACATTCACACACACACAGAAAGGGCTATATTTTTCTAACTAATTTAGAAAAACATAACCATACATTCATGCTTCAGAATTATGTGCCCTTGTTTAGTTTTCATAGGGAGCACAATACGTCCAGGTTCTGGCTCATTTTTGTAATCTTAGCTGCTCAGGAGGGTGGGATCTGGAACAAAGTTTGATGCCAACCAAAGCTAATAAATCCTCATGATTCTTATCTTCAATTAAGTAGCAAAAAGCCAGAGGTGGAGATGTGGTTTGAATTGCACAGTGACAGCATTGAGTAAAATAATCTAAGCGAGAGTTCCAGGACCTCAGTTCAAGCCTGAGTACTGGCCCACTAGCATTCCAAAAGCCAAAAATGCCCAAAACACCAAATCAAAAATATGTCAAAATATTTTTTAACTTTTGAAGTAACATCCAATGAGGCTACATAGTTTCTGGTTTGTTGAAGATTTGGTGGGGAAACCCCAAATTCAACATGTGTTTAAGTGATGTAAACAACAAGCAACCAAATAAAATTTCCAAGTAAAAATTTTTTCTTAGTATTCACAGGGACCCCTGACAAAGGGATTTTTTCCTATGATTTTTGAAAATCAGTGTTTTTCTTTTTATCAGTAAGGGAAATAGTACAAACCTTGACTATAAGTTATAAGAGTCATTGGAAGCTCCAAGTGAAGTGAATTTACTACAAAAAAACCACAATATTACAAGTTTCTATGCCTCTGTTGAGACACTACAAACCTGTAATAGTGTGGCCTCTCAGAAAGAGAAGGGAGATGCTCAGCATCACTGGCCATAAAAGAAATGCAAATCAAAACCAAAACTACATTTAGATTCCACTCACCCCAGTTAGAATGGCCATTATCAAGAGAACAATTAATAACAGATGCGGGGGTGGATGTGGCTAAATTGGAACACTACTACACTGATGATAGGAATGTAAGCTGGTTCAACCACTCTGGAAGGCAGTATGGAGGTTCCTCAAAAGACTAAATATAGAACTCCCCTAAGATCTGAAGTGGGCCCTGAGAGATTTGAGGTGATATCGTTTCTTTCCAGGCTTTTCCTTTGTTTTAGGGATTTCAGAGAAAAAAAAAACCTTTAAACAAAATTTACTAGACCTTGGCTCCATTTCCTGGATGGAAAGAATGCCCCTATGCCCCCCAACCCCTTAATAACCTAAACCACCTTGATTGTTCTGTTATGGATTGAACAATAAAACAGAGAGGTTGTAATCTGGCTCCTACTGGCAACTTCTCCAGCTTACCATAAACTTCACCTTTTTCACGTGCTTATAGTAAACTCCACTAAACTCATTTGTGTATGCTTACTATAAATTCCGCCTTTTGCGTGTGCTTCGCCTTACCCACTTAATTTGTGATTAATTTAAATCAAAGGTGATAGGCTGATTTAAACAACCATTATGTGACAAACTGTAACCTCATTGGCCACCTTCATGTAGTCTAGTATGACAGTGTAATCTTGTGTGTGTGTGACAATCTCATTGGTCACCTGCGTGACCAGGCTTGACCTTGTGAATTTTTCCTTTAAAAACCAAAGTACTTGGGCCGCTAGGGGTCGAGGTATTAGCTCCCGAGACTGTGCTATGGCCATGACTGGTCAGTGTAGGAACCTTCTCAATAAGATTGCTTCTTTGGTAACAATTTTGTTGCAGTGTGCTCTGTCACTCCAGACAACGCAGTGGGCTTGCCTGCCAGAGTAGGGGTCTTCTTACTACAGATCCAACAATTCCACTCCTCAGCATTTATTCAAATGTTCTCAAATTATGGCACAATAAGCTACCAGCACAACTATGCTCACTACAGCGTTGTTTACCATAGCTAAGATACAGATCCAACTCAATTGCTTCTCAATAGATGAATGGATCAAGAAAATGTGGTATATTTACCCAATGGAATTTTATGCTTCTATCAAAAAGAACGACAGCATTCCTTTTGTAAGAAAATGAAAGACATGGAAAAAAATCATATTAAGTAAAGCAAGCCAGGCCCCCAAAAACATGAGCTCTATGACTTCCCTCATTTGCAATGATTAGCATTAGCCTGTTACTCCTGAAAGTATATCGTAACTCAAGAGTTATGAACATATATATGACCATACAAAATGATGCTAATGGAAATGAACACCAAGACATAGAAACAGCAGGTCTTCTTTTGTTTAGTTGTCAAGCTTGATGTAGCCAATGTACAGGAGCTAGTTTTTTTTTTCATACTTTGTCATTTTTCTTTTCCTATTGGTTTTATCCAGGACAATTCCTGTCTTTGATTCTGGTACCCTGCGTCCTGTATATGCGTTTATCTGTTTGGGATAAGGGAAGGGAAATAACAAAATGCTGAAAGAACTACTAAAGGTGACCCATTGCAACAATGATACTCATAGGACACTATGGCAGAAATTAACTTTACAATGTAATGGTGAGCGGGGGAGTAAAAGGAAGGGACAGAGGGAGAAAAACACTGGAGCTGGTAACAATGTTCAATGAGAAATGTAATTTACTCATGTTAATGTAACCCCTCTGAATAGCATCTTTATAGTAAAATAGATTTTTAGAAATATAAAAATTAAAAACTTTTTTTTCAAGAAATCTCAAGCTGATACCAATGGAACTTCTGAGTTCATGTCAAAGAGTTTTTTAGGACTTTCAAGAAGCTAGTACTAAGTACATATAACCACAATTAAGTGATAATGAGAAAAGTAGCTCTTTTTATTGCATTATATGAACAAAGGAAAATTTCTTTTCATTTCTGTTTACTTAGAATTCATGTTTGTGGTCTGCATTGTTCCCAAATCAGACCAATGTCTTGTCCTTAGCTTTCTTTGGTATGTATAGCTTGGACATGTAATCTGAGGTATAAGAAGTATTTTTTGTTCAATTTGGATGCCTAGCATAGAGGCACTCCTCCCTCGCCAAGAAGTTAGACTGGAGGAGCCCTAACACTCGCTGTGGTTTCTCTTGCACAGATCACTGAGAAATTTAGCAGTTTGAGAAAGTGACTGCTAATTCAGTGTCTCTTACTAATAAGAATTATTGGTAGAATTTGAAAACATATTTGGGTAATAAATAGAATAGAAAAAATGTTGTTTCCTATTTTTTATCACTGCATTTCTTTTTGTCTATGTATAAAAGACAGACTTACCCAAAGGGCCTAGAATAAGCAATCTGGCTTATACAGCTCAGATCGTTTCTTTCCACAGAAGATGACAGCAGAAGAGGAAAAACATGTACACAACTGGCAAAAGGAAGAGAGAGTTTGACGTCTCCTTAAATCTTAGGATCGAATGCTCAGTGAGGAAGGAGCCCTTGGTACTGATGAGAGCTTAAGGACTTAACATTTCCTGTGTCATTCCTTCATAGGAAATAGTCATGTCTCCCATCACACTGTAGGTGCCATGCCTGACTAGTGACCTTGGCTGTGTCATGAGAAGGTCCATCAGTGCTCTGTCATGGTCAGTGGAGTGTCAGGATTGCACTCTAAGAGGACACACAAGAAGGTCTTAACAAGGCCTGAGTCAGAGTTTTGTCAGATCTAGATGATTTGTAACAGGCACTACTGTCTTCTGGCGAAGAATGTGGATATGTTATCGGGGTCGTGCACACAAATTTATCACGAGTTAGCTTGCACCATTTCCTTATGAAAGCCAACAAAAGGTCATTAATGCCCTCTGGACATATTCTCATCAATATTTAGAGTTAAAAAGCTATAAAATCAAGTTCATCATGAGGATAAAACAGATGAAAACCAAATTGCAGGAGCATTTACAAAAAATGTTTTTCTGTATGTATCAAATGTGACAAAATATTAAAAGTTAATGAAGCTGGGAAAGTTAAATTGATTTCTTTTTTACTATGGTTTCAACTGTCTTATATTTCAACTACTCAACAAAAAGAAGGTAGGCCAAGCACCACCAGTGGCTCACACCTGTAACTCTAGTTATTTAGAAAGCTGAGATCTGAGGAAAGTGAATTGAAGCTAGCTAGGTAGGAAAAACCTGTGAAACTTTGATCTCCAATTAACCATTCAAAATCAAGAAGTGGAAATTTTGTTTCAGTCATAGACTGTTACCCTTGAGTAAAAATGCTATAGGTCAGCTCCCTGATTTCAAGCCCCAGTATACACACACACACACATTCACACACACACACACACACACACACACACACACACACACACACACACACACACAAGCCCTATCTCAAAAATAACCAGTGACCAGGAAACAGAAACAAGATGATATTTTTCTTTATTTTCTTTCATTTTTGTCATTTTAAAAATTTATTTCTGTTTGAGAAGTTAAACAGGTCATAGAAAAGGAAGGACAAAGGATGAACATGTGCAGCACTGGTATTCAATTGGTACTATGTTGAAAATTACCTATGCATTTTGTTTGTGGGGAAGGATGAGAAAACTGGAAGAGATGAAGGGAAAGGATTACATTGTCCAAAAAGGAATGCACTCAGGGAAGTAGAGCTGTGGCTCAATATGAGTACCATTCTTCAACAAAAGAACTCAGAGACAATGTCCAGGCCCTGGGTTCAAGCCTCATTAATGACTAAAACAAAAACAATGACAAAAGAAATGTAATCATTACCACACTAATGTGACTAAATCCTCTACAGCACAATAATAATAGTAATAGTAATAATAAAAAAAGAAGAGAAGAAGAAGAAGAAGAAAAGAAGAAGAAGAAAAGAAGAAGAAGGAGGAGGAGGAGGAGGAGGAGGAGGAGGAGGAGGAGGAGGAGGAGGAGGAGGAGGAGGAGGAGGAGGAGGAGGAGGAGGAGGAGGGAGGAGGAGGAAGAAGAAGAAGAAGAAGAAGAAGAAGAAGAAGAAGAAGAAGAAGAAGAAGAAGAAGAAGAAGAAGAAGAAGAAGAAGAAGAAGAAGAAGAAGAAGAAGAAGAAGAAGAAGAAGAAGAAGAAGAAGAAGAAGAAGAAGAAGAAGAAGAAGAAGAAGAAGAAGAAGAAGAAGAAGAAGAAGAAGAAGAAGAAGAAGAAGAAGAAGAAGGAAGAAGAAGAAGAAGAAGAAGAAGAAGAAGAAGAAGAAGAAGAAGAAGAAGAAGAAGAAGAAGAAGAAGAAGAAGAAGAAGAAGAAGAAGAAGAAGAAGAAGAAGAAGAAGAAGAAAGAAGAAGAAGAAGAAGAAGAAGAAAGAAGAAAGAAGGAAGAAGAAGAAGAAGAAGAAGAAGAAGAAGAAGAAGAAGAAGAAGAAGAAGAAGAAGAAGAAGAAGAAGAAGAAGAAGAAGAAGAAGAAGAAGAAGAAGAAGAAGAAGAAGAAGAAGAAGAAGAAGAAGAAGAAGAAGAAGAAGAAGAAGAAGAAGAAGAAGAAGAAGAAGAAGAAGAAGAAGAAGAAGAAGAAGAAGAAGAAGAAGAAGAAGAAGAAGAAGAAGAAGAAGAAGAAGAAGAAGAAGAAGAAGAAGAAGAAGAAGAAAACTTAATAAAACCAAACCAGTGAGAGAAAAATAGAGAGCAAGGGAAGGGGTGACATTTCAAAAAAGAAATATATCCATACCTGACATATGAGGGTAACTTCTGTGTAACTCACCTTTATAATAATAATACAAAGGAAAAAAACAGAAATATAGTGCTGGAGGCATAACTCTATTGGAAGGTCAGACTAATATGTATGTGATAACAAGGTCAAACCCCATTATCAATTTCCCCTTCAAGAATGGCTCTTCTCATCACTTGTGCTTTCCGTAGCTAATGAAAGGGGGTGCAAACAGCTAAATAGAGAGAAAGGTAATCTGTCAGACACAGAACTGTATTTGCAAAGAGAAGTACTTGCTAGAAAACACATTAACTAGACTGCATTATGACTCCATGTTTTCTGAAATAAACAGAACTAGTAGGGATTGAATACAGGCTCCACTGTATACTAGATGGGGACTCAAAACTAAATTCTCTGGATCTCAAATTCTTCACAGGTAACTTGAGCATAGGAATACTTATCTCACAGGATTATGAGATTTGGATATTATCAAACGTGAAGTGGGTTTTATCTTAGGTGTCTGTGCAACACTCAAACACTGCTGGAAGGAGTGTAAACTGGCATGATGTTTACTATATTACTTAACAATAATACAACATGCCTGTAATCCTACTTACAAAAGAGGCTGAGAAAATAGGATCAAGTTTCTAAGCCTGGACAGGAAACTGGATCAGACTCATCTCCAATGGCCTCTAAAAAACATGAGGTGAAGTTTGGTTCAAACCAAACTGGAGCATAAGCCTCAGGAACAGTGCCCAGGCCCTGAGTTCAAGCCCTAGGACCAACAGAAGCACATGCACGTGCACACACACACAGTCACACACAGTCACACACAGTCACACACACACACACACACACACACACACACACACACACACACACTAAATTTGGTATGTTCCTATCACCCCACTTAACAATACTTTCTCTCTTCCAAGCTCACCAGTTGGTGTTTTTTTGTTTTAAAATGGAATTGCTGTATAGCTCAAGGAGCTCTTAAACTGACAATTCTCCTGGGTGCTAGATTACAGGCATGCCTACTGTAATTGCCTTCACTCAGTGACTCTATTTATAACATTTTCGCAAGAAATTCATTCATACTCATGAAGATATATGGCTTAAAGCTGTTCACAGTAATATTCTACTGTAAAAAATGTAAATAATGTAGCTGGACATGGTACTATGCTACCACATGGTAATGCCAGCCAATACTCAGGAACCTGACACAGGAGAATAAGGAGGTGAGGAAATCCTGGTCTACACTGCAGAACCTGGTCTCCAAAGGAAAGAAATTCTGTAAGTATTAATCTACTATGAAACATACAATATGCTAAATTTATATAATGGAACAAATAGATCATTGTTAATGCAAATAAAATCTTGGCAGAAATTTTAAATACATACATATGCATATATTTAAACTTAGAGAAATAAAATTTCAAGTGGTATTATCTGCATCTTTGATTCTACCTGTCATCTACCTATTTACCGACACATTGATTTCTGGTTAATCTTCACAAATCACTGTTCTCTCACATAAGTACACAAAATTGCAAAACAAAAAGTACAAAAATACATTATCATTAATACAAATGTAGTTTAATCCCTATCATAATAATTTGGAGAAAACAAGCATTAAGTTAATGGCACTGAATACTGCTCAAGAAGGGGAGTCTAGGAAAATGTAGATTGTGTGTGTGTGTGTGTGTGTGTGTGTTTTCCATGAGTGTGTGTGTGTGTGTGTGTGTGTGTGTGTGTGTTTTACATGAGTAAATAATGGAGTTAGAATTAGACCTGTTATTTGGGAGCTAATTCAAGGGTTGGGAATGTGTCTGCCAAACACAATTAGGGAACGAGTAGGGGGGCGGGTTATGGCAGGGGCTGTGAAGCTAGGAGGGTCTGGGAAGTGGTGAATGGTGTGACATGGCAGATGGTTCAACACATCCGAGGATGAGTGGGCAACTTTACCCAGGGCATTGACGGTGTCCATGGGCATCTGAGCAGGTGGCTCCGCACCCCTACTGGTGGTGTGGATTGCCTCCCGGGGCAATGCACCGGTGGGCAGACCTCCCTGGAGTCCTGCAGACTGCAATCTGTGTCCCACCTGGGCCATTTCCAGCTGGGCAGTAGTAGGCAAGTGTGTTACCCCTGCTGGAGTCTGCTCGGTATCAGGATATGGCAGCTAGCTAGGGCTCTCTGAATGGCAGTTTCTGTAACCTGCTGTAGGCTTTCTGGAAGGAAAAGGGTACCACTGACTTTGGAACCCTTTAAGTTTGATTGGGCAAGTGAAATGCCACCTTTTCCAGGGTTTTTTCTTGAACCTGGCAATTTCCACTAACACTTGGATTTATGAGTCAAATTAGAAGGACCATTTCAGCCGCCAATGGCATTCAAAGTGGCACAGTCAGAGTTCTCAAGCCAGGTGGTCTCCTACTATGAATTTCGTGCCTTCACTGCCTTTCTCTGGCAGCTGCTGATTCTCCTCCGGCTCTTTCTAGGGTGACCTCCACAATTGAGGATGTCGTGGGGAGCAGAGATTATTACTTCACCATCCCCAGTCTGCCAGCTGTGAGCAGAGACGATTCCCAGCACCTGTTGTGGTTTCTTTATTTTTTTTGTTGTTTGTGGGGCCTGAACACTGGGTCTGGGCGCTGTCCCTCAGCTCTTCAGCTATAGACTCCCACTCTACAACTTGAGCCTCAGCCCCACTTCCAGCTTTTTCTGCTTATGTGGTGCTGAGGAATTGAACCCAGGGCCTCATGTATGCAAGGCAAGCACTCTACCAGTGAGCCACATTCCCAGCCCCACACAGCACCTGTACTAGACTCTGGGAGATTCAGAGACCCTGGATGCCTTGAGGATCCTTCCTCTGCAACATGAAACTTGGGGGCCAGATATGGTGGACCATCCTGTCTGGCCCCAGGAGGAGTGGAAGCCCCTTGAGCAGGCTCTTCAGCTCATGGCAACCTCATTCATATCTGCGAGGGGAATTGAGTGCCACAGAGCTAGTCAGCCGCTGGACAGAGATCTTTGAGAAGATAGGCATCTCAGAGGCCCTGGAATCGCAAGTACATTATGGCCCCCATCCTGGTAGCCAAAACAATTAAGTGTGGTGGCACCAGGAGGGCAGAAGAGGGAGGAGGGAGAACTGTGGGAGAGCTACATCAGGCTTTGCCCCCACCCAGGATGTTTACCTGAATTGGATGGGACTTTTCTTTAGTATTGTAGACAGATGCTCATTTATTTATCCACAAATAGTTATAGTGTCCACCAGGCTCCAGGGAGGTCATAGACGATGGAATGTTCCAGTGCTGGTTCCACAGCACATGAAGAAACCTTGGTTTGAGTTGGATGCCAGAGCTTCACACCTGTCATCCTAGTTACTTAGAGACTGAGATGGGAAGTTCGAGGCTTAAGGCATGGGCAGGAAAGCCTGTAAGACTCATCTCCAACTAACTACCCAAAAGAAAATGCCAGAAGTGGATGTGTAGCTCAAGCCATACACTGTTGGCATTGAGTAAAAAGAGTCAAAGGCAGCACCCAAGCTCCGAGTTCAAGGCCCAGGAGTGAGAGAAAGAAAGGAAAGAGAGAGAAAGGAGGTGTGGATGGAGGGAAAAAGAAGAAAGGAAGGAAGAAGGGAGCATGTGAGCGTTGGTTTGGAGTCCCTGGATAAAGGGAGCCAACCATTCACACTCTCTGTGCAATCAGTTTCAGAGCCTAAAGCCAGTATGTAGGACCAAGCCACTGCCACCTCAGCAACTTAATGACATTCAGGAGCTTTGTGGTTGCCAACTGCAGAGGGTACCAGCCTCAGGTAGACCAGAGGGCTAAGACCAGGTTTCAAACATCCCCGGCCACAACAAGTTTGTTTTCTGGTCCGAGGGATAGGGAGGAGTTGGGGTGAGGGAGTGTCAAGAGGGTGGGGGCAAGGCATAAGAAGGAAAATGAAGAGGGAGGACGATCGCAGGTCAGATGTGTCAGGACATTGGAGTCATGACCTCTCCTGACAACCTAGACCATCAGTGATAGAGCCTTCGACCCAGCCACATGGCTATTAAAAGTCCTGGCATCTTGGGTTGACCGTTGACCACCTGGCTTTCATCCGGGTCAGGATGCCTGTGCAGAACATCCTTGGGGACTGGGACTTTCGAGGGCTCAATCTGAAGATGACACCCCTGGTGTTCAGTCCTCCAACAGAGACAGAGGTAAGTGTGCCATGGGCACAGGACAGCCAGGGAATGAGGGCGGAAGTCGGGACCCGTGTTGCCCCGAGACTTCCTCTAGGGAGCACTAGGATCCTGTGACTGCCATTCCCAGAGGCAGAGGTGGGTCTCTTTTCTGTCTCAGCTTTTAGTCTATATGGCAGATCTGGGATTCAAAGAGGGCTGACTGAATGTGGGGCAGGGTTGGGTAGAGGCTGGTGACAAAACCAGAGGCACTGGGCTTTGAGCAGGGTTGTTTCTTTTAGGATACTAACAACCCAGGAAGATTTCTGGGATGGATCAGCCCTTTTCTCCTTCCCAAGAGGGAGGGACCTAGAGCCCTCCAGTATGCGTCCCTTGGCCAAGAAATCCTTTTGTTCCCACATCTGGTGATTAGATAACTAGACCTCACCTCACTGCCCAGTGTCGAGGCAGGACAGTGAGAGACACTGAGGCTTTAATAAGGTCAGGGGATCCTCAGTATGAGATTGTACTTGAATGTCCTAACTTGGTTGAACTAGCTCCCTGAGGTAAGCCCCTCTGTGCCAGGGCTAGACCATGATGGTTATTCATTGTCCATCCATTCCATGAGTCCTTCCCCACTATCCTCTGTTAAGATAGTGAAAGGAAAATGGATAAGGAGGCGTTGGGTTGTCCCACCACCCAGAACAATACCAGGCCTCTGATCCTCACCACCCCTTATCTGGCCAGACCTTGGTTATTAAAAAAATGAATTCACTCTTTGTCTACTTTGCTTTGCTGGAGTGTGTCTTTTCTGGGAGGGGGCTGGTGTGCAGAGAAAAGACCCAAGACCTGGCACCTCTTGGGGGTCATTTGTTATTGTGCCAGAGCCAAGTCATTGCTATAAATAAGGAGAAAGCCATCAAACTGACCCGGAAAAATGTTCAAAAGTAGGCAGACTGTTCAAGTATCAAACCCACCCATGTCTGCTTCCCACTCACAACAACGGGGATGCAGTGCAGGTAGCCCGGCACTGGCCCTAGGAGATTATAAATGGATGGTGGCAATCAGGTGCTGGTGGATCCCACCAGTCATCTTGAATATTTGGGAGGCTGAGGTCTGATGGTCATGACTCAGAGCCAGCCCAGGCATGAGAGTCTGTGAGATTCTTATCTCCTATAAACCAACTCCCCCCTCCAGAAAAAAGCCAGATGTGGTGGTGTAGTGTAAGTGGTAGAGCCTCAGCCTAAAAAGAAGCTCAGGGATGACACCAAGGCCCTGAATCCAAGCCCTAGGACTCACAAAAAATAATAAAGTAAATGAATATTGGGCACAAGTTATCTTACTACCAGAAACGATGGATTCAGTCTTCTCTCTAGTACTTTAGCCAAAGGTAAGGGCCTTCCCTCGATGTTCCTCTAAACCTATCCTTCTCTCTATTAGCTCTCCAGGCTTCAGTTGCAGGATAGAATTCAGATCATCCCACTTGAGGTGACCTCATGTACCCTCCCCTACCCACCTTCCTTGGGGTGGGGATCCTGGATGGACACACCACTAGGAGGATGAGGCACTGCAGAGATAGGGGTAGGTATCACCGAAACACATACTCTTTCTCTGTCTGTCTGTCTGTCTGTCTGTCTGTCTGTCTGTCTGTCTCCCTCTCTCTCTCTCTCTCTCTCTATCTCTATCTCTCACACACACATTCATCTAGGCCAACTAAAACTAGCCTTTTCAAAGACTATCTCCTTAGATTAACTGACCTAGGAAAGGAAACTGATCCCCTTTAACTGACTATTTTAACTAGGGCTTGCTAATTGACATGAGATAAACAGAAGCTGAAAAGAAAGGCTCTGTCTTGCCCATGTAATTGTAACCCCTCTGTATGGCATTTTCACAATAAAAAAAGAAAGGCTCTGGTGCCCATTACCTCTGGCTCAGGCTCATGCTTGACATCCTGGCTACTCAGTAGGGAGAGACCTGAGGATCAAAGATTGAAGCCAGCCATAAGCTGGAAAGCTGGTGAGACTCTTCGCTTCATGGAACCACCAAAAAGCCAGCAGTGGAGCTGTGGCTCAAGTGGTAGAGCAGGAGCCTTGAACATGAAAACTCAGAGATACAGCTCCCACATCCTGAGTTCAAGCCCACAAAAAATAATGGCCCCATCTTGTTGCCCCCAGACTGTCTGGGCCTCTAGTGCCCTCTCACAGAGTGTGATAAGGCACCAGTCCCTGGGTAGTGTATCAGAACATTCATAAATTGGTTGGTGTAAGCCTGTCCTTCTCCTTTGTGTGCTTTCAACCCACACCAGCCGGATGGCAGAGTGAGACAAGGCTGGCAGCCTGCAGAGTGGAGAAGATCCTCCTCTGCCAGAACAATTGAAGTAGACTTGTTAGAGGCAACACTTGAAAGGGGACCTTGCTGAACAAGGAGGATCTAACAGGGAGCACAAAGAGCAATGATGCTGTAGATAAAGGACAACATAGCTGAGTATGTTCATTTCCAGCCAGAGATACTGGTGAGAAACTCGGTACAGATGTTCAAGAATGTCCTGAGACAGGCCCGAGGGGTCACAGAAGAACAGCTATCCAGGGTTGAGATTGTGTCTTAGCAGTAGTGGGCTTGCCTAGCACACAGGAAACCCTGGGGTTCGATTCCTAGGTCCCACATACACAGAAAAAGCCAGAAGTGGCACCTTGGCTCATGTGGAAGAGTACTAGCCTCAAGCAAGAGAAGCTTGGGGATAGTGCCCAGGCCCTGATTTCAAGCCCCATGAATGTCAATATAAAACAGCACTCCAAGGGACCTTGGTGACAGGTGGATGGCTATGCCCTGTAGCTCTTAGTAGATCTATCCATGCTTTGTGTCTCCTTCTTTGACAGAAAGGAGCTGGACACTCCTGGTCCTAGTTATCAGCAACCCTCACAGTATCTTCCACCGGGACATGGAGCAGCTGGACCCAGAAATCCTCAGGTACCCATTGGTTGGGGCAGGGGGATACAGGGCAGGCCCCAGAAGTCCTATTGGTTTTGATCTGCTCCGGATGACCAGGCCATCCAGAGGAGGCAGATGAGAGCTTAGAGAGGGGTACAGATGTGGAGGGGGCCTTTTAATGCCCATGGCTCTACCCAGATTCTGAGCCTCCCTTTGCTGTCCCTGAAGGAATTAGAGGAGAGTCTAGGTGGTAGTGTCTAGAGAAGGACTAGGTGGAAATTCTAAAGAATGAGAAACCACAAACCATGCACTGGTGGCTCACGCCTGGCTCCCGAGTAGGGAGGCTGAGATCCACAGGATCTTGTTTCCCAGCCCAGGCAGGAAAGTCCTCTGAGGGTCTCATCTCCAATCTTCAATCGGAAGTGGAACCATGGATCAAATGTTAGATCCCCGGCCATGAGGAAAAATCATCATCAGGGACAGTACCCAAGTCCTGAGTTCAAGCCCCTCAACCAAAAAAAAAAAAGAAAGGGGTTGGGAAAGTGGCTCAGTGTTAGAGCCCTTGCCTTGCATGCATGAGGCCCTGGGTTCGATTCCTCAGCCCCACATAAGCAAAAAGAAAAAAGCCAGAAGCGCTGCTGTGGTTCAAGTGGTAGAGCACTAGCCTTGAGCTGAAGAGCTGAAGGACAGCGCCCAGGCCCAGAGTTCAAGCCCCATGACCGGACCCAAAAAATTAAAAAACAAAAAAACAGAAAGACATCCCTTGCTTGCATTAGATGGTGAATGAGTAGGGTGCGGTGGTTGGGAGACCAGGTGCTGGCCTCAGTGTACAGACATATCTAAGAACTCCCCAGGTTTTCCTGAGTGTGAAGTCACAGAAGGGTGGGGGTTGCTTTACCCAGAACTCAGAGGTCGTGGCCTGTCTTAGGCAGGAAGTGAGCGAATGGGAGCAGGGGTGGGAGGGTAGTGTCAATTATATTTTCTTCATCCATGGAATAATGGTTTTGGATGCTGGTGTCAAAGTCCGAAATGTAGGGTTGCATGTGGTTGGTGGCATGACAATTTGGATTTCCCCTGGTTGTAGGAAAGTGGCTGAAGCCAGGTGCTACCAGTGGCTCACAACTGTCATCCTAGCTACTCAGGAGGCTGATATCTGAGGATCGCAGTTCAAAGCCAGCTTGGGCAGGAAAGTCTGTGAGACTTTATCTCCAATGAACCACCAGAAACCTGGAAGTGGTGCTGTTGCTCCTGGTAGAGTGTGCACCTTCAGCTGAAGGGCTGAAGGACTACACACAGGCCCAAAATTCAAACC